>NC_058091.1:38368076-39008846 GCF_020171115.1 Neogale vison | reverse complement strand
GATAGAATGACATGACTTCATGTTGCAGTGGAAGTATGCTTTGTGCAGAGATGAGAAAGTACTCATTACACATGAAACCAGGAAAGATTTTCCCACACCAAGTGATAAGCCCAACATAGGGTATATGGGCTCTTGATCTCTTGGGTGTTCAGGACCAAGGTCCATTCTTTATGCATCTGAGTGTGACTTGGAAAACACTGCATGCACAAGAGTACTTGCCTAACAACAGCCAAATCTTCAGATGATTGCGGTGTTGGCCAAAGTTTTGACTGCAGCCTCATCAGAGACCCTACACTGGAGCCTAGCTAAGCTATTGCTGGATTCCTGACCCACAGTAACTGTGTGATATGATACATGTTTATTGTTATTTTAAGCCATTAAATTGTAAAATAATCTATCATTCAGTGATACACAACCATAAAATTTTGATTGATTAGTGGATGAGAAACAAGATGATGGATTAAGGACATTTAAAATCCCATGGATAACTATCACTTTCTAGGATTTAGAAAAAATTCTGTCTCGGGGGCTGAGATGAAGAGGATTCTCATGTCATGAAAACTAAGTGTTTTGTGATTCCATAAATCTGAAACAATGGCCAAGAAAGACACTTTGTTGCAACTGCTTGAATTTTTCAGAGCTTGAAATGATTATGCGGTTATGATCTGTGATAGAGAATCAGGGACATATGATTGTCACTTCTTCTGAGTTAGAGTTGACAAAATTTATTTCTTCAGAAGTTTACTGGATAGGGCATATTGGGTTCATCATTATTAAAGGGTGAGATAATTTTCTGCTTATTTGTGGGTCATTTGGGGATGACTTAGATTTATTTAAAGAAATATTAGTCTAGTTTTACATCTTGATTACTTAATTATTTTTAAAAATACCTTTGTACTTACCAATCTTCTAGCAAGGAAAGATAGAATGTAAACTACTGTCAGAGATATTAACTTTGAAGTAATGCCCAATCAGATTTTTAAAAATTCTATGTAAGAAAAAAATTATTTATGCATGGTCATCTGAAGATTTCCTCAAATTAGTATTTCCATTTATACCTTAAGAGCCTAGGGGACAAAAAAAGAGCAAATTAAATCCAATATAGATGAAAGGAAATAATAAAGATCTGTGAAAATCAGTAAGTAGAGAATGGAAATAAAAAGATAGAAATCAATAAAACCAAAAGCTAGATCTTTGAGAAAGTAATTAAAATTGGTAACATTTATCCAGGCTGATGAAGATAAAGATGGAAGAAACAAGAGAGATAATTTTATGATAAAATCAATAGATTTTTATAAGGATAATAAAGGAATATTATGAATAATTTGGGGGGATAATTCAAATAACTTGGATGAAGTGGATAAATTCCTTGAAAGACAATACTAACAAAGTTTTCTCAACAAGAAACAGGTAAGGTATATTGCCTTTTCATCTATTAAATACACTGAATCCAAGGTTTGAAGCCTTCCCACAAAGACAACTCTAGGTCTTTATGGCATTATCCGTGTATTCTACTGAACATGTAAGGAAGAAATAATACCCACTCTATATAAATTATTTCAGAAATTTAAAAAATATATTAGCCATTAGGGAAGTAACCAATTACAACCAGAATGAGATACCACTTGCTATTGAATGACTGTTTGTGTGCCTCCCAAATTCATGTATTGAAAACTTAAATATTCAATGAGATACTATCTGGAGGCAGGACATTTGGGAGGTAATAAGGTCCTGAGGGTGAAGCCATCAAATGGGATTAATGACCCTATAAAAATTGCCACCAGAGAGATAATCTCTCTGGTGGCTCTATGAAGATACAACAAGTTGGTGGCCATCTGCAAATCAGGAAGAGAATTTTCACTAGGAACCAAACTGTTCCACTCTTTGAGACTGTAACTTTCCGGCCTCCAAAATTGTGAGGAAATAAATATTTGTTGTTTAACGGGGTGCCTGGGTGGAACAGTCAGTTAAGCACCCCTTAGTTTCTGCTTAGGTCATGATTTCAGGGTCATGATAATGAGCTGGATTTGGGCTCAATGCTCAGCACAGAGCTGCTTAAGTTTCTTTCTTCCTCTCCAATGGCCCCTTCCCCCCATGCATACATGCTCTTTCTTTCTTTTTCTCTCTAAAATAAATAAATCTTAAGTAAGTAAGTAAATAAATAAATATTTTTAAGATTTCATTTCTTTATATGTCAGAGAGAGTGAGCGAGAGAGAGCGAGCATGTGCTTACAAGCTGGGGAAACAATAGGCAGAGGGAGAAGCAGGCTCCCAGCTGAGCGAGGAGCCCCATGATGAACTCCTGGACCCTGGGATCATGACCTGAGCTGAAGGCAGACGCTTAACCAACTGAGCCACCCAGGCATCCTTTTTTAAAAAAAATTTTATTTATTTGTTAAATATTTATTGTTTAAGGTACTCAGTCTATGCTTTTGATTTTATTAGTGTAAATTAACTAAGATGCTACTACAACAAAATAGAATGGCTAAAATTAGAAACATTGAACATAAGAAACATTAGTGAGGACAGGAAACTTACTCTTGATTGATATTTGAAAAGTCACAACTTTGGAAAACAGTTTGGCAGAGTTTCTTAAAAATATTATACATACACTTATATGATTCAGACATTGCACTCCTAGGTATTTACCAAAAAGAAATGAAAACATATATGCATACAAAGACTTCGCACAAATGTTCAAAGCAGCTATATTTGTAATAATCCAAAACTGGAAAAAAAATCCTTAAAAAGGTTAATGTTAAAGAAACTGTGGTGTATCTATATAGAAGAATACTCAACAATATAAATAAAGAAGCTCTCAATATACAACCACATTATCATAGTGAGTTAAAGAAGATAGACAATGCATACTGTACGATTTCATTTAGATAAAATTTTAGAAAATGAAAAACTAATTTATCTCTCAGAAAGCACATCAGTGTTTGCCTGGGGTAGGATAGGGCAGGATTGAGAGATTACAAAGGGGCTTGTGGAAACTTCTACGTGATAGACATGCTCATTATTTTGGTTAGAAAGAAGGCTTAACATATGTATAGGGCAGCTGCTATTCTTTTTATGTAAAGTGACCCCAAATTGTTCAGAGCTACCATATTCTGTGGGGGGCCATTGACAACCTCATTTTCCCATCTGGGATCAGAAAACAACAATAGTTAAATTTATCTAAATGGCAAATGACTTAATTGTTAATGTTAAATTTTGATCTGTTCTCACTAATATAAATTTTAAAAATAATATTTTAATGTTGTTTTATAAAATAGTGAATTTTTTGACTTAAAATTTAACTATAAAATTATGAATTATACAGTTGTGTTTAAACAGAACAATTTGAATATCCTGGAAATGGCTTAAAATTGTGAAAAACTTGTTAAATGAGTAAGTCTGAAGTCTGATTCGCCCAGTGAGAATGATTCTTTAATAGCTATTCAGTGATAATCACGTTCAAAATAATACATTAATGGAATAGTGAGTATTATTATAATAATTTAGTATTCATCAGGAATGAAAAATGGAATAATTTTATGCTTAGAAATCTATAATAATTCAATGATTATAGCATACTGACTTTCTATAAATACAACATATCAGAAAGTGCCAATAGAATTATTTGTTAACACGAAAACTGATAAAAAAGTAATTGGAAATGCTTTTCATTAGAGATATATAATGAGTTTTATCCATCCTGTGAATGTTTCTGTGGTTTTATTTTTTTAGGCACTGAAAAAATGTGCATTTGGTTATTTTAATTCATTTAACATGTCAGAAAGGAATATTGTCTAAGTCCTTTCAAAATTATGTTTAACATTCTGACCTAATGCATTGTGTGCTTGAGGACAATTCAGCTGTCAACAAGACATTTAAAAAATTAAAAGTAACATATGCAATCCAAAGGTAAAAAATCTACCTTCCTCTGACTATAAAATAAGAAGGAATGCTAATTCTTTAAGATTGTTATAATATGATCTATTATCATTTAACCAAGAAATATGTGTAAAGCATTTTATGAAAAAAATAAAGATTCTATATGAAGAAATATTTCTTAGTAAAAGTCCTTCTGTCTTAGAATCAATTACTAAGATAGTTTCTGATAAACTCAGGGCTACTTTGAGTGTTGATTATCCACTGTTTATCCAAAAAGTCAGTGTTTTAATAATCAAACTCATTGTTTTTAAACAGTCTCTCTAACACCTTCTCATTTGAACTCATATATTTCTGTTAATAATATTAATTGTCTTCCAGAAACACAGTCTCCAAACACAGTGCTCTGCTCCTTTGGGTTTATCTTCTGTGTTCTGTAGTAGTACCACAGCTGAGCTGAGCTGTTTCCCTTACTTTGAGGGAAACATATTCATATTCAGTCAACTGTATCAGTCATACTGCACCAGGCCCCTGCTGGCCATATGACTCCCCAGCTTAAAGCCACTTAAATGAGGATTCTAATATCGGCAAGACTTTGTCCAAAATTCTTCCTGAGACTAAAGCTTTCTGAGATCCTTTCTCTAAAACTCAAGACCTTCAAAGGGTTATGATCCCTACAATTATCTTCCCTCCCCTGACAAAATTATCTGTGTGTCTGGTCATTTCTTCCCCTCCCCGCCAATGCTTTTAGGCTATCCAGCCTGAAGTGATAGTTCCGGGTTGAATAATAAGGTTCTTCTACACGAAACCACTCTCTCAAGACTGGAATAGTGTCTTTTAGCAATTTTGTGAAAACTTCAGGATACCAATACAGTAGAATACCCTTTATCGTGTCACATGGCTCCAATTTCAGTGAATGCATGACATGACTCCCAAAAGATAATTAGAAGATCAAACCAGGACTACCAACATCTTCGCTTCAGAGAACATTCTCATAGTTTCCTTGCCCAGTCCACCTCAGTTCCATATTATCCAATTATTCCTAACAATATTATGTATATGATAAACCTAAAGCTTTATTAGAGCTTACTAAGTGTCAGACACTGCCCTTACTATTGCATACATTATTTTATTTAATGCTCCTTAGTCTTTAAGTGAATTTCAATGTTTGACTTTAAAGAAACTGTGGTTTAGGGACACCTGGTGGCTCAGTCCATTAAGTATCTGCCTTCAGCAGATACTTAATCATGGGGTCCTGGGATCCAGGCTCCTGTTGGGCTCCCCGCTCAGCAATGAGTTGGCTTCTCCCACTCCCTTTGCCTCTTCCCCTGTTCATTTGCTCTTTCTCTCTCAAATAAATAAATGAAATTTTTAGAACAAAAAATAAAGAGATCGTGGTTTAGAAACATTAAGCAACATGTTTAAGATTATGAATCCAGGTAATGATGGGGCCAAGAGAGGAACTGTGTGTCAAGTTCCAAGCCATCTCTCCTTCATATTCTGTCTCTATATATTTCCTTCTTATCATTCAATTTATTCCAAAATGTATGAGGGAATATGTTGGAAAATATACAGCAATATTGCTACTACCATAACAATTCCAACAAAACTCTGGCTAATGGTTGGGTACCATCTGTCTCTCCAGAAAAGTTCTTCCAAAAATTACATTTTATTTAAGCATATAAGATAACAAAGAACAGGAACGTTCTCATCATAATAATTTCTCACTTTCCGTATTGTTTCACACTCCCTCTGATTGTATAAGCATTGGTATGATTGTGCATTTTCCCTTAGAGGCTATGAGTCATCTGAGTATTCAAACATAGATTTGAAAACAAGACTGCATGCTTTTCATCATCTGTTAAAGAAAGACCTTTAGTTGTGAAATGGATATATAAATTCTTCTTAAGCACCAATTGGGAAAAATAGTGTAAATCTTCCTTAAGTGAGGGGTAATTTTGTTGTCTTTCTTCTTTATCTTTTACATGGCCACCACTATAAGTTTTAATTCTTGTTGTCAGGTATGTAAATTAGTTTGCTACCTCTTAATAGGTCTTCCATCTTTAGTCTTCCTTCAGTATTTTGTATGCATGACACTAGCCAAAACTTTTTAAACAATTTATCATGACACCCACTCTCCCCAAATTTGCATGAGTCCTTGTTATCTTTTCCTGGGGGATAAAGGACATTTAACATTTATTTTTCTATCCAAACTGACGAAACGCAGAAGAATTCCCATGCTTGTCCTTGGGCATATATTTTTAAATGAACAAATGAATAAGTAAATGAGTGAATGAGGCATCTTATGTAGTGGAAGCCTTACATAACAAGTTCATGTGATATTTAATTGATTTCTTGTTTTTCAAATACTATTATGACTTATATGAGGGCATCAACCCAAATCTTCCTAGTGGATGAAATCTGAATTTGTTATGTATCTTCATGACATCTGAAACCTGTCGTGAGCACACCCGTGGAGGAGTGAAGCTGTGTCCACATGTCTTTGATAACAATGCCTTTTAAAGGTGGAGCCTAACCTCCTCCCCTTTCGAGTGGATTGGATCTAGTGATTTGCTTCTATTCTGATGAACAGAATATGGTGAAAGAGACAGTGGATTCTGTCTTAGAGTAGATCTCTCTCTTGGTTCACTCACCCTGGAAAAAGTCAGGTGTCATGTTAGGAGAACTCTTAAGCAAGCCTATGGGGAGGGCCATGAGGTGGGCAATTAAGGTCTCCAGGCAGTAAGTAGCCTATGAGGGATTCCGTCCATCTGACCACATCCCTGTGCCGGAGCTCAGAAAGAGATCATCCAGCCTTTATCAAGCCTTCGACTGACTGCAATCCCAGACAAACGCTTCACTGCAATTTCACGAGAGATCCCAAACCAGAACCATCCAGCCAAGCTGCTCTTGTTTTTTCAACCCATGGAAGTAATGAGAAAAGTTGTGTTTACTGTTTGTTACATTTTGGAGTGATTTGTCCTATACTAATAAATAAAACAACAGTGGGGCAAATTTTATTTTGAAATGGGTTTAGAGGGGTATATAAGGAATTAGTAAAAAGTCACTGATTTTGTATCTTCTCTCTCTTTTTATCATTATTTTTTACATGAAATAATTAGTAGCCATTATGTCAAGAACATAGCAGTACTTACCATAGTGTGTTTGGGTTGTAAAGTTAGAAAATACAGCTCAGGGTGCTGGGGAGAGATGATATCAGCATCATGGTGGCATGAGTTGTTCCTTTTTACTTTTCCTTTTGATTTACAATTAATCAAACATCCATTATGGGGTAAAAAAGGACTTCTGCACAATGTACCAGAACACACCAGGATCCATCTATCTGTACATCTGAAAGTGTCTGGATTGGACAGCTAAGGAGGTGGCAGAGTGAGGGAAGTGGTGGTTGAGCAGTAGGCAGAGGCAATGATGGCAGAAAAGGTCGTGGGTGGGTCAGGTAACAAGTCTGCATGACTTTTCAGGGAAGTGAAGGTAGTGAGTGGGGTCTGACTGGCCAGCTGTTGCAGACGTAAAGACCAGTTCCTCTCTCTGAGGAGAAACTACAGTACCTGGGGGAGGAAAAGGAAAAGGAAGTAGGCAAAAAGAACTTAAGAAATGTGTCTCCTGCTGTTTGCCCAGGAGGCAAGACTACTGCCCACGGGCCTCTGGAAACCTTCACCCCAACTTGAGGATCTCCATACTAGACTGTGGACCTATCTGAAGACCCAAGTTTTAAATACACACAACTTCCTGCCATCTTCCCCGCACCCCCCAGCTCTCGATCCTAGCAGAGACTTAAGTAAAAGAAACCAAAACTTGTGCTATAGAGAAACATTCTGGAAAACAAAAGGAAAATTCCTAACTATCCACTTGCTGAACTATTAAAATCAAACTAAACAAAGCCTCGTCTAAATAAGAAGTGTTTAATACTTCAAATGTGGTGGCAGAGGAACTTTTCATGAAACATCATGAAATATCATGGTAATACAGTATCACAAAAAGAAAATGACAATTTTTCCAGCAACTGAACACAAAGACATGGAATATTACAATCTAGCTGATAAAGAATGCCAAATAAGTGTTACAAAGAAATTCAGTGAGCTATAAGAAACTCAGAAAGGCAATACAGTGATCTTGGGAATAAAATTAATGAATGTGAGTACTTATTAAAAAGATTGAAATTATTAAAAAAAAAAAAAAAAAAAGAGAGAGAGAAAGAGAGCCAAACAGAAATTCTGGAGCTGAAGAACTTGATAAAGGAGATGAAGCGGGTATAGGAAATGAAGCAGGTCATATGGAAGAGAGAGAGCTAAGACTTCAAAAACTGGAGAAACTTTATGACAGATATTTGGCTCCATTAGAAAAGCTTATATAAGGGGCGCCTGGGTGGCTCAGTGAGTTAAGCCTCTGCCTTCAGCTCAGGTCATGATCTCAGGGTCCTGGGATTGAGCCCCGCATTGGGCTCTGGGCTCAGTGGGGAGCCTGCTTCCCCCTTTCTCTCTCTGCCTGCCTCTCTGCCTACCTGTGATCTCTGTCTGTCAAATAAATAAATAAAATCTTAAAAAAGAAAAGAAAAGCTTATACAAGAATAAAAATTTATCCTGGAAGAAGAAGAGAGGGAGAAGGGAGCAAAGAGTATATTTAAAGAAAAAAATATCTGAGAACTTCCCAAATCTGGGAGGAAACTGGATATACAATCCATGAAGATAATAGAAACACTTTATTATCTCAACACAAAAGACCTTCTCTAAGACACATTATATTAAAACTGTCAAAAGTAGCAATGAAGAAAAAAATTTAAAGACTGGAAACAAACAAACAAGCAAAACAATAACCTACAAAGTTACCCCCATTAGGCATTAATAGATTTCTGAGCAGAAATGCTACAGGTTAGGAGACAGTAGAATGGTATATTCTAAATAGTGACAGGTAAAAACTGCCAACCAAGAATACTGTATCTGCAAAAGTTATCCCTCAGGTATGAAGGAGAAGTAAATGCTTTCCCAGATAAACAAAAGCCGAGGGAATTCACCACTGCTGGGCTTGCCTTATAAGACATGTTGAAAGAAGTTCTTTAAGTTGAAACAAAAGGATAGAAGTACACAGAACTCTGAGTAAGGTGATAAATAGTCAGAATTATAATACTGTAACTATTTATTAGAATAGTATATTATACTCTTAACTATAACCTTCACTATAGTATAAAGATTAAAAGAAAAGAGCATTAAAAATAACTTGTTATAAAATTAAAGCATAAAAAGAGATAACTTGTGACATCAAAAATATAAAAGAAGAAGAATAAAAGAAGGCAAACTTGATAGGCAAATGAAGATAAATTCTTAACAACAGAAAAGGTACTATTTTATCTATGAGATGTTTTATGTAAATATCATGGTAATCACAAAAATCTGAAGCAGAGATACAAAATTGCAGGGAATGACTTCAGTGATCCACTATCAGCAATGGATAGGTCATTCAGGCAGAAAATCAGTGAGGAAATATTGGAATTGAACCACACTGTAGAACAAATGGACTTAATAGACATATAGAACATTCCATCCAACAGCAGCAGAATATACATTCTTCTCAAGTGCATATGGAACATTTTCTAGGACAGAGCTTATGATAAGTTCCAAAACAAATCTTGGCAAATTTAAAAAGATTGAAATCATATCAACTATATTCTTGGACCACCATAGTATGAAAATAGAAATGAACAAAAACTTTAAAAATGGGTTTACTATACAATCTAGCAATTCCACTGCCAGGTATGTACTAAAAGGAAATGAATACAGGATTTTGATGAGATATCTGCACTCCCATAATTATTACAGCATTATTCACAATTTCTAAGATATGGAAACAAGCTAAAAGCCCATCAGCTGCTGAATGGATAAAAAAGATGTGGTACGTATACACAATGGGATATTATTCAGTCATGAGAAAGGAGAATATCCTTCCATTTGTGAAACATGGACCTTAAATACATTTTGCTAAATGAGGTAAGAATGACAGAGAAAGACAAGTATTGTATGATATCACTTATATGTGAAGTTTTAGAAAGTTAAACCTTTTTTTTTTTTTTAAGAATAAAATGCTGGTTACCAGGGGCTGGGGCAGGGATAAGAGGGCTGGTTTTTAAGGGCATAAACTTGTAACGAGTAGTGAATAAGTCGTGGAGATCTATTGCACAGTATAATGAATACAGACAATAATATGGTACTATAGTTATGTAATGTGAGAAATATTGCTATATAGGCAATCATATTACAATATAAAAATGTATCAATAATAATGGCACCCCTTAAACTTATTCAATGTCCAAGTCAAATTTATTCCACAATAGAAAATATAGCTCAGACTCACACCATCATTATCATTCTTTCCAAATAATGTATTTTTAAAAGATTTTATTTATTCATTTATTTGACAGAGAGGGAACACAAGCAGGCTCCCCTCTGAGCAGGGAGCCTGATGCAGAACTTGATTCCAGGACCCTGGGACCACGACCTGAGCTGAAGGCAAATGCTTAATGACTGAGTCATCCAGTTACCCCCTTAACAAATAATACTAAAAATAGACTATTTTCAAATAGTACTTTGGTATTCAATCACTTTTATAGAGCCATTGGATAACATACTTCAGCTCTTAGGAACTCAGAGAATATAACATACATTACAATTACTCTGCTTGCCATCTTTTCCTTCTTTCCTTTATTTTTACAAAATAAAGTCTATGTTTCAAATTCCTTATTCATTGAGAATAAGGAATTCTATTTTTTTTCAAAAAAGAGATATATGTTTTGGCAGTGCATATGAACTTTCATAGAATGGCTGATTAATATTACAGTTGGTTTGCAAAGCATGTATTCAAGCTCAAATGGCATTGTTTTTCTCTTTTCTAAAATTGAGCTTAAGTTAGATATTATATTTGACTTTCTATTGTACCAGGTAATGACAAAATAATTTCTTAGAATGTGGAAATATTTTTATAATTAGCACAATAGCTATGTAAAGATTGAAGAAAACCATAAAATAAGATAGACTCTTTAGTCAGCATGCTGTTTTATGTGTTTATTTATAGAAATAGATATCAATTGTGTTTCCTTATTCCAAATAATTTTGCCAGAATAATAAAATAACTAAGCTTTTTTTGGAAAGGATGCAAATAAAAGGATTTTTATGTCATTTTTCAAAGCTCATTAAATAGAGCAGTGATTTTTTTCTTTCTTATTTTAGACAATTGCATTTATTCTCTCTCCTTTTACAGAAATGTGAGTCTCACCAATAATATTCAAAAGAGAAAACTAATCAGCCTTACAGAGAGACAGCTTGTCATTCTCCATTTTCCATATCTACATTAATTTGGTTTTAATTTGGTGTGGTTCTTCCATTTATCCAGGAACTGAGGCTTGTGATTTTTTTTTTTTTTTTAACTTGTGAGGGATGTCTAAATATGTTTGCATGGCAAATAGAAAAGTTGCAAGTTGTATACAGCAAGAAAATTCTCAACTGTGGTGAAACTCCATCCTGTGTGCTGTAGGGTGACTATATACATGTTTGTTTTATTGTTTTTAATTTGCATATCTTCCGTCTGTCCTTAAATTAGATGCAGGGTCTTAATAATTGCACTTGAAACTCAAAGCCAGAATTTGCTGTGTGAGGAAGTTTCTGAATAAGACATCAAGTTTCTAGCCATCAGAGGATAATTTATTGATACTTGTCAAAAGGAAGTATCAGTCTAACAGAAATCAAGACAAAAGGAATGCCTGATGAATTTTCTTTGAAGTGCCTTTTATAAAAGTCCTTGGTAATACATATTGATGAACTCCAAATTGTCTTGCCTGAAGGGAAAAGAAAGTAGACTGCTTTACACTGTCTTATAAATATTCATCAAAAGAACAAGACTTATGTTTCCAGGCGTGAGGTGAATGATTACGGTTGTATGATTGCCTTGGAATCTGGATAATTAGTAAAACAGCCCTTGACAGTTAGAGAATTTTAAACTTGGTATCTTGCCGTCACTTCAGAGATAAGGCTTCCTATACCAAAGGGAAGCAGCTCTTAGGGGGGTGATGGATTGCTACTATCATGCTCTAGCCATCAGTTGTTTCCACTGCTGCCTTATGTATTTATTTAGTTGAAAATTAAAGCAAAAAATAATTGGCTTTGTTTTATTTTATCTTACTTTATTTTTTAAAAATTATTTATTACTTGGTAATTTATTCTGGTCTAATGAAATAGTACCACTTTTACTACAGATGATTTGCTGGATCTGTGTCTTAATTAAAACCCAGACACTCTAAAGTGATACAATGACTCCATCCATATGTCCGTGGAGAATAGTTTTGCATGATATATTTTTGTGGTATTGTCATTTTGCTTACCGAGATCCACTTTAAACTGAGCAATTAACCATGGTTTCTTTTCTTATTGAGTCCATATGATTAAAGATCAAATTTGATTAAGTGGGTATGGAATATTTAATGTTTGGAGGATAATATGGTTCACTTCAACAATCAAAAATATCTATCATTTTCAAACTGGATATACATTTCTCCTGACCCTTGTTATCCTCTAACCAGTTAAGAGGAAAAGATCCCATTTTCAGGAAACGTTACCCTTTACAGTGTTTAGCACTTAAACGCAATTAAGCAAATATAATATCTTCTTTGAAGCAAATAGTTGCTCAGCTTAACTAACTGAAACTAATTATCTCTGTTGAATCAAAGACATATCCAGCAAGTGTTTGAAGAATGCTTTCTTCATCTTGAGCAGGAATAAGTATCTTTGTTGCCATTAGAGTTAGAGGAATGCTCTCTATTCTACATCTATCAGAGGATATTTACATGTCCACTCAAAGGTAGAAAAGTGAAATTTAAACTTACCTATATTCAGGAATAGCAAGACATAAACCCACCCCCCCCACACACACACACCCCACAAAAAAAAAAAAAAAAAAAAAAAAGGGGAAAAAAAAAGAAGGAAAAGGAAAAAAAAAAAGGAAAGACAGAATGAGTAAATTATTCTTTCTCAAAAAATATTTAGGTGTTTCCTCAAAAGTATCTCCTTTTTGTAAGGGAGATTTTTATTGCTTCAAAGTCCTTGGCCAGCAACAGAGAGAGATGTTGGTTATCCTGCAGCTCTGAGCTATGGCCAATGTGGAACATGACAGTGATGGTCAGGAGGGCATTGGTGTTCTTGAAGACATAACTGGACAGCTTGGTAAGTAAAGTTAATTTTTTTTTTTTAAAGCAAAGGAATCACCTTGCATTCACTCTCTCCTTTACTTTTCTTCTCTTCTCTTTTCTTTCTTTTTTTAATTTTTTCAATCTTGCACTTTGTTTAATGTGCTGTATAATTCATCTCATTCGGAATCTTTGAAAAATAGTTTGGAAAAAAGACTCCCATAAGGCATATGGTGTCAGCAGTCTGGAACTCTTAAATCGATCATACAGAACACCTAGATGAATTCAATATGGGATAGACACAAACCAAGAACAGCCTGTGAACTGAAGTGTCTGTATCTTTGAGGAAATTAAATTTTTCTTTTATTTCTGAGAAACTAGCACTGAGAAACTTACCAAGTATGCATGATAGCATTTTTAAACCATTTTTCCAAGTCTCCAAGGAACAAATCTCCATTTAAAATACAAATGGAGGATTGCAGGAAAATGGGCAGGGCAGAAAGAGAGAACCAACAAGAAAATATGTAAAATTTGGCTTTATTTGCCACATTAACCTGCAACTATGTAACGTCAAATACTGCCTCACAGTGTGGGACCAATGGTGCAGAAAAGTATCCTAGTAGAAATAGTTCACATGTCTAGATGCAGAGAACCACAAGGGGAAGGCTACCATCTAAAAATAATAGCTACCATTAAAATTTGGAAAATGTGGGGGAACACAATGTTTACTCAACCACAGCCCTGGTAGGATTTCTGTTAAGGCATTGTGTCTGCTCAGAGTACATCTTAAGCAAGACAGAATTTATAGTTGTTGCTAAGAGGACCTATGATACAAGGAAAGTGGTTGGGTTATTTAACTTTACAAAAATTTCCCTGGTAGTGATAGGAATGCCTTGTGATCTGTTCAGTGGCTCATTGAAGAAAATAATGAGCTTTAAGTGTAAACTGTAATGGTAGGTGAGGGAGGTTCACATGAGGCTGGCATTGACCAAAGGAAGAGTACAGGGCATAAAGGGGGACAGAAAAAAATGTTTACCCACCAGCCCCAGGACCAAATTAATGTGAATAACTGCAAATGTAAACACAGTAAGTTGTCTTTTTTTCACAGAAAAGAAAGGAATGAAAGAAATGAGGAGCTGGCATGGCAGTCATAAAGAGAAATTCATATTTCATAATTGTGGGAGTGAAAAATTGATGCAAATATTGCAGTATGTATAAAAATCCCTAGAGGGAAAAAAAAAGAATGTACTCTCTAAGAGAAACCACTACTAGACATTTATCAAAAGAAAATTAATAGGAAATTTTGTCAAGGTATGTACAGAAGGATGTTCATACAGCAGGATTTAAATAGAAAAAAAATACTAGAAACAACTTAAATAATTGATAGTGGATACTGGTTAAATGTATGGGGTTAAAATCTGTATAGTTACATAATATTTAGTGATTATATTTTATAGATTTTTACTTATATTTATATAAAAATCATGTATTAAGTAAGAGAAAGATATATGGGTGTTCAAGCTCTATCTAGCTATCAGCTAGCTATTTATATGGATGATTTTATGGGCTGATTCATGTCCCCCAAAACTCATACATTGAAAACCTAACTTCCAGTAGCTCAGAAAGGGAAGTGGGTTCTAATCCTACATGACTGATGTTCTTATAAAAAGAGGAGACTGAGACACACAGTAATGAGGGAAGACCATGCAAAGACAGAGAAGGGGATTTCTGCCAGCCAAGGAGAAAGAGAAGAAAACAAACCTGCTGATGCCCTGATCTTAGACTCCTAGCCTCCAGAACTGTGAGAAGACACCTTTTTGTTGTTTAAGCTGCCCAGTGTGCTACTTTATCTTGGCAACTCTTGGAAGGTTGGTAGGACTCAAATTCTAAGAATAATAGTGTGTGGGTTTTTTTTCTTGGTCATCTGAATTTTCAAGTTTTTAACAGAAACAGATAATTTATATCATTTAAAATATGTAGGAAGTAAAAGGGAAAATGTCCAACTATCTTAGTTGTAAAACCCTAAATATTTGGGAATGACTCCCTCAAAGAATTGTACTAAGAATCAAGGATATTACACCAACCTTATCCAATTATTTACATGCAATTCTGCCCTGGAGCTATTTTTCAAGTTTTTTGTTAACTATCATTTCTTGTTTCAAATGGAATCAAACAGCATCTCAGTTCAGTTTCAATATTATTCTCCATATCAGAGCTGACTAGCTGAAAACAAGTGGGACAGTACTTCTCTTGCAAAAGTCTGAAGTTCCTAGTCAATAGATCCCAAGGTTTTGGGGTTCTGAAACTTTTTTTTTTCTCCCAAAGCATCCAGTGGAGTTCTAGACATGAAATAATCCTTCATGAATACATTCTGGATGCCTTATTTAAAAAATGAATGTGATGAATTGCTTCTTAATAATTTATTTTTCTTCAGCACTTTCCTAATTGATATATGTGTCCAGTGTGATGGGGTATACTAGAAATCTTTAGGTTGTTAATTTTAAAATCTACTCATTGAAACAGAATCAGGAGCATGTCATTTTTCCCTTAAAAAAATGAATAAAACCCAGAATCTATTGAGTCAGAGAAATTGCCCTGGAAATGTCAGTATCAGGTGTGTGACAGCTGAAGAAAAGGACATGGAAGTGACAGTCAGACTGTACAGTGTGATCACTCATCAAAAGTCTGGGCTGCCTTGTGCATAGTGTATTTTTTATTCTACAGGAGAATTCAGAAGAATCTCATCTTCTGAATCCAACATAGTCTCCAAAATCTCTATATGCATGTTAAGATTTTTAAAAATGTAGTTTTATCTATAAAAGAGGAATAATTAAATGTGTTTCAAATAAGAAAACATAAACATTCAGGAAATATATCACTGGAGGCTTGGAAAAATATTTCAGAGGAGGAAATAATTTTCTTGACATTTGGTTATTAATTTTAATATAAGATTCTAGCTAACACTACACAATTGTTTAGAATCTGCTAGCTTTCTGTCTCAGATGTTGTTTAATTGCTTCAGCTAATTATACATAATATGATTTAAATTTTATTTATTCACACATTAGATCTTTTGAAGTTCACTGCTAGAAAAAGATAATGTAGGACATATATCTTTCATTATATATGTTTATATATATTATACGTTTCATTATATATGTATGTATATATATGCTTCATTATGTATATAAAATTTTATATATATTTATATATATATATTTTTATATATGTCATCTTCATAAGGAACCAGATGTTATAATCTTATTTGTTTTTTAAAAATCGAATCAACACTTAACGTGACATTATGAGAAAAAGATAAGAATTTATGCTTTTTTCTGAGAAAATAAGTGTAGAGAACTTTATTTAAAAACATGATTACATCACAAAGAAAGTGTGTATCAGTTAAAACCAACTTTTCTGACATTACTCTGAGGACTGTCAAGTTCCTCTGTATTTCCTTCCTGTCTTCTGCTCATTAGTGATTTTGCCTGGTCACCTCAGCCTGCTGCCTGGTAGTGACTGGCCTTGCTCGCTTCTCTGTCTTTACCTCTCACAGGAATCCCTTCTGCCCCTCGCCCCTGCTCTCCTGACATCCATCTGTACCAAGGCCACCTTTCTACCTTCACTCTGGCTTAGTTTTTGACACTTACAAAGACTACATTTTCAAAATTCACAAAAACTGAGAGCGTTTGCCATAAATGCTGCAAAAAATGTTACAAATATATTAAATCAAGAAGTGTTTCAAGTCTGGAGAACATAAAATTGCTGCCTAAATTTTAAAAACCATATCCTGGAAGCCTTAATACAGGTGTAACTTTGGTTAAGTTCAGATGTAGAGAATGTTAAAACTTACATAAAAGTTCACTTGAAAGCATCATTATTTACATTTAATAAGCACTTACTGGCTTTTACAATAAAATAATTTAATATTAACATTTGGTTTTAGCCTCTGTAATAGAAGGTGACAAACATTAACTAAAGCAAAAAAAATGTTTTTAAAGATTTATTAATTTATGTGAGAGAGAAAAAGAGAGAGACAGAGTGTGTGCGGGGTTGGGGGAGAGGGTGGGGGGAGCAGAAGGAGAGAGAGAGAAGCAGAATCCCTACTGAACACAGAGCCTTTCCGCCACAGCCCTAAATCCTGAGGTGAAGATGATGACCTGAACTGAAGTCAAGAGACAGAGGCTTAGCTGCCTGAGCTACCTAGGTGACCCCAAAGCAAAAGTTTTTAATACAAAAATAGTTTATTCAAAATTCAAAATTCTGGGCACCTGGGTGGCTCAGTTGGTTAGGTGACTGCCTCCGGCTCAGGTTCTGATCTTGCAGTCCTGGGATCGAGTCCCGCATCAGGCTCCCTGCTCAGCAGGGAGTCTGCTTCACCCTCTGACCCTCCCCTTCTCGTGCTCTCTCTCACTGTCTCATTCTCTCAAATAAATAAATAAAATCTTTTTTAAAAATTTCAAAATCCTGAAAAGATATATCTGATTAATCTTTCAAATGTTTTCAGAAAAAAATTGTAGTACTAAATTTTGAAATTATTAAAATGTAAAACTGCACTAAGACTTTGGGGATGCCCCAGACTTCAAAATTCATTAGAAAAGAGATTTTTTAAAACCTAAATGAAGAAAATATAGATTTCTTATACTTTTTCAACTAACTGTGCTCTACCCTCCTTCAGAAATTACTGAAAATTATCTTGCAGGCCAGTGTGATTTGTTTTCAATCATCCAGAGATTAAATACCAAATAGGTCAAGGAAGCAGTCACAGGTTAATGAGGGGAAAAGCTCCCTGGACTTGTCATTTCATTTCTGTTCTCACTCACTAAAAGGATGAAGTCAATAAAAGTTATGAACTTGTTATCTCCATCATGGTAGCTGCATCCCTAATATCTCCCTTAACTAAAGTTCCCCAATCTGTAACCCTTGCTCTGAATAACATCATGTTCTTTCTTTACACAAAAGCTGGCTCTGTCTGGACAGCAGTGAGGACCCACCAGGTAGGAAGGGATATGGCCCAGAGCTTGCAGAGTGGGCATCACTCTGGCCTTTCCCTGTTGTATCACTCCCCACGGGGAAGGAGAGTGTGGGAAGGGGACTCTGAGGCCAGAAGCATGTGTTGTGATACCATATATTCAACACAGAATAGATGATGGATAAATGTTGATTCACAAAGGGAAAAGATTGCTCGCTTTCCTTGGTAGACTTTTGCAAGCGTTCCAAGATTTATTTTTGTGCCAATCATAAAGTTTTTTGTTTTTTGTTTTTGCTTTGTTTTGTTTTGTTTTACTTTTGTATTTGAACGCTTTCTTGGTCTATCTGTTTTACTCGCTTTGAAAATGTTACAGTGCCATGTCTAATTCTTACAAATATTTCACCCAGTCAGTGACCTTTTCTCTGTAACCATAAACCTGTACTTCTTCTCATATATAATTCCATATGCCAGTTGCTTTGCCTCCTTTAGTCTATTTTGAAAGAAGAAAAGGAAATAACCCTTATCCTTAGAAAAGGATAAGTCAACTTAGGAAGAATCTATGGAAGACTTTCTAAAATATGTGTGGGAATGGCGATATATGACTATATACATACATATATATATATATATATATATAAACTATATATATGACTAAAATAAAATTACATATTAGATATAAAGAATATACTGGTAATACAGAGAAAATATTTGGAAAACACATTTTGTTCATCAACATAGAACCTATAATCTTTCCAAATCTGTATATAACTGGATATTGAGGAATCTCAGATTTTTTTGATTATTTAATTTCTTTTTTTTCCCCAAAGACTGTATTTAACTGTGCTATGTAGGTTTTCCTTTTACAATACTGCAAATATATATTTGGAAGACTCCAAAACTTCCCAACCTTTTGTATTATTAAACTTATTTGAATCCATATTAAATTTAATCTCATACCTGATAGGAATTTTTCTTCCAGCACTGGCTGAACATGTTTGAAATTGTGCAAGGATTGGGATCCACTTTTTCTCTTCTCTTCCTTTTTTCATACCTTGGACAATGGAGAGATTTCAGCTAGGCTCTGGGTCATTTCCTGTTTTGGATTTAACTTTTCAGGAGTTGGGAGTAGAGAGAGAATAGTGGCAGAGGTTTCATCTAAGCAGTTATATGCTGGTGTAGGACTGTAACTAATTACCACTCCAGAGAGCTGTTACACGTTTATCAGGCACACACACCATTTCTTAAAATCCACTCTCCGTTCAGGCATCCTGTATAATCTACCATCTACTGAATTGCCTTACTCTTGTCAAGAAGTCTTCTGGAAGGCGTCTCTTTTAAGATGAACTTCGTTGATTCTCTCCCATGTGGCCCACCCTCCAGGCCATTGAAATACAATGTCTGCTCTTTCCCAGTGTATTCTTCCTCTTCATAGACTGCTTCCTAGAATAGGACCAACTACTCACCCTGTATATTTCCTGGGCATGAGCCAGACGTCAGGCTAACATGTCTCTCAGACTCCAAAGGGCATGTGTCATGCTTTCCAAGTGGTCTCTCTGAAGTCCCTCTTGCAGTGACTTCAAGTGGCTTGAAGTGGAGGGGAAGCATCCTCCTCCCTTCTCTTATAGGTATGGGAGGGATACACTGAATTTATCTAGGCTGTATGATAGCAAATATAGAAAATGCTTAAAAGCTATATTATTTTAAGTTAATAAATTCTAAACTGACAAAATAGAAAATACTAATGGAACAAATAATTTACTTAAAAATACACATCAAAAACTAATGATGTATTATATCCTGGCTAACTGAATGTAATAATAATAAAAAATAGATAATAAGATTTGCTTTAGAAGGTACATATTGCTTCAGTAGACAAATACGGATGTAAGATTCACCTTTGAAAAAAGCTGCAGGGCTAAATGGTTTTACTTGTGAATTACCCACCCACCCCCTCAAATAACTACTCTGCTATTTATCTTAGTATAGAATATGATAGCAAGTTAGTTTATGTGCTATGGAAATAACAAAACTTTGATATTAAAACTCGTGAAAACTCAAGAAGTAAAATTATAGTATGATAGCCCTAGTGAACACAGATGTAAGAACTCTAAATAAAATGTAGCAAATAAATTCAATCATTTATTAAAAGAATCTTTCATCAGGATAAAGCAATTTTTCATGCAGGCCACATGATAATGACAGTGATAATTATAATGATGCTGATGATAGCTAAACTTTATTGAGCATTTATAATGTGCCATGAACTGTTTGAAACATTTTACATCTATAGACTCATTTATTTCACACAACAGTGCATGCATACTTATATTATTACCATTTTACAGGTGAGAGAACTGAGTCTTAGAGAAAGTAACTTGCCCAAAGTCACTAGCTAGCAAGTGGTAGAGTTGTGATTTGAATTCAGACACCTAAGTCATTTTTCTATACTGAGTAAATATTAAAACACAAGTAAGAAAGAAGTATATAATTTCAGTAAAAAAGACATTTGGACATATTTTAACATTAATAAAATAAAAAGATTTTTAAGTGATAGCTCCTAAAAACTGGATACACATAAGCCTCCTTAACATGATTAAAAGTATCTCAAGAATGTCTTTTTTAACAGGGAAACACCAGAATAAAATTCAAGACAAAATCTGTTACCTAGTTTTTAAAAGTTCCATTACAGAAATTTGTCATAAACTAGAAATAGAGGAGAATTTATTATTTAAAGCCATGTGGTTATATACCTAGAAAACATAAACTTGTCAAGATGTATATCTAAAAATAAAACATTTTGTATTTACCCACAATAATGATGATAATACTTAGAATCACATATAACAAATTTTAAATATTTAGAAATGATAGTCAATTTTTAATATTTAGAAATAATAGGCCTGACTGAAAATATCTGGGATCCATGTGAATAAAGCTATGATTTTTTTTTAGTTTAAAGAAAGTTAGATTTTCAAGCTTATGTTTAGATAAATTCAGATATCTATTTTTTAAACAAAAGTGATGGAGATAGGTTTTTTTTCTTTCTGATAAGTAAATGTTACAGAGCTAAAGAAATTAAAATAAACCTAAACTTAACAGAAGATTAGTGGACTAGAACAGAAAATCCAGAAATAGATCCCAGGAAAACTATTTTTGAGTTTAGGGTCCCCAAGAGCCACCTAACACTATTGTTTGAAATATTCAGATTCTTGTGTCCTATCCAAAGGTATTCATTCTGACTAAGTCTGCCATTATTAAAAGCATTCAAGGTGGTTCTGATGCATATGGGCTATGTATTATTTTGGTTGGTGATCAAGAAAATATTAAACCCTAAGAAAACATTTTTCAGTGATGTTGGTAAGTGTTGCTATGAAAGAGAAAACTACATTCTTAAATTTCTGAAGGTAAATTATAAACCAATTAGATAGTTATATATAAAAGAAAAAAAGCTAATGTAAACATGTAACCCATGGTTCCTAAATTTTGCACCAAACCCCGAAGGATACTGCAGGGGGTCAGTTCAGGGGCATCATGGGGTATTTTCAGTTATCAAGGGAAATAGCAGTATTTGACATCTGTTAAACACTGCATGAGCTACTAAGTCCAGGCATACAGTTCCCTCATTAGGTTGTGCAACATTTGTTTTATTGACATCCAATCTTTTTTATCATAATTATTGCTGAGATCGAAGCAAATATAGTGTAAAATTTACTGTGTGAGGACGTGAATGTTTTTCAGTCTGATTCTAAGATTTGAGAAGCTGTGCAGTATTCAGTAGGGCACAGACATCCCATTAGCAATTGTGGTTATATAATAATTTTAAAAATTCATTTATGTACATTTTTTCAAAGAGTTAAGTTGTTAGCAAGATATAAATACTTTTTAAGTTGTTTGGACCTCATTACTTAATGGTTGTAGGTATTCCTGTCGATCTAGGAGAACATTGAAAAATTTAGATGCTGAGGCAGCTGTGACCTGAGAAAGTTTGTATAACTTATAAATGGAAAAATATATGAATTAATTTTTAATCTTCATATGAGACAAGCTTATCTGAGCAATAGAAATAGCAGTAATAACATTAATAGTAAAACTAATATTTATGTATTGAGTGCTTACTATTTAAGAACCCACGCTTAAAGGTTTATATGAATTATGCCATTTGTTTATCACAACGATCTTTTGAGGTAGATTTTATTTTAATCTCAACTGAGATTTAGAGTAATTAACTTTCTCAAGATGGCACAACTAGCTGGCATATCACCCCAAGTATTAAAGTGCAGTACAATTCTGTACACAGCAAATACTGCAAACAGCTAATCATATACAAAGAGCTCTCACTAGATATTTAGAAATTGCACCCAAAAATACTGACAGAAAAACGAGTAAAATTCATGAATAGATAATTCACAAAAGAAATAATGCAGAAAAAGTCAATACAGCAGGGAACAAAGTTTCCTAGTAATGCAAAGGTTCAAAATAAAACTATTGTGATTTCAATGTCAGACTGCAAGCCACACATATTCACCTCTACTTGTCACTTAACAGGCATCAGTTAGGTATCTTCCAAAAGAATGATCATCCTACCTCCTAAACTTGTAAAGATTTAAATCTTAATTAATTCTGTACTCAAATAATTGTTGAATAACTTTGCAATTGTCAGGGATATGGCTTAAAAGTGTCAAAAGTAGTAAAAGCAAATTTGTATAGGACCATGTTATTTAAAGATAATTATATATTCAACATTTATTTAGTATTTACTAATTGCAAGGTATTACTGGCTCAGACCTAAGTTAATTAGATAATTATTTCATACTCTGATGGAACAGAGTAAGTTATTATTTTATAGCTATCAGTATTTTATTGAGGCATAATTAATCAGACAGATTTTATTCAATTGGTCACCAGATAAGGAGATAACTAAAAGGCAAAAATATTTTGTTTTTCTCTAAAAATAATTATTGCATATTTTCCTCAGGGATTCTCAATCCTCTTAGAGAGTTATGGAGAATATCAGAATGGGCATAATGAGTTTCCTGAGTAGTTTATTCAGAATTACCTACAAACAAGACAAGATCACAGCCAACAAGATTGAGAATGACAAGCTACCAACTTAAATCAACGGTCATGGTAATAAAACATTGTTATAGGGATAGTTTATGAAGGGAAAAGAGAACCGGGACCCCAGGCAGCTGTTGTATCATGAGTTGTAGTGGAGAAATTACAAGACAAATTTCAAGGATGCCCTGAGGTAGAGCTTCAGAAAGAAGGCTGAGAAACAAGTCCAAAAGCAAAGGCAGGGCAGGCTCCTTAACAGAAGAAAGGGTTGAATCACCATGACTGCTAGACTCAACAGAAAGCAACAGTGTGCTGAGATAGAAGACATCCTTAGGTATTTACTTTCTGGAAAATATGGCTTCCCACATAAACTTCATGTGAGCCAGAATACAGACTCATTTCATTTTTGAATTATGTAGCATTACATTGAAAATACTCCTCTTAAAAAATAAGCTAAGACATATCTAAAATGTTAAGAGTTTAGTGAGCAGAAATCAGTTCGAATCAGGCAGCACTCAATTTAGCAGGTAGAAAGGTGGTCTGAAGAACGGTAAGGAATGAAAGATTTTTATAGGCAGAAGAGAGAGGGAACAAAGAAGTTATACGAGGCAAAAATGTTGAATTGGTTATTGCAAAGTTCCTTTCCTTGATGGGTCTGCAGGATCTATCAGCATGTTACCTAACTAGTGCTGACCAGGCAATTTCTGATTGGTTTAGATTCCATTTCTGGGATACTTGAAACTGTAATTAAGTTAAGTCTCAGTTTGGTGTCACGGAGCATAAGCAAGTCCATTTCGGAGCTGGAATAATTTTGTCTCATTTTTAACACCCCATTCCCTTTATTAAAAAAAAAAAATCCTAAACCTTCTCTTTTATCAATTTTCACTTTAATATTTTTGTTTTGTTTTGTTTACTTTATATCTAATCAGCCTATAACATCTCTGCCATCACCGCCATCATCATCTTTACCCCACCCATTCTTACCACAGCATCAAGTCTTGGAAATCTGATCTGAAAAACAAACAAACAAAACAAAACAAAATAAAACAAAAGTCTGTTAAAAGCTTAATCACTCTAGGGGGCGCCTGGGTGGCTCAGTTGGTTAAAACCTCGGCCTTCAGCTCAGGTCATGATCTCAGGGTCCTGGGATCCAGCCCCGCATCAGGTTCTCTGCTCAGCCAGGAGCCTGCTTACCCCCTCTCTTTCTCTGCTTGCCTCTCTGCCTACTTGTGATCTCTGTCTGTCAAATAAATAAATAAATAAATCTTTAAAAAACAAAAACAAACAAAAATAAAAAACTTAATCACTCTGGTAAGAAATTAAGGAAACTACACCAAAAGATACAAGATAATGCTATTCATTGCAGAGAAACTTCAGGGCAGATTTCAGGACAAATTCATCTATGAATGGAAAACAAGGAGAAAAAAATATCTAATTAAGTGACATTGTCATCTCACACATCTATCCACAAATAGACTGAGGTTTTATTTTGAAGAAAGGAAAGTCATTGAGAGCATCAGTCAATCAAATCAGTTCTCAAAATAGGTGAACAAAATATCAGAGTATGGTTGTAGAAGATTAGAATATAAAACAAAGGAATAATATTCAACCTTGCTTGATAGATCTAATCTAGTATACTGTGACTTAAAGGTTAAAACTGAATAATACATTATGATTTCAATTTTCTGCAACATTTTTTCTAGATGTTATGCTAGTTTTCATTTTTGTCCCCTTTATCAGAATATCTTAAGAATAATTTCTTTACTGAAAAAATATTTCTACTTTACTCAGTTCATCAGAATGTTACACTTTGCATCTATTTTTCTCTTTTCAATTGTTATTTTGCCTTTTCTTTTTTCTTTTTGTTTTTTAAATATTTTAAGGGTTTTTTTTTTTTCTACTTAACTTCCTGCCTCTTTTTATTTCCCCTGTGTCTGATGTTTCACAATATAGTCTATTTATGGTCCATATCTAAAAGGTTTCCAATAAATTTTCTATTCCTAAATTCCAAAGAATACCTTAAGTGAACTTTCTCTTAGGATAACATCTATTTCAAAACAGTGAATCTCGGGGGCGCCTGGGTGGCTCAGGTCATGATCTTGGGGTCCAGGGATCGAGTCCCGCATCGGGCTCTCTGCTCAGCAGGGAGCCTGCTTCCCTCTCTCTCTCTGCCTGCCTCTCCATCTACTTGTGATTTCTCTCTGTCAAATAAATAAATAAAATCTTTAAAAAAAAAAAAAACAGTGAATCTCAATCAGAATAGCTTTGTGATCCATTTAGTTGTGGAAAAAAAATCAGATTCCAACATTTTAGCTACTTTTAGAACTTTCTCTAACCTTTTACTTAAACGGAAATCTTTAGTGTTTATAATTCCAGTGGTTTGGGGAGGAAGTTACATAGAAATAGTGATTGCATTCATTTTAAATATATTGATTTAAATGGGAAGAAAGTGTTTCAAAAGAGAGGAAAGAAAAATAAAGCCACTTTTGAAAAACTTTACTATTTTGTGTAGTTTATAAGGTGTCCAGTCTTTTTTTTTTTTTTTTTTTTTGAGAATAATAACTTTCCATTTAGTAGAACTTATATTCTAGGTAAGAAGATTTGGGGGGTACTCTTTGGAAATTATCATAAAAATAATATATTTCTTTAGCTCTAAAAATAAAGATAGGTAGGGATTGAATAAGAATTTGTCTAGTAAATAACAATTTGATATTTTAATATCTAAAGTATAGTTTGACGATAATTTAATTTCTATTTTATTTTTATGAATATTAATAATTATAGCTCAAAATCACTGTACAAGTCTAGAACCTATTGTTATCACTCAAAAAATGATATGTTCTGTAGAGGAGCAAAATTTGCCATCTCAAAATGGGTCTCTCTAGCATGTGGATTGCTTTAGATTTATTTTTTTATTATATTTAAGAAACAAAAGATTCAAGAAACTTTCCTCCTTTTTTTTTGTCCCCCTCAACCCACCAGATGCTTAAAAGAATTTAGACAGATCTGTTTCAAGAAGGCAGTGATGAATTTAGACAGATCTGTTTCAAGAAGGCAGCTATCACCACAGATAACAAGTGTCTAATATGAATGAAGTGTCAAAGGAGGGAGGACCCTAGCAAGGTCCATCTGCTAAAATTTCTCTCTGTATCTCATTGTCTCTGTACTGTCCAGAAAAGAGTTGTTTACCAAATATTTACTCTTTTTCATCTTCCTGCGGATTGTCTTTCTTCTCTTTGAGGTCCTAGACCCCTACTCCGTTTTCCTTAGCTCAGAATAGAATTTAATCCTCAATTGCCTCACTGTCTGTGGAGTCTTATGGAGCCCTTGTATGTACATAATTAAATTTGATTTTTTTTTCCTCTTAATCTGTTTCATGTCAATTTAGCCCTTAGACTAGCCAAAAGAACCTTAAAAAGGTAATTTTTTTTTTAACCTCCCCAACAGTTCCTTTGTTAGATCGTAACACAATCATACTTTCTTAAACATTATTTTCTTTGTAGCAATTTGTATAACTGCTTGGCTGTTTGGCTATGAGAATTAATCATGATTCAAATAAATTATGTCCCAAAGGTTGACAAACAATTCTGTCAGGAGCTGTGTTACATCCTTAGGCCAGCCCATTAACACCTGTTTAAGTAATAGCATTATTATAATTAAAAATGTTTTATAAAGGAATAAGAAAACATAACTACAATTCTATACTTTAAAAAGAATAATAATAAAACAAAATATGTATCAAAGTGGCTATTTAAGGAGATGAATGTAGACTTCTTAAAATTATAAAAGAAACTTTTTGGCAAATTTATAGACTTGAAGAATAGATGATATTTATTCTTAACCATGACTGAATTTAAAATCACGTTTGTTTTATTTTTATAGTAACTTATCTACACAAGTTCTGTCTTCCTCCCCATCACATCTCAATGAACCATGTCTTCTGACTCTCATGCACCTAAGTGTCCCCTCCTATATTAAATTTGAGATGGTCCTGTATAGCAAGCAGAAAGGAGTGGAAACAATGATATATAACTTCTAAGGTTTAGGATATAAGAAGACATGCATCTTTGCCTTGGGCTTTTAGAACACTTGTTTTGGGAGAAGTTAGATCCCATATAAGAAATCTAATTATTCTAAGATAGACATACTGTAGGGCAACCCAATCTAGCCACAGGGATAGGTCATGTAGAAAAGGAGGGAACTGACCAGTTTCCTGCTGCTGAAATCAGTTATGTGTGATAAGAAGCTCACTGGGATGTCTAACAAGGTTGAGCTTTCCAAAAAACGCCTGCCTACCCACCATTTTACTCTAACTGCTTGAAAAGCATCACACCAGACCATCCAGATGAACCCAGGCAACTCATGGACTATGAAAGGTGAGAATAAATTGTTATTTTAAGCTACTCAGTCTGAAATTTTATTGCTACACAATAATAGAGAACTAGAATAATTTTCCCTTGTTAAAGGTATACACCAATACTAAATTGCTTTTATCAACTAAGATTAAAAGGGCATAGAGAGTAGAAATAATTTCCTTATTGGCTATGCCAAGGTGAAAAGGTAGCTGCTTCAGAGGCAATGACTTATTCTCTGGGTGATTTAATTGCTGCTCTAAGGAACCACTTTATGGATCCAATATTGATAAACCAGTCTCCAAAACTTTAAAAATGTACCTATTTAATCTTTTTGATTTATAAACGGCACTTGTAAAACTTTTTAGTCTTTACCTAAGAGCCAAAACAAAGGTAAATGTTATTATATCCGATGATACTCTCTGTATCAATGACAGGTCATAGATAACCATCCAGATATATTTGCTTATGTATGCAAATACATACCTTAATGTAGTCATTCTTCAACACAAACATAATCCTGCACCCTAGAGAGATTTTAATGCAGTTCATAAAATTGGAATCAGAAGATTCAATTTAGCCCAACCTCCTTTTTGGGGGTACCATGACTTTATCTGAAAAAAAAGTTGGAATATTACATGTTGTATTAGAACATAAAATTAAATTCAGCTATCTCAGAGGACGAGTTCAGATTTAATAAAAATAAATGTGACTGCTCATTCATTCAAAGAAACACACTCTCATTTTCCTACAGATGCTTTAGTAAAGAGAACACTAATCTAATTATAGTATTTTAAAAAAATAAATTGTCTCTGTGCTTGCTATAAAATAAACAACATGGCTGCAGGGCCTGCCAAGCCTCACTTATTAAAGAAAATACCTTTTGATGACTAACAAAGGCAGATTTGTTTGAAACATGAGTATGCTCACTGGAGTCTCCTGGATGGAGGGGGTTTTCAGAAAGGGAGGATTTCAGTGAATTGAGTAAAATGTAAACCTAGATAACTAGAGTTAGGTGACTTTTGCTCCCTTCTGATTTACTGCACTGGCCGGGGTGAAAGATCGGGGGTAAAAAAGAATAAAGAATGAAGGAAAAATATAATATTGATTTCCTAAAAAATAGTAATTAAAAAACAAACAAACAAACCCCAAACCATGTCTTTTTAAAATATAGAACATTTTTATTAATACCTTTTAGGTATAAAATGGCTCAGTCATTTTGACAGTTTTTTTAAAAAAGATGTTCCCCAGTCAGGTACTGGAGAGTTTGGTGGGTAAGTCTTACTTATGCTCACTGCTATGGGGTTATCAGGACAGTGGTAAGGAGAAAGTTTTCCTTTAAACTGGGCATTTGGCAGACAATTCGCTTGGATATCATCGAAACTGGGCTGCTTTTCAGAGTAAAGGAGGAACACTTAATAATTAATAAATAGTTATGCTGAAGCAGTATGTATAAATTGTCACTGTCCCTGGCAAACCTGGACATATGGTCACTCCACAAAGAGAAAATACTTCCAGTCATTGGCAGGGACTCCTTTGTATGTGAATGTAGGACCAGTTCTCTCATTTTACAGTTGAGGGCACAGATGAGGATTAAGTTTTGTGTTTGAAGTCTCTCAGTTCGCTAGTGGCAGACTGGAACACGGGTCTCTGAAGGCTTTTCCAAAATGACTGCAGCCAGAGACTCCCACTAGTGGTCTACCTAAAGGCTTACCCTTAGAGATTTTTCTATTTGTGGATAGACATGCAAGATCTTGCCAAAAATACAAATATCCTCTTCGAGTAGTTATATATTAAGCCAACAACACCAAATAACTCGGCATGGATAAATTTATTATATTAGGAACCCATGTCCTTGGAAAATAAGGAACAGGGTCCCAAGGAAACGAGTTCTAGGACTGTGTGTGTGTGTGTGTATGTGTGTGTGTGAAAGTGACCGTGTAAAAGGAAGCATCCAAAGTATTGGGAGGTACCACAACAGCAGCATGGTAAACACAAGGATACCCACCAAACCATTGCTCATTTCATAAAGTTTACCAGCGACCTTAGAATAATGTTTCTCTAAACCTGAAGGGTGAAATTTTAACAGCATTTTTAAAAATTTATTTATTTTATTTTTATTTAGTTATTTTTATTAACATATGATGTATTATTTGCTTCTGAGGTATAGGTATGTGAATCATCAACATAGCACTCACCATAGCACATACCTTCCCTAGGGTCCATAACCCAGCCACCCTATACCTCCCACTCCACTCCACCCCCCAGCAACCCTCAGTTTTAACAGCAGTTTTAAAAATTGTTATTATTCGGGCGCCTGGGTGGCTCAGTTGGTTAAGTGACTGCCTTCAGCTCAGGTCATGAACCTGGAGTCCCAGGTTCGAGTCCCGCATCAGGATCCCTGCTCAGCAGGGTATCTGCTTCTCCCCCTGACCCTCTCTCCTCTCATGCTCTCCCTCTCTCTCATTCTGTCAAATAAATAAATAAATAAATCTTTAAAAAAATATATTAAAAAAATTTTTATTATTCTGCAACTATCTATATTGGGTTTCTTGTCCTCATTCCTTATCAGAGGTCATAGACTATAACCAGTTTTTCCTGCAAGAGTTTGAATTTCACTGCAGCTTATTTGCAAGAGTGAATTAACGAAACTAAAATTTGAAATATACACCATTTCTTGGACTACAGTTCTGGGTTTATTATGTTCTCATACAGTTCCTTACCTATGTTTATGTGGAAGAGGTCACTGTTGAGAGATCTGTGGAAACAGACCTCAGACCTGTGGCTGAGCCTCACAGGTACCAGGGAAGAGTCATACAACCCAGTTTCACAGGAAGAACAAAAGCTACACTTAAACTATGTGCCTTGGGATGCCTGTGTGGCTCAGTGACCATGACCATGGCTCAGGTCATGGTCTCAGAGTCCTGGAATCAAGCCACACATCAGGCTCTCTGCTGAGAGGGGGAACCTGCTTCCCCCTCCCCCTCTGCCTGCTTCTCTGCCTACTTGTGATCTCTCTTTCTTTGTGTCAAATAAATAGATAAAATCTTAAAAAAAAAAAATAAATAAATTATATGGCTTGTTTTAGATGCCCTACAGGTATACCAGGAAATTTGGGAATCAGAAATGTTTTAAACACAGAGTTTCTTGTTGTCTTCTCTCTGCGGAGTCAAGGACAGCATTAACTCTTCCAGAAACAAAGTGTGACAATATACATGGAGTATTGCCAACCAAAGCTGAATCCTAAGCCTTAAATCCAGTTTTTAGTTTTATTTAGCCACTGACCATGTGGCTGACCTCAGTCTCTAGGTGTTTCGGAAGTCTAGCTGATACTACGTGACCCAAGGCGTCCCACTTAAATCACATTGTTAGACTAATCTGGAATGACCAAAGGCCTCCAGATAAACAAAGGCAGTTTTAGGAGGCAGAGCATTCACAGGTTTGGAAATTACTTTGCAGGAACAGAAGGCAAAGGACTGACTTCTCTTTGGGCAAGTTTAAATTCTTTATTGCACACCTCTCCAGGAGACATCCCAGAAGTCCTGCTGCAGAGCTCTGCCCTCCCCTCTTCCTCATACTACCCCACACACCCACTCACTTTCTCTCTGGGTCTTTATCTTCTGGTGCTGCTTGTAACTGGTAGACTTGTTAAGAAACTCCGGCTCAAATTTTTAAGAAGAATTGCTCTAGTTTATCACCATAAACTGTAAGAGTGAGGACTTGTTAACTGGCCCCTTCCTTGGCTCCTGACTAACCCAACTAATCTTCAGTTAATCAATCTTAGATCAGATAACAGCTCTCATCCAATCAGCTGTAGCCAAAAGCAATGGAGAGGTGGTATTTAACCAATGCAACCCTCAGAAGTAATTGTCTTAAGTGCTGTAATTTGCATAATACAACACTTTATAAAATACCTTATTTGTTGGTGTCGCGTTTGAAAGCGCCACTATGCATATCTAAATTTAAGATTGATAGTAAAGATTAATTTGATTTCCTAGGCCACATAAGAAAACCTGTTCTTTTGCTTCATAGCCACATTACCAACTATTTGGATCTAAACACTGTGTAAGTGATATGTACAGTCTGTTTGCCACTGAGGTTCAGAATTAAGCTAATTCAGAACCAATAATTCTTTTGCCAGTCAGCAGGTATAATATCTACCTCTTAATAATATTTTTCAGGAGAGGAATAGAAAAGCTTTTGTCTTATCATGAAATGTCAAAAGTAACATTTGTTTTATTTTCTAATGAAAAAAAATGGGTACCCTAGTGTTATGAACTGAATTGTTTCACTTTAAAAATTCATATCTGGGGGTACCTGGGTGGCTCAGTGGATTAAGCCTCTGCCTTCAGCTCAGGTCATGATCCCAGGGTCCTGGGATCAAGCCCCTCATTGGGCTCTCTGCTCAGCGGGGAGTCTGCTTCCCTCTCTCTCTCTGCCTGCCTCTCTGCCTACTTGTAATCTCTGTCTGTCAAATAAATAAACTCTTAAAAAATTAAAAAATAATTCATATCTGGTAAGCTGTAACCCCCAATGTAGTTGTATTTGGAATAGAGCCCTAGAAGGAGATAGTAAAGTTTAAACTAGGTCATAAAGATGGACCCTGACCTAATAGAACTGATGTCCTTCTAAGAAAAGGAAGAGACCAGAGTGTTCTTTCCCTCTACACACTGCAGAGGAAAGGCCATGTGAGGTTTCAACAGGAAGGCAGCCATCTGCAAGTCATGAAGAGAGTTCTTACCAGAAACAGAATCTGCCAGAGTCTCATTCTGGGACTTGTAGTTTCCAGAACTGTGAAAAATAAATGTCTGTTGTTTAAGCCATCCAGTTTGTAGTATTTCTTTATGGTAGCCCAAGCAGACTTGTTTGCTTTGAATTATGACTTTTTAGCCAAGAATTATGAATTATTGAATTATGACTAACTGAATAAATGACTGAATGAACATGTTTATTGAATGTGAATTTAATAAATGAAGGAAAGTTTAGTAAAAATAAAGATTTGAGTCCATTGTATTCTTAGAAAAGTCATTTTCACTTAGATGTAAACTCAAAATTTCCCAGTGAAGGACCTAGAAATTTAGAAAGGCTTTGATTTGGCTTAGGTCTAAAAAGTTTATATAATTTTCTGTCACAGATGTAATGAGATTTTTTATCTTTTCTGAAGACAATTGGGAACCTCTCATTTGCCATAGATTCTGAATGAGACTGAAGTCATCGGAAGATCAAAAATCAGTGAAGCAGCAGAAAGCATTAGTGAGTGAGAACAATTCACCATGTGACCATCTGTCCCACATTCTGAATTCAAGAGACTTGGCAACTCTATAAAAATATCACGCGTGAACTTTCTTTAATGGTCATATTTTTTACTGCCAGATGTATTAATTTTCAATTGCATTTCAATGGGGGATTAGTGATAACCAGTTAAACAAATCCACGATCCTAATGGATATATATACATCACAGACTTCTTTTTCAGTATTTGAAGGTAACATCAAATTTATACCACAGTGTTCAGGAATTCACTTATTTATTTTGCACACTTTATGGGTGCTGTGATGCCTCATAAAATTTCTGCTAAGTTCTCCTACTAGGAAAATAATATGGCAGTGAAATTAATTTGCATTTTTTTTACTGCAGATATTTAGCTTTGTATTTTTGTCACTGTGTGTTTGTGTGTGTGTGTGTGTGTGTGTGTGTATTCATGCATTTTATACAACCTCTTCACTGACAGGAGTGAATTGGAAGTCAGATCATGGATCCAATATTTTCAATATGATTTGCATATAGTTACAGCAAATAAAAAAGTGGCTTGGAATTATTTTAGGGGTATCTGGATAGGTGTTCTGATATAAGAAACATACCTATAGACCAAGGCACTGTAATTATACAAAGGAACATTGGTATCCTACATCTCCTTTGGGCCTCCTTGACGAGGACGGGATATCAAGGAGAGATAAGGTCACTGTTCAGTGGTCAGGAGTGAGGACTAAGCAGATTTCTACTTGCTCTGAGACTGTAAGATTTATGAAGGCAAGGACTTGGTCTCTTTTGTTTACTGCTCTATTCCCAGAGCCTATATTTGTTTGACACATACAGCAATTATTCAAGAAATATCTGTTGACTCATTGATTGGAAGGAAATGAAACCAAATGCCCTTCCCACGGCTTGGAGAAGGAAAGAGAAAGGAAATACACTAAATTGTTAAGTCTTCTTCCTCTCTAAGGCAGCCATCTTCTCGGCTGGCAAGATCCCTGAGTAAAAGCTCAGAGACAAAAATGGGCCATACACAACAGTTCACCACACTCTCTTTAAGGCAGAAAAATAATAGACATCTTTTCTGTAGCTTTCTATACCTTTCAACAAATTAAGAGAGAAGGAAAGAAAAAGAGGATGAGAAGGAAGGGGAGGGAGGGAAGGAAGGAGGAAGGAAAGAGGAAGAAAGGAAGGGAAGAAGGAAAGAAAGAAGGGAGGGAGAAAGAGAAACAAACAAAAATGAACAAACAAACTAAAAATAAAATAAAATAAAAAAGACAAAAGGAGGCAGAGCACCCTGAGCAACCTGAGGAGGGCTGTTAGCCACTTGTATCAAATCAAGGTGGTATAACTCAGGCATGGTAGTCTTGGAGGGGAGAATGTGCCTTGTGAGGCAAAAGGACTTTCTGGAGAGTCTCCACTTGAGGGTGGTGTCTTGGCTGATAGAGTACCATCTGACTACTCAAGACATGGAAACTGGTGAGAGAGGGAACACAACATTTCCAGTCTTGGAACACTGTAACTTCTTTGACAGAGTTTTTCCAGGAGTTACTTACTGTGTCAGAGGAGACAGCAGGAAAGGAAACTCTTCATTTAGCTGACATTTGGATACTGTGGATTTTTTTTTTTGTTGTTGTTGTTGTTGTTGTTTTGTTTTGGTTTGTTTTTTTCCTAAGGGATCCTGTACCAGAGAGGAGAGACCTAATACCAGACAGAACAGGCAGTCTCTCAGCCGGCTGCTTGGAAGGAAAAAAAATGCATAGTTTTAGAATAGATGACAGTTCATCATGGAATGGCAAACATTGCTTAGGAAAACTGAACATGAGAACTAGATGGTATTTCTAAACAAATCTGTGATATTAGTGCTAATTAAAATGGCTCTGATATTGCTGATATTTCTATATAGGAAGGGCTTAGGGCACAATGATCTGAATAGAGGAGGGCAACTGGAAGCTGGGTTTGAATATGGTTACTACTTAGATTGGATTTTATAGAGTCAAGAAAAAATCTAAAGATGCTTTTAGTGAGATTGATATTTGTATAATATTGAGAATATACAGATTCTCCTTTACGAGGAATGTTATTTTATTTCCTTGGCATGGTTTGAAGCGTTGATGACAATGCCACTGATTACCTGAAATACAAAATGAAACCTATAAATAATTCATTTTTAATAATAAAAGTCACGGTTAGAAGAAAGTTAACTCAGAAACAGAAGTGACATGCGTGGAGCAACTTCATACCACAATCTATACAAATCAAGATCAAGCAGCATGACAATTACGATGGAAGTCTTAGTGAAAATATGGCTTGATTTATAGGTTGCTTTGCCAGGAATATAGGTATTGTATATGTTGAGTTATAATGTTATAAAATGTCAAGAAAAAATCAAGTAAATATACTGGCATAAATACTGAACACATTATGTATAGATTATAAGGATCACATATAGGCAGTACAGAATGCTTTTATTGCTATTTAATGTGATATACTCAGGATATGTTGGGCTCCATTCTTCCCCCCCCACCACAGGCAACGTGGGCTGGCTACCCTACTATCTATAGGAATTAATTAGCCCTTTGCACAACTCAGAGCAGACATTCTGAGACAGAATAACAAATGGCATTATTCTTGAAGAATATATAATCTTATCTACCTGCCAAATTTATCAATTTTTGACTCTGGATATTCCACATATTTTATCTTGTTAGTGGCCAGTACATTTTTATTGAGTTGAACTGATTTTGTACATATATGTAAGCTCTTGGGATAATTGAAGAAGACTGATCACTTCATTCTGCTAGTGTTTATCTTTTAAGATACTTTCTTTTTTTTTTTTTTTTTTTGACTTCTTATCTCTTTTTTGATCCAGAACAAATCTATTTTGGGAGTTTTGAGCAAAATCAATGCTTACTGGCTACACTGGGGGAAAAAAAAAAAACAAAAACTTCTTTTACTGTATCTGTCCAGGCTGAAGTAGATGAAGTAGATGGGGGTCATAGATAGATATATACATATTTTTGTCATCATTCTTATTATCTGTTGACATTGCCCTTGAATACCAACTACCCTATTTATGGATTGTAGTTAATCTCAGCTAAATGTTTGTAACTAAATTCTGGATTCAGACCAGTTTCTTAGTAAATATTACTGTTTAATGTTAAGTATTATTACAGTTACTGTGTCTTGAGAGCTTTACAAATTCTGTCAATTGATGGAATCAAGGATATATCTTATGCAGCTTGATCTTCCAGCAACCACTAAAATACTTCAAGTGAAAGAGAACATATTATTTTGTGTCATAGTCTCTTCCATTTTGGCCTACTTATATTCCAAGCTTTTAGAAGGGCAAATTAGAGCTAGAAGAAAGAAAACAGAGGACATTATAATCAGAAAAGGGTATACAAACACAAAAATGCATTTCACATTCACTTAGCTGCAAACTATAGATACAGTCAGAGTACACAGGAAAGTGAGAGGATGGTATGATGGGATGCTGGGAATCTAGGTGATGCAGAGCTGAGGAACAGGGGCTTTATTCCATGGGGAAAAGAATTTATAATGAGAGAATATAGTCAGATTTGAATATTATAATGGTCATCTTAAGAAAGTGTCGGTGGGGTGTTGGTACAGGAATGTGAACTCTGCAGGTAATTATGATTGAACTATTGCATTAGTCTAGGTGAAAAATAAGCTTAGATAGTGATGGAGAGGATAGAGAACAAGAAACAGATTTGATAGCCATTTAGTGGATAGACTAACAAAGGCTCCTATGTTTCTGACTGGGAAGATCAGCAGCAATTAATGATATTTATCAAAATTAGGGCTTCAAAAGGAAGAAAGAACAGACTTAAGGAGTTGAGGGAGGACAAAGAATGAATTCAAAGCCCTGTTGTTTGTGGTACAAATGGAAAACTCAGTTACAGTTGTTCAAGTAACAAGTCAGTTTGATGGCATAAGAGAGAGAAGTCTAGGTTAGAAATATTGGGAAATAATGCAAACAAGAAATGGAAAGGGTATGAACAAAGGCGGTAGCAGAGGGAATGGTGAAAATGGGATAGAATTAAAAGACATATTGAAGTTAAATTCAGTAAGACGAGTGCCAAATTGATTTAACATTAGAAAAATTCATTGCTCTCACTAAGCACCAGAGCCAGTGCTGTTAAAGGTATGTAATTCTGCAGGTACAACTTCTAACCTTTAAATAGAACTGCAATTAAAATTCAGTTTTATAGAAGATTTTTTTCTGTATTAGGCTATTAAGTGTAAACTGTAGGTCAAAGCACATGTTACCCATTTTTAGTATCCAAAGCACCTCGTACTATATACACAGCCAATACATGATCTTGGTTGAGCTGAACTGACATACCCATAGTGCAACTTCCATCATATCATACATCTTTTTCAGCATATGTTTACTGAATGTATGCTATGGGCCAGGCCCTGTGATTTTTGCTAAGGATAAAAAGATTTAAGAATAATATTCTTACAGTCAATGTTCAGTCTAGACAAAGACAGAAATACATATAAGATGATAATTGCTATGATGGAAGTAAGCACAGGATGGATACGTGCAAATATTGATGCTGGCTAGGAGTTAATTAGATTTACTGCAGGGGTGGTGGTGGGGGTACAGAGTGGGTATTAAGGGCATGAGAATGATCCTCTGTGAGCAGAGACTGGGCCCTGAGAGTTCTCTGAATAACCCTGGAAAAATAGTGAAATGATGGAAGGGGGAGAGAGGAGAGAATAATGAACCATAACGATAAATAGGTAGGGATATTGTCTCTGCACCATGCTTAGGCATCTGAATAAGAGAAAAATAGGAAGAGAAGATAGTTTCAAAGAATAGGCTGTAAGTTCAATATCAGGCTCATTGAGATATGTGTTAGTAGGCTAACTATAGTAATAAATAATGACTTCAGAGGCTTAACCAAGTAGAAGTTTCTATTTCATCAATACCACAGCTCAGTTACTGGTGTCTGGGGAGTTTATGCTCAAAGCAGCCATTCAAGCATCAAGACTATGTTCACCCTTCTGTCCACCCTTCTCTAGATCCTTAGACTCACCTCCGTGGAGCTCATGGAAGAGCAAAAAGAATGGAAGGCTCTAGTAAAATTATTTTATAGGCTAGGCCTGAAAGAAGTCTGTGTCATATCAGCATCCATTCATTGCATCAGTCATACATCAGTCAATCACATGTCATTCCTGCCTTTGCCAGACACTGGGGAATTTAGTTTACCTGGATGCCTTGCAGGGAAAGGAAAAGGAATTTGGTGACCAAGTTTCTGTCTGCAAGTAGAAATAAAAAGTAGATAGCTAGGTTTGAAATCTGTTAATATATTTATGAGTCCTGAACATAAAACAGTGGCAGTTTAAATCATTTTAAATCATAGTAGTGAATGAAATATCTAAGTATGATCAACTGTATCGAGGAAAAAAAAAATCCTCAAGGAAATGTCAGGATTTTATGGATACATTAAAAAAAAAAAAGACCATGGAAAATGAACCAAACGTCAATGACCAGAAAAGGAGGAGGAAGAGCAGAAGAGAGAATGTCAAAGTTATCAGGGGAAGAGAGCATTCAAGAGAGGGAGTGGTCAAAGGCATTATAAACTTTAGGGTAGTTAAGTAAGATGGAAACCACTGGCCACATTCTGAAACCTTATTTCAGTTTGGTATGAACTCATCACATCCTCTAGATGGCTGAGTGAGTGACCCACAAGGAAACGGACTATGACTCTATCTAGAGCAATAAATTGTCTTGATTTATGATGTCTCAACTTTCAGAATTAAAGATGATAGTTTTCTGACTAACTTAATTGCTGAGATTTTAAATTAGCTTTAACAAAAACTTTACATCTAGAGTTACTTTTTGCAGATTAGTTTTGTGTGTGATGTCTTTCTCAAAAAAAATCTAAAAAATCAATAAAAGTCCCTTTTAATTCAAATTACCTTTCATATTTATAATTTTCCAATTAAACACATGTCCCAATCAGATAATGGTTTCTTTATGGATTCAGAATACATGCGAGATAGCTTTAGAGATGTTCTTCACATTTACATGTATATATATCTATGTACTTTCTCATGGAGTTGTATAATTTAATTTAAAATAGTGATGAATAAAAGAAAAATATATAAGTACCCTGCTAAATATCTCAAGGGTGTGTTTGAAATTATAAGGACCCCTGATGCCATTGTTTGGAAACTGTGTCATTTCAAGGAGCAGGGCAGATGGGAAGTGGGGCACATTATCTGTTTTAAGTCAATGTTTAAAATATTTGAACATTAATTTGACATTGAAAATAATGTGAAGAAATAGTTTTCAAATGTTCTTTTTACTACTGTTCTTTCTTTTTTTTTTAATATTTTATTTATTTATTTGACAGAGGGAGAGAGATCACAAGTAGGCAGAGCAGCAGGCAGAGAGAGGGAAGCAGGCTCCCCGCTGAGCGGAGAGCCCGATGCAGCCCGATGCAGCCCTGAGATCATGACCCGAGCCGAAGGCAGCGGCTTAACCCACTGAGCCACCCAGGTGCCCCTACTGTTCTTTCTTAAAGAAAAGTCTTCCATCCCCAATACAGAAAACAGGTGCAAGACATGCTGCTGTATTTGATGGTTCCCCAGATGCTGACCTCTGAGGCCTCCTAAGTCAAAAGGAGCAGAGTTTGAAAACAACTGTTGTGAAGAACGTGCTGTGTGGGGTCAAGATGCTTGAGAGCTCTAAGTAGGAAAGATTGAGAAGAAGAAATTAAGCAAGTGGCCAGTGGCAGGCCCTCGTACTAAAATAAATGAAAGAGCTGACGTAGAGTGGAGTAGCCTGTGGTGCTGAAAAGGGACCAGAGGGCAAGGCATAGGCCTGGGAGAAGCTTGAGAGCAGACCTTTACAGCAGACACAGCCAACAAAGCAAAACCAAATCTTCCAGACCTTTAAACAGGTAAAGCACAAATGATGTTGGACAGCAATGATTCATACTAAATAAAATGAATGAAACTTTTGCCTCTTAACTATAAAAAGCATGAATCATGAAACATCCTCCTCTTGGATTCAAATTCCATTCACATGTATTCACTCAAAATGTATCTAGCAACCTGTGAGCTGGGCTCTCTGTTGGGGGGGTGGGCATCAAGAAATCAGACCATCATCCTTCGGCGGGAGTCTTTATTCCTCCGAGAAGAGGAGTGTGTGTATAAAAGTCATGGCAGAGGGAAAGACGTCATCCGAGTAGAGCACAGAAACAGGGCTTCTAAAACTGACAGGTGGGCCAAGGCAGAGAGGATACTCTCCTAATAGAAAGGAAACTTGAACTGGGTCAGTGATACATCAACAGTGAAAACAAATTAGTAAGTCCAATAAAGAGAAACAAACTTAAATGTATTAATGTCTTTGTATATGCCAGGCATTGTAGTCTGTGGTCTCTTTGGCTTATCTTTTTGAATGTAACTGAACACAACCAGCAATGCACTATGACTTAGATATGCTTAACATGATACTTTTCTCATCCCAGATTAACAGACACCACTCAGAGGATCTCATTTAAAAATACCCACCAAGCTGTATCCTGTCATCAGTATTCTCCCAAAAGGAATTCTGTGGTCAGTCTTGAAAGTAATGACTTTTCTTCTATGACCCATGGAGGAAAAACAGATGTACCAATTTAAAGTTTCATAATTTTCTGAATAATGTATAAAAATTATTTTCTCAGCTTGTACAGTCTCAAGATGATGAATGGTACATGTCATGAAATGTATATCTGTAAGATCAATATTCCTTTGACAATGATGTGTTTAAATGAAACACTGAACCTTCTTAGGTGTGTGAACCCTAGAGATTTTACTTTCATAATATCATTGAGAAAATTCTTAATTACACGTAAAAATAGGATTTAAATCTGAATTGTGTTATTTCTATGCTGAGGATACAAATCAATTTTTTGTATTTAAAAAATTATATTTCCTTCTCTCCCCCATCAAAGTTTTTTGATAATTTTTATTTAACCATCCTTTCCCTCCCCAATTCTACATAATTCATTGACATTAATATTATTACCACCATAAATAATGTAAAGTTACAGTTTAAAAGATAATGGCATTTAATCTTCTAAAATAGATTTATCATCTATTGGAGATAAAAGTACCATGCAAATGATAAAATAGACTTATTTCATTGATACAATTAATCTATTAGTGATGAGGTAACCAATCAACTTTACACACTGAAAAATTAATGGACCGTTATATGATCAGGATAATTTTACTGCATGTGGCATAAACGCACTTTGAACTGCCTCTAGCAAACAAGAGTAATTTATTGGCTAAGATAACCAAGGTAAGGACAGAGTTGTAATGAGGTCTCTGCTCTGCTCCTCTCTTTATGCTGACTTCTCCCATTATTGCTAGACACAGTATTAATGGTAATCTCCACAATTAAATTACCTCCCATATGACACTGAAGAAGAGCTAAGAGTTCTTCTGTTTTGTCCCAAATTCACAAATCTCAAGAAAGATTCTTCCTTGTCCCACCTGAGTCAGATGCTGACTCCAATAAAAATAAACACCACGAAGAGAGTATCAAAATCTTTATGAAGATGACAACTTCTTTTGGAAACATCTAGTGAATATGGAGGCAAGAAAATTGCTAGAATGAGTTGGTGGGAGTGTGGTGAATTGCTGCATCAGGCAGACAAAACAACAGATGGTTTTAAACAACAATTTGTTTTGTCTTCCTACTTTCTAATTGGCAACCATTGTCCTAGAAGCATAATTGTACTTACTCTTTTTTTTTTTTTTTTTTCCTTTTTTGCAGCACAATAAAAGGGCTTCCACAACTTTAAGGCTGCAAACAGAAGAGTTTAACTAATACATATTGCCAAAGTTACATGGAGGGGAAAGCAAAGGTTAGTTTCAAAGTAATGCTATTCACTTGGATCACTTTAAGGGAGCTAAAAATCCTTCCAAAGATAACTAACTTTGTGATGATGTTATAGACTGAATGTTTGTATCATCCCCAAATTCATGCATTGAAGTCTAATACCCACTATGATGGTATTTAGAGGGGGAGCCCTTAGGAGGTAATTACATCATGAGGATGAAGCCCTTATGAATGAGATTAGTGCCCTTTTAAGAAGAGAGCAGAAAGCTATCTTGCTTTTATCCATCATGCAAAGATGTTGAAGTCAGAAGTCTGCAGACCAGGAGAAAGCTCTCACCATAATCTGATCATGCTGGCATCATAATCTCCTACTTCCCACCTCCAGAACTGTGAGCAAATGTTTCTGCTGTCGATAAGCCACCTAGTTTATGGTATTTTGTGAGAGCAGCCCAAGCTGACTAAGACAGATGATAACTAAACTGATAGCAAGGAAAATAATATGCAGATTTTATTGTCAGGAGTTTTTTGTAAACTCTAAAAACTTTAAAGAATATAGTAGCTTAAAGAGAAACTTATGATACAATGTAATACAAATAAGAATAGTAATACAAGTGAGTATATTGTACTGAGGAAAGGCTCAGAAAATATCATCTTTCAAACCTTTAAAATAAACAAGATATTTTTCTTTCCTACTGTGAGTATATGGTGGCTGTTTACTTTTCAATAATTCATAATTTTTTCTTTTGTGGCTAAATTTTGTAAGCTAGGTCTGTGACACCCTAGAGATCCAGGTGGAGGTTTCTGGAAGTTGGGGCCCAGCTACAAAAATAATAAAATAATTAACAAGGAAACCAGAATATTCTTTCTTTTACTTTCTTTGCTGTTATTTTAGAAATTAAACAACAACAAGAAAATATGAAGAACCTTGTGTATCCTTTGATCTTCCTCTCATACCACATTTTTGAAAACCAAAGGGAAACAAAAGTCAGTCAAACCAAATGGAAGGAGAATCTTAAACCTGGCCATCATGCAAGTCCATCAGATGATAAGGAACTATTCTAAGAGAAAAAGCCTTAGTTTTTAAGATTGGATATTTACAAGAGTTTGGATTTCCCAACAGAGATGTCATAGGTTGTGCATCACCTAAGTTTGCTTATTTCATTCCCAAATAAAACAAGTCACCGTATTAGAGGGACTTTAGTGGAACCATACTATTTTGTGTCTTTGACCTGTCAAAGAAAATTATCTTTGTCAATATATTTCATCCGCTGTTAAAGTACTTGTACGTTTTCCACTATTTTAAAGCAAATCTTGAAGGAATTGGCAGCTCTGTCACTGCATTCTGTACGCAAGCAACTCGACAAAAACACAGGTGTGCCTTGGTGAAGACAGCTCTTAGCTTTCTTTCTTTCTTTTTTTCTTTCTTTCTTTCTTTACTTTTTCAGCTCTTAGCTTTGATCTATTGTGTTCAAGTTGTTGCCATCAAAGAAGAATTTGCATTTTATGAGCCCATCTTGGAACCTGGAAGGAATGTCATTGTCTTCAAAATGGTAAAGAGCTTTTTTTTTTTTCTTTTCTTTCTTTCTTTCTTTCTTTCTTTCTTTTTTTTTTCCACCAGGGAAAGCTTCCATTGGAAGACAAATCTTGGTGTGCTCTGCACAGGTGGAGCACCTGCAATGCTTGGCAACACATCTGGCTTGGCTGCTTTCTTGAAGAAAGTCACTCCACATGCCATAATGACTCACTGCTTTCTATACTGGCATGCGATGTCCTAAGAGCCTCTGCCAGCAATTCTGAAAGAAGCTTCGTCCACTGCCATGGAAAGATCAACTTTATCAGAGCCAAGAATTCAAATCACTCATTTCAGCATGTGTTGTCAAGGGAGGAAAGAAGAATGTGGACTTCTTTACTACAGACTCCAAAAGCAAAACTTTAAGTGCTTGATTGTACTTTGGGAAATAATTTTCCTTTTTGTTTTCTCTACTTCTCTTTTATTGATTTATTTATAATAATAATAATAATTATTATTATTGTTTTTATGGAGGGGAACAGAAAAAAGATAAATTGCTCTAAAGGAAAATCTACTCAGAACTACTTGACAAGGAGGAGTTGATTCATATCTTGGCTAAGGAAAAGTATATCTGACAATATGAATGGGGTAAATCATTCAAGACAAAGCTTTGAACTGTAGATGCTGCTAAAAACAAAACAAAAATATACAACTCCCTATCCCTAGTTCAAACCACCACTGCAACAAACTACAAACTATCTGCATCCAAGTTACCAGTTATGAACCAACAACTAGAATTAGGCAACTATCCTAAATTTATAAATGCTAGAAAAATAATATTTTTAGTCTGGATTGAGGGTGATAAAGTCTTGCCAAATTCTCTGTGTAAAGAAATCTACAGATCCCTGGAAAAATTATAGAGTCCTTCCCAAGGTTACTTTTCCTAGACAAAGTTAAATATTGAAATCTGGATCAGTGATCCTCTTCTTGCTGTCAAAGAAAGCATTACTGCCGCAGACTTTGACCTCGAACAGGATAAATACTTGCCCTGCCAGGATTTCAAATCAAGAAGTCCCAGAGAATTCAGTTATTACTTGACAATGCACACTAGCCTGCCAAAAGCCATTTGTGAAAAACATTGATTCTACTCATAGGTCTTCATAAGTGAGATTATTAGCATATGGAGTCACTTAAACAAATCACCAAAAATATCAGAAATAGATGTCAAAGATAACATGCATGCTTTCAAATTAATGACAATTCCATATTTTTTAAAGTTGAAAAATACAGATTCTTACTGACATTTTCCTTGAGGCAGAATTTATTTGTTGTATTTGTGAAATTGAATCTTAAATTTTGGATGCCTTAAAATTTTCAGTAAGCATTGTTTAATTGCATTTATAAATACATGCGAGGAAGAAAGACAAAAATCTTTGACGATTTCTTTCATGCTTTGTCTCTTACAATTTTGTGATTAAGTAGTTAGGTATAACAGCTACAAAGTTAGTTTCCAAACTTAAGTAGGCACTCCCAAATTTCCAGCAACCTGAACCACTCTTTCTCCAGAAAGCTTCGTTTCTAGGTCTTCTTAGAGGCAGTCTGAACTTCTCTACACTTTGGATTTCTAACTCTGTCATGCCCTTCTTGCTCTCAGTAGATAAGCCTGATTTTTTCTTCACAGGGAAGTTTCTTCAACGTCTATCACCAAACCAGTAAACTAATATGCATCTGCAGATCTACTCTTTCTCCTTTCTCTCTACTTACCATGACTTTTGGTACTTCTGAATGATCTCATCTAGTGCAGTGGCTTCAATTATTTTCAAATGTTACTAATTCAGTATCACTCACCACATCCCAGAGCTGCATATCTAAATGCCACAGTGGCTACTTGGATTACCCGTAGAAATTAAATTCAACAAGTCCAAATCTTAATTGATCTCTTTTTACTCAAACTTCTCTTTCTCCTCTGTAGCCCATCTGAATGGAGATGCCTTCAACAAACCAGTGGCTTCAGATAGAAATCTTAGATTAACCTTCAACTTTCCTCTCTCATACCACTCACATCCAAATAAATAAAATTTTATCTATTCTGCTTATGAAAGTCTCACAAAATCAACCACTTCTCTTTATGCCCCTTGTCAAGAATATGGGAAGCTATTGGGTGCCTGGGTGACTCAGTGTGTTAAGCCTCTGCCTTTGGCTCAGGTCAAGATCTCAGAGTCCTGGGATCAAGCCCCACATAGGGTTCTAGCCCCACATAGGGCTCTGCTCAGGAGGGGACCTGCTTCCCCCTTTCTCTCTGCCTATTTGTGATCTCTCTCTCTGTCAAATAAATTAATAATAATAATAAAAAGAATACAGGACGCTATCATATCTTCCTTCTGTTGCTACAATTGGCTTCTTACTGCTTTCCTTCACTGCAGTTTTATTTCTCCCTAGTCCATTCTCCACAGTGCTTTGAGTAAGATTTCTACACGGCAAATCTAATGGAAAACCCTGCAAAGATTTTCCAAAGTTCTTCGACAGAGTCAAGCTTTCATAATAGGGCCCACAAGGTCCTGCATAATCCAGCCCTGATCACTTTTCCAATGTTATTTATTATTCCTACACCTTTGTATGTCATATTCTAGCCATTGAGTCTTTTAGAGTTCTGCAACTACTCTCTTAAAACCAGAACTTCTGTTTTCTATGCCTTCCTATCAACTGGCTAATGACTACTTTTCCTTCAGCTTAGAGGCCATTTCCCCAGAAAATCGTTCTTAATTCTTTCACGTCTGAGCTCCGTGTTCCTCTTCTGTGAGGGAGTGTGCTGCTTTCACAGTAAATCACACCAGTCATATTGCATTATAATGTCTCATTACTCACCTATCATATTTGGGGGTATGGCAGAGGAGATAAACTTTTTCCTTATTCTGTGTGTTCTATATTCTGCCAGCCCATGTCTATTACTAGTACTTAGTAGAAGTTCAATGAGATCCAATAGGAATACATTGTGCATATCATTTTGCTTGAGTTTAACACACTTTCTTAGGGAAAGTTTATAGCTTTTATTAACTTCTCTGAAAAGTCCTTAGTCTCAAAATAACTAAGCATGCTTATAGTATGCTAACTGTGAAAACACTGTAAGATACAGTCCAGCAGATTCTAACATAGTATATAAAAATAGCCTTCCCACATGTATCTGTACAAATGGTCTATTGAAATAATGACAGATGGTTATCCCTTTACCTCAAAACTGAAAAATAAGCAAATATTGTTCCCTCAACACACATGTACATGTACACATGAACACACACACACACACACCCTTCTTGGAAATACCTTTTGTAACAATGCACAAGGGAATTACTGTGAAAAATCTGAATGTTTTCAAGAACCTATGATTTGAAAGCACAAGAGAAAAAAAGCTATGAAAATAAAAAAAATGTTCAGTGAATTTGGTTCAGGGAAAAAATATCAAGATTGGTTTGGTTTACTTGTTTTCTAAACTTTAAATTTTGCAACAGACTCACAATAAGTTGTAAAAATTATAGAGAGAGGTTCCATTTGCTTATCGTCCAGCATTCTCAGTGGGGACATTCTATGTAACTACACTGTATTCTCAAAACCAGGAAATGAATTACTCTTCATCAGTGTTTGCGACAGAAAATATTCTGTTTCATAACGGAGTCTCTTATTTTTACCATGTAAAACTGTCTAAATTTGATCCATTCAGTAATCATTTGAGTTACATTTATTGATCATTTGAATGTCTATCAGAGACTATATTAAGTATTTCAAATTCTTAAAATTAATCCCATAAAGTAGACACTAATATTCCCCAATATATAGATGATGGAACTAAACCATAGAGTAGTTGAGTAATGTGCTTAAGGTCACACAGACAGTGAGTATGTGACTGGGGAACTTCAAAGTTTGCAGGCCTAAATCACCACACTCGAATAATGATCTACTTCCAGAAATGCTTTCCATCTCTGGAAGAGTTAAAAGATTAATTGACCATCTTTCATTATGAATTAGATTAAACTGCCTGCATGCTTGCTTGCATTCTTCTAAGACAGATCTAAGATCTATCTCCCTGGAGGAAGAGAGGAAAATCAGGGAAGAAAGAAAAAAAAAGAGATTATGTTCACCAGGCCTGAGTGGGAGGCCAGGAGGAAAAAACAAAGACCCCGGGGCCGGCTGTCTGGAGGCTGCCTATATATGACGTTCATCTAGGAAGACAGAAAAGCGGTAGGAAACTGAAGGCAAACTTCGAACGTCTCCAAATACTGCCCCAGACGGGTTCTGAATGTGGGAAGAATTCAAGTCTTTTCATTACGCCCTTGCAATCTCATGCCTCCAGGATCCAGACTCAGGACACTCTATCAGCACATGACTCATTCATTCCAGATTTTATGGGTCAGTTCTAACTCTGAGTATTCTGGTCTCCTAGGTTTGAGACAGAAAACGTAAATTTCCTGGAAATTTCTGTATTATGCATTAGCCTGACAAAATTCTCCAGTTATGTCTCAATTTTTCATACCTGATTATTTCAAGGCAACTTTGACTTACCTTACCTGGTCCATACCAAATACCCCCATGCTTTGTCCCTTAGACCATCATAAGTTCAGATTGTTCCAATTAATTTGGTACTTCCTCTAAATATTGAGGTTATAACATTTCTTTTCTGTGAAGATTCATTTTGAAATCCTAACCATTGCTTTCCATATCATTTTGAGATTCAAACTGTTCAAAAGGTAGAGATTGCCTATACCCTCCGATTTGACTGTAAATACTGTAAACATTTTCTCTTCACAGTAGTTCACGGTGAGGAAAAAGCCATCGTTTGATTCTTAGCATCATTTGTAGTATACATCATAAGACAAATTCTTCCTTCCTCCTGTTATTGGCAGATGTCTTAATTAATCTTTCTTTCATATTAATGAAAGCCTCAACTGCAGGACTTACCCAACTCTTTAAGAAAAAAAAATCTTCAGTAAAGTTAATAACCTCAGAGAGTTTGCAAAGCTAGTCTGGAATTTACAGAACAAAGCTGTGAAGAGCCACAGGCCTTCTCTAATAAAGACATCGCTTGTTTCTACTGCATAGTTTTGCTTACACAGCTTTAAAGACGTTCTCTCTGTCTTGAGGGTACTAAGCCCATTCAAATGCCCTATTTTTCTTCTAATTGCTTTTCTGCCACTGGCTTGTTAGCAAGTCTCACCATCTCTCTCTCTCTCTCTCACACACACACACACACACACACACACACACTCCCTTCCCCCACTTCAGTATTTACCTCCAACCCATCAAGTTCGTCAGCTTCAGGATGTAGGAAACACACTGCTCCTTAAAAATCCAGCAGAAATGTGCATATCTGAACCTTCATGCTGTGTTTATAAGCTCTGTCAGTTTCTCCTTCTCTTTTCTTTGTGTTCTGTGATATTCAGCACTTTCTGCAAAGAATGTAATGAAAAAAATAAGAAGATCAAAGTAGGTGCTTATCGCCAGCGACATGTCCAAACAGGCACTCTGGCCTTCTCTAATATGCTCATCTAATTTGCTCCTGAGCCCAGGCCTGGAAGAAAAGCATCTTGAGGAAGTTTTCTTCCATGGGCCGAGCCATCTGCTAATGCGGGCCTGTGCCAGTAATTTACAAGTAATGGTTTACAGCTGTGAACCCTGGCTTCTGAGCTGTTTTGGTCATTTAGTAATTACAACAGTTTCATTAACATTTAAAGGGAATAGTCTGCTCAATATCAATTAGGGACTATCTGCAACCATGTAGCTCCATTTTCATATTTGCATTTGACATTTAATATTCCGCACACATAAATTCTTGGTCTTGAAAATGCATTGCCACAGAAGGTCAAAATTAATCCAGAGCCCATTTCTACCTAGCTCTACTAAGCTTTAGGAAATATTTCTGCAGAGAGTGGGAACATAAAAGGTTATTTTGGGGTGGTTTTACACATCTGAACATTTAAGTACTTTTCCCCATCACTGAAGTTAAGGTTACAGAGTTCTCCTCAATTCTTGTTATATTTCCTGTATTCTGGGGACATTCCAGACTTATCTGAGGCAGATTTGCATAGTATTAAGCAGAAAGATGACATCTATTACTGGCAAATCTTACATAACTGTAGTGATATTTAACTTTAATATTGGAGGGTATTGGGGGTACTGTGGATTTCAACACTTAATAAATAGAACTAGACTATGACAAAAAAAAACAGTCTTTTTAAGATCAATTACATCAGGAAATAGGTTTTGATCTCTAATTAAATTGTTGGGCAAAGGGTGGTTATGGTAGGGTTTATGAAAGAAGAAACAAGAGCCCCATGATGATTTGAATTTCATGTGGCTGATTATGGTCTATGGATCTGATCCCTGATGGTAAGTGATTTTGGTAGAGGACAGAGTGAGAAAGTTAGAGCAAATCCTGAGTAAGCTGAAGGTTTTTTTTTTTTTTTTTTAGGAGTAGAAAAACAGAAGCTCCCATCAGGAGAGAGAGGAACAGTTTGAGATTATTAGGGGCAGATCACAGAGGTTGTCGCTAAGAGTGGTTTGAGTGACAGAGGTTAAAACCAGTTCGAGTTGAAGTCTGGGGTTCATTTTGACTCTTGGTTCCCAGGGTCTGGCTGTGATACAAGGAGAATCATTGAGCATGTACTATTATTCTAAGGGTCAGAGATAGGGAAGAGCCCACTGCAGGAAGGGAGAGAGATGAAGAGCTCACTGAAAGACACTCCCGTTGGCCAGTATAATTGGATTCCATGCAGGTCTGTGCAGATAGGAAACCATGACTTAGCAGATATGGTGGAGGGTGCACCCTGAGATGTGTTAATATGCAGCAAATGCATTTTTTTAATAATGCAAAACAGATCCATTTACATGCATAACAACAAGGAGGATTAGGATACTAGATAAAAAGGAAAATAGTTTTCTGTCAAATGGAGATCAAGATTCATAAGTAGCTGACTTTGGGATCTGCTCCAATGGGAAGGCTTGCTGTGTTGCCTTCAGATACAAAGTCTCTACCTGAGCTTCAGCAGTGTTTTCAAACAAGCCTTCCTGCTAGACCAGCTTTTCTAATCCCTTTTAACAGCCAAGCTGGTATTCCAGATGTAGCCAGAGAGCTAGGTTCTTGTCTCACGGAGTTGAAGAATGAATTTCATGGACAAAGGAGAGTGAGTATAGCAACAGAGATTTTATTAACAAGGATATAGAAAAAGCTCTCAGGAGTGAGAGGGGTCCTTATAGGGTTGCTTTTAGGGTTGGTCTTTTTTTTTTTGAAGGCTAACCTTCAAAAAGGGAACTTAAATCATTTTAACATCTCTACTGATAGCACCATTGAGTAAGGACTAGTGATAACACCTTTAATGATTTACTTCCTTTTTAGGGTCAAGTAATTCTTGGTGACCAGCAGCTGTTCGGGCAGTGGGGTCTGGTTTGTTCGCTTATCTCTGGTTTCCTTACACCTCCACATTTTTGTGATTTTTGTGAGCCTGATGCCAGAGCGGGGTATCTATCTCTCCCTACCTAGGCCCTCCCCCCATCCCTTACTCACAGATACCCTATATTCCCCTTTTGTTTATCTAGGAACTTTCCCAAGAAAGTTTGAGTTTTTAACCCTATTCACAGTCTTATGCTTCTCAAGCAGATAGAATAACTTTAGGAGCACAGATAAAGTGAAAATCTGGTGGTAGTGATAGTGGGGGAACCTGTATGTGCTAGAGCCCTAAGGTTTGGATAGAAGTCCCACTCCCCACCTCCTAGCAGCTCAGCCTCAGGTAGGGGTGAGAGGTGGAAAGGAACAGGGCTAGCTAGTAGAGAAATATCCTGACCAGATCATTTAGGTTGTCTTTCATTTAGGTTATATTATATAACTCATATAATCTGCCAAAAATAACATATCTTACAAAACAAATCATTCAGGGCCAGTTTCATTCAGTATACATAAATGACCTTGTCTCACACATTCATTGGCTTCCCTAGAACTTACTTGCAATGACCTCCTATTGCTAATTAGACCAATCCAGAAGATTTGCTCTATCTTGTCAAATAATTTATGATTAGCTTTGTATCACTATGCATCTCCAGTTGGCTTGTGTCTTTGTAACCTTTCACCCCAACTAGAGCATTCCAGAGGACAGGGTCAGAGGCTTCTACTTTTCTACCTTAATCGCTCCCAGCTGGGCCTAGGAAGTTATTACCAGCTTTCCAACTGGGATCAGAAAATCCAAAAGGAGGCCTGATGATCAGGGAAATCAACACAAATAAATAAATGAATCCATTCTCCAAGACTGAAGGTCAGAAGCATGACTTTAGTTTCCAAAAAATCTAGAGCACATGATGAGGCAAAGTCTGAAACACAGGCACTGGGGACACTAAGTTACCATGTGGACATGGATCTTGGGACCAGGGACAGATTCCTCAGTTTGTCAGGTCATCAGATAAGCAACTTATTCCTTTGCTTCATGCTTATGGAGAGGGAGCTTAGTGTATCTTTTGGGACTTCAGGCATTTGAAGGCTCAGGAGGTGGATGGAACCAGAGCCCTGATTCCAGAGGTTATGTTTCTGGACTAAGGGATATTTCAAAAAGAAAAAGAAGAAGGAGAAGGGGAAGAAGGGGAAGAAACAAAATAAGAAGATTGAAGAACATATGAACAATAAACAGTATATTAAAAAGTTCTGTCTGGATTTCATTGACCTTGGTAAACAGTAGGCCAGCTCTGATACCTTAGGGCAAAATCAGTGACAGGTCTGGAGTCTTGGGGAATTTATGATGAAGAAGTCCTACAGTAGCTAGTAAAGATCAGTTTGGAAACTTGTGCTGTGAAGAACAAATATTTCAACCCTGGAAGATACTGAAAGAAAGCAGTCAAGGGCTCAGTAATGTAATGAGAGGAGGAGAGGAGAACCAAGATGCAAGAAATGGAGTGGTAGGACATTATGGAAATATTAATGAGCTTGATTCTGACTCCATGCATATTGACCCTTAGCTTCTCAAGTTTCCTGTGTCTCAAGTTGAAGTGAACCCTCAACATGGGTAGAGCTGAAGCTAAGGAGAAGGGCTTTGGCCATACTGGAGAGAGACCCTGGCACCTATGACCATAATCTCTTCATGGTTGATCAAAATGCAATCTTAACCACATTTAACAAAACAAAATTTTTAAAAATTTACAAAACTTGTGTGTGCTTGCATTTTTTTATGTATTAATCAGGGTAATTAGTTGCTAGGCTGTCAAAATGGATAAGTCTCAATAGTTTAACAAAATAGTGTCTTATACCTTCTTCCTGTATAGTCTACCCATGACTCTATGCAGTCATACCAGAGATGTGGCTATTTCCAGATTTGCCTTCATTTTCCTCTTCATTTAAGCAGTGCTAGGTGGGAACCAAGAAGAAGGGATCACTACCATTGGGCCAAGGCAGAAATCAGTCAGATGCCAGCAAGTGGTTAGAACCAGAGCCTAAATATGACTGGGGAAAGGGATATTTCCTTATCTCTGTCCATAGCACATAGAAGCTAAGAAATGTTGTTTTCTGTGTACAAATGAGAAAGGGATATTGGTGTGGTAAATGATTAACACATTCTCTCTTGAAATTATGGAATGCCCAGATAACTATAGAATGGAAGAGAGGGGAAAAAAAAAATGCACTGAGTTTTATAAATTTTACAAATTTTATATCATGTTATCATCAAAGAATTTTAAGGTAGATATAATCCCTTATTCTCCAAATAGGACAACTAAGGTCCAGAAAATTAGATAGGTTAAACATGATATAGGTAGTACTTGTCAGGTTGACCTCAAATGTATCTGTTTCTCAAGAACCTACCAGAAGTCTTTGGTGAGTTTTTAATGACATAGTTGGCGGTCAGGGGTGGGAATGAGAGTCAGGCAAGTGCATATGAATCTATAATGTGCATTCGCCACTCCCTTGCTTGTGTTTCTGAATTAGTAACTTCTCTGAAGCTCTGTCCTCAATGGTAAAATGGAGATGCTGTGACATTAGCAGCTTTGTCATGACCAAGTAAGTAATCCACTATCTCTAAAACCTTCCTAAATATTGAAATTACCTAGGATGCTCATAGGAGATACATATATTTCAATAAGGTCTTTCAGATTCTGATAGATAGGGACCAGAATGAAGCCTGGACATTTGTATTTTTAGTAAATTGACAAATTTAAATAAATTTAGTAAATTTACAAATTGACACTAAAGAAACCCACAACTGAGGTACAGACATCTAGCACAGTTCTTCTTATCACTTAATGACTGTTGTTATTATTGAAGTTGACAGCCTGGCTACTTACATTTCCAAATATTATCTGCTCTGGAAGTCCCACTATTACTCACTATCTACCCATCAAGCTACTCCTATTAGTTCATGTTGCATCCTCTGGAGCTCTCTGCACTCCTGGGTCACAACTTATTATTTAGTTTTTACTATGAGAGCACAGAGATCTGGCTCTCAGATGGATTTTATAACTTGAAGCTGAGCATTTAACTTAAAGCATCCAGAAACTAGACCTGGCTAATTTAAGTAGGAAAAAAAAAAAATACAAAACAAAACAAAACAAAAAAAGCACAAAACAACAACAACAGCGACAACAAAAACCTTTTACGGAATGTTGGATGATTCAGAATCTCTCAAAGGGTGAAGGCATGGACTAGAGAAGCAGGAATTTGTTTAATAGCTCCCACCTCACAATCCTGTAGCAACCCTACTGTTGCTGGATTCAAATGCTATCCCTTGCTCCTCTGATTCCATCAAAGCCAGGCACCAGTTGCTGTTGGTCTAGTCCCTTGTATGTTTTGTGCCCAAATCACTTGCCTGTATCTTAGTTACAAGGGAGGCTGAAGAAGTGAGATTCCTATTACCTCTGCCTCTTTCACATCTCATAAGATATGAAATTTCTCAAACGAGAGAGGATCCAGAAGCTACATGATAAAAGGAGTGAAGAATGTCCACCATGACACCCTTTCTAATGTCTACCTCACTCTGGTGTGAGACTGACACAGCCAAATGAGAGATAGAGGAAATGTTTAATAAAGGGAACATCTTCCAAGGTGTGATCAGATTAAGAGAAATTGGCAGAAATGATGTAGCCACCCAGGTCCAATACACTAGGAAAGCTATTATCCTCTTTCGAGTGGCTAGGATAGGAAGCAGTTAACTAGAATTCAGAGACACTAGCCAAAGCTGAAGTCATCTGGATTAAAAATGCTATGGTCTTTGCTTAGAAAAAAATTAGTCAACTGAAGGCCTGGCAGGAAGGAAGCCAGGGCAATAGAAAAAGACTCAATCTTCTCCTTCTTTACATTTTCTGTTAGTGCCTCTCCTTGGTCAAACCTGACCAGAAGCTGGAAGGCAAGGAAGCTCAACTGATGCACTCCATAAAAGTCAGTCCCCCTGGGGGCGTAAAACAGGCAGAAACTGGATTGCTAGGGACTAATGAGACATACCAGGGAAGGACTGAGAGAGGCTTCTAAGAACTGACGGTGGCCTCTGACCAATAACCAGCAAGAAGCTGGGGCCCTCATTCTAACAGCCCACAAAAAATTGAATGCTGCCAACAACCACACAAGCTTAGAAGCAGACTCTTTCTCAATCAAGCCTCAGGTGAAAATGTATTCCTGGCTGACATCATAATTAAACCTTTGTGAGATCCTGAAGCATAGGATCCAGCTAAGCTGGGCCCAGATTTCTAACCCAAAAAGGCTGTGAGCTAATAAATGTGTCTTGTTTTAAGCCAAAAAAGAAAAAAGAAAAAAAAGTAATGTGACCAAATCATAAAAATGTACATTAACTAGAATAATGACAACAATAATTCCATGTTTTTCCACTCTAATAGAACTTCTTTTTTGACATTTCTGTATTTTTTAATTTTCTTTTTCCTATATATCCTTCAAACATTATTTAAGCATAATACTGAATAACTTTACATTATGGATTTTCTTGTCAGCCATTTTCTTTTGTTCACTAGAAACTATTAAAGATATGGGCTGTGAAATTTTAACAGTAATTTTCTATTCCACTGACCCTTAACCTTGAAAAAAGTTTAATTTAGAGAAGACATAAAATTATTGGTGAAGTTTTGTGTTGTTAATTCTTGTTGTCTCTCATTTTCAATCATATGTATGGAGGAAAATGTGGGCCATATTTTGACACAGAATTGTTTGGTGCCTTTTTTTTTTTTTTAAGCTTTTGCATTTAGTAAAAGAGAAAACAGACATTATAGCTATGCCAGTAAGCCAAGATGGGTTTGATTAAGTTGTAAAAACAAACAACCCCCAATTCTCCATAGCTTAAAAATTAAAGTGCAGTTTTCTTTGTTTTTGTTTTTGTTTTTATTTAAGTAATCTTTATACCCAATGTGGGGCTCAAACTCATGACCCAGAGATCGAAAGTCACATACTTTTCTAATTGAGCCAACCAGGCACCCCAAGTATAGTTTTCAATCACTGAAAGTCCTCTATGACTCCAGGGCAGCCATCCTTAGTGGATGACATGGGTTCCTTTAACATCTTAACACAAGGTGTCTACCACAATCAACCTCAAAGGCCAAGAAAGAGCTAGAGATTCAATACTGGTAATTAAATACTTCGGACTGAAATATTTTACCTTTGCTAACATAAATAACCAAAGAAAGTCCCTTGGCCATGCCTGACTACATGCCTTGAAGAGCAATCCAGTGTGTGCCCAGAAGGAAAGAAGTCCTAGAACTATCCACGAGCCACTATAAAGTGACCACAAATTCGCATAGATATGTTTGGATGTCTATTGTTAGCAGTGAGGTAAAATAATACCTTAAGACAAAGATTTATTTTAGATGCTTATGCCTTTTTTCTTTTATCAAAATCTAAGAAATCTCTTATGCAAGTCCACTTTTGTTTTGTTTTAACAATGAGGATACAGATTTCTTCCATTTACAGAGTCAGTGCTATTATTATAGGAAAGGAAATGAGTACTTGAACTATTTCTCATAGCATCAATGGGAGTGACTAAATATTTACAGATGATTTTGAGAGTTAACAAGTCACTTTCACCCTCATCAAGATCAATACTGATGATACCAGGAAGCCAATTTTTCATTAAGTAAAGTCAATAAAGATGATACAGATCTATACAAAATGGGGGAAAATAAGAGCTGCTGCACATTCTATCGAAACTTACAATACATATGAACAAGATTTATGTGAAAATAGCTAATCAAAATGGCTAGATATAAATAGAACTTTAAAAAAATCTTCAAGGTTAAAGTGTGTCTCATTTTGTTCATTTCTGCTTTAGGAAGCTCTATTACTTGGTTTTTCCACAGTCTCTGGAAGCACTGTGCTTACACCCATGCTTTCCCCGGGCTGATTAGACCCAGAAGGATGTCAATCCGTTGGATGACCCAAAACCAAACAGAATTTTTCTGAATAATAAAAATATTGAGATATCAGATGGCATTTGGATTTGAAATTTCTAAGAAGGAGTCATAGGTTGTGGGAGTCTGGGGCTATATGCCAAGAGAAGGAAGAAGAGGGTGGCCGGATGGGCTATGGAGCAGGATGAAGCAGATGCAGCGTGAAACCAAATGATGAAGACTGTTGGGCGCTGAAGGACTGGACTGCGGTTCTTAGCTCAGGTACCTGTGAAAAACACAATGATCCCTCTTATTTCAGCTCGCTTGAGCAAGTTTCTGTTCTTTGCAAATGAGAATTTTCAGTAAAGCACATATCAAAGACCAACTATAACACACACATCATTTTATGGAAACTGCTCTAAAAACCTTGTTACAGAAAACACCATTAAAAATGTCCTTTTATTTTCACAGTTTTAGTTACCCTGAGATCAGCACCTAACTACCATGTACCTAATCATAGCAATATTAGTAACAGTAGCAAGAACTCCATCAAATATTTACTGTGACAGATTGAAAAAAATATATTAAGTAAACTTTATACCCTGCGTGGGGCTTGAACTCATGACCCCAAGATCAAGGGTCATATGTTCTACTGACTGAGCCAGCCAGGTACCCCATGCAGATACTTTTTAAGCATATCACATGAACTATCTCACTTAATCCTTACTTTAGCTCCAGGAAATAGAAATTATCCTTAGCCTTATCTTCAAATGAGACAGCAAGGCACAGAGATATATAAACGTGCCCAAATTCAAATAGGTACAAGTAGTAGAACTGAGATTTGAAAACACAGTGACATACAAGGCATCTTATCTTTTAGAACATTGACTATCAGTGACTGCATTGTTAACCTTTTACTCACTATTTTTCAAGAACCTATTGCTGATTAATAGTTTATATGAACTCCATCACATATTTTTAAATTATAGTTATCAAATATCACTTTATATTTACTTAATTTTCCTTATAAAATAATCTTTTTGAAGGTTGTCTAATGCTGATTTTCATTTATATGGTGGAGCATTGTCACTGAATATCACAGATTCAGGAGGATGTATCAGAATTATGCATACTAAAAAAAAAGAATTATGCATACTTATTGATTTTAAAAAAATAAAAGTACTTGTGTAGTTCATATTTTAAAAGACCAGTCACAGGGTGACTGATTTCTTTGTATATGATGATAAGATTTGAACTATTTCATTATAAATTTTTACAGTGGGAAAACAAAACCAAAGTAAAACAAACAAACTATGAAAAGAGAAGCATTTCGTGGAGCCGGCAGTTTCTTGAAAAGGATTTGAGCATCTTAGAAGTATCCTCAGCTACAACCAATTATTCCCTTTCTCATACCTGGTTTTTCCTCGCCTCTTTGTTCTGATGCTTAAATTCTGCCATCATTGACTCATTTGTTTAAATATTATGCATTTGTGTCTTTAGGAATCTTATTTAAAATTATTAATTCCCATGAGATATGGGAAACCTAAAAACTTACTCATTTGGAACTATGGAAGTGGGAACTTCCTGCAGTACAGACCAGGTGGAAGGAACTAGCCTTGCCTATCATTTCCAGAATAATTAGGAGATAAATAGCTATAAGGATTATGGAAAGAGGAAGTGGGATGAAGTTGAAAGCAGTTTTCATGAAATTATTTATTTATTTGTTTATTTATCTTTGTTTTTTGCTCATGCTAATTTCCCTATGGCAGAGAGCGCTGTGCTGTTAGGGGCAGAGCGTGGGGATTCAAAGAACCAACATGGAGATATAAACTGGGATCAGAATCCTGAATTGTTTCCGACTTGATCAATAACCAGCTGTGTGAGCTTGGGAGAGCCATTTTAATGCTTTTCCCTCGTGGAGAAGTGGAGAGCAGTAATATCTATTGCAACAGTAAATTCATTATAAGAAATGTCTATCTCACTGATGAAACACACTGCTTGCCTTGTGCAAGCCTTTCATATGCATGTGTACAGACATGATTGTGAAGGCAATTATCAAGTATTGAGTATATATTGGGAGCTGTGCCACAGACTTATGTACATTATTACTTTCAATCCTCAAAACAATTCTATAATGTAGTTTCTATTCTTATTTTCTTTTACACAGAAGGAAGCCAAAGGCTTACAGAAATGAAGGAAATTTCCCCAAACCTTATAACCAAGGATCCTGGCAACGGACTCCAGAACCTATACTCTTAATCACCTTGCTATAACGCAGCCCAGATTTGCTGTTTTTGTTAAACAATATATTTTACACATGTCCTGAACAGATTTAATAAAAAACGAGTTGTTTGCATGGCACCTGGGTGGCTCAGTGGGTTAAGCCTCGACCTTTGGCTCAGGTCATGGTCTCAGGGTCCTGGGATCAAGCCCCGCATTGGGCTCTCTGCTCAGCAGGGAGCCTGCTTCCCCCTCTCTCTCTGCCTACTTGTGCTCTCTCTCTTTCTCTCTGCCAAATAAATAAATAAAATCTTAAAAAAAAAAAAAAAAAAAAACCCGAGCTGCTTATTGTCCAGGGCATTCTATCCATCTTGTGCAGGATGAATAATGTGTAAGACGGGAACAAAGAAATTTGAAGAGTTTGTCTTAAGCAAACTAGATAAAAATAAATCTATGATGGCAAATGTGACCACTCTGATACAAGCATTACCTTGCCAATCACAGCCTGGACAATGGTTTGAGCCACTCTCTGGCCCCCCATCCTGGGGCTGTCTCTTATCAGGGGACTCCTTGCAAAGTCAGACAGTAATCATTGCCACTAATGTTTCCGTACCGCCTCAGAAACACTAGAAAAATCTGATCCTACACATCTGTGGCTGCCACAAATCATTAACTGATTCTCTCTGAAATGGCAAAATACCTAGGACCGATCTCACATGAACTTGAAATAAACATAAAGCCCACAGCTCCAGAGTCTTAGAAGTATTCTATCCTTACCCCTCCAGCAGAAGTAAGAGAAGGAACCTAGAGCCGATGGGGTGGACCAGGACTGGAGAGGAGAATATGCTCCCATTTACAGCGAGGTGCCTGACGACCTCTGGTCAGGTTGCCCAAGGATGCAACACGTGAGTCTGACAGCAGAATAATACATGTGATGACATTGTGTCATTGTCCCTGGAGGCAGCTGTCTTAATAAAAGCTGGTTGAGATAACACCCTACAATTATTACACTGGAATCAAAAAAGCAATAAATAACTTTTTAAAAAATAAGTATAATAAATAAAAATTGAGGACTGAGCAAGGCTAAGAGATGACAGCTAATGGGAAGAGGAGCTCATTTTTGGATTTCCTATGAATTGCCCAAAGACTTCAGACAGCGTCTCTGGAGCAGGTCATCTGGCCCCAGAGTTAGAGACCTCTCTGCTCTCATCTTGAGTTACATGTGCAGATCATTCTGAGCCACCTGTTCTCAGGGTTCTTGTGATGTTTGGTCACATCCTTTGGAAAGCACCTAGAGTTTCCACCGGAGTCAGTATTCAACAAATGTTTCACTCACTTTGCTAAATTCTGCAAAATGTTGGTTTACTTTTACATTTATGTGGCACTTTAATTAAAAGTAAACTCCCCTCTTTTGTGCTCTCACTGCCCTCTCCAGAAGTGACTGTCATTCTTATTTCATGTGGGAGAAACTGAGGTACAAAGAGCCTGCTCGGTGTGACACGCGAGGTCAGGCTCATATGTAGTCCAATTCTGTTAATTCCCTTTGCGAGGATCACCGCCCGCACACTTTGTCTTCAACATATTAATGTATACAGCAACCTAGCCATGTGGCAGCTGGTTTAACCAAGAGTAATACCCGGATTCTGAGATTTGAGCACCAATTATCAGGAGGTTCAAAGCACTGATTTATCCCAGTTCCTGCTCCCCCTCCAGTCGTGTACGGAGCTCTAATGATGAGCAATTGAGAAGCCGAGTCTTTCCTCGTGTTCATTACTCTCCAACAAGATCTTAACTTGATAAGGCCACCCTGAAAAGGCTAGATCAGCTTTAGACAGGGAAGCAGGTGCATTTATCAACTGCTTTTGTTTGCTGAGTCAGGGATTGCTATGGTTTTTAACTTCTCTTTTCTACTAAAGAAGTTACTTACTTTTTTTGTTTTTTATATTTAGGCGATTGCTATCTATTCATGACAGCGTTTTCCATTATGGTACCTGAAGAAGGTGTTTAACCTTTTCTCCCAGTTTCTGAAATCATGTCTTTTCAATAAATTGTATATATTATGCAATGAAATGCTAGAGAATTGTCTTATTACTTCTCCCTCCAAAATACTAGCATATGCCTAATTAATACAGGGATATTCCATAAATCATAGGTGCCAAGGAAAAAGCATGTAACTGGGGAAAACTTTACAGAGAATATCAATCAGATCCTGGTACTTGTCATTTAAGTAGAGCACAATTCTCTCAAGGTTTACCAGCCTCTCTGAGCACCAGCCACAGCATTTAGAAACATTAACTCCTTGCTCTCTCGATCTTTAGAATAAAGGAACTCCAGCTTATTATCCTTTATATTGTTCCTGCCTTCTGTGTGTTTTTTCTTTTTGGGGGGGTGGGGATGGTTGGGTAGTGTTGTTTTTATGATGCTTTGCAAGTCAAATGAGTAAGTTCAAAAGAGGGCAGATGCTGAAAAAAAAAAAATCAATGCCATGTCTTTATTTGGCAGCACTTGGTTTGGCTAATTACTGGGTACAGGTAGGAAACATGGCTAATGGGGCTTAGCAACAGATGGGGAGCTGGTACAAAGCTGTGGGTTCTTCCTCTGCCTGTGCTGTGACTTCCTGCGGTGTTGAACAAGTCATTCAACCTGTTTTTGATTCACTTCCCTTTCACTAAATTATGGATAATAATGCCTACTAGGTATGTCACACATTGTTGAGAAGAATAGCTCATAGGAAGATCACAAAGCACTTTCAAAGAGTTGAAACGCTCTATAGGCACAGGCTCCACAGAATCAAGCTGAACAGGAGGCGATGCCCCTTTCAGTCAGGTCCTCTGTCTCCCATTTAAAACCGAAATGAATGCAAATCTGAAAGTGACTTTGCATTTGCCACGCATCCCCTCTGCCTCTCAGGCATCCTATCACTAACTGATTGTAACTATGCAAATGATACCGTTATCTGTGGCACACACTGGCGTTTCTACTGCAGCCCCAGCACTTCGAAACGCTTGATGAATCCAGGGCTGATTGGCAGCTCCAAACTTATCTGTGACCTAATTTGTGGTCAGGAAGTACATGCAGATTTGGATAAGGGCGAAACCAGTGACAGCAGGCTTTCCTTGAGGTTTGAAAAGATTTGAAGTTTGGTTGCCAGGGACTTAAAAAAATTATATATATATATATATATATAATATATATATATAATTATATATATATATATATATAATTTTTTTTTTTTAAAGTCCCCTGCATCTGAGATCTGGATTGAAAGCAGAATTCGTCAAATGCACCAAGAATTCTGAAGCTCTAGAGAGCTTCACGGAGCAAAAAGTAATCCCGAGATAAAGAATGGGAACGATTTCTGCGGCTGCTAAAATGATTGCAGAGGGATGATTGGTGGTGATGATTTCCCCATCGTTACGGAGCAAGGAAATCTGCCGGGTCCCCATGCCAAAGAAGCAACAGATTTACCTCGGTAATTCCCAGGCGCTTTAAGCACTGGCTCCTGTACTAAAATAAACACATAAAGAAAGAAGCCGAGTGTTAGATTACGGGGGTGTGCGGAGAACATCAGAGGAGGAGACAGGCATGTGCGGATCGCCCGCCCGGTGGACGCTCCGCTCACACTTCTATAGACCGCGCGACTGAACTCTACGGTGGTCCAGTGACTTGCCCAAGTTCACCGAGCTGGTAGGTGGCGGAGCCCCGAGGAAAACACACAGGCTCTGCTCTTTTGACTCTCCCAGACTGTGTCTACGAGTTGTTGTCTGGATCTCTATACCAACCGCGGGGAGAGAGAAGGCCGTCTGACCCGTGCAGTAGCTCAGGCCGGAGCCCAAGGGGAAATCCTTTGGTTGCCTTGCCCAGCCGCCCACTGTTTGGAGCTCGGCGAATGTGCCTCATGGGAAGCTCAGTTGTCTCCCTTCCTCTGAGCCACCTCTTCTCTGACTGGTCCCCGCCAGCACTGCCTGTTTGCTGTTACTACTTCCCAGTGATCAACAGCTATTTTATGTTTCCTCCCATTGTGCTTCCCCGCACCTTTGTAGTCCTTCCGCCCACCTTCTGCGTCCGGCTCACCTTCATGTTATTGAAGGGCGGTTGTGTTTGTGGGCCGTTATTATGTTCTTGAACAGCCCTATGAAGTGGAACTTAAAGGGACCAGCTCGCAGAGAAACACACAGGAACCATCACTTCTCTCTGCATCTCTCACTTGCGCGAGGGCCTCTCGGATTGTTGCATATTCAGAAGTCCGAGCCGAGTCTTTTTTTTTTTTTTTTTTTTTTTTAATCATGAGCTAAAATACCTTTTGGATAACATTACTTGCCACTTACGGGCATGGCACTGCTGTTACATGAGTTGCTTAATTACCTCAGCTGATCTCAAAATTTCCCAGGGAGGCAGGTTTTGGTGTTAATTCCATTTCATAGATGAAGAAACTGAGGTTTAGGGTGATAAAGTGGTCTGCCAGCGTTACTAGTGACGGTGGGAACTGGGTCTCAACCTCATAGGTGGCTCACACCAACGTCCTAAATCCACTCAAATCTTAACTTCACCCAATTCTTAGCTTTATAAATTTTGTGCATCTGTCAAGGTAGTTCTTGGAGCCCTGATCTGTCCCATCCCTATACTCACAGGGTTTAGTGTACGGCCCACTGTGGACTCAGGTAAAACTAATACATCTATTTGTGAGAAAAGGGCGGAGAATTAAAAGGCAAGTTTTATATTTATCATCACACATCTTACACCTGCATGTTTAGTCGACTTACAAAATGCGGACCAAATCCTTTGTTGCTGTTTTTGTATGCCTGTCGAAGTACCCTCAAACATCTTCCTGGAATCAGACAAACTGGATGTGTTATCTCACAGACTCAGATCCTTGCCTTGTAGACACAGTTTAGATCTGCCCAACGGTTCGGTGGGTGGGCAGAGGAGAGCGTGCCATGGTACTAACACATGTGTGTGAACCAGAACATGCTCTGCAGAGCGGAGCTGTCACACTCAAAAGCATGCATCATGGGGCATGTTCTGGGCAACTTAAATGATGCTCCCATGGGTACACTTAGTGCTATATTAAAATGCCTCATGATAGCGCTTAATCGCTTTCAGAATACAGCTTACTGCTTGGTAGGGCTGGAACTGTGGACCTCTTCATGCCCTCTTAGGGCTTGAAGGTAAATAAGAGGAAAATAGCTCCACTTCTAATTCCTCCATTTTGATTATTAAATTGCAATAGCATTTTACAAATATCAGATTGTGCTGTTACCTTCGAGTAAGCTGTATTCCTACAACTGCTTGAATCCAGCAACTAGCTCTGCAACTTATTTTCACATTTTAATTAGGAAAAATGCCTAATACTTAGTGAAAACTTGAAGCCCAAGCAATGATCTATCTGTGGGTTGTAGCAAAGCACTGCTGAATAATGTTCTGTGTCTTACAAACATATCTTATTGTTTGAGCCATTAAATGTTGATATAGTAGTCGCCTGCAGCACGCTTAAGCAATAAGCCGTGACAAGGACTCTCCTAGTGCACGCTGCCTGGGGTACACTGTTGGGGGGCGGGGGGAGGTTAGTTTCTGATCACGCCAGAAGGAGCTGCTCCCAAACACATTACACTAACTGGCTGTTCCTTTCCCACAATGTGATAATTACCTGGGTTATTTATTATATATCTGTTCAAAAATTACTGTGCATCTTATGCCTAGAACATATTAAATATTTGCAGTACTAAAAAATTAAAGAAAGAACAAGGATCAGAATGTGTCTATTCTTCTTTGGGTATTTTAAGTTTTTGTTTCATTATTCCATGCCCTTAGCTCCCTCCCTCTGGGGATTTGGTCCCTCTTGTATCAAGGTTTCTTTCACCTCCGTCTGCAATAACACTTTCTTCTTTTATTTCAGATTTTTAAAAAGCTATCTCAGGAATTTCGGTGTAGCTCCTGATTCAGCTGCATTGATGGTAATTGAGAGGGGAATAGAAACTGAACTCAAGTGCAGCCCCACTTACATTTACTTCCCTTGAGAGAAGAATTTCCAAAGCTGTCAGTCCAAAGGATTCTACAAAATTTGTGTTTGTGCGAGCAGCCCTTTATTATGGTTTAGTCTTTTTTAAATGATCTGGAGTCCTATGAAAATCATCACAGCTTCCAGAGGGGGTGGGTAAAGATCGTCCGTGTTTAAGAGAAAAGCAATGGGTCTCGGGAGTTTTCCTTTTTGTTTAAAAATAAACACTGGTATCTCTGAATCGAATATCATGACTGCAGTGTCACGTTTATAGACCTCTGCAAGGGGACTTTTCTTCTGCATGGAGACGGTCTGTGAAGATCACAGCTTTTTGTGTTTAAAAATGTTGGGTGGCCCCGCTCCTTTTATATCTTCATTTCTCTTGTCTATAGATATGTATGAACACATTATAGAGCTAGATATAGCTTATATTGATAGAAACAGCCATGAATAAATTCAGTGAAAAAGACTGAGAGATGACCAGTGGCCCCCTACAGAGCTTTCTAACTTTTTGTAAAGTGTGTACTCTTTTGTGTGATACCCTGTAATGACACTTAAGAGAAGTGAGTAAGAAACTGTTCTGAGTAAGAAACTGTTTCATTATTGCCATTTCCTTATCTGCAATATTTTGCTGGCATCGAAGTTGCTTGCAAAGTTCTGGGGCTAGCAAGCTAGATGAGAGGAACTAGGAAATAGATTTCTAAACAAGCATGACTGCATAATTCGATAGGTCATATATTTAGGATATATGAAATCAGGACAGGGATAAGTAAGAGTGCCATTAAATTTGCATTTTTGGATTAGATAAAACTGCAAAGAAAAATTCTTATGAGGGAAGACTTCATGGAGGAAGTTGCATTTTCTTAACAATTTGAATAAAAGGAAAATTGATGGGTCAAAAGTTAGAAGGATACCCTGCAAGTGATTTAAATGAAAGGTCAAAATTAGAAATGTTATCTAGGAATTTTGGAAAAAGTATTACATTTTTACTGTAGGCATTGGTATTGCACTTAATCGCGCTCTCACTGTCTCTGCACATGAGTTACATTAATGTGGAGTTCTATAAAAGTGGGGATTCCTGAGGCCAGTCTCCAAGGTAGATCCAATCTGAGAACACTTATGAGTCCTAAGTGTAAGTGAAGTCCCTTCGCCTATCTTTTGATCAGTCTAGCTCTTTCTTTCTCATACGCTCTGGTTTCCCAGAAACACCCTCTCAAAATAACGTAACATTTTCTTGCACTCTTTTTTCCTATCATAGTTTCCTTTCTTTGCTTTGGTACAGTTCTAATTTCTTAGTTGTTAACTTATCTTTAACAGTTTCTTCTCAGTCATTAGGCCATCCTTTAAGTCACCAAGTCGTGTAAATTATTAACTTATCCCTGTTTTCTCTTTTTTAGCCTCTTGTACTCTGCAATGGCACTTGGTTCCATGTTGGAATTCTCTCTACATTGAAGGGGGCAGAGATTACTATAAGCTAGGGGAAAAAAAAAAAAAAAAAAAGACCAGTGATCATCTTTCTCTTCAGTGACGGTTTTTCTCTGTATAATCTTTATTATAGTTAGTGCTGGAAGTAGTTTGGGTTGATGCTGAACAGGAAAGGGAGACTACTATCACCCTCTTGATGAATATTGTTCCCCAGTGTTTATGGAAGATGTGGGGGAGCTCAGATAATCAAGCAAGTACTGGAGAAATCAAGGGCAAAATTGAGATAGAATCAAGGCCAGACCAAGAGCATACTCTCAGGAATAGAGAGGAACCTCAACTCACTGGGAATGATCCAAACCTGGGACTTAATTAAAGGTGAAGGTATGATATGCCAACCTGACCGCCCTTTAGGAATGTGGTCTTATCTGACAGCCTGTAGGTGGGCCCCTCTCTGGAAATTGTCCTTGGCAAAAAGAAGCTGCCTTGCCCATTATTATGGTCCTTTTATAAGAGAAGCTCATATGTGATGACCAGCTAATACAGACCTCAGTGTCTCAGAATCTGATACCCAGGGAACCTCAACTCTGGCATGTATATTCCAAAATTAATATGTGATAATATGTTACACTGATACATAGTAGCATGTGATATATCATTTCTACATAATTTGTATAATAGAATTTAGAGAATGAACACATATACTGCCTTTCCTCCCTCCAGGACACTGGACAGGAAACCATAAAGTAGGAATGCCCCATATTTTAGGGTAGGAGGTAAAATAGTGTCAACACTGAGTGCTACTGTCTCATCACTATTCAAATTGGTAAGATGTCTGTTTGAAGTTCTAGCCCTAAGCAAGAAGTGACTCTTTCAGCTGTAAAGGGTTTAAATCCTCTCAGAAAGCATGGTGATCCCAGTGCACACAGACACAAATTACATGATTTTAACACAAAGTACTTGGGCTAGAGTCAATGAACCATAGCATCACAGGGTCACACAACAACATAGGGAAGGGCATATGGGTGGAAGGAAAGTCTTCCACAGAGACCAATGAGTAATTACCTCACAAAGACTGTACTTCACTCAAGGACACTTTTAGAAGATTAAGATACTGTATCACAAAATGACTTAAGAAAACTTAGTTATGCACATGTGTTATGATGTTTTGGGAAATAAGGTGTCTGCCATTTCTCTTTCTTCCTAACCAAGCAATAATGAAAGCAAGTGCAAGGTCAAATTCTACCTCCTACATGGAGAAATACTGAACAATTGTTTGTTGAGCCAGTTGGCATAGAACATTCCAAACAACTTACCCTTCTAAGATGAATGAAAGTTCAGTGTGCCATGTTTGTAGGTTCTACCATGATGCTTTGCATGTGAGGGTCACTTGAAGTGAAATGACAATATTCTAGAGACCAATGGCTGGATGCAAGAGCACTTAGAGATCAATCCTCAGGCACCATCCCTAAAGGGCTTGTTAGAGTTTTATAACCTGTTAATGAGAAAGTAGAGACTACTTTTGAAATAGTTAAGTCAATCCCCGGATCTGAATGGCATTAATTTTACCAAAGGAAGATGATTTACAACATATATTAAAATACATCAACATTTCCAACAAAAACCCATTTTCAAAAAAAAAAAAAAACGTGCTAAGCTAAATAGCTAAGCATCTAGGTAGATCAAAACTACTATGGATTGGGACGCCTGGGTGGCTCAGTTGGTTGGACAACTGCCTTCGGCTCAGGGCGTGATCCTGGAGTCCCGGGATCGAGTCCCACATCGGGCTCCCAGCTCCATGGGGAGTCTGCTTTGCTCTCTGACCTTCTCCTCGCTCATGCTCTCTCTCACTGTCTCTCTCTCTCAAATAAATAAATAAAATCTTAAAAAAAAAAAAAAAACAAACAGAAGTAGTTTAAAAAAAAAAAAAACTACTATGGATTGATGAAGTGATTACATTAATTTGAACCATAGGAAACTGACAATTTCCAACCACGTTTGATCAACTAAAATAGCATCTGGTACTGTCCTTCCTAATTAGATATTCACTGCCCCTTGGAGTGAATTTATGATTGGGGGGATCTGATTATCTCTAAAGGAGCTATCACATTCATGACCTATGCTAAGGTATTTTCAAATGAATTCTGTTCATCATATGAAGTGATCATAGGAACATCAGAACATAGAGAAGGTATTGTTTGTTTGTTTTTGTAGGAAAAATGGGAAGTGAAAGAACCCGGAAATTTAAACCGAGAGACAACCATTTACCTAGTCATGCTACTAATAACTACCACCAATTCGTTAGTGAGAAAAAACTAAGGACAACCAGAAATCACCATCCACTATCTAGAGTTACTGTACATTAAATATTATTCCTATTAGATAGTAGAGGATGAATCAATCTTCACAAATTCTATGATTTTCTCCACAAAGTTCTGAGTTAAAGAAGTCCTTCTCATTACTTCTCTGCAGAGAGAGGGGACCTACCTGATTGTACTAGTCAAGGGCCTCTACTTCCACCTCTGTGTCTCATAGAAGGCTGTCATACTGAGACTTCTGTCTGTTTGTTTGGATCTGGGATAGGTTGAACTATAGAATGATAGAGAAAAAAAGAAAAAGTGTAGGCCCTGTGGATAAGAGATTTAAGAGTTAACACTTTTTTTAAAGACCATCAAATTGTATTTTTGAACCATAATTACAGATATAATAAAAACTCAATCAATAAAGTAGACATAACAAGACTCATAAGACCACCATTTATTGATTTTGTAAGCATTACCCTAGTGCATTTGATGTGCATCGTGTCTCCAAGTATTACTGATTCATGAATCTGTTGAAGGTGGAGAAATGCTAAATCAATCACGAGGATGGTGACATTTGTACAGAGCGATTGGCCTTTGAACATCACTTATATCTCAGACAGAAGACACATTTTAGTATTAATAGCTAAGGATTGGATAGATACATATCTATATAAAAACAATTCTAACAAAAATCCATCTAAGAGAACAACAAAATCATCTTAAATTTTGGAAAGGAGCAACTTCCAAAGGAATAACAATGTCTTTCAGATAGCTCTAATTTAGTACTTATTTTTCATATTTATTAACCCTAGTAAGAAATCCTCCTCTAATAACCAAAGTACCTGGCTTTTTCAACTTTTCCCCTCAAACTCTATGAGTAAAGATCTCTGAATTAAGATTATGAGAATTATAATTATTCTTATATTTGCTCCATAATTGCTTTTGGGGGATATAATTTTCTCTGAAAGATGTTGAAACTAAGGCTCAGAGATGCTAAATGAATTGGTAAAAGTCACAGTTCCTTAGTGGGCTTTTTTCCACATGCCTTGTTTAAATAAGCAGCCTTTCATCACTAGACCCTTTTTTGCTATTAAAAAAAACAACAACAACTATTCAAACAAGGGGCAAAAATACCCCACAAATATTTATGGTGTGCCATATATATGTTAGGCATATTTTCAGATAGTTTGTAAACTGTTATTATTCTCATCTGAAAAACATTGATGCTGTGACTCTGTGTAATTCAGTGAGCTTGCCTAAGGTCACAGGATAACAGGGAGCACCACAGTAAAATCTAGTGATGTCTGACTCCAATGTCCACACCCATTCCATTGATTCAAATTTTTCAAAAAAATAACCTTTGTCACCAGTCACTTATGTATATTAATAAGTCATTCCTGCTTTTCTTCTCCTGAGGCAGCCATCCGCACTCGAGAAAAGAAATAGCTGCTGTGATATTTGACTCTCCTGCTCTGATTCTGCAATAATGAACTATAAAAGGCAGAAGCTAGGAATAGAATTGGATAGATGACAAATGTCAATGGATTATTTGTGGGACTGGTGCCTCATCTAAAGGTTGCCTTCTTCAGCACTAGAGTTACGCGGCCCACTCTTGAGGTGCTAAATGAAATTAGAGGCCACACAGGCCATCAGCACCTCTCATCAGAACACACAGCCTTCATCCTTGTGGGGACTGTGCTGAAGACCAGAAATGCCATGACCGGTTTGAGAGCATAAATTGGCCTTTGGCTTCGCACAGTAAGGGATTTGGTCTTTGTTCTTCATGTTGTGCTCCAGGCCCGTTTGGCAGCCATTCATGCGACAGAACTGACAGGGCTCTGCCGAACTTCGGGGAGAGAAGCAGGACACTCACCTACTTTAACAAGCGTTTTCTTGCCAGCCAGGGCTGCCCACGCAGGGAGAGCCAAATTAGGCCAAACCAGTTCTTGATCTCATTTCTTTTCTTTTCCTTTTTCTTTCCTTTTTCTTTTCTTTTATTTTCTTTTCTTTTTTCTTTCTCTCTCTCTCTTTCTTTCTTTATTTATTTTCTCCCTTCCTTCCTTCCTTTCATTCCTTTCTTTCATACAAGAGAAAATTTTTCTTTTTCTTTTTCAAGTTTCTCATTCATTTTTTTCCCATACTTCTTTCCATAACCTTATTGACTTGTTATTTTTTTTTTCTTTTCTTTTTTTTGACAAGGACATTTTTGATAAAGTTTTGTTTTTAAAGTGCTTTAGATGTGACAGGGAGAAAAAAGTATGACATGATTTTCTCTTCTAAAAAATAATAAGCCACAAACTGTAACCTTTGCTTTTTGACACAATGAAATGAAAAGAACGCGGCAGGCAAGACTGAGGTTTGAATGTTGCCTCTGCCACTTGAGAGTCAATATCTCAGACCTCAAAGCTTATTATTTCTAAAATGGGGGAAGCTATTTACCTTGCAGAGTTGATAAAAGCATAGGAGATTATAAGGCGTCCATCCCAAATACCTAGCTGTGGATAGCACTGATTTAGTTAAGTATGGCTACTATTATTTATCTATTACTACTGTTGTTATTACATGGACCCATCAAGAAGGTGCTGGATCATAGGGTGCCTGAGTGGTTCAGTTGGTCAAGCCTCTGACTTTTGATTTCGAATCAGATCTTAACCTCAGGGTCATGAGATTGAGCCCAAGTCTGGCTCCACCAGTCAGTGGGAAGTCTGCTTGAGATCCTCTCTCTTCCTCTCCCCCCTCCACTTTTTCTCACTCTCTGTATCTCCAAAATAAATAAACACATCTTAAAAAGAAAGAAAGAAAAAAAAGAAAAGGAAAGAAAAGAAAAAAAGTTTCTGGATCAGAGTTTTATGAAATGCAAAGCCATAAGCCATGGTACTGAGCTGAGCTGGAACAGGCCATCCATGTCCATGGCTGTTATCCTCCAGGAGGGGTTAAGATACAGTGTTCATCTGCAGTATATGCCAGAACTAATCCCTTCAGGTTCTTCTCTCTCCTCCAGGTTTGTAGGTCCCAAATCATCCACTTGATAAGTGAATAATTTGGGACTTAAAAAAGGAAGAAAAAAAAAATAACTAAAGTCTTTGGGTTGTAAATATTCTTTGTGTTGCATTGGTAGGAAAGTAGAGGGACCAGAGCCTGGGGTTGTTGCTACCATCCAGGAGTCACCATATTCTCTACCCTGTGACTACAGTGAGATGTTTTAACAAGTTAGTTCATGCCACTCCCTTGGTTAAATCTGTCTCTACTTACTATAAGATCCCAGTTCTGGATCATGGCCTAAAATCCTTTACATGGCCTGGCAACTACATGTGTCTTGGAGAGCATCTCCAGATGGGATACCTTGCCCAGCCTGCTCTAGCCACCTCTCTCCTTCTCTGAGGGCCTTGGCTCTTCCTGTTTTTCCTAAATGAAATGATCTGTCCTCTGTGCTTCAAATGCTGGTGCTTCCCAGCTTCCATATCTTGGATCAAATATCGCTCATTCCAGGAGAACTGCCATAACCTTCTATTCAAAGGTCATGGCTATTTTTTAATCTATTATGTCATTTATTTGTTGTCATTTATTTTGGCTGTGTAGGTATTCTGAAAATATGACATAATTTACTGGCCTTCCTACACCCTCTAGAACAATACTTTTGAGCAAGATCCACCATATGCCCAGCCTAGTACATAGCAGACACTCAACAATATAATTACTGATGAACTACAGATGCCTGGAATGTGGGCATATATGAGGGAGGGGATGGCCAAAGACAAGACTAGAGACAGACAAGAGCTAAGTCACAACAGATCTTATTCTACATACCAGGCCAAAGATGTATCTTTCTCTTTCTTCCTCTTTTTTTTTTTTTTTTTTAAGGAATAGAAGTTGATGGACTTTGAACCAACAAATAGCATAGTCAGATTTATATAATATCTCAGGTATGTGACATGCACGGATAGGGGAGTGGGTGGGTAGATAAAGTAGAGGTAGTGGAACTAGACATTTAAGAAGTGCAGACTTGATAGGACTTGGCAATGTCTTTGAACAAGGAGAGAAGAGGCTATTGGAAAATAATTCTTGATCATGAATTATTGTCTATTTACAGAGTTCTGTTTTATTCCACAGATGATTTAAAAATTAAGCGTTAGTGACTGGTCATATCTCTAAAAAGATAGCCATATTTCTTCACTTATACAAACATAAGCTTTTCATATTTTATTAAATGTCAGCCTTAGGGCCGATTTTAAGAATAAATATTCATCTATCTATCTATCTATATGTAGTGTGTGTGTATGTTTACATACACATTTATTTATAAATTGGTCTAATATCACAGTATCATTTCAAACAACCCCACAAACTCATCTTGGACCACAGTTTAGATTTAAAACTTTGCATTGATTTAATACTCTATTATTTCCCTTCAAAGAAGAAGTATTTCAAATACTCATTACTGAGGTCAATGTCTTCAGAAGACTCTATGTACAATGGAGTCTACTATGTCAGAAGTGCTTTACAAATTTTCTGATGCTTATTACTCACATTTTAATTCTTTATTTAATTACTCCTTTCCCAAAACTGGAAGAAAACCCAGAAGCAAAATAATCAAACACACAAAACAAACAAACAAAAACTTATGAGAGAAAATCCCAGGTTGAAAAAGTGATATAATCCCAGATATCTTGCCCTCCTCTTGGTTCACAGGTTTTGTTTTAGGGGTAATTGTGGGCTGGGTCCATAGAGGAGTCTGAGAGGCAGGGGGGTACAGTTCTAGATATTGCAGAATTCTTCTACAGCAAAAGAAATTTTAGATTCAAGCCTGGGGGCTTTGTTTGAGTTCAGTGAGCCATCATTTACATGGATTCTGGTTGAACAACTTGGGCCTGAACAGCCACTGGTCTTATTTGAATATTACTGAGCATATTACCATGACGCCTTTAAACTGCTGTCATTTATACTGTATTTTCCCTGCCTTTGTTTCTATTCTTTGCCCTGATTCAAAATTTCTTCTTCTTGGGTGAGTAGAAAAGTCAATTATTATTACTACTTTTTTTAAATAAAAAGTTCATGGTTCTGAAGAACTACCCAGGGCATTCACATTTTGTGGTTGAGCTCAGTGCTTGGTTTTACCTTTATAAACCACGTAAGTTTGTCCTACCTAGAGAGTGACATCTAGTAGGTTACTAACTCTGCTTCTTTCTTATGTAACTCCTAGTGACTCATTCAATCTCATTCCCCTAATCTCATCTATAAGGGGCACATCTACAGATGAAAAATGACTTTAAATTTAGGAATATAATTACATTAGAATAAAGACAGTATAGTAATCTTGATTTTCAATGATTTACATCCCCCCCCCATTTTACTCAAAACACATATTTACCAAGAGGTGTTTTGGGGTTTTTTTATTGTTTTGTTTTGTTTTTTGTATCTTAAAAATATTTTTCATGCTGACAAAGGTGATAGGTATCTTTATATTGACATATTTGAAAAATATAGGGAAAAAGAAAGACATCTTTCTTTTTGCGTCTCTCTCTGGCTTGGCATCTTTCATTAATATGGTCAAATAGAAGTTCTTAACATGTCTTGGGGATGATCCTTTCACATGACTTGCCACCTTTATAGCTCACCTGGTCCCAGCTTTTGCCATTTTCCAGGACTTGGAGCTTCCCATTCCTTCTGCTTTGAGTATTCTTTCCCCAAAACTGCATAGAAACAATTAATTCTTATATTTAAAATTTTAGTTATAAAATTATTTCATTGGCATGGCTTTTGTAACTATCTTATTTGACTAACCTTTCTGTCATTTTCCTAAATTTCTCAAGGAACACCAGAAATTTGGGATTTATGTGAGGATTTCTTTTTTTAAATATTACCTAATATCAACTAATTTAAAAACAAATAGTTGAAGAGCAATAAAATTGCCTAAATGCTAACCATATTTGGTCCACTGGTGACTTCTGTCTTACCACAATCAATACCTATTTCACTTACTTGCTTCTTCTTTAACGTTATCTCCCATTGGAAAAGATGTTCAAGAGAACAGAGGCCTTATTTGTCTTGTGCTGTGCTCTTTTTTTCAGTACCTGATTTGCAGCAGGTATTCAATTAAAATTCATTGAACAAATGAATTGTAAAACCCAAAACTAGCACTCATTTTTCTTATAAATGTTAGCAAGAATAATAACAATATGATATTTTTTATAGTGGACATTTTTCTGGTAATTTGGTTTCCTCACAATTTATTAACTATAATTTATCAATCAATGTGTGTGTGTGTGTGTGTGTATATATATATATATATATATATATATATATATATATATTTCTACACTATAGAATCTATAGTATCAGGGTTTCAGCTGCCCTGTGGAATTTCCAGAAAATTCTGTTGATTGTTTCCTACCCTACTCACTCTACGGGTGTTCAGCACTTATATGTACCATAAGCATTGTCCATTGGCTTGAAATTATAATTCCCCTGAATCTTTTTCATGTGCCTACATTTCTCTATTAGCTGAGTATTTTTCAGGGAGCCTGAACCATGCTCAAAATATGTGTGTGTGCACATCGGCTAAGTTGAGGGATAGCTGTGGTCTGGTTGGCACATCGTTGGCTACTATTTACAAACAAACATATAAACAAACAAAACACAACTTGAGCTACTTTTGGAGACTTGAATACAAGTTTTTGACCAAGACATCCAGGCTTTTATTCTAGCACTGCTACTAACTCTGCAGGTAGAAACAACCTTTCTGGGCCCACATTTTTTCATATGCAAAATGAAGAGGCTAAAGTAAATTGTACCTGAGACATGCTACTTCCATGAAGATGGTTACTACCAAATAAATTAGAAAACTTTTATTTGCAAGTATTGGCACGGATATAGAGGAATTGAAACATCTGTGGACCGCTGATAGGAATTGACAATGATGTAGCCACTATGGAAAACAGGGTAGGAGTTCCTCAAAACATTAAAAATAGAATTTTCACATAATCCAACAATTCCATCTTGGGGTATTATTCAAAAGAATCGAAAACAGGATCTTTTTTTTTTTTTTTTAAGATGACCTGAGCTGAAAGCAGATGCTTAACAGATTGAGCCACCTGGGCTCTATTTATTTATCTGAGAGAGAGAAAGAGAGAGAGAGCCTCACTGAGTAGGGAGAGGGACAGAGGAAGAGAAAGAAGGAGAGAATCTCAAGCTGACCCTGTGCTGAGTGCTGAGCCCTATGCAGGGCTCTATCTCATGACCTTGATATCTTGACCTGAGCCAAAACCAAGTGTCTGACTCTTAACTGACTGAGCCACCCCTGTGCCCCCAAAGTGGAATTTTACCAAGAGGTATTTGTGCACCCATGTTCACAGAAGCATTATTCACAATAGCTGAAAGGTGAAAGGAACTCAAGTGTCCATACGGATGAATGGATAGGTAATTCAACCTTTAAAAAGGGAGGACATTCTGACACATTACAATGTGGATGAACCCTGAGGACATCACCCTCAATGAAATAAGCTGGTCACGAAAAGAAATATACTGGACAATTCCACTTATATGAGGTACCTAGAGTAGTCAAATTCATACAGACGGGAAGTAGAATGGTGTTTGCCAGGCCCTGGGGGTAGGGGAGGATGAGGAATTATTTTTAATAGGTTCAGAGTTTGAGTCAGGGACGTGAAAGGACTTGTGGAGATGGATGGAAGCGAAGGTGGCAGAAAGGTGTGTGCCACCTTTCTGTGTGTGAATATCGCTTCAACTCTACACCGAAATATGGCTAAGGTGGCAAATTTTATGTCGTGTGTGCTTTATGACAATTAAAAACAATTTAAAAAATTGTACTTCAGGATCCTTCTTGTTAGAAGGTTTTATAGTTCTGGAAGCTCTCCCAGAGACCATGCAAAGAGTTACTTGCTGGCTCTTTCTCAGGCAGGCAATCTCTTCCCTGAAGGAAAACCTAGCCCTGTGGCAAGGCCAGGCAAACCGGCCGGCACTCCCCTCACGTGTGTCTCCCAGCTCCGGTCCCAGAAGATAAAAAGCGCTTTCTTTTAATTCTCTCCACCCTGATTACGTTGTTTCCATGCGAAAAAAAATAAACAAGGTGATTGTGATAAAAGATTTTTTTTCCTTGGACTTTCAAGTTGGGGTTTTAGTTTCCCTCTCCCACTTTGACTCCCCCATTTCCTGGCCCTCACCCTCACCTCCCACCCCCCGCGATCATCGCTATGTTCGCTATGTTCGTAGGCATTTTATCCTTGCATCTCAAAGCATCAATCTACCGTCTTCTTTCTGCTCCTCTTGCACATTCAGTTCCCCCGAGCTGTGTTCAGCTGTCAGCCTCCGCGATGAGAGGCACCGATTCCCCCAGTTATTAGGGAGCGCTCGGCGCGTCTCAGCCGCGCGGATCCTGACAGTTGAACACACAGGAGCAGCTGGCTCAGTGGGGAGAGGCAGGGGAGGGGGTGAGAGCTATTCATTGCCGTGTATTTATAACTTGGCCCCGAAAGCAGGGATGGCGGTATTCAAATAGGCGAGGGTGAAAAGACATTTTATCCTAATTAAAAAGGTAATTAAGTAACACACCGAAGAATTTAAATCAGTGCTCTTGGTTTTTGTGACAGGTCTGATGGTATAACTACCCAGAAACCTTTCTGGAACAACAAATGGTGCTTCTTAAGCTCTGTTGCTTGCTGAGTGGCCAACTACGGATGACAAATTACAGTAAGAATCCTAGACAAGAGTGTCTGAGATTAAGCAAAGGTCTCTCTTAAAGGAAAAAGATGCATATAGGCATGAAATCTGCTAGCCAAGATTAAAACCCAGTGCTCAAATCACCAGTCCTACCTGTATGCTTTGCACCCTCACTCCTGCCACCCATCCAAGCGGTCCCCCAGTCTGAGCCTCAGCTAGAAGATCTAGTCTTTGGATAGCCCACTTTTCTAACCCAGGGCCTTTCATGTCCTGTCCTGCACTGCGCTTTTGTGTCTAAATATATTCAGATTAAATGCAGTGTTATCATTATGTATGCATTTGTTTCTTTTAACATTTGGTGCTCTAGCCATCTTCCTGACCATTGAGGTCATTATCAAGTCCAAGTGCATTGTAATTCTGAAACAATTGCTGGCTATACTTTAAAAATTTCAGGTGTCTCTCAAAATTTGTCTCAGTCTTGAATCAATAATTTATTATTATTTTTTGTAGTAATTTATTTGTCTCTTCCAAATAAAGGAATACTTGTAAATTTTGGATTATTATAAAATAGCATAAATAAATTATTTTTCATCTATTCTTTTTTTAACTCAATCTGGAGCACTAGGTATGTTAAGATATGTTAGATTAATAATATAATCCATAATATATGTATAATTATTATGAGGTTTATCTGAGGTAATTGCATTACATATAAAATAGTCATATAAATATGTATATACAAATGTATGATTATTTTGTTTCTACAAATGCAACTAGAGAACACAAATGTATATGTATGTATACTTATATGTAGCACCAGATTCAGTATAGTTATATATAACAAATAATTTCCCTAGTGTACACTATTTAACATGAAAATATGGAAGAATTCTTACTAGGCCAAGATGATATGACAACAACACTTTAATGACATACCCAAACAAAATCGAATCTAACAACTTGGAAGAGAATTATTCCTATCTAATGATAGTCCTCATTAATTTGCATGCACATCCTTTGGAATACTCAGGTAACCAAGGAAAAGTTGAGAGAATGTTTATAATATTGCATTTGTTTCTTATAAGAAATGCATCATGATGTAGCATACAAAGATTCTGGGGTTGTGATGAATACTACATTTGTACATTGCCAATGAAAATAGAAATATAAACAGTTTCAGTCTCCCCTAGGAGGACTTATTAAAAAATATACAGAGTCAGTTTATATTATTTGTGGTCATTGTGTTCTATACATTACCATGGACATTCAGTAAATATGGAACCATTGCTTCTAGGAAAATATATTGTTGAGTGATTGGTACATAACTTTGTTTACCTGTGTTTCTGTTTAAAGACACCTTATTTAATATGTCCTGTTGATTCATTCCCACTGAACTGGCAGCCAACAGCACCACAACTCCTCTGAACAAAGTTTCCTTATAATACACAACTTTCTCCCCAAGGCACATCACAACCTTATGTTTAGAACACGAGAAGGGACTTTAGCAGCATGCTTGGAAACCATTGTAAACAGTAAAATCACCAATAAAAAAACACAAAAAAGGTGAAGAACAGACACAGAATAGACCTTGGGAAGGATACTAGTATATTTACACTGTGAAATCTGAAACATGGTAGAGTGTCACCTTGCTTGACCTCAGCTGGAAATATATGCATTGGGCATATATTCTTTAAATTTTTCTCTACTCTCTGCGTGAATGACAATGACCATGAAAGCCCTCTGAGTACTGACTTCTGGGCTACAAATAAATTATAACAAGTAGACAAATTTTCAAATATAGAATCCATGAAAAATGATGATCAACTCTACCTCCCTTTATGTTCTTGGAAAACTATCAACTTATCTTTATCATTATTTTTAAATTAAATTTAATTTTTTCAGTGTTCCAAAATTCATTGTTTATGTACCACAACAAGTGCTCCATGCAATACATGCCCTGCATAATACCCACTAAGAGGCTTACCCAAACCCCCACCCCCTCCCCTCCAAAACCCTCAGTTTGTTTCTCAAAGTCCATAGTCTCCCATAGTTTGTCTCCCCCTCCGATTTCCCTCAACTCATTTCTCCTCTCCATCTTCTAATGTCTTCCATGTTATTGTTTATGCTCCACAAGTAAGTGAAGCTATATGATTCTTGACTCTCTCTGCTTGACTTATTTCACTTAGCATAACTTCTTCCAGTCCTGTCCATATTGATACAAAAGTTGGGTATTCATTCTTTCTGATGGGGGCATGATACTCCATTGTAGATATGGACCATATCTTCTTTATCCATTCGTCTATTGAAAGGCCTCTTGGTTCTTTCCACAGTTTGGCAACTGTGGCCATTGTGGCTATGAACATTGAGGTGCATATGGCCCTTCTTTTTACTGCATCTATATCTCTGGGATAAATACCCAATAGTGAAATTGCAGGGTCATAGGGAAGCTCTATTTTTAATTTCTTAAGGAATCTCTACACTGTTTTCCAAAGTGGCTGCACCAACTTGCATTCCCACCAACAATGTAAGAGGGTTCCCCTTTCTCCACATCCTCTCCAACACTTGTTGTTTACTATCTTGCTAATTTTAGCCATTCTAATTGATGTAAGGTGGTATCTCAATGTGGTTTTGATTTGAATCTCTCTGATGGCTAGTGATGATGAACATTTTTCCATGTGTCTATTAGCCATTTGTATGTCTTCTTTGGAAAAGTGTCTGTTCATGTTTTCTGCCTGTTTTTTTCTTTTTTCTTTTTCTTTTTTTTCATTTTTTTTTATGTGATTATCTGTTTTGTGTTTGTTGAGTTTGGGGAGTTCTTTATAGATCTTGGATATCAGCCCTTTGTCTTAGTGTCATTTGTGAATATCTTCTCCCATTCCATGGGTTGCCTCTTTGTTTTGTTGACTATTTCCTTTGCTGTGCAGAAATTTTTGATCTCGAAGAAGTCCCAAAAGTACATTTTCTCTTTTGCTTCCTTTGCCTTTGGAGACATATCTTGAAAGAAGTTGCTGTAGCCGATATTGAAGAGGTTACTGCTTATGTTCTCCTCTAGGATTTTGATAGATTCTTGCCTCAGGTTGAGGTCTTTTATCCATTTTGAGTTTATCTTTGTGTATGGTGTAAAAGAATGGCTGAGTTTCATTTTTCTACAGCAATAAAGGAGGAGCCAACGACATAAGACAGCTATTAATTAAGATAAAGAGTCATATTGATATGAATACATTAATAGTGGGGGATCTCAACACGCTACTCTCAGTAATAGATCATCCAAGCAGAAAATCAATAAAGAAACAAGAGCATTGAATGACACATTGTACCAGATGGACCTCATAGATATATGCAGAACATCCCACCCTAAAACAACAGAATGCTCATGCTTCTTGAGCGCACATGGAACTTTCTCCAGAATAGACCACACACTGAGTCACAAATCAGGGCTCAACCAATACCAAAATATTGAGATTATTCCCTGTATATTCTCAGACCACGATGCTTTGAAAGTGGCACTCAACCACAAGAAAAAGTTTGGAAGGAATTCAAACACTTGGACACTACCTTTATTTTTTTAATACAGTAAACTCTTTTGCCCAACCATATATAATTATTTTGATTTTATTATAAATACCAAATTAAAAATAAGAGACGATAGAGAATAAAAATATTTGACGAATAGAGATATTGACCCTAAGAAGAATTAAAGTTCTCTTGAGTGTAGTTCCACATTTTAAATAGATTCTAACTTCTTTTTCAGTAACTGCATTGTTATCCCATTTTTATGATAGTTAAAAATTCTTTTGAGAAATATAAGCGGATTCTGATTTTTACTGTCTGAACTAAATGTCTGAATGGCTTCAGTGGTCTCTCTTGGAATATGAGGATTTGGGGGGACTCAGGAATCTGTCTTTCCCCATATATTTATAATGAGCAACCTTGGTGAATTTACATGTTTACTATGGAAGTTTTATGATTTCAAGAGCAATTAGTAATGCCTTTGTTTAGTGTTAGAATAAATAAGCATGAAACCTCTAAAGTGATAAAATATGGGTAGTTACAATGTTAAAGATACTTTCAATAGTTGGACTTTAAAAATCCTCTGGTTCCCAGGTAGAGACTGTAACATATGGTTACATCTTCTGCACAAATAAAAATTACACATATACTCCAATATTTTAAATCTCTAATTCACATAGTGAGAAGAAAAAACATATTTGGTGCTTTCTGGAAAAGCTATTTTTTTCCAAAGTGTCCAAAAGTGTATATAATTGGGATTGTACTAATTTCAGGAACTTTGTATTAATTCAGTTTCATTGGCTGTTTCTGTGGGTTATATTATATGGGTCATAGCAGGGGAAATGGCGCTTTGGTGAAAAATAAGGTTCATTTTTTTAGGGTTTTTTTCTTAACAATATTGTGATGCAAAAGATGCTCTTGATTATTTCCAAAACCTGTGGACTAGACAGAAAGTTGCTTTTAAAAAAAAAAATCAGCCTTGTTTTTATTTTCTGAATTTAATTTAAAAGTAATACTGTCATTTTCCAAAGAGAAACAAACAGAACTTCCATACAGCATTTCTTTCTTTCTTTTTTTTTTTTTTTGTCCACCAATCTCCTTAACAACGACAACAAAAGAAGACATTAGACGCTCTAAATTCTAAAGTACAAATATTGGCAGTTTTGAGTGTTTTTTTTCTTTCTTTTTTTTCCTCTGCATCTCCAGCCTAATGAGGGTGAACAGTAGTGAGTTCATGAGCTTCTCCAAGCGAGCCTAGAGGGCCGAGTTTATCCCTGATGAGCTCTTCTCTGAAGCTCTGGTGTTTACCAAATGTGTCAGATGGATAATGTTCATTAATGAACCTGAATATCTCGAAGCAGAGCTATTTCTCCAAATATTATGATGCTTTAATGACACTTGTAATAAGACCGCCAAGGACTACCAGCAGCTAACACACATTTCCAAATGTAACATTAGTAAATGTTTGAGTGCAGCAAAACCTTAAAACTGGTGTATGAAAGTCTCCTTCCTCTGCCTCCTGAGGACCTCAGAAATGAATAAGTGATGAGCAAGACAGCCCCGCATGTGGCATTGTGACATCAAGGAAGTGGGGCAGTGATGGCTTTTCCAGCAATTTACATTTAATTTGTAAAAAAAGGAGAAAAAAAGAAACTAGATATAGATATACAGAAGAAATCAGAGATAATGAAAAGGGATAAAATATATATGGAATTATACTTTGATGAGAAAGAAAATGTTATTGAAGTGCCATTGTCCAGCCCAGCCTCTATTGACCTTACACCAGCGCATCACCCGGGGACTGACTGTCTGCCTGTGACATGGCTTTCTTCTTTCTACTCAACTCCACCGTTTTGTTAAGCACTGAGTCTTCAAGTCAGTCCTTCCCTAACTTTGTGGAAAGAAAGTGCATTCAGCTTTTCAAGGCATCTCTGTGGAATTCCATGGGCAGCTTTCATATTCTTGAGCCTGTGTTTTCATATATCCATTGACTATGGAGGTTTCCATAGTACTTTATTATTAAGTAACCGACATGATGTGACTTGGAAACCATATCTCTTCTTCTTCTTCTTCTTTTTTTACGGTAATTCTTACTGTAAAAATTATAAAAGCTAATGGATCTAATGTCTGCTTCCCCATAGAAAGATGTGAAATATTTTCTGAAGGATCAGTAAGGATGGGGCTATTAATAATGTGTAAGAGGGATCATAGTCTTCTTACTATTTTATTTATCCTCTTTGAAATAAAATCCATTGCACCTATCATGCATTCATTCAATAAATATTTACTGAGGGTCTATTCAACATAGAGTGATGTGTGGGTAATTTGGAAATTATAAGAAACATTTATTGTAGACTACAAAAAGACATAAAATAGAGTTGTGCCCTCTAAAATTTACTTCTCTCAGGAAAACCAAATTACTATCCACCCAACTTAGTGAGGCTTTCACATATAGTTGTGTGTGTGTAGTGTTTTCTAAAATGAGACAAACTTTTTGTTTCTTGTAAAGGTAATACCTTTCTTTGTTCTCTCTCTCCCTCCCTCTCTTTCCCTCTCTCTTTTTTCTTCTCTTTTTCTCACTCTCTCACGATTTAGAATCTTTAATGATCTTTTTTGCATGAAGATATCAGAACGTAGGCATTAGTAAGTGGATTTAAGCTCTACTTTTACTCCTCTGTGTGTGTGTGTATGTGTGTGTGTGTGTAGTTACTGATTGAAATACACTCATCATACAAATAATACAGAATATGGTATGGGTATAAAACCAGACTTTTCAACCCCTGACACCCACTCTTCTACTCTCATCAAAGTGTATGTTTATCCAGTAAAGCTTCTCTGATCCTTCCATGTGCTATCACTACAGACTATAATTATACATCTAAAGTTTATGGAAACAAAAATTAATTACCCAAATAATTTATTAGAGTGTCCCACACATTCATAATCTTAAAGGCAGCTAAAAATAACTAACAGCTGTTTTTATTATGCCTTTAGTAAATAAAAAAATAAGCTTATATTTTACCCATCATTATTTGGCAGTAAGTATTTATATTCAATAAGCATTTTGTATTTAGCAAGAAATACTAAGGTTATGAAATTGGAAAAGATTTAAAGACAAAAATACTGTTTTTATATTTACATTTTGTTCTTCCTTATTATCCCTAATTCTAAATGTAATACCATACAATTAGGATTCCATTTTTTGAGTTCATGGAGAAATGAGTTAAGACATTGTATCTTACATCTAATTAAAAATGTTTATCCCAAAGTTGTGTGTGTGTGTTTGTGTGTGTGTGTGTGTGTTTTACTTTATTTTGCTACCTCAGCAAATAGAAATATGACATGAGTCCAAAATTATATTGTCAAGAATTCTAAATGCTATTTTCGATAAGGTGGCAAAACATTGTCCTTAACAAACCTTCATTTCTCATGACTATCTTCATTAGAGTATATTCCTTTTCAACTCAAAAATCCAAAAATGGGTTGAAATGTTTTCCTTACTGCCTTAATTGTTGGTACCAATTTCACCTGATGGATCCATTCTTTCCATCACCATTAGAATCTTCCATGTTGGTACTGATGCCTCTGAACATCTTTCCTTCCCAAGTTCTTAGTGTCCTCTCTTCCTATGATCCCTATCTTCACTCAGGCACCCACTGCCCAAACCCCATCTCACAAATACATCAAGAAAATTTACTTCTTTTCCAGCATCTTACCTTGAAATTACATTTTTGTGGACTTCTCACTTTATATTCTCCGGCTACTTACCACTGATGGAATTGTTGGCTTAGAAGGTCTTTAACTTTCATTTTTTCACCACTTTCCTACTTTATCCATATCGAACTTGATTTCATGTCCCCTCCTTTCTGGTCTAAACCAGTTCTCAGTCATATTAGTTATTTCCTGATGGCCAATAAAGACTGAATCAGTCTCTTATTCTTCTGCCATTCATAGGCAGACAACACAACATTGGGTATTCCCCCTCACTTTCCATTTCTTTTGTTCCCCAGTACTCACTTTCCAAGTGTGTCTAATACAAGTATGTATCGTGCTTTATTTGTACTACTATAAAGTTCTGATTTCAACTTCAGGTATGCTCTTTATGGAGTTTCTCTTGTCTTCCCTCTTTTTAATTACTCTTACATTCTTATTTCAAAGAATCCTATTTAAAGGGCAATAAAATTTGATGCAGAAGAATTTTTCAATTTCATAATACTTTAACCATAAATGGAAGCATGAGCTACTTCTCCATTAAAATTCATTTTCTTCTCTTTTTGGGCCACAATTAGGATCTATTTCCTACCTTCTTTTGCAGTTAGGAGTGTTGTTGGTATTGAGCTCTAGCCAATGAATATGAGTAGAAGCCATATGTGCTATTTCTGTTCCAAGGCTTTTAAGAAGTGTGAAGGGGTGCAGAATATGCCACCCCAAAATGTGCCACCTTGGCATGGAGCTGAAGGCAATCAAGATCCAGCAGTCTCAGGAGAAGCTTTTAACTCCCCTTTAATTGCCTAAAGTGATTTAGAAAGGGGGCCTGTACCACAAAGAGAGCTATTATCAGAGAAAACTTTTTCATCTAAAAGACTTGTCTGCATGGCAGGACAAACATTTATTTATCAAACATTTGCTCTTCTCATCTTCCTGTGAATTGTCTTACTTCTCTTTGAACTTCCAGACCCCTCTTCCCTTCCTTGGTCTAATCTATTTTGTCTGATTGTCTTTGAGTTCCATATTTGTATGAGGCTTTCATATGTACGAAGTTAATTTTTTTCCTGTTAATCTGTCTCATGTCAATTAAATTGTTAAAACAGCCAAGAACTTAGAAAGTTAGAGAAAAAATTATTTTCCCTACCCCTTGATACAAATGACCAAGAGGTCTTAAGAGATGGTGGATCCATTAGATGGGAAGCTACTGTATCCCTCGACCTCTTCATGTAAGATGGTCACCTGTATTGAATTTTTAGGTGTATGAGAAATTATGTTCTTTTATGTTTTTACCATTATAATACTTTTCTGCCTATTTTCTGATTATTTTTTTTTAAAGATTTTATTTACTTATTTGATGGAGAGAGATCACAAGTAGGCAGAGAGGCAGGCAGAGAGAGAGAGAGGGAAGCAGGCTCCCTGCTGAGCAGAGAGCCCGATGTGGGACTCGATCCCAGGACCCTGAGATCATGACCTGAGCTGAAGGCAGCGGCTTAACCCACTGAGCCACCCAGGTGCCCCGTATTTTCTGATTATTAACAAGGCCTTAAGTTATATCTCATTTATCACCAACATGTCAACAATGAAAATAAAAGACTGTTTCCCAATTTTTTCAAATTTTCATTTCATACTTCAGTAATGTGTATACTTATAAAATTTTCTCCTTCTATACTTTAATTTTCTTGGTAAAAAATTGTTCCTTTGACTGTACCCATTTCATTCCCAATAAATGATGGTACATCTCTATTACTCTATTAGAAAGAAAAGTTATGTTCTATGAAAATTGTATGAACTCCCTTAAGATTATGTGTTAAGAACTGCCACATAACAGTCTTCATCTTAATCATGCAATGAAAAATATATGACAAGTTATTCTAGCCTAAGGTTGTATCCATGAGAAGTATCAGATCCAAGAACCATACACCTGGAAACTGCTTCATTATGTCATTTACTCTTTGTCCCTTAATCTAATTGTCGTGGTTTTAATAGTTCAGTTACCTACCATTTCTAAAAACCATTAGGAAGAATCTGGTATCCACGTTGGCTAGGTTTCTATCTCTCTAGCACTGATCTAACTAGAAATTGTGAGACAACTGTAGCAGGCTATTATATCTTACAGAAATCCTGCAGTAAGGTGCTTGGGTTTCTGGTTTATATAAAGTCTTGTATTTTTTTTTTTTTTTTTGGTAAATGAATTCACTTGGTCTATATATCATTAAGGATTTTGTTTATGAGGGGTTCAGAAAGAAATAGCCAACATAAAGTAGCAGTGACAGATCATGAAACAAGTCATGAAGCATATGACAACAGAGGTTTGAGAACCAGCTTATGGATGATCTGCTGTCTATGAACCTCTCATCTAATATTTGTAAGCGCATAGCTGGCAAAGCTTTCTGTATTTTTCAGAGTCTTTATTGATTTACGTAGGAATAACAAATAGGACCCGTGGCAGACATTCTCTTAAAATGGTGTTGATATCATAAAGGAATAAAAAGTGTCTCTTGTTTGGTCTGATTCAAGGCACACTCTCCATACAGCGTTAAACATTAAGTACCTTAAAACAAGGCTCTTATTGACTACAGTGGAAATACGAGGAAGACTACTTCTAGTAACAAAATCATTCTAGAAAATTTGAGATTTAACAGCCCCTTAACCTGCTCTTAAAGACCACTGATGGGAATTTCTTAGAGAAATGAAGTTGCATTGTATAAGAAGTTAGCGACGGCACCACAAAGAGAACTTGCAATGGGAGGGGAGAGAGAAGAGAAGATTCTTATCAAAAGCCATGCTATTAAAGAAATGAAATTGGAGCTACACAGAGCTGAAGACACAGATTACGGGTAATGGTGCAGAACCAGGTTACATCAGCATTGAGTTTCAGGCAGTTCCCATTCCATTTCACCTGCATTCACAGAAAGTTGAGCCAGTGTCAGCTTCCACTTAGAATGCAGTTGATCACAGTGCTCAGGAAAGTCAAACTGACAGTTAAGAGGAAGCAAAAGGTTCAGGGTCATGTCTCAGCTGGGTTTTAATTTATTCTCATTAGACACACTAATACAGCAGAGCATACAGTGGTGGTATTTTTTTCTTTCTTTCTGTTTTTTTTTTTTTTTTTTTTTTTTTTAAAGACCACGAATCATGAATATTAATGCAGTGCTCTTCAGGTTGCCACAGAGTTTACAGGATGGTGATGGAGGGGGAGGTGGGCTGCCCCATGATCCTGTTATTGGATTTGTTTAAAGAAAAGGTTCCTGATACGGTTCTCCAAATGCAGCCGGGTGAGCAGCCCCACTCTCTTTGTGTTACATAATGTCCCATCTGTGCTCACGGAGTGTGGCTTGATGAGGATGCCATCAGGTGATGTTTCTGACTTAATGGTATTCTTTCAGAGCTGGAGCAATAAACATTAAGGGGCCTTAATTGTATTCTTTGCAGTGGGAGCAATAAACATTAGGGGCCCTATTGTACCCTTTCCCAAAATGTCCCCCAAGCCCAATTTGGGGAGTGTCTTGATAGCCAGTTATAATTTCAAATCCTCCTTCCCATTTCATGTGTTGAAATTTAGGGACTGGACAAAAACAAAGGGATTAAATTCATAGGCATATCTCCACATAACCAGTTCTTGGGGAGATGCAGCAGCTCGCATTATTTACTTGACCCATCAGAGCGCTAATAGAACAAAACAAGATGAATCCGTGGTCTGATTTGTTTTTCTGCCGTGACAACTGTGATAACCTGCACTTGCCAGCCACAGAGCTTCAGGGGTCAGTTTTTACGTGGCACATAGGGAAGATCCACAGGACCAAGGGTTAAGTGGTTTCAGAGATTGAAGAGATTGTGGGATTTTGAATTGAATCAGGCATGTAGTGATAAACCATGATAATCTCGACTCTGTATTTCATCTACCTATTTCTGCCTTTGCTATCCCCCCCACCCATGAAATTATACACAAAAATCACAAATTTCACATGACACTAGAGGAACCCCAGTTTATCGTTTGTGATGTCAGAGTCAACATGCTGTCAAGAAAAAAAGTTCAAAAAAATTTTTTAACATCTGCACCTGACACCTTCGTATGTCATGAGATTCTAGTGATTTTGCTGGAATTAAACAGTGCACATCTTTTCCTCATTTTGTTGCTCTACTGTTTTTCTCTCTGCTATGATTCTGTGTCTCAGGTATAGGCCTGTGAAGTGCTATGTGGTAGCCATATTATTTAAAGTGGTAATCCCATGATTTCTTCTCATATATATTTTGTCATAGTTTCTCGTAAAAGTGCTATTTTCTAGAGTAATTGCACACAGAAGATTTACAGAGGAGCCAGCATCAGGGTCAGATTTTATATACCATACAGAAGCTTTCCAGTTTGGGGCTCTAAATAAGCAGAATTCAATGGACGTAAACACAATCTCACGTTATAGTTTAAACACTTTAAACAATCTTAATGCTATGCTAATTTAAATGCTAATGTTTACTCCAGGTTGGGAAGTTTTTGCTTCCTTTTATCAGAACTGTAACTTCCTACCAAACAGGGAATGAGTGTGTAAGTAGATTGGAGCAAAGAAAGTAGAAATAAATTTCTGTTGATTATTTTATTTAACACTGTGGTTTCTCACACAAAGACATTTAATTTCAAAGTGCTTTGACTTGGCCACAGCCATAATTGTGTATAATATCCATTATCTTTTAATTGGAATTATCTTTTATCTTTGGCTACATTTATCTGAGGATCCCTTCAGAAAGCCCACCAGAAGCTCAAATTCCAATTTGTTCTCTCAGCTTGACTAATGATGAAAAGTATCAAAAACGACTATTATGTGTTTATAAATTACCTCTTTTATCCCGATGCGGTTCTGGGATTTTATGCTAAGTATCATTTCTCTGTGGAATGTAAATGCAAAAATAACAACAAATTCAGCATAAACAATGGCAGAAAATAAAAATGAACAAAACATCTTTAGAGGAAGCATCACAAAAGCAAAGTATGAAAAGAGAACAGCATAAAATATCGATGAAAAAGTATATTTCTCACAGATTTATAAAAAAAAAAAAACACACAACAAACCAACTATGAGTCAAAAATAGTCTCCATTCCCTTAGCATCAAACAGTTCTATTTGGAAAAGCATAGAATCTGTGGCACAAAAGCAAATATATCTTAATTGGGCCCACTTTCATCCACCTGCTACTGTTTCTTTTTAGTCACATTGAATTTGTCTAACAACACTTGTTTACATTCCCTTGCTAGCACATTAGCATTTATTTCATTTTATAAAATAAGAAATATGGCCAGCTTAAAATGTTGAAGATACAGTGGCCAAGAAACTTCAGGTCAGCTTGTGGAGTGGAGCAATAACCTATACTTCTCACTGTGAAGTATTACCCTTAGATCATAATGTGCTACCAAACATCGGCGATTAATTGAATCTTTCACCCAACAATTATTTATTGAGCACCTGCTGTGTGTCAGGCAATCTGCTAGGAATTCAGGATGAAAAGTGCACGGGGCATGGCTGCAGCTCACTTTCCTCCAGCCTTTTCTCTCCTAGCTCCTCCCACCGCCTCCTCCTGCTGCCTGTCTTCATGGTCTCTGACCACAGGGTCTCTTTATGTCCTCCTGAGTGAGCTCTGAGTTTACATAAATAGGAATGGTTATTCTGTCTCTCCATACTATTAGCTCCGTGTTTCTTACAGCCCCTGAGGCAAAATATTGAGTCACTCAGTGGCTCAGAGATGTCTGTGGGGCTCCTGCATTGTTTCCTCTGCCCCCCATTATTGTCAACTAGTTATCTGTAAAGAACAAAGACACTTGAGGTATTGTGGTGGCCTCCTGTGCCAGCAAATGGCCCCAGTCTCTGGACCTCAAAGAGCATAAAAAATGGGGTTACATGACTTGAGTATTATTTTTGCCTTATTGTGACAACAGAAGTAGACTCTTTTGCTGCCTGGAATGGACTCCCAAGTCCCAGACCAGTATCTTTCACTCAATCTCTTCCCATGCTCCATCCCTTAGCAACCTTCCAATGTGTTCAGACAGACCAAACTAAGCCCTACTACCCTCTGGCCTCAATTTTGGGATATTGTTTCTCTTATCTTCAGCAAAGCATGACACCTAATCATAGCACAGGTGAGTGGTATCTCCTCACTCACCTTGTGTATTGATCCTAATTTCTCCTTCTTTAAAATGTGTGGGACACTTGGCATGACTTATCTTGTATGTACATATGTAAGTATGTATTTAGAGAGTGTGAGCAGGGAACAGGGATAGGAGCAGAGGGAAAAGGAGAGAGAGAATCTCAAGCAGACTCCACACTGAGCACAGAGCCTGATGTGGGGCTCGATTTCAGGACCCTGAGGTCATGACCTGAGCTGAAATCAAGAGTAGGATGTTTAACTGACTGAGCCACTCAGGTTCCCCATCACTTTAACATATATTAGCTTCCTATTTGTGGGATACATTCCAAGACCTCCAGTGAGTGCCTAAATCTGCCAATAGAACCCAACCCTATATATGTACATAAGTTTTTTCCTATATATAAGCACATACCTATGACAAACTTTATAAGTTAAGCACAATAAGATGAACAACAATAACTAATAATAAAAATAGAACTATTGTGACAATATACTGTAGTAAACATGGTATGAATGTGCTCTCTCAAAATATCTTCTTGTACTGTACTCACCATTCTTATGATGATGTGAGGTGATAAAATGCTTTGGGATGAGATGAAGTGAGGTGAACGATATAGGCATTGGGATATAGGTGTATGCTATTACTGACAGAGGATTCCTCTGAAGGAGGTGATCCTCCTTCTGAGGACTGTGTTTGACCACAGGTAACTGAACCCATGGAAAGGAAAACTGTGGTTAAGGAGCGACTATTCCATTATACTCGTGATTTTCTGCTCACCTTTCTCATCCTTTTTTAAAGATGCATAACAACCTATTTTCCCCCAAATCATAACTCATGTCCTTCCATAGTTCCATGGTAATTGAGTAGACAGGCCTTAGTCCCAACCCAGAAGTCTTACTTGGTTCTCTAACTCTCGGGGCTCCTTCTTCTCTAATGGATGGCAGGACTGCCCTGAGGCCTTGCTTCTTGTCAAGAAAAGTCTCAGATGATGCGCTCCAGCCCAGTCTCCCCTGCTGCTGTTACCTGCACATGGATATATTCTTTTGATCGTACTACCTCATGGTATCTCATTATCTCACCTTGACATTTCTGATACTAATCATGGGCTGACGTTTGACAGACTTCAAATGGATAGTCCAGAGGTGTTATTTCTTGACTCTGTGATTTGCAGCTCAGCTCTCCCTCTGCCCGTAGACTTGCTCAGTAATTGACCAGTCCACTAAGTCCTTCTTTGACCAAATGTGTGGATCCTGTTCATAGTCCTACTTTCCCACTCCCCCCACCTTTTTATTTTTTTCACTTGCCTGACAATGGGTTATCCTATCCATGCCCAAAGAGGGTTATCCTATCCATGTCCAAATCTGGACCCAAAATTTGGAATGAAACTTCTAGTTGGATAAGTTAGGATGCTTCTATCAGCAAATAATAAACCTGAACTCAGCTGGCTTAAGTAAAGAAAATTTATTATTTCATAAAATATGAGTCTGGAGGCAGAGTAGTTCCAGGTTTGTTTAATTCAGCAGTTCAGTGATGTTCAAGGATGTAACTCCCGTATTTTCCATCTTCCTGTTTTGTTCTCTAAGCATGCCCTCATGGGCTGGTTCCTTTTAGGTTAAAAGTTGCCTGTCTTGGTTTCTGGTGATAACATAGTGATATCACTGGAAGAAAGATATGAATGCTAATTCCATTGCACATTTTCAACCACAAGGAAAAACATCCTTACCAGAAGTTTTCTATTATTGAGTTGTTGGTTGGAATTATTTCTTTTTTAAAAATATTTTATTTCTTTATTTGAGAGAGAGAGAACAAGCAGAGAAAACAGTAGGCAGAAGGAGAGGCAGAAATAGTCCCCCCACTGAGGATAGAGCCTGACATGGGGCTCGATCCCAGGATCTTGGGATCATGACCTGATCCAAAGGCAGCTGCTTAACTGACTGAGCCATCCAGGACCCCTGGAATTGTTTCTTAAATCAGATATTGATAAAGGGAATAATATAAAATGGTTGGCTTGATCAATTATAATTCAGTCAATGTGCCTAAGAAGGAAATCAACCTCCCCAAAAGCCCATGGAAATCCAATAAAGAAGGAAATGTGTTATCAGGATCGAAGGAGAGTCCTGCCTGTTGAGTAGGCTTCCAAGTACATTGGCCACTGTTGTTATCCATGAATATTCTGGAGCGGAAATGAGAGCTCTGCTTCCTTACCTTCCAGTCGTACAGGTACAGTCCATCCACACCAGGGCTGGCTCACATGGTTGTTGTTTGACATCCTTCCATGCTTCGCCTCTTTCAGAGCCTGCGGAGTGAGGCTCAGGTTGCTATTCTTGATGGGAGCAGCAAGCTTCCTGCTGTGTCATAATAATTGTACTGTTAAATGCAACACAGGGATTTTTTTCCTAAAGTATTTATACTCTCTTAAAACATTCCATTTCCATATGGTGATCGAGGAAGAAGAAGGTTTGAAATGATACTGGAGAGACGTGTTACTCTGGCAGAATATGTATAGTCTGGGGAATGAAGCAAAGAAGGAGAAGGGTGAGAAAATAATCAATAAATAACTCAATAATTTGGTTTTTATCTCCAGCTCCTAGTAGCATGCCTATGACCTAGTGGTGCTCAACATACACTTGCAGCAGAGAGAGAGGAGGAAATTTTATCACCAGAATTGCAAAACAGGCATTCACATTTTTAAAATCAAGAGAATCAATTAAATTAACTAAACCAGATTTGATTGAGTTCTAAGGACTAAAGCTACCCATACTCAACGCACAAATAGTCCTATAAATAGATTTGTGGGTATTAAAGAGGGTATATGCCCTCTGAGCAATTTGGACACCTTTTCAATTCTTGACCATTGTTTCCCTTTGAGAAACGAACTTAGAGATCAGAAGATTTTTGAGAGAAGGATGGAATTAAATGATTCTGAAAGCTCATTTCCTTCATGGCCCTATAGGAAGTATTGATTAACTATCCTATCTTCATGATATAGGGAGGCAAAAGTAAATGGGATCTTCTCTGCACAAGGAACAACACCAACTCTATTCCAGAGGCAAGAGCCAGAGGAATTTGGGATACTTAACAACATGGCTGCATAGTCAAGATAAAATCGCATAGATTGTGGCACAATTTCTTTTTTCTTTTTCTGAAATAGAAGCTGTGATATTTTGTCTAACTTACTGATATTTTTGAAATAAATATTTTCTTCTTTTACATGTATACATATATGGAAATATAAGATGCTTGTTTCTAAATATATCTTATAAAAAATCTTTAAACACAATGTAAAACTGAAAAATAGCATAACAAATGCCTATAGATTCTTCATCTAGATTCATCAGTAGTTAGCATTTTGGAAGCTCTGTACGCATAAGAAGTCATCCATCCCCCCACACACTGTCCCTATGCATGCTGTGGAGTTATAATACCTCTGTCTATTTCCCCATGCATCTCCTAAGAGCAAGGACATTTTCCTAGATAACCAAAATGCCATTATCATATTCAGAAAAATTAACAGTGATTCCCCAATGTCATCTAAGATCTAAATCATATACAAATATCCCATTTGGCCCATATATTTTTTAGAGCATTTTTTTCCTCCTGAGCTCAGATAGGTTCACATATTGCATTTAATTACCATGTCTCTTAAGTCCGTTTTAATTTCTCCTCCCCAACTATCTTTTTCTTCTCTTTTTCCCGTAATACTATCTTTTGAAGAGTCTAAGCCTGTGGTTTGTAGAATGTTCCATGTTTGAACTTTGTCTGATTATTTCCTCATTGTGTTGCTTGTTTCTTCATCTCTTATGTATCTTGTTAACCAGAAGTATAAAGGCTTAATTAGATTCAGATTAAACATCATTGTGTATACATCATATTGGATTAGTTATGAACTGCATAATTTCAACTTGTCCTGTTATTAGTTATGCTATGTTTGAATAGTTGTTTAAGGTATGATTTTCTAATTTCCCTATTGTAAAACGATAGTTTTAATACTTATTACATAAGGAAAATCAATTGAATAATTTTGAGTACCTCTTTTTTTCATAATTGCATTTGCTTTAAAAACATTAACCCCTTTGGCTCCATAGCTTATTACCAAAAAGGTTTACTTAAATATGGACAGCAAGAAATTTGAAGTTTTACATAAATGTGCTATTTTAAAGTGGGTTTTAAATGTGTTTTTATTCTCAAACATATTAGTGTAGCAATCTTATCTTAAAATAACTCTCTTGCATTCCTGAGATTAATTTTCTTGTTTCGGGAAGAAAAACATTAGTAGCTTTTGCAGTTTTTCATTGATTTGTGATTATAATTTTTCTAACAAGGTGTCCTGGGTGAAGTAAGTGGTCGGTACACGGCTCTGCAGTCTCAGCATGAACCCCACCCCAGCAGGAAGACGGCATTGAGCGGTTACGGCACCAATTGCTCAGTCTGCTGAAATATAAATTATAAGGGAAAAAATTGTAAAGCAAGTCCGTATTTTAGCTGGGAAAATACATATGATTTAGATTCTAAGGGAAATTAGTTTTAACCAAGAGAAAAATATAAATCCAAATTTCCGTATGAGAAAGCTAAAACCAAAAGACCCGTGGGATCCTTCCTGTGAGGTTTCTCCATAATACAATCAACGTGCACACTTCCATAGAAGACTACTGAACAAATAAATTAATATTCACTTTTTTTTTTACCTATAGTTATTCAACATTCAGTTTTAATCATAGAATTTTCCCTTTTTAAAAAATATCTTACCAACTGAATGGTCTTCATTTTTTTTCTTCTTCGGAAAATGCGTGATCGGCATTGTAACTACCAAGTCAGTTTACTCAGAAATGCAAAATTATGATGCTGATATAAAAAATTCTTGATATGCCTGGGAGACTTGATTTGAGGATGAAGTGTCTTATCCAGAGCAACCTGTATCTTTTGACTTCTTGGTCTCATCATTCAGCCTTTGCATTAATTTTTCATCAGCTGTGTTTGTCGTCTCTGAAGGTGAACATTTTATGAAGTGTGAAGTAAGAAAACATGGGTGGAAGTTTCCCTTCACACTTTTGTCTACACAGAGCTTTTTAAGGCTGTCTTGACTCTTGTATAAGGGTTGGTAGGCATGGATATATTTTTTCAGTTCTAATAAGGAGTTCTGACTTGATATATTTTATCTTTAGGCATGACAGCTACTCTTCAAAACATTTCTTGTTGTTTTAGCTGTTATGACCTTTGTGACCATAAATACTTATTGCTTCATCCAGTTATTTCTGTGCAATTTTCTGAAACTTCAGCACAGACATGATAATACATTTAGCTCCAAGTCAGTAGACTTTGCTGAGTAGTACTCAAACGTAGAGGAAATCTAGAAATATTGGAAGTTTTTTCAAAAAAAAAAAAACCAACTCTTTGAGTTTTGGCAATGCAGTTAATAATGACATCTAAAATGATGTCTAAGGCAATTTGTAAATCTGTTTAGCAAACAGATGACCAGCTAGGGGAATAAAAGTATCAGAGTAATGTATTATTTACATCTTCCTTAGGATAGCTTCCTCACCATAAGTTCCCACCACTTAAAACTTTCTCTCTGCACTCCCTTGAGGACACCCTCTGCACCACCTTTGTCTCCTTTACAGTATTGAGGATGTTGATGGTATTAGGCTGTAAGTTAAGGGACCACATGTTAATGATGATGTTTCCAACTGATCAAAAACTTTAAAAAGCACATACTGCATTCTATGTTTCATTAATGTCTAAGTCATTTATAAATACCCTTAACATCTTTCCAATTAAGCATGATCTACTTTCACAAATCTCATAGAGAAGAGAGAGAAGGCTTTGGTTCTTTTCAGGGGGATTGTTACCGTTTGGGTAGAAATGTCTTGGTTTGGTAAAATGAATACTTTTATTTATTTGTTTGTTTGTTTATTTATTTATTTTTTTCTAGTGCTCTGTGTCAGCTGACACTTGTTGAGTGACAACTACCACACTAACACTTAGTGACTTAAAAACATTCTTTGGCTCATGTTTGTACGGTTAGCAATCTGAGTTGTCCTCCACTGGGTGGATCTTGTCATCTTCCTGTTTACCTCTGTGTATTGGGGCAGCTGTCCTATCAGGAGAATAGGCTAAGCTGGCTGGGATGCCTTAGTACTCCTCCACATGGCCTCTATGATCCAGTAGGCTAATTTGGGCTTGTACTCTTGAAAGGGTTAAGTTGCAATAAAAGGCTCTTAGTGAGCAAGTTCAGAACTTGCACATCATTCCCACCAAAACAATGTACAGCAAGGCAAGCTCTGACTCAAGGAGGAAGACAGACTCTACCTTTTGAGGAGAGGAATTTATAAAGAATTGTGTCATTGGAAGCCTACTATATACCTAAGAGAGAGGGGGGAATTTAAAGGATTTTCTATGTGAATATTTTATAAATGAAATTTTTTTTATAAATGAAATTTTTAATATATATTGCTTATCATGCCCTTTTCATCATTTTTATTTCTGCAAGTAATGTGTTTATATGTTGATTTCTAAAAATAAAAACAGCGGCTACTTTAATAGTAATCTTCGCTTTGTAAAATATCTCACCTTATTTTGAACTTAAATGTCCATAAAAACTCATGAAATGTAATAAGTGAGATCATTATTGTTAAAAGCATTAAATGTCTTAGTGAAGTAGTTGGACACTATTTCACCTGTCTTCTCTGCTTATCAAAATTTTTGCTGTCCTGGGGCACCTGGGTGGCTCAGTGGGTTAAAGCCTCTGCCTTCAGCTCAGGTCATGATCCCAGGTTCCTGGGATCGAGCCCCGCATCAGGCTCTCTGCTCAGCAGGGAGCCTACTTCCTCTTCTCTCTCTGCCTGCCTCTCTGCCTACTTGTGATCTCTGTCTGTCAAATAAATAAATAAAATATTTTTTTTAAATTTGCTATCCTTGTGCTCGCTTCGGCAGCACATATACTAAATTTGCTATCCTTTAAGGAAACAATTCCCCAACTAACAATTTCCCTTAAATTTAACCCTGAAGCATTTTCTCCTACCTTAGATGGAAATAGCATCTTTGGGAGGCCTGGCTGTCTCGGTCATTAAGCATCTGCCTTTGGCTCAGGTCATGATCCCAGGGTTCTGGGATCTAGCCCTGTATCGGGCTCCCTCCTCAGAGGGAAGCCTGTTTTTCCCTTTCCCACTTCCTCTGCTTGTGTTTCCTCTCTTTCTGTCTCTCTCTCTGTGTGTCAAATAAATAAATAAAATCTTTAAAAAAAATCTTCAAAGGAGTAGGGAAAATATGTACTAAAAAAGTACATATTTAACTCAATTGGATAATTAAACTTTAATATTTACATACAAAATATTTAAATTTAACTCTTCTGAGAATTCATTGGTTTGCCTGGTATAGTTGGAAAAAGGTAGAAGGCAAATTTAGGTAATACTTGTTTTCTTATGTACAATTCTTCTAACTGCATCATTCAAATTCAGAATATATTGTTTTAGTTGTCTTGACTACTAAACACAAAAACGCTGTTAAAGTAGATGTTCTATCAGGTTTACTAGATTGTTCTTAACTTATTTCTGATGTATAATAGGTGATCAACAAATGTTTTCCAAAGAAGTTTTTTTTTTAAACATTAAACTACATTAAACTACATACATTACAAATGGTATTATATAGGCATAAGAACTAGTTAATTTATGTTAAATGTTCCTGTGTTTAAGATAACCATATCAGGTTTAAGATACAGGTTTAAGATAACTATATCAGGTTTATTTCTTATGGCTCAATATTTTTTGGAAAATATACTTATTTTGTAGATTCTAAATAATCCAGAAAATCAATCAGATTAACTTGGGGAAGGTTATGTAGTCTTATATTTAAATCATTATTTAATTTTATTATGTGTACATTCACTATTTAAAGTATACTTTATTATAGTAACTTTGTTGTGGAAACTGAAACATAAAAAATACTAACACTCTATTGAAAAATAAAACTACTCAATGATGTTATAAAATCAAGATGGAAAATCTATGACTTTAAGAAACTGTATAAATAACTGAACCAAAATTACTCATTGAGATTTATTTCTGTATATTCTCTCTTAAAAATATATATATATATATATTTATTTATTTATTTTAGAGAGCTAGAAGGAGAGAATCTTCCAGCCGACTGCCTGCTAAGCACAGATTCTGACGTGGGGCTTGATCTCACAAACCTCAGATCAAGGCCTGGGCGGAAACCAAGAGTCAGATGCTTGACTGACAGAGACACCCAGGTGCCTCTCTATATAGTCTCTTAAGGACATTTTGTGGCAAAAGAGTCCCTAATGTATGAGAGTTTCCACAGTTTAATACAGTGGCTCCCATATATAGTGGCCATTGTATGCTAATAATAGATGGTAACGTAGTTCCACCAAAGACATTTTTTGGAAAATAGAATTATTAAAAAAAAAAAAAAACCTATTCAGTATACTAGATATCAGACTGATTGGGCTCAATATGTTCTGAAAATTTGTGGGTGACAGATATTAAATACAAATTCACTTTGAATTGCTTTATATAAAGAGATCTTTTTTAATTCTTGAGAGGGCTTGCCTCATTTCCTTTATTAAAGATTTTATAAAGATGTTAACACTGGTTTGTAAACCATATAAAATGTTAAGGATTGTCATTACAGTATATTTTCACTGTGATTTAAATGGCAGTTGAAGTGATTGTTAAATATGCTGAGATGAAACTGCTCCTCCAGAAGTGGTTCGTGTTTTGTGAAACACTTCTGAAAGATATTATGAAGAGTATGTTACACGAAGCACAAAGATATGCTTCTAAGAAACAACTACAAAATGTTAGTCTGCATGTTCAGAAGTTCCACTTAGACGTATTTTTAGAGTATTGTGCAAGTGTAAATAAAAACATTAGTACACATTATTATGGAATTTCAAATGTTATTTATGTTGTCAGATATGTGAAAAATGCTATTATCCTGGTGAATTTCAATTTCTGCAGCATGGTGTTTTAACAAATATAAATTATACCTATATGTATTGTTTGAAACCATCCCACTCCTTTTGATATTACTTTTCAATAAATCTGATATCCTCCATCTGTCTACACCCACCGATCTGAAGGATTGGCAGAGGCTGGAATTATATTGTTATATTTGATCCAAAGTTATGATTAGAATAATTGTGTGAACTCTTCTATTGCTGTAGTTATAGTAAGAGATTTCCCTCTATTTCTAATGCCAATACTGATGGACTGACCGCATCAGTCCATCATGGCCGCAGTCCATGATGGCTGCTTTTCTTAATTTCTTCCGTTTATAATGGAGTTTCCAATAATACCAACCTGTATCACTTCCATATTCTTGGGTTGTTGTGTGAACTACCAAAAAACATTGTAATACATTTGGTTGAAAAGAATCATGCTAACTGGAAAAACTGATATGTGAATTACCATTTGATTTGATTTTCATACACATTAGAAAATGCAACATATTTATTTTAAAAAAATTCAAGTGATGCCAAATGTTTAAAATGATTACTCTGCAAACACTAACATCCTATTCAATTAAAGAGTTATATTATCCTTTGGGGTAACAATAACAAAGGATGGTAAAACAGAAGTGCAGAACTTTTTATACCAAGGTAGATTTGTTGTCTTGTTTCTAAGTAAGGTTAGTTGAAAAATTAGTAACATCTTGGCATTCAAGAACAAGGAATGGTAGATTTTTTTTTCTTTCCAATTTATTTATTTTCAGAAAAACAGTATCCATTATTTTTTCACCACACCCAGTGCTCCATACAAGCCGTGCCCTCTATAATACCCACCACCTGGTACCCCTACCTCCCACCCCCCCGCCACTTCAAACCCCTCAGATTGTTTTTCAGAGTCCATAGTCTCTCATGGTTCACCTCCCCTTCCAATTTACCCAAAAGCGCATACCCTCCCCAATGTCCATAACCCTACCCGCCTTCTCCCAACCCCCCTCCCCCCAGCAACCCACAGTTTGTTTCATGAGATTAAGAGTCACTTATGGTTTGTCTCCCAGCTGAACAAAATACTGCCCTATGTAGCTGTGCTAATTAGACAGGTTGATGTCAAAAAGCCAAACAAATTATTTATATGTTACATGGAAGTAGGAAGAGGTTTGGTTCAGTCATTGTTCTGTGTAAAACATTATTTTCTATGTCTGCTCCTCTGAGTATCAGAATCTTGATTGCCAATACCACAGCAGTCCTCCTTGTTCACATTAATTTATGTAACAGTATCAGCACATTTCCTTCCTTCCCTCTTTTCCTTCCTTCCTCTCTCCATTTCTCCTTCTTTTCCTCCCTCCTTTCCTTTCTTCTTCCTTCCATCCTTTCTTCTTTTCTTCCCAATTTCCCCCCCCTTTTCTCAACTCATGACTTTATAAAGAATGCAAAAATATCAATGGAAGAATTAAACACTCATTATGGAAACAATAATGCACAACTAACTATAACAAAAGGAAATATATAATGAAGTTTTAAAAATAATATGTAGCTTAGTGAAAAATTATACTTAGTAGAATCAATAACAGTATCATTTAAATATTGTGTACATAAGATTCATTAATATCTTATGGGCATTAATATCTTATGGAGTGAACATTTCAGCCTATATTAATACCTTGTTTTCTTTATAAAAAAGAAGGGAATTTAAAAGTATGAGAGAGTATAAATGTTGGCCTTCAGTAAAGAAAGTCTTTATCTATAATAAAAGAATACATGGTTTTTGCAAATTGGTAAAATTCATCTTTGAGTGGAAAAGTCAAAACTTATTTCTGTATATAGCACTAAATATGACCCCTAACAATATCTTTATGGTAGGCAAATTAATAATCATAGTTTTTGGTACTATTTCAGATTATATAGACTAGGTACCAGTGAATCATATAATTCACAGTCCTACCTAATAGGAAGAAAAAAATCACTTCTCCATTTTTTTTCCTTCTGCTCACTGTGCCACACCCATTTGCTAATTAATTTCCTTAACCTTGAAGATAATGTAATTCCTGTTTTTTCTAAGAAATAAACTTGAGGATAAATTTACATCATATTAAATGAAAACTGCACTTCTGAGAATAACCTTGAAAAAGCACCCATATTTGCTTTCGCAACAGAATAAGGTTATTTAGAGAAACAGTTGGGTGTAGTGATAGGAAAGAAAAAAAGTCACAATATTGGTTATTATTGGTAGCTCTTTAATTTTTGTCTATGACTCTAGTTAATTGCATACAATCAGATAAAGTTTAGATGCTTTAATTTGTCTTTAATTTTAAGATTTTTCTGTGGGAAAATAATATGCAAGTTTATTCACTCTTATATATGTACTAAAAATACCTAGGATTTTATAGAATGTTACCTAAATCTGAGTGTTAAATACATCTTTTCTAAAATAAAGTAAATTGCATAGGTAATAAGGAAAACTAGTTGATTTCTTAAATAGACACTAGTATTCAAATATGGCTGTCCACATTAAAGAAAGAAAAATAAAATGTAAATAAATCGTGGTACCCTGGTAATTTATTCCATTAAATAAACAAGAATTGTTGTGTATTTGACTATTCTTATTGCCTGACCATTATTAGATGTTTTAACCTAAAATGATTTGATGTTAAATAATGGAAATGTGAAATACCTCAAAAGCAAAATAACTATGCCACTATAAAATAATCATAAATTTAACTGAAACAGGTCTATTCCTCAAAACACTTAGCATGCCTCTCTAGTATGTAGTAAAATGGAAATGAAACAATAATCTTTAGGGTCTCTGTCTCACAATACTTAGACAAAAGTTCCAAGAATATTCTCTCAGTAGTAACAAAAGACCTACCAGCCCCTGACCTTTCCACGCCTGTGGAGGCCTGCCAGCAATACGACAGCAGACAGACAAATACTAAGTCAGCCAAAAACACAAAATTAAACAAATGAAAGAATGAAGTCTGTGACATATGAACTTACTCTTGGCAGACTATTGTAAAAATAACCCTACTAGCGTGGAGTAAAGGAACTGGTGTCATCGTGTCCTCTCTTCCCTTCCTGGCCATACCTGCCCAAACACTCAATCTTCTATCCTCCACCAGATTCCATTCTAATGTTTCTGTAGAGTCAAAGATGAACGGAAGCTTAATGATTTTTGCTATTGAGGATTTCTCCAAATCAATTATAGTTTCATCTGACTATATGTTCTGGAAGTTTCTAAAGGCTTAAGAGTTTGGAGTGGGCTAACTGGGAACACTCAGCAAATATCCTAGAACTATTTCATGCCTCTCCAAATGGCGGCTCGCCAGAAGTATGGTGAATGGTTTTATGGCACTTAATACATCAAAATTTTCAAATGAAATAGAGCATTTGTTTTCAAAGTGGTTCTAAAAACATGTTTAAATATCATACTGTAAATAAAATATTAGTTTGGAGAGAAAACAGCTACTGGAATATATATCCTATGTCTATATCTTCAAAATTATAAATAACAGTAGGGTGTTTTATCCTTCTATCTTGACAAATACACCTTCATAATGATAATATCCCCCCAAATTGGGTTCAGCTATGTTATTTATATAAGAGAATGGCAACAAATTCAAAGACTGTTGAACTTCGTTATTGCTGTTCATGACTGGGTACCATTAATGGATTGGTAGCATTTAGAGAAGGAAAAAAATAAAGATGTAGATAATCCCATAAACTATTACATATTATTCCATTAACTGTATCTTTCTCACCCTTACTTTAGCAAAATAATCTTGTTATAATAAACACTTAGTAGCCTTTTTGCAGAATTTTTGTTCTAGCAATAGTAATATGATAGTAATATTTTGAATACAATTGTATTTTCTTCTCAACCTCCTAACAGTACATAAATGAAAGTCAATTTAGGAACGTAAGGAATGGAAATTAAAGTCAATGGAAGAAATAAAAAATTATTTTTCATGTTTTCAAAAGTAAAATTTCTCCTAAGTATTCAAAATTAATCTGTGCAAAATTGAATTTCTAATTATTATATAACAATTACACAAATACATGTAAAGCTTCAAGTTTTGTAAAATTAACTAAATTGTATATAGCATGTCTATACAAGTAAAACCATTCGTAGTTCTAGCATTTCTCTGTAGTTGGCATTGTCAGGGATTGGTGTCATATTTCATGCATGTTAAACTGATATCACCATTTCATACAAATTCAAGAATAATAAGAATTGTTTAACATTGCAAAAGGTTTTTAGCTGCCCTGTGCATGATTTGTTAAGTTTTCAGTGTTCTGGAACCATGAATTGGAATGTGAACAGAAGCAAGAAAATGGATACTCAGCACTGTTGGGAAACAATACTTGGCATTCAAGAATCTCTTGCAATTGTATCTGAGAGAATGTTTGACAAGTTAATTAATTTGAATTTTTCTGACCAAAGCATATCTGCAGTTCAATTCTCCTGCCCTCTGACATATTGTCCATCTCTAAATTGGGCAGGGACATAACACACAACCCTTTGCTATAGGCGAACATGGTTACCTTTTGTGTGGAGGACATAGAAAGGGGTGGAGCAATATATCCTTGGAACTTGAAAATTCTCAGCCACCTGTGTGGGTACATAGATCACAGGTTGTGCTGTGTGCCAGTGCTGACCACTTGATCCTGAATGAGAAGGGCATCTCCATAGTCCTAAAACATTTGCTTTCTGTGGGTTTGTGATCCTTGAGGCCCTCTAAATCACAGGATGGCAAGAGATTCTCTTGCGGGGGTCCATAGTGGTACATCACTCCATGACCATTAAAATGGCTTCTGAGGGCAAATGCAAAAGTATAGTGTACAAAAGCAGTGCCATATATATGCATACAAATACATACGAATATATGCCTGTATATGCATGAACATATGTATGTGTTTAAAGATTTTATTTATTTATTTTAGAGAGCGAGTGAGTAAGAGAGAGCAGGAGCAGAGGGGATAGGCAGAAGGAGAGGCAGAAGCTGACTCCCCGGCTGAGCAGGGAACCTATGAGGGACTGGATCCCAGGAGCCTGGGATCATGACCTGAACCAATGGCAGATGCTTAACCAACTGAGCCACCCAGGAGTCCCAAATATATGTTTAAATGCAAATATGTACTACAGATATGTTCATTTGTCTTCTTCTTGAACATATTTGTACCTAAGTATTTTCCTCCTGAATTGCTGTTACACAAGAAGTAGCTATGATTGGAAACAGGGAAAATGCTTATAGGCTCCGTCTTTGAAATCCATTAGGAAAATAGAGGTATATAATGTTTTCAGTATTTGTTATGTATGCTTTTATACCAACAGTATCTGCACGTGTATAGGAAATGCCTGAAGAGAAAAACTCAAGAGTGTCTCAGCTTCCACCTTAACAGAACCATGAAAATCTCCAATTACCAACAATGGCCCAGGTGGGAGCAGACAGAGGAGGGTATCTTTGCTGTAGTGAGGCTAGACCCTTGCACTTTAGCAGACAAATAAGATGCATTAAGTCCTGCCATAGAAGAAGCCTAAAGGCTGCGGGCTCAAGGTGGGGGATTGACAGGTAGGAAGCACGAAAAATCACCCATTCTCTGAAACTGGTAATGCAATTTTGGTAGGGGAAAAGAAATCTGAAGAAGGAGTTAAGTAAGGGGCAGTCCTGGGAAAAGTCGGGGTAGTCAGAGTAAATGAGTTAATGAATTTAACCTAGAATTAACCTTTGAAAAAATTCTCTAATCCAAGCTGCACTTTTTTTTTTTTTTTTTTAAATACCTCTGGGTTTTTTCAATCTGAAATTATCCCAGGATCTTTTGGGGATGGCACTTTTGCCAATATTTGCATGCTCATGCAGCATCACAAATAAAAAAAATAATGGTTTAATGTTATATCAGGGAGGAGAAGCACTCAAATAGGTGAGCAGGGATTAGCTGCCTTCTGATTATAAAGAGGGCTGTTAGAGCTTAATCCCCAGGAGCTATTTGCTCCAGTGTTTTTAATGGCCCTTAATAGCTCAAGCCTGCATAGAGCACATATGCATGTATTTATATTTGTATTGATACATATTTCATGTATCAATTTCTATTCCCTAGCTGGAATTTGTGCTGTGAATTACTATAGTACTCTTTTGTCTAAAATGTAATTATCTAATTATGTGTTCTGGGAGATGGCATAGCTAGACTCATAGTGCACCAATTCACAAGCATTTAATTTTTGTTTTTAATAAGAGACTATGAGAAAAGGGATCTTTTTCCCTCTGGAGGGGGGGACACGGTACTCATGCTTAAATGATACTTTCAGAATTGGAATTTTCCTTGCCAGCTCCTATGGGCATCTCATTAAGAGTTTCTAGTAATACGGAGCCTTTTTGCCCTCTGATATGACCCTTAAAGAAATCCTGTTAGTAAATCACAGGCTAAGAAGTCATGCAATGTGAACCTAAAGTAACTATGTACATTAAATAATGCTATCAAGACCCCGGCTTTAATTTTTTTAAGGACGATAAAAACCACTGTGAATTATCCTCTTTCAGGTTCACTAAACTAGTGATATTATGAGCAAGCAATGATTCATCCAAATAATTTGGTGGAATCAAAGGAGCGCGCGGAAGCTAATGTGATTGGGCAGGAATCATGAAAAGGATGAACGGAGGCCTCCATGGAAGCTCCGTCAGCTCGCCTCCCACGTGCACAGGCTTTGAAAGGTTTGAACTGCACACTTACCAGTACTTTAAATGGTTGAATGTTACATGTGTCTTTTGATAATGAGGACTCAGTTAAAGCACCGGTTTGGCACTCCAAGAGATGAATAAAAATCTATTTCAATTTGGTATAGTTAATGCTAAATGTCACATTTTACTGGTTGGCACACATTTATCACTTCATTTCCCAATACAGTAAACAACTCGTAACTCACAGGTTACTTTGATTGACAGCAGCCTTGGGCATTTCTGAGCGCTGGTGCACTGTATTGCATGGAGTCAAACTTCCAGGGTAATTGGCTTCAACAACAACAATAATAATAGAAATAATAATTCAAGAGTTAATTTAAAGGAGCAAAAAGAAGTAAGTCAAATATGAGGACAATAAATTATGGGGATTTCTCATTTAAGTAAGTAGCAGGTTTAATGGCTTTCTCTAAGTACTGAGATCATTCAATTGAACATCTGCTTTCCAGCTGTGCATATTGATATATTACCAGGTTTTTATTCCCTTCTACTCTAAATGTATCCATAAGTTTTTAGGAGTTTCACTACCTGACTTTGTGACAAAGCCTTGATTGTGAAAGATATAAAAACGTCAAAAATTCTGTAGGCCATATTATGCCCAGGATATTATTTTTCAATCGACTCCAAAGACAGATGTCTATGAACAATTAAACCATTCTCCGATCACACCTTGTACCAGCTGGGATCAGAGAATTAAAAGGAAGTAAGCCCTCAAAATTTACTTACTCCTGGAGTTCCCATAGTTTCCTGACTGTTACTCGATTCTTATTAAATAATTCTGTCAATGGAAAATGTATATCATACATTGCTTGAACTTCTGGAGTTGACTCTTTGATGTTGAATTTAGTGTTTCTACTTTTATAATAATTCATCTAGTGAGCATCTACTTTCAGAAAAATCCCCTTAGATGGAGATTCAGTTATCCTAAACTTACTAGCTCCCACGTCTAGTCGTAGAGACGTTAGTCATAAAGCACCACCCTGAAACAATCTGGACTGAAAAATGCAAGACTTGCTAATCAGAATGGATGTAACCCAATATCTTGTCTAATAGGGCAACATGGAATGTGTTCTCCCCTTTCAACAAAAAAACTCCCATATAAGATGTTATCTTCTTCCCGTCAGCCTTTATCGTTACTGTCACCATAGCAACTAAATAGCTCAGAGTTGCAACCTGAACAAGGGACCGAATAACATGAGCTTATGAGCCACTGCATTATCAGCGTTCATAAGACAGTAATTCAAAAACGCTCAAGACATACCCACAAAGGAAAAGCTTTTATTCTCTCTTCCCCTGACCAAAAGGATGGCTCATAAAAGTCTTTCACCATGTTCTAGGCTTTATGGATTAAACAGCTTAAGATGTGGGATGATGTAACCTGAAGGGAGCATGTACTCATCCTAGTCCTGGGATGCACTTCACCAAGGCAATCTGCTGGCTGGCAGAGCAATACACAACTGAAGATGAGATTTATTGATTGATTGGTTTAATTTTATTAAATGACACTAAAGAAACATGTGTTGCTTCTTTTTTTCTCTTAACAACATATGTAATTAGGAGACTACCATATATGAGCATATAAAGTAGGACAGATTTGGATTGCTCCGAATGAGTTCTATAAATAATAAACCCTTCAGCCACCACAGCTTTTCAGATTCTCAAAAGAACACTGTAATTGTTGAAATGTTCTCAAAATTCTCTACTTTATTATTATTCAGAAAGCAGTAAGTTTCTGGGTACCTCAACACTTTAGGTGGACATCTGAGGAGAAAGTTGAAAGTGATAATAATAATGATGGTAAAATCAATAATAGTTAATAGTTCTTGCCCACCTTATAACACAACACTTGCCATGGATGATTTTTTTCAATTCAGACAAGTGTTATCCCCATTTTATAGCTGAGCAAATTAATTCACAAGGAGAATAACCTCCCAGATTTAGGAAGAGGAAGAGCTAGGATTTGAACTCATGCAGTCTGACTCCAAAACCCGATCTCAACCCCTGAGTACTGTTCAAATATTTTTGTGTCCTGCCCAGAAGTTGCAATGGTGTGGCTAAAAATGCAAAATTGTATAAAAATACAAACTGGTGTGTATTTCTTGTATTTTTTCTTTCACAAATATTTATTAAATGTGTTATTTTTTTTAATTAAAAATAGAATTGCCATATGACCCAGTAATTCCCCTACTGGCTATTAACCCAAGAAAAATAAAAATTCTAATTGAAAAATATATATGCAGTCCTGTTTATTGAAACATTATCTATAACAGCCAAAGTATGGAAGCAACTCAAGTGTCCATTAGTAGATGAATGGATATATCAAAAGATGAATGGATGAGGGACGCCTGGGTGGCTCAGTTGGTTGGACGACTGCCTTCGGCTCAGGGCGTGATCCTGGAGTCCCGGGATCGAGTCCCACATCAGGCTCCCAGCTCCATGGGGAGTCTGCTTCGCTCTCTGACCTTCTCCTCGCTCATGCTCTCTCTCACTGTCTCTCTCTCTCAAATAAATAAATAAAATCTTTAAAAAAAAAAAGATGAATGGATGAATGGAGATAGATAAATAGATATAGGTATGGGTATAGATATAGATATAATAATGGAATATTAACCAGAAAAAATGAGATCTTGCCATTTGCAATGAGATGAATGGACATAGAGGATATAATCCTCAGTGAAATAAGTCAGGTTGAGAAAGACAAATATCACATGATACCATTCATATGTGGAATTTAAGAAACAAAATGAACAAACAAATGTAGAAAAAGAGAAACAAAAAAACCTATACTCTTAAATACAGAGAACAAACTGGTGGTTGTTTGAGGGGAGGCAGGTGGGGAGTAAGTGAAATAGATAAAAGGGATCAAGAATTCAGTTATAGTGATGAGCACTGAGTAACATATAGAATTGTTGAATCACAATATCGTACACCTGAAACTAATATAACACTATGTTATTTGTATTTCAGTTAAAAGGTGTGCTATCTTTTCTATTATAATCATACCTTCTTTATGTCCAAATTAATTTAAGCTCTGTGGGGTTTTGTTTGTTTATATTTAATTTAATTTAATATTTATAAAATTTAATTTTATAATTTAAAAATTATATTTAAGTTAAGCTCTGTGGGTTTTTGTTTGTTTTTTAAAGATTTATTTCTTAGAGAGTGTGCACACATGGGTGCATGCATGGGAGAGTGGGAGAGGGGAAGAGGGAGAGAATCCCAAACAGACTTCAAGCTAAGCATGGAGCCCTATGAGGGACTCAACACCACAACCTTGAGATCATGACCTGAGCTGAAATCAAGAGGTGGATGCTCAATTGACTGAGCCACCCAGGAGCCCCTAAACTGTTTTAATGTCATTCTTGGCAAGATTAATTTTGGTTACCTTGCATAGTCTTATATTTTTAAAATGGTAGTTTTTGAACTCCTGTAGCTTAAAATGTTAATGCATTTAATACCTATATCCAATCTAATATCATACTTAGCTCTTTAGAGATAGCCAAAGTTTCCCTCTCCCCCTGCGTCTCAGAAAAAAAGCTTACCAAAGGAGCACAGATTGCAGACTCAATCATCTCAAAGTGCCCTGGTCAGAGAGTTGCCCAAGAGGTAATTTAAAGCCACTGAATTTTTGGTGAGGAGAACCAACCAGAAATGAAGACAGCAATTCCCGAGGGTAAATCTTTGCATGAGTGGGAGAAAAGCAAACGCTGCCAGCAGCTCTCATCCAGCTTTTCACACCGTGTGGCAGGAAGAAAAACACATCAGAGTCAGGAATCTGAAGTGGTATCAAGATCACAGTCATCCCTATAAAAATGAGAGACTCCTCAGGTTAGTGGGAAATCAGAGAAATAAATATGAGGGCTCTAGTTATATGTTGTAGTTATGTTTCAATGAAAATTGGTTAATGAAATAATTATGAAGTCAATATACTTCTCTACAAAATTACACAAAGTTCCAGATACATTTGTTTCCTAGGCACGTTTTAACAGCGAGCATTTATGTTTACTCCCTTTACGATCAACCAAGATACTTTTTATAAATAATAAAATAAACGAGACAAAGCTTTGTGTTTTTACCTGAAAAGCATTGACTTTCTCCCTGATAAAAAAAAATCTGGAAATGTGCTAAACTATTGTACCTGAGATAATGGTTGTTCTAAGACCTACAAGGGTTGTCACGGGGACCGAGAATCAGCCACATCCAGGATCAGCCATGGAAGCTCAGATGCAGATGGGGGGTGAGAAGTTACAGTTCGTTAAGTCCTGAAGGTTTTGCAACTTAAATAGGAAATGAAGTATGAAGAGTTCATGTAATTACAACATGGTGTGACAAGCTGTTTGTTAAAAGTATAAGTACAGGTGCATAGAGAACTGCTGTTTAGCCAGAGTGCAGGAAAGAGAGCTGAGGAAGAAGAGGTAAGCAAAGCATGACCCAGAAGGCTTCTGAACAAATGTGACATCTCCGTTAAGTTTTGAATAATGAAAAGGAATTTGCCAGCCAAGGGTCTGGGTGAAAGAGGTGATGCCCAACAAGTCCAGCATGACACTTTCAAGGATCCTTTCATGGTTAAGCATGGCTGCATATGGAAACTCTGTGAGTCAGAATAAGTTGAGTCTGCAAACTCCGGTGGATACCGTATCCTAAGAGTTTTGAGCTGTGTTTTGGAATTCGAATTTTATCTTGAAGACATTGATGAGCCAGGAAAGGGTCTAAGCACTGACATTTTAAGCTTAGCTCTTTAGGTTTTCCAGAGGTTTGAATTTTTTTTTTCCCCCCAATGGAAAGGATTTTTTTTTTTTTTTAATTTCTTCTCAGCGTAACAGTATTCATTGTTTTTGTACCACACCCAGTGCTCCATGCAATACGTGCCCTCCCTAATACCCAGCACCTGGATCCCCCAACCTCCCACCCCCCGCCCCTTCAAGACCCTCAGGTTGTTTTTCAGAGTCCATAGTCTCTCATGGTTCACCTCCCCCTCCAATTTCCCTCAACTCCCTTCTCCTCTCCATCTCCCCAAGTCCTCCATGTTATTTGTTATGCTTCACAAATAAGTGAAACCATATGATAATTGACTCTCTCTGCTTGACTTATTTCACTCAGCATAATCTCGTCCAGTCCCGTCCATGTTGCTACAAAATTTGGGTATTCATCCTTTCTGATGGAGGCATAATACTCCATAGTGTATATCAGAGGTTTGAATTTTTAATTCGTTGTTCAGCAAATGGAAGAGGATCTGAGGCCAAACCAGCCTGGGGACTAGGAGACCAGGCACCATAATTCAGATGAAAAGTGATGGAGTGGACAGAAGAGAGAAGCTATGGACGTCAACAGGTAGGCGTGCAGTTGAGTGTGATTGGTCTTGCTCACCACCAGATTGGAAGAAAAGGGGAATAAAAGCAACAGACTGGGGAAGAGCCGTAGTGTGAAGCATCATTAGTCCAGGGACACAAGGTTTTCCCCGCCCCCCCCCCCCAGTTGCTGAGCTCCAAACCCATAGTATACAATATCTGCAAGTGGAGACACTTCACTGTGAGCAAATTAAAAAAACAAAACAAAACAAAGCAAAACAAAACAAAAAAAACTGGTGGTAGTGATGGCTAATGTATTCTAGGGAATTCTTGGGAAGTGAGCCAGGAGGAGTTACAGTTTCTCAGAAAAAAAACAAAAGGAGGAATATAAAAATAGCACTTTTTCAACACTTTCCTTCTCCTACCTTTTGAGTCAGAGGAAGAAATAAAAAAGACTGGGTCTACAATCAACATTCAACTAGAAGAATACTCTAAGAATAAACCTGGACCCACTGTTATGCAAAAACATATATTACAATTTTAGGTACTGCTTCTCAGCTAGATTTTCTAGGCTCAGGATTGTGTCCTATACCATAGTAACAATGGAAGTGAGGGGAAAAAAAAGTATGTTGTGAGGTTAAATCTTTAAAGACATCCTCTTGGTCCACCTGGGTGTTCACTCAGGTAAACTCTAACTCTTGGTTTCTGCTTAGGTCATGGTCTCAGTGTTGTGTGATCAAATCCCCTATGTGGGGCTCAGCACTCCAGCTCAGAGTCTGTTTGAGATTATTTCTCCCTCCACTTTCTCCCCCTCTTCTCCGGCATCCCCCCAACTGCATGCCGGTACTCTCTCAAATAAAAAATTAAATCTTAAAAAAAATAAATAAAATAAAAGCATCTTCTTTATGCCTTGTGAACTCAACTCAGCATGTAGTAATATTCATATGGAATTTGTAAGTTGTAATTATTCACAGAATAAGTATTTACTGAGTACATAAAATCTGCTAAGCATTGTTCTAGAAGCTAAGGATGTAACAGTGAACAAAACAGGTAAAGATCTTTGACATCATAGAGATTACAGTTCAGGGAAAAAGATAATAAATAAGATAAATATGGAAAGTAAGTAATATGTTTTGTGATGGTAAATGCAGAAGGAAATATGAAGTTGGAAAAGGGGATAGGGAGTGTTAGAAGGTGGCTACAATTTTAGATCGAGTGGCCATATCTGGTATCATTGAAAAAATGGTATTTGAATAAAGATCCAAAAAAGACTAACGAATACATAATAAAGACACCAGAGGGAAGACCTAAGTAGTAAGAGAAGCACATGCAAAAGTCTTGAGATAAGAGTGTTTTCAGTGAGTCCAGGGTTCAGTGGGGACAAAAGGTATGAGAGCAGAAAGAATGAGAGAAAGAGAAGCAAGAAATGATATCTAAAAGATAATGTGTAGTCATATCACATAGGCCCATAAATGCTTAAGTAAAGACTGGCTTTTATTCTCAGTGGGATGGGAGCTATTGGAGGGTTTTTAGCAGAGAACTAATACTGTAGGACTTGTGTTTTTATGGGATCACTGGCTACTGTGTCAAGAATAAGGGTATGAGAGATGGAGCGGGGTGAAAGTGGCAAGAAAATTAGGAGGTTGTTGCAATTATCTAGGCAAGAAAGAGGACAACTCCAAACTTGGAGGAAGAATTTGGAAGGTTAGAAGTGGTCATTTTCTGGATACACTATTATCAGGAGCCCAATTCAGAGAAGATTGTGTGAGGTGACCTGGGCCCAAACTGCCTTAATTCCCTAAACCAGAAATTCCAAGATCTGCAACTGGTGAACTGCACCAGAATATCTGATGTATAGTATGAGTTTAAAAGTCTGTGAGCTCAAAACGCAAGAAGATATTTCAGTCTGGGTCCAAAGGCCAGAAAAGACCAATGCTGTAAGTCACACAGTTGGGCAGGAGTTACCTCTCAGCGATTGTGTTCTATTCAGATCTTCAGTTGATTAAATGAGCCCTATCCACCCTAGGGAAAGCAATCTACTTTACTCAGTCTGCCTATTCAAATGTTCATCTCATCTAGAAATACCTTCACAGACACGTTCACAATAACGTGTGGCCAGATGTTTGGGCACTCTGTGGCTCAATCAATTTGACATATAAAATTAACCATCATAAGTCAGCCTCTTTTCAACTTGGCATCTCCTTAAACCATATGCATCCTCTTTTTTTTTTCCTCTTAAACCATACTTAATCTCCAAATAAAGATAATAACACATTCATAATTCTACTTAACAAGATACAGCTATCTTTTATACAACAGAAAACACTCTAACCCTTTTCCTAGAAGAGAAGGTGAAGTCCTTGAGAGATGTTTACTCTTCTCTCTGATATCCCATATCTAATTAGCAATACTTAAATACTGTGATACAAAGTCAATACATCTTATGTTACATGATAAAAGAATATAAAGGGAAGAAAAGAAAGATATTTACACACACACACACACACACGCATATATTCAAGGCAAGGTAGGGAGGGAATACTCATGACAATTATAGTCCTCATTTATATAACTGGTTGTATGATCATAGATACTTATAACTCCCTTCTTCCAAAACCTATTGTATATTCCCTTTGCCTTTAGCAAGCACGTTAGCTCTTTGTGGTTCTTTATGGAGTGGAGTGACCCAAGCCTACCTTCTTGAAGAGTCTGGGCCATAAGTACTTCTGCCTGGATTGAGTTTCCCATTGTCTTTAATCACAGGGCATGGTAATATGAGAGTCATGCTAGGGGATCACCTACATTCCAGAATTACTCTTCTTTACCCCTATTTTGCAATAGTAAACCAATTTTCCCTTGGTAGTCAGAATTAATCATTCCAACAAGTACAATAACATCCTTCTTTGCCTGTTGATTTAGAGGCATGAGTTGCCCAGAATGGCTGGGTAGCAATCTTCACTTCCAAATAAATGGAATCATTATTGTGTCTCCTGGTGGAAGTTCCTTCCTTTGGAGCTAAGACCTCTGGGCCAACAAAGCTCAAGGTCATGAAAATAGGAAACAGAATTTTTGCTAGTGGTTCACTAAGGATAATAGTGATTAGTTCCACTTCCATTTCTACCTATGACTCCTATGAAGTTGGCTATGGGAGAAATAATACCACCTACGGATGCTGATTCAGAGCATATATAACTTTCTGGAAGGAACCTTGCCCCAGCACTTCAAAGTATGACCATCTAGCTGACACTGTACTTTAAAAGGCAGTTTTATACAACTGAAAAATATCAGTTCTATTAAGCCAGTTCCTTCAGGATGGTGGGGAATAGGATAAGACCAGTGAATTCCATTAGCATGGGCTCACTGATACACTTCTTTGCTGTGAGGTGAGTTCTCTCTCCCTCAGCCTTTTTGTTCTATTCATATCTTCAACTTATTGGATGAGACCCACTCACGTGAAGAAGGGTAATCTGTTTCACTCAGTCGGCCAACTCAAATGTTAATCTCATTTAGAAATACTCTCACTAATATACCCTGGGTAATGTTTGGCCAAATGTCTGGGCATGAAATTACCATCACACCAAGCTTTGTTTTAGCCAACTTTAAGAATGATTGTGCAGTCAGCAAGGAAACCATTAATGAAATGAAAAGGCAACCTACTGAATGGGAGGAAATATTTGCAAATTGCGTATCTGATAAGAGGTTAATATCCAAAATATATAAAGAACTCAACCTGAATAAATATTTTTCCAAAAAGACATACAGATGACTAACAGATATCTGAAAAGATGCTCAACATCACTGGTCATCAGGGGAAAGCAAATTGAAACCACAATGAGATACCAACTCATATCTGTTAGAATGGTTATTATCAAAAAGATAAGAAATAACAAGTGTTGGCAATAATGTGAAGAAAAGGGAATCCTAGTATATTGTTGGTGAGAATGTAAAACGATGCATCCACTATAGAAAACAGTATGGAGGTTTCTTTCTTTTTTTTTTTTTTTAAGATTTTATTTATTTATTTGACAGAGATCACAAGTAGACAGAGAGGCAGGCAGAGAGAGAGAGGAGGAAGCAGGCTCCCTGCTGAGCAGAGAGCCCAATGCGGGGCTCGATCCCAGGACCCTGAGATCATGACCTGAGCCGAAGGCAGCGGCTTAACCCACTGAGCCACCCAGGCGCCCCAGTATGGAGGTTTCTTAAAAAATTAAAAATAGAACTACCATATAGGTGTAGCAATTTTCACTTCTGGGTATTTATCTGAAGAAAAGAAAAACACTAATTCAAAAAATATATGTACCCTCATGTTCACTGAAGCTTTATTTACAGTAGTCAAGGTATGGGAAAAAACCTATGCATCCACCAACAAATAAATGGATAAAGAAATTGTGATATATAATTGTATATATTCATCCATTAAAAAAAAAAGAATGCAATCTTGCCAGTCAAGACAGTATGGGCAGACCTGGAGGGCATTATGAATAAAGTCAGACAGAGAGATATAAATACATATGATCTCGCTTTTATATGGAACCTTGAAGAAGAAGGAGGAGGAGGAGGAGGAGGAAAAGAAGAAGGAAAAGAATGAGAAGAAGAAGGAGGAGGAGGAGGAGAAGGAGGAGGGGGAGGAAAAGAAGAAGAAGGGGGAGGAGGAGGGGGAGAGGAAGAAGAGGGAGAGATGAGGGAAGAGGAGGAGAATGAGGAGAAGGAGAAAAAGAAAAGCAGCAGCTCATAGGCACAGAAAACAGACTGGTAGTTGCCAGAGGCTCAGCATGGGGGATGGACAAATTGAGCGAAGGGAGTCAAAAGGTACAAGTTATAAAATAAGCCAGGGGGATGTGATGTACAGTACGTTGACTATAGTTAATAACACAATACTTTATATTTGAAAGTTGCTAAGAGAGTAGATCTTAAAACTTTTCATCACAAGAAAAAAAAATTAACTGTGTGTTGTGACAGGGCGCCTGGGTGGCTCAGTGGATTAAGTCTCTGCCTTCAGCTCAGGTCATGGTCTCAGGGTCCTGAGAATAAGCCCCACATCGGCTGTCTGCTCAGGAGGGAGCCTGCTTCCCCCCTCTGCCTGCCTCTCTGCCTACCTGTGATCTCTCTATCAAAATAAATAAATAAAATCCTTAAAAAATACATTAAAAAAACTGTGTGTGGTGACAGATGTTAACTAGACTTATCGTGATGATCATTTCACAATATATAGAAATACTGAATTATTACATTATATGCCTATAACTAATATTATATGTCAATTATATCTGAAAAAAGAAGCAGCAGCAGTAGAAGAAAAAGGAGAAGAATGGGAAGGGAAGAGGGAAAGGAAAGGAGAAGAAAGTATGGATGTGCATCTAAATCAGGCCTGGCCTACCAGCTTTAGTGGGGATAGACTTTATTTCAGACTAATCTAGAAATTAGGTTCAAGTATTACCTTAAGGTCATAGTACAAAATATAGTAATAAGTTAGAAAGAGAATCTCAACATTTTAGTGCACCCTGTTCTGTTACTATAACCCTAGGGCAGGACAGAATGAAGAAAGTAGGAAGTCAAAAAGAAGACAATGCAAGCTTGCTCCGTGGGAGACAAGTGTGATAAACTGAGTGATATGTTACCTAGTAGAGAAGATTCTTTCCATACTTGATAATGTAATATGCAAAATGCAGCTAAGAATTTTGATTTTATCTCAGGATGTTTAGGTCTTAATCTACATAATGGCTTTTGTAAGTATGGTAGCATAACCTTTTAGATGCTGACCTTGATGTTACATTAACTGCCTTATTGGCACCAAACTCTGATAATCTACCAACAGATGGTCAGGGTATCTTGGTATGCTTTCTAGTCCCTTGTCTATTTGTGCATCATTTGACAGGATACTTCTGAGGCAGCAAAATTTAGCTGATGATGTTATGGTTCATTGTTTCCGGCAATGGTTTTGGCTTTATCTAGAAGTCTTTGATTCAAATTGACATATGACTCTAATCTTATTCAACCTGATTGTCAAACAGTAAGGATGTGACAACTCTGTAAAGTTTCAAGATCTATTGTTGTCTTCTGCAGTGCATTTCCAGAATGCCATCATGTTGTGGCTAGTAAGCAGGAGCAGTCTGAGAGTTGATTTAAAAATGTTATGAAGGTTGATTATTTTTGAATTGAATGAATTCAACGTAGCAGGATTTTAATACTGTAGCACTGTATTCCTGACAAATATAAAAATACTATCAAGTGTATCATGATTTATTTGTACATAAGTGGTGGTGCACAAATTTTTATCATATTTTTAATGGTAGTAAATTATCCTCCTCATATTTTTAATAATTCCATTGTAACATACAAAAATAATAGAGAAATTCAAAGCCAAAAATAGTTTGAGGCTAACATGCTATAATGAAATCTTTGGCAGAATTCAGTATATTTCAAGGTCCTTGTAAGGAAATATGACAAAAATAATTTGGCAATGTAGATTGCAAGAGTTGAAATTTCACATTTGTCCTGAGAATTCTATTATCTTTTACCCTGATGAAACCAGATTTGAAGTATAAAGATAATTATTAAAGGATTATATATAAAAACAGAAGTGTGAAGTAATTTTAATTATAAAATATTTGAATAAATTATGACATATTAACATGATGAATTTTAATGCAATGAATATTATAAGCCAGTTACATAGTGTCTCCAAAATATTTATAAATGGAACAGTGTATGTAATTTCAACTATGTGTTTGTATGTATGCATATGTATATTCAAGTAAATGTAATAAAATGTCAACAGTTCACCTTGTTTTTAAGGAATTTACATGTCCAGTCAGCAGGAAACATTGTGTCTTTGATGGTCGGAAAACAGGTGCTCTTTAGTTTTTCTCTTATGTTGAATGTTTGCTTATGTCTACAATGGTACATACAATGTAAATAAAGAAAAAAAATCCACAATAGTTAAGACATAAAACATGAAGATACTTTAGTTGTTAAATCTGTGCCACTAATAGAATTAACAGAGGATTTGTATTCTCACTGATAGTTGAATAAATGAAACTAGAAAGACACCCTGAATTTTACTTGCTTAAGAACAAGACTCAAGATATTCTAATGAACCGTAAAGATGTCTTTTCTTATGTACTTTTTGGGAATTTAATAATTAAATGAATACATATTTTCTTTTTTTGAAGTTTCCATAAGACTTAAGCAATGCTTCCAGTGATTTAATCAGCCTATTATCTCCATGTCTTCAGAATTTGAATGGCACCAGTGCCAGAGTCACAAAAAAGAAAATAAACACAAGACATTGACTGAATCAATAAAAGCCAAGCAGAGGACAGTGCTATTCCCCATGAAGTATCAGATATAAGAAAGGCAGGTGTAATGATAACTTCTTTGACGGTTTATAGCTTATAAGGCATCTACTAAACTGAAGCCACTTCAGTGGCAGACAAACATTCTAGTCACGTCTGCTCAATAAGAATTTTGCTCTAGGTAAAATGCTAACACATATTACGGAATATTTATTCACATTATAAACTTCTTTATTTAACAAGTCAAGCAATCATTTTATTTCAGTCTTTCTGTATAAAGTATGTAAGCATTTCATTTTTACCACTTGACTATTTACTAAGGTTTTGTTGTATCTGAATGTCTTGTTTTGACTTTATTCTTTCTTTATCACTTCAGTGAGTTCCTCAGTGAAACCCAACAGCCTAAGTAACATTAGGAAGGAATGAAACTCTGATGCTGGGTAATTCTTGAGTCTTTGTTCTGTATGAAATGTATCAGCAGAACCAAGGGAATAATTTGAAAGTCCAGATGTCAACTCCACTTCTTTCTTATTAGATACCTTCAATACTAAAACTTAGCAATCAAATTAGTAAGGAAAAAAATCAGTTCTTTTGAAAAGTAACACAGAGGAGATTATGCTGCATTTGAAAGCTTTACTAAAAATAATTCTTCCAATTGAGGACCTGACACTGTTTAAACTAAAGTCTTATTTAAAACTATACCATTTCACACTAATTTGGAGGTTACTCTGGTTCATTAGTTAGCAGTCTCATTGACTGCTAACAAATGACACCATCAAATAAACTGATGACACAGAACGATTTATCTAATATAAAGTTTTTCTTTGATAAAGCATTTTTATGTCTCATATACATCTATATATATCTGAAGTAATTTCTTCAGCAATCTATACTCTGAATCAATCAAACGTAATAAAAACAAAGCCAACATATTAAATGACATTAAACGATTTTTATCAGTTGAAGGGGATCAGACTTAGGGATATGATTTTGCTCCTGAAGGATCTGGAGTCTGCTCAGTGATTTTCACTTCAAATATCTTGCATACACTGTTTGGTATAATTAATAAAAACATGGATTCTATAAAATGGATCTTCATCTCTTATTCCATTTGTCAGAATATGGTTTCAGAATTAGGAAAAGAAATTTGTTGCAGGATGGTCTTATGTCAAAATCCTAGGACGGCACACTGTTCTCATATGTTCTGTAAATCCTCTCTTTAAATTTATCTCCCTGTTGGTAGCATTGACATGACCACAAACACCATTTACTAAGAACACAGTTATGTGTTCTTAGAAAATAAATATTGGCCTCAGTCTCTGTTCCTGGCATAGGGTTCTTAAAACATTTGCAATTTCCTGTGTGATAAGAGAGTGTTTTATTCTAATGAGCTGATGCTAGGTGGGCTCCTGGATAGCTCCCAAATGAGGTCTGTTCACTGTAAAGACTAAGCCAGGATTAGAAGGTTGGACTTTTTAGACCTGCCCCCTCTTGTCTTCAGAAGAAAGCCGGGCTAGAAACGGAGTTCATGATTAATCTGACTCCATGATGAAGCCTCCCTAAAAATCCTGATCGTATGGGGTTCAGAGAGCTTCCAGACAGGTGAACCTATTCATATCCAGGGGACGGTGATGCACCCGGACTCCATAAGGCCGGAAGCTCCGGTGCTCAGGACCCTCTCAGACTTAGTTCTGTGTACCTCCTTATTTGGTTGTTAATCTGTATCTGTTGGCATAGGCCTTAACAAACTGCTAAGCGAAGGTAAGCAGTTTCCCTAAATTCTGAGCTTCTCTAGCAAATTAACTGAACCTGAGGAGGGGGGTCATGGGAACCTCGGCTTTGTAGCCAACTCAGAAGTGGCGGGTAACTTGAGAACCTACTACTTGTAATTGCCATCTTGCCCTCTAGGGGAGCATTCTTGTGGGACTGAGCCCTTAACCTGTGGGATCCGATTCATCTCCAGGTAGAGAGTGTCAGAATTGAGTGAGGTTGTATAAGATACCCTTCTAGTATCACTGAATTGCTTAGTGTGGGCAAAAAGCTCCACACATCTGGTGTCAGACATGTAGGTGTGGTAATAATATGAGAGTAAAGGAGAGAAACCCAGGTCGAAAGCTGGATTTTCCCCGAAACAGTCTGGGACTGCACTAACCTGTTTTTAAAAAGCTTGAAGTCTATAACTGTCCCCAGAGGAGAGGACCCATGCACTGGCATGGCTAGCAGCTACTACTCCCAATGGTGTTGCTAGGAAGCACTGGTAGTGGGGAGGTTGGAGCTGTATAAGGGGTGATGGAGGTAAGCGTGGTACTGGGAAGCAGGGGTTGTCTGATAAAAAGTGATGGCTGCCTCATCTGGAAGCTGCCGTATACAAGCACAACTGGAGGTCCTTATAAGAGACCTGAAGCAAAGGGGTAAGACAAGATCCCTAGTCTGAAGCTATGTAAGGCTTAGAGAAAAGCGAGTTGGATGAGTGGGTGACAGGAGTCTTCATATATATACTTAACCATAAAATAATATTAATATTACATACAACATTAATATAACTGATATTATATTAATATATGATATATAATATCTATGAAGTCATGATGTACTGACATATTTTCTAGATTGAATAGAAAATCTCAGGAAAATATGACTTGCTATGAAAAGCAATGTTAACTGTAATCCTAAAGAAAGGAAGAGATCCAGGTTGAAGAAACTGGGTTTGTTTTAGTATTATGAGTCATACAGAATTGCAATATGAATTATAATAACCAGAAAATAAACAATTAGTCCAAAAGTCCATTGTGACTTTTTAAAGATTTAATTATTATAAAAATGACAACATAGTACTGTGCAACAATGGAATTATGAATTAAAAATCATTATATTTTTGTTTATATGAAAAAATAAAGCACCTGAGTTTGACTTAGCTTCTCCAAAGCTTTTATCTCCTCATGTGTAAAACCATAATATCTATCCTATTTAACTCAAGCTATGAGGTACAAATGAAAGAATGCATATGATAGCAAAGGGAAATTCTATTAATACCCTTCACAGATGTAAATAAGATAACAACAATGCAGAATATTACAAATTCATTTGCTACAGATGAAGTTGGAAATGTCATTCATGGATAAAAACAAAGGTTGCAGAGTCTTTGTGCATTAATGTTTTTAATGATGATGATGATGATGAAGAAGAAAATGGCTTTTCTTTAGATGTTATCACTGATTAAAATAATAACTCATTTTTTCCAAATCTGTGCTGCAATGCAATTGCTACAAATAGATTAATGAACTTTTCCAAGACTATTTAGGTTTGAAAAATTAATGCAGAAGGTTTTCTAGATTGGGGGGTGGGGGGTGGGATGGTGAAAAGGCCACCATTCAGGAAATGTATCTGAGATCCTGAGGCAGATCCTGAGATAAGGTGTATATTTGGGAGATAATCTCAGAAAGCAAGAGCTTGAAGTAAGGGGAAGAATTATAAATATGGAACTACTGTAGGCAGCTGGGGCTCAATCTGCCTGGGGACCCTTTGAGGAATTTTGTAGAACCTTCCTGAGAAGTTTTCCTTATTGGTAATATTGTTCAAGATTCTTATGAGTTTGTCTATGTGTGTGTGTTTTCACCTGACTGTGATGAATACCTGGTATAGTTAAGCTCAGAAATCCCTTGGGATCAGCACTTTCCATGGTTCTAGATAAAGCCCTCAAAAAGAAATGCAAAGAGATGCAGGCACTCTCAGTGGGAGGCTGTCAGTGTGCACAAGAACTGCACACTTTGGCTCTATCTGAACTTGAAGTTTAGCTGAGGAGGCATGGAGCCTATTAACAGGACAATCTCATGAGGTCAAATATCTCACATATTAAAAAAAATGGTGGAAAATTCTGGGAATGAAATTATCACATGCTGGACTATTTACTTTATTTACCTATCATTTCTCCAAATTTTATTTATTTATTTATTAAATTATTATTTTTTTTAAAGATTTTATTTATTTACTTGATAGCACAAGTAGGCAGAGAGGCAGGCAAAGAGAGAAGAAGGGAAGCAGGCTCCCCGTCAAGCAGAGAGCCAGACACGGAGCTCAATCCCAAGACTCTGGGATCATGATCACAGTCATAGGCAGAGGCTTTAACCCACTGAGCCACCCAGGCGCCCCTCTCCAAAATTTAATACAGTAGGAAAACCAGCTTTTTAGCCAGAAGACCTTGTCACAGATTCTAGACCTTTGTATTAGTATCTGCACAACTTTGGTAAACATATTCGACATCTTCACCATCGTTTCTTAATGAATAAAGTAGGACAAATAAAACAACTCTGCAGGTTTGTGGAAAGAATTAAATGAAAGTACCCAGCACAGGGGCGCCTGGGTGGCTTAGTTGGTTAAGCATTTGCTTCAGATTGAGACCTGCATTGGGCTGTCTATTCAGCAGGAAGCCTGCTTCTTCCTCCCCTTCTGCCTGCCACTCCCACGGCTTGTGCTCTCTCTCTATTTCTCTCTCTGTCAAATAAATAAATAAAATCTTTAAAAAAAATAAATAAAAAATGCCAGGACAGCTGTTGGCCCATGGTACAGTTGGAATATACGCTGTGTATTTCTATTTCAACTATTGCTAGGGACTGAAGTAGGTCACTCTGAAATCGATATATTGAAGCCTGAACCCCCAGTGTGTCTGTGTGAGAAGATGGAGCCTGTAAGGAGGTGATCAAATTAAATGAGATCATAAAGGTGGAGCCCCAACTTGTGTCCTTATAAAAAGAGGAAAAGACACCGGAGTTCTCTTTTTGTCATATAAGGACATAGGGACACAGCAAAGCGGGAGCCATCTGCAAACCGGGAAAATAATTCTCACCGGAAACCAAGGAGGTCAAATATCTTGATCTTGGACTTCTAGCCCCCAGAACTGTGCAAAAATATGTATCTGTTGTTGGAGCCACGCAATCTATGGTATTTCGTTAGGGCCATCCAAACAGACTAAGACATCCCCCTTTTGTAACATTATCAAATATGGTAGTCTCTTCATCTGTTCAGGATGCTATAACAGAAAACCACACGTTGGGGTCTTATAAACAGTAACAGGTTATTTCTCACAGTTCTGGAGACTGGGGCATCCAGGATCAAGGCAGGGTCATGGGTCTGTCTTAGTCACTGTTCTCACTTGGCTTAAGAAGTAATGACTCGCGGCTATGGCCTCCCATGGTGGGTGGGCTACGGATCTGTCCAGAACCTCTTCTGTAAGGTCCTTAACCTCACTCGTAAAGGCTCCACCCTCACGTCTGAACACCTCCCAAAGATCCTACCTCCAAATACCATCACCTTTGGTTGTTAAGATGTCAATATAATCATTTGAGTGGGGCACAGACACTCAGACAATAGCAGGTAGTTCTGATCTAAGTGGAAAAGTAATTTATGCTTTAATCTAGGTTTTTTTATTTCCTTTTATGTGAGAGATATACAGGCTAGTTCCAAATTGTGTTATCATCACTGTCGCTCTCTACTTAATTGTAGTTGTCTTTTCACTGGCTGCACTGGTTTTTGTTTGCTTGCTTTTTGTTGTTGTTGTTTGTTTGTTTTTAGGACCATCTTTAGTTTAACTGCCATTTACACCCGGTTTTATGTTTCAGATATATATCCCAGCTCACACACTCCTAAGTAAGCTCAGATTCCTACCTCTATGATACGACACAGTTTGGTTTAATCTAAGACACTCAAACCCTAGGAATTTGCCTTAACTTTGTGTTTTATGAATCGTGTGTTGTAGAGTTGAAATCTTCAGGGAGTTCCTGACCTCTCAGTTTTATCCCGATACCTATTTTCACTTACCTCAGCCTCTCCATTAACAGATAATCAATTACACAAATAGGTATTAAGCAACTTTTATGTGCTGGGTCCTCTCACAGGTACTATGGATATAGAAGATAAGCTCACCTTCCTCCACCTCCCACTACACGGTGAACTAACAGTCTGGCGGAGTATATAAACAGACCATAACCATCCAGGGTAATAAATAAATGATAGAAGTATAAAAATGTTGCTATATTAAGTGAAACACATCTGGGCAGAAATAAATCTCTTCAGGGCAGAGTCTGCAAAGTGTGACACTGGCCTTATTTTCTCATGCTGGGCACAGGACTCTTGATACTGAACAGTCAGACAGAGTCAAGTCTGATTATAGAGGTGAGGGGGGTTTTGGTTGTTTGCGTGAACATTTGTCTTTTTCCTTAGGGCTTTGTAAAGATGACAAAATGATTTGTTGACAATGAATGAGCACACACGATGCAATGACAACTATTACAGCCTCCTATACGTATGAAATATATATCCACAGACAGCAAACTGTAAAGGATATATAATAGATTCTGATATCAGTGTCCTTTCCTCTCTCAATAGGAACAGATAATAACTCTTAACCAGTGCAGCTACAGGGATAAAAGATCCCCTTCAGTGCATCCCACATGCCTCCCTCCCTATGCCATCTGCCTTGACATGTGCATGCCAGTGCTTAGAAAAGACCCCTAGAGGCCGAAGGCACAGATAAGCTGTTGACATCCTCCCTCTGTTTCTACACAAGACACAATGTAATTCAAAATGTAAATAATACTAAATCCTCAAAAAAAAAAGTTAATAAAAGTTTGGCATGACCTTATTTTTCCCTGGTCACTATGACCACACTTTTTTTTAACAGTTTTATCAGATTGTACTTTACATATCATAAAATATACCCATGGACAGTGAACAATTCAATGGGTTTTAGTAAATTCATGAATTTGTGTAGGTCTCACCACAATCCAGTTGTGGAACACTTCCACCGCCCATCAAAATTCCCTCATGTCCATGTATGATCAATCCTTTCTACCATTCTACTACTCCCAGCTCTGGTCAATCATTGATCTGTACTCTGTCTTTATAGATTTGCCTTTCCAAAACTTTATATGGATGGAACCATGCAATATATAATCACTTGTGGTCTATCAATGTAGATTTTTTTTAAGTCTTTTTATTTTGAAATAACTCCAGATTCACAGGAAGTTGCAAAAATAGCCCAGAGAGGTCCCATTTCTCCAGAACCCTTCTTCCCCAAATGTGACATCTTCTGTAACTCTAGTACAATATCAAAATTAGAAATACATATTGGTAAAACATGTATGAATAATTCTAGGCAATGTCATCACATCTGGTAGATGACATTTGTACACTTTTATATATATGTATATGTTTTGGGGTTTTTGTTTGTTTGTTTGTTTTTTAGAAAGGAAGACTGTTGCATGCAGCTACTCATTTGGGTATGTTTGGAGTCTTGGAAGCCTGACTACCCTACCTTCTCCTACCAATTGACCTTGAGAGCTTGTCTGGAGGTTCTAACAAGGTGGGGCGTATATAGCCACTCCTATACCCTTGACGGAAGAATGGTTCTTCTCTATTAGGGAAGGTCGTCATCTTCAACCCAGCATGCACATAGAGTGGTAAGGGAGGAAAGGGAACACCTGTCCAGATAGCCAGATCAGTCGAATCAACCTTGGTGACCAGTGGGGTGACAGTGTCACAGCCAGATCACACCCACATCCTTTATACTTTAATTATGTGCAGTATTAATTATACCTCAAAAAGATGTTAAGATGGGATGGGCAAAACACTGATTTACTCAAATCAGAAGGACCTTGCTTTATACATTTGAGGCAGTAGTGACCATCTGGACATAAAATTTCTTTTGTCTCAGCTTCTCATAGAGGAAGATTGACACGGATTGTGTACATACTGATCTAATACATAAGCAGATTAAGGACTGATAAAAATGACTTTATAAAAGTTGTAGCAATAATCCTGGAAGCCAGTTGATGGTGAATCTACTACTGTTTGCTGAAACATTTCAGTAATTCCCAAGAAGTGTCTAGTCTATAGGAAAAGTGTCAGGTGAAAAAAAATGATGCAACCCAGGATTCCTCTCCTGGCCTTTCATCTTATCAATGAGAAGGAAGGCATTATGGTAAAAATGCAATTGCAGATCATTGGTTTACATTTCCCTATAGAATGAGTTTTTTGATTTATCTATAGTAGCTTTTTTTTTAAGTGTATCTCTTTGTGTAGACATTTAGTGATTGCCCTAGGCATTATATTATACACGTATAAATTTTCACGGTTTACTAATATCATTATGTTACTAATTCAGGTAAAGTCTAGTTCTTTTACTCTTCCCCATTATAATATAATCATCTTCAATATTGGCTCAAAGCACAATAAGAACCGCATCAAACAATGCAGTAATTTTCTGGGTTGTTGGATTCTCCAATATTCTGTCTAGGACACATGGACCTAAAAGAAAGCCCAGGAAACTCATCACTGAGTCCTTCCTTGGGTCCTGATGTCTCCAACCACTCTTCCTTCTTCTCGACACCTTTCAGAGTGTGCATGTGTATCTATAATTTACATTTTTCATAATTAATTGATTTATATACTACTTTATTTATATCATATTATATATTTTTATGTGTTTCAGGGATTTTATATGTTGAAAATATGAAGACTAGCAAGAAGTGTTTTTCTATCTTGTGACTGCCCCCCCATACTTCTTCATTATTTTTTGTGTCTTTATTTTATCTCTATCACTAAATAATTAGAGATTCACAGAGTTTTCCCTCAGAGGCAAAAAGTTTGTAAACCCATATTAAATATACAGCACAGTTTTAGGAAATGTAGTTCACTGCTCTTGGGTTGTTGGTGTTCAAGAGGGCAGTTCGTAAGGCTGGTAGTGTATTGTTCCTCTTCTCCTTGGGTCTTTGCTCGCTCAGACTCTCCCTTATCACTGGACTTAGCCTTTCTTCATGTGCTTAGCATTCAGCCTTCATACTCAGACTCCAGTGCTTCATTACTGCAGAAATTGACACCCCACCCTTGAATAGACTTCTTCAAAATGTTGTTTGTAATTGTGTGAGGCCACATTTCCATGACACTCTAATCTTTTCCTTTCTATGTTATCACTGTTATATTTTATAATTTCCCAGAAGAAATGCTTTTTTGAACTACATCTGCAAAAATATACCTATTGCTTCCCTCCTGAACTGCTGCCCTTGGAGTTTCCCCACATATAACAAGCTCTACCTGTCATCCCCTCAAATTTCCTTCTTTTTTCTCCAGAATCAACCTCATTCCCACTGTCTTTTGACAAGAACACCACTGAACCAGTTCCCATTTGAACTTTACTGATAACCATGTCCTTGCCTCCCAATTCAAATTAACCTAAAGTTTCCATTTCTTATTCATAACTTCCCTTCTCCTGAAATCTCTGATTCTCTCCTCTGCTCTTCCCACCATGTATTCTCCACCCATTCTGGTAAAGGAAAACTGTTAGAAAGTTTTCACTTTGAGAAGTTTATGCTTTCTTGATGCTAAATTGGGTATCCATCTGCTCCCACTGTAGAACTTGATGTGGGGAATAATGTCTTGGTATTCCAACTCAAATTTCTAAGTGGCTTATGCACAGGGACACAAATAAACATGAAAGTTATGGTGTATAATACCTTTCATAGACCTAACAAATGCTTCTTTCTTCCAGGAGTTCTTCCTTTCTTAATTAGACTTATGTGACCCAGCTTCCAAATTTAACAACTATTGATGTTGATTATATTAAAAATACACTCTGACTTCTAAAAAACTGTGTTTAAAAGAATTATCAGAACCTAATTAATTTATAAGTTTTAAGCAATTCAATTACTAGTGCAGTTAATTATCTGGTTATTAAAATAAAGTGTTGAGGTTAATAAAGGAAAGCTTTCTTGAAAATAATAGCATACAAGTAAGAGATGAGCAAATGCAATCACATATACTAGAAAGGGGATTTCAAAGCACAAGATATTGGTCTATGCCACTCCAGTATTGCACAAATATTTGACTATCTTATGTGGGCTTGTGCCCAATTTATTGGAAAATTCAAATTAACCTAAAGTTTCCATTTCTTATTCATATAATCAGAACAAAAAAAAAGTTCTAACTGTATTTATTATTTAAGAATATGCAAAAGCATTTAGAAGTTTATATCTGGAATCTCATATAGTATATGGCTTATTATTACATGCAATCGATTTTATTAAAGTAAAGCATATCCCCTACAAACAACTACTGAACAGAGCCTGCTATGAATAGACTAGCCCATGAAGTGGCTCTTCATCTTGTCATACAAAATTAGTATTATAAGAAGTTTTCACTGTGTTTCAGTTAAAGATAATCTTTTAAAAGCCTATCACAAAATAACATAGTTTTAGATAACTTTGGCTTCTGCTCTTTGTTTTATATTTATTTTTTTGTATAAGATGCCCATGTTCTTCAGCAGTAGAATTGTAATTTTCCTGTTTGACATGCACCATCTCACCTGCTGCTGCAGGTAATTACACAGTAGAACTCCTGAAGTCCTTTGACCCCTTATTAGAATGTACATTCTCTTCCACCCATCAGTCACCAAGTGTTCACTACCTGTGGAGTCTTGATGACATAGCTCAGTTCTGCATGTCAAATAGTCACTTTAGTCCAATTAAATTCTCATTGCATGACATTTTGGACTGCTGATGAAAGGTGGAAGAAGTGGTACTTCCATTATGGGGTTTAATAGTATGCCTTTTTGACACAAAGTAAAGATAAGTATTCAAAGTTGTGCTGCATGGCTATTTTCTCTCTTAAAAAAAATAATCATCTGACAGTGCAATATTTTCCTGTCTCAAACACCATAATAAATAGGAATTTGACCGCAGTGGTTAATATAGTAGCTCCATGGACTGAGATACTGAGGTTTTACTATTGACTTCTCACCAGGAATTAGACCTGCCAGGCTATTTCACTGATTAAAACTTGATTAATCACCTGTTAACTTGTCAGATTTTACTCACTATGGCAAAAGGCACTACCTATGAAGTGCAGGTGAAAACGTACTAAAAAAAATACCATTTGTAGATAATCAAATCCTTATCCATATAAGGATATGGATATATCCAACTTCCCTCTTGTGGATTAAACTATTTAGCAGATAGTCTGTCAAATGTTTCTTTGAGTGAATGATAGCATAGGCACAATCAAAGCGAAAAAATTACATTTTATATTTAAAATGAATGAAAATGCCCAATTTTAATTTTGTGTGTGTGCGTGTTGTAGTATCAAGTAATGAAATGACAAATACTTCAAGAAGGGCAATGTCTTGATATAGGAAATTGACTTATCCAATAAGTAACTTCAAGTAAGAATATTACTCAATAATTATTCAATGTTTGAATAATTTGTAGCTACAAATGGTATGTTCTCACTACTAGAGTGGCAGTTTCTCCCTACAGAACTAGAATGGCAATCCCAATTGCATGTGAATAAGTGAGTTCGTAAGACTCCTGGGGTGATTAGCACCATACCTTCAGGTTTACAGCGACCCAGATCATGAAAAGGCATAAATGAAAGGCTTAAATGAAAAGCTAAAATTCATGGGGTCCTAGGTGGCTCAGTTGGTTATGTGTCTGACTCTTGATTTCCACTCAAGTTATGATCTCAGGTTCATGAGATCAAGCTCTGAGTCAGGGTCCCTGCTCAGCCAAGAGTCTGCTTGAGATTCTCTCTCACCCTCTCCATCTGCCCCTCTTCTCCACATGGTCTCTCTCTCTAAAATAATAAATAAATACATATTTTTTAAAAAAGGCTAAAATTCACAACTTATTTCTTTAACCAAGTCTCTGTTTTCTTACTCTCAATTCAGTTCCTCCCTCCTTGACCCTACTTTGTTTTTAGGAGGCATAATCAACTACTATCACTCTTGTCCATAGTCTTCAAAGAATTTGACTTTTTCCTAGTAGGTTTCCTTATTTGGGTTCTGTTCTTTTTTTTTTTTTTTTTCTGTACAAGATCTGCTTTTTTGATATCACCTCCATTACTAGTAACAGTGGCCCTTCTTAAATCTAAAGAGTCATTCTAGGTTGCTTAGATCAGGGGGCTTTATCCTTCCAACAGTCCTTGTCTATTTCAGTTTGATCATTGTAGAAACCACATAAGTCTACACAAATCATTTATAATATGTAGTACTTAGGGTCAAGGCATTCATAGATATATGCAAAATAAGTTACGATATTAAATATGTATAGTCAATTTCAAGAACATATAATGTTTAGATACTGTTGTTCTTGGTAAGCTATATTGGTAGCGATGGCCAAGTTTTTCTTCTCAGGTTAGAGTTCCAGCTATCTGTAGATTTTTTTACTTTTAGTTGTGCCAAACAATGCACACATAAACTCATTTAATGTTGCCTTCTACAACCTTCCTAGAATCTCATTGCCCTAGAAGTTGTACCCATCACATATTCAAATAGGAAGGAATCAGTAGACAATAATTAAGATAAGGGGATACACACTCAGCTTAACAGGACCAAAGGGAGTTAGGGGGAAAATGACTCTTCAGTAGGCTTCAACAGGTATGGCAGACTGCTCTCTACCTCTGAGAAAGTGGTCATTATTTCTTCTTCTTCATTATTTCTTCTTGTCACTAGGTTCATATAGTTGTTTTACTCTTTGTTCCATCTAACCAAGGAATTCAAACAAAGGATGGGATCATAAAGTAACACTATTTACTTCTTAGGTCTTCAGGCTTCACTCAGTTACTCAGTGGCTTAGGGATCTAGTAAGAAGAGTATAATTACACAGTTTTAAAAAATACTGAGTCAAACACTGACTAAGAAGGAATTTTTCAGGATTTCATACATAGTGTTTTAGATCATCAAAGATATATGCAAAGAATATTGCAGAAAACCCTTCATGTTCTAGTTACTTCTTAAATGGCAAAAAATTCATATTATAATGATTTTATGAAGAAGAGTAGGTCATCAAGGTTTTCAGTGCATTGAAAGAAGGGAAATTTATATTAACAACAACAACAACAACAACAACAACAATGTATCCCACCTAGGTGATTTAGTCTTTCACTAGTATCTCAAATATGATCCTGAGATCTTGTCTTGGGTGTTGTTTAGGTGTTCTATTCCAAAGGAAAGAAAGGACAAAACTATGTAAGCAGAGGAAAAACAAATGAGAAAGTGAGAAAGAAAGAAAACTTGTCTTGGTTATATACTTTGCAACCATTTACCTGGCTGATAAGTCAGCACAGAGAGGTATTTCAGAGGAATAAGTGCCCTTCTCCTTGGTGTTGGAGACATGTGGCTTCCATCATAAGGGTTACTATATTTCCAAATAGGAATGACTATGAAGAAGAATACTCATTTGTTTCATTGTTTAACAACCAATAGTGTGTCATTTACATTGACTAACAGCAAGAAGAACAAAAAGGAAGCTAAAAATCAGTGAGAATTGCAAGTCTGTTCAATCAAAGGTTTGTGCAAGAGAAACGACTTGATTTTTAGAGATGCAAGACTGGTAGATTCAGAACACAGCAGCAAGGAGAGCACGCGTTTGGCAATGTGAGAGATTTCAAAGACACTGAGCTTAACACTGGGTCCTGGTGCTATGGCATAGAATTGTGAGCTCTGGTTTAGAAGAACGGGTTGAAGGCAGATTCCTGGTCCACTTAGATACATAATACTTAGTTCTTTTTTTTTTTTTTTTTTTAATCCAACTGCCCTTTTAACCCTTTAAAAATATTAATGTGATCCATATTTCTGCTTACAACATACACAAAACTTGCCCTACATGTTAAATAACATGGGGAAAAAAGAGAATATTAGAAAACAGGTCATGCACTAGAAAGGTGTGTCACATAGTCTAGCTACTTTTCTAGTAATTGAAAACTGCAATAATAGGGAATTTTTTGGCCTTTAACTTCATTGAAAATGTCACAATGAGTCCTCATGATGCAACCTAAAATTAGAAGTTCATGTACATTTTTAGTCTCTGTCTGATAGAATCAAACCATTCTATAATATGAGACAACCCACTAGGGGAAAGCCTTTTAGTGCCTTCCACACAATATTTAGAAGTGTAGCTCCAAAAATACCTAGGCTTAAGTATTTCCTATTTCTAACACAAAGGGTTCTAGCAGAAAAACAAGGTAATAATAGACTCTGGCATAAAATTGAAATAAAATTATTTATAAATTATTATTATTCAGCACTCCAGATTGAATGAGCCCTTCAATTTTAGTTGAGAAACTAGACACTGTCCTATATACTATAAACATAAAGGAAAGATGTATTAATGCACTGCTATCTTTCAGGGGGTAATATGTGCAAAGAGTTGAATGGACTCAGTACAGTAGTGAATGAAGGGTTTAAATAAAAACTATTGTCAGTTAATTTGATGATCTTTTGGACATGCACATGGGCAGCCTATCTGGATGGCTTACAGTCTAAAATGAATATTCTTTCTTCCTATCTTCACTGAAAATTTACTTTGTGTATTTACATACTTAGTTAATTAAGATGGTTAGATAGAAAAGGAAAATCCTCGTTCTGTTGTGCTCCTAAGTCAAAACGGATTGCAAAGAAACAAACAAAAGTGTCAGATCTGGGCTCCACTAAAGATGTAACAATAGAAATGTGAAAGTCAGATTATACTTGTAATTTATATTACTAAGAATTTTGAAGTAGAAAAAATATTGCAGACTAAGAGTCAAAGAGCACTGTGTTCTAATTCTATCCATACTTATTTATCACCTGAACTTTTCACCTATTAAAATGGGAATGATGATGTGTTCTGTATATGAGCTAATGATAAAGCATTTAACACAATGCATAGATCTTGGTAAAGAAAGAGTTGTCACTTCTACATGAACAGAGCATTTACAGCATATTTTGATTACCCAGTTATTTGTTGAATTGAGTTATATTACCATCTACTGGGAGACAGAGATGATACTAATAACATCAGAGATTTTAGTTCAAATAAAAAAGTGATTATAACTGGTAATAAAAATAGAGGGGCACCATTAAGGGATTTCTTGATTGACTGCTATTAAGGTATGCAGGGATTCCAATATGACAGTCTAAAATACACTAAAACAATGGCTAACCAGGTGAAGAGAAAGAACATCATTTCTATAATTTCCTTTCAGAATGGAAGCTGAACAGTACTCTTTTTTTCTATCTCTGTATTCACATTAAAGAATGCAATGAAATTGAAACATTATTGTGACCTCAGTGTGTGTGGACAACTTAACCCCCTTGGCAACTTGAAATGAGAAAAGTTGAGAAATGCACCATGGTTTCAATATTTACGGTCTCGTTTCCAGGCTTAGGGAAACCATTTAGACCAGGTACCTCATTTGAGAGATGAGGAGACTAAGGTCCTCAGAGAGCAATGTAACTTGCCCAAGGTCATACAGCTGGCTGCTGGCAGACCTCAGGTTTAGGCCAGAGTTTTATCTTAAAACCTGAAAATCCCAGTGTTACTGTGAAGGTGCTATTTTAATGACTTCCCATTAGATATACTCTTTGTTTTGGTGAAATCTCATTGTTTTATGTATATGTTTAGATTATCACCCACCTTTTTCCCCCATAAAATGTAAGGAAATGTTTTTCTTCCAAACAAATTAGAACTTCCCTGAACCTGGAAAATGAAAATGAAAAAAAAAAAAAAAGTTTTCTATTAGTCTGCATTAGCACTCATTTAACAAATTCAATTTCCAAAAGAAAGAAGTAATGAGATAAAACCTTTCCAAAAGAGTAAAACAACATTATCTCATCCCTAGGACTGATTTGGCTATAAATAAATAAATAGTAAAAAATAAATCATATCTTTCTTTTTGTTTTTCAGGATTCAGATGAAAGCAGAAAGTAATGTTGGTCACAATATGGTGGTTTTGATATGACACTTTTGAGGGATTATCTTAGAGACCATTCTGGGGATTTCAGATACGACAGAAAAAAGAAAGAAATTAATGAAGCAAAAATAAATAGTGAATGATACTTTTATATTTTAGAGTTAGACAAAGTATTGAACAATATTTTATAGGGCTCACTGTCAGGGCTAAGATAAAGGCAAAGGGAAGTGAAAGAGAGTTGCAGCAAAGGAATCACAGAGTGGTAGAATATAGCAGAGTGGGAGGGAGAGAGAGAGACAAATTGCATATGGAGGGGAGGGGTAGAATGCCATGGATAATGATTACAGCTGTCATTCAGGGTACCACTGCCATAAGTTTGCCTACATTGATCTAACTTCATCCTTAGAGTACCACTCCCTTTTATTTTAGCTATCTGGGTGAAAAAAAATCTAGATAGATTGCATAATTATGTAAAAATTAATCTTTAACTGGCTCAAAGTATGAAGGGATTTTGAATACTTCAGATAACATATATTCCAAAGCCAATTCAAATTTTTCTTGCAGAATTTGCGGTGAAAATACTTAAGTCCCTTTTGACTTACTATCTTTCTATTGATTTTAAAACTGTAACCAAAGAAAAGATTTAAAGATGCCACCTGTCATATGCTTAAAATCTTTCTAGCAATAAAAATTAAAATAAATCTGTTCTTTTCCTAATTCTACAGTTTTAATTTCATGGAATTTACTTCTTCATTAGGATAGTTTTATTTATGAGTACAAGCACAGTTGACTTATTCAACTCATAGTTTTTAATTGTCAACTAGTTTAACTAAAAGAAACATAGCTGAAGACTGCCTGGAGTCAGTGGTGTTTGTAATGAAGGTGGAACAGGATTTCTAGAATGTGGTTCTCAGTCTTTGCTCTTCGTGAATTAAAGAGAACGATAACCTAGGCTTTTTTGTAAGAAAAAAAATAAATAAGGATATAGGAAAATATCAGTACATCACGTAAATGTTACTAAAAACAAACAACCTTTTGACTATAAGACGTTGAAACAGAAATCCAGAGTTGTGGACTCTTGTGTGCTTAGACACATTTCTTTCTATCTTTCTATCTTTCTTTCTTTCTGTCTGTCTGTCTGTCTGTCTTTCAATAGATACACCTTATTTTCCTTTTTGAAGTCACATCCAAATGTTCCCTTAGAATCTCTTCTATATATAATTAAGACCGTCCCTCTGTGAGCTAATGACAACTCATTTCTTACATCTTTTCCATCCTTACTTAAGCAAAAAGTGAGTCTAATCATTTCTAGTGTAGACATAAGCTGAGGTCAGTAATTTTCATTCAACTTGATCAGAGAAAACTTCTTTCCATTTATCATCTTATAGACCACAATACTATTCCTTCCCACATTCTTCTTTATGTCAGACAAGAAACTGGAGTTTCATGCTACTCTTCTGCTCTCCTTGGGTATGCAGCGAAGTTGCAAAGTCTGCAGAGCAATTTTGCGTGATTTGGAGCCTCTCCTCAAACAGGGAGCAAGCAGGTCAAAATGAAGGAGGATTTGCGGAGCTGCACTCAGACACCTGCACGCCTGCCGGCCTTATACCTGGCTCTAGTGGAGAGTGTTATTAATCCTCCAGTTTAATGAGCACCAACCTTTCGCACAAGATTTAAAATAAATCTCCTATCAGTGTCCCTTCACAGTGTTACTGCAATTGCATATGGTTCCAGTAGACCTTGCAACTGGTAGAGAAAATGAGACATTTCAAGGCTATTGAACACAGTGAAGCAGGGCAAGTTAGTTAATATGGATTTTTTCCATAATTTTGTGAGAAAAGGAAATCATTTGTGTACAATCTTGAGATTCTTTCTAGCTTTTTGGCTCTACCTAAAAAGCATACTGTCCTGTTGCTTATTTTGTGTATGAGAATATTATTAGAATTATTTTTTTCTCCCATGTCACCAAATCTAAATTGGATTTTTAATTATTCCTTCTGAACACTTTACTCTTATCCTTTATAGAACATAATGAATGTTTGATAGGTAAATTAACACAAAAATTTCTAGGTCTTTATTCCAGCTTTTAAGAAGGAAAAATGAAAGGCTATTCTGATATAAGATTTTAAAATAGTTTGCTATAAATACAAATTCAAAGCTAATTTGAACTTAAAGGAAACTGGAAAAACATCCTCTTCTAACATTTTGGTAAACTCAAAATGGATAACTAAAGAAAATGGTTACATTCCACATGAGTGAAAGAGAACTCAGATAGGCGACTGACTCAGAAATAGGCAATGCATTCCCTCAACAATACGACTTGATTTTCAATCTCACCCATTAGAGGCCTGGAGACACTGGCTGGAAGGAGCTCATGAAGCCTGGGGTAAGCACTGAGGTCTTGTAGGAAATGGAGATTATGGAATCTGCATCTGTGCTCCAGTGTGGACTCCACATCTGTACGATAGCCTTTCTTAGGAAAGCTGAAAACAAATTTTAAAGGAGTGGATTAAGTAGTGGAAATAGTTCTAACACTTATCCATATGCTCTGACTTCTTGGGATCCCTTGGTGGCCATGGCTGGTTAAGTGACTCTTGGTTTCAGCTCAGGTTGTGATCTCAGGGTCATGGGATCAACCTTCACTCGGAGCTCTGTGATCCATGCTCAGCACAGTCTGCTTAAGACTCCCTTCCTCTCCCTCTGCTACTCCACTCCCCTTGCACTCACTCTCTCTCTCTCTCTCTCTCTCTCTGAAATAAATAAATAAATATTTATACAGTAAGACTAAATATCTTGGGTGCCTAATCTTGGTTATGCTAGGTTCTCATATGCTTATTTTTTCCCTTGCTTCCTTCACTGACCTGCTCTTCATTAAGGATCTGGAGGGAAAAATACAAAATAGAAACCTCCCCCAGCGAGTGTACTCTTAAATGAGAGAAGAAACATTCTTCAAACTGTTTGGCCAAGGGAACTTGCTTTATACCTGAAAGAAATCAAGTCAGCTTTCATGCAATTTCCATCCACTCAGAAGTGAAGAGTATAATCCAGAGTTAAAATTATTGATTATCAAACACCTGTTTTCTTTGAATTTTTATGGAATTATCTTGATTTGATATCAGTTGGGGGAAATTTAGCATCAAAAAGGAGGGTGAAAAGAAGACTAGGAAAAGGTAGCTCCTACAAAGACTTAAGTACCTGTTTAGAGAGGGAGATGTTAGGTACTTGGACGTCCTCAACCAGTGGATTGAGTTGAGTGTAGAAAGAATGAAGACACTTCACTTCTTTGTCAATTGAGAAAAGAGAGTTCTTAGTGATTAAAATTGTAAACTAAAATTATTTTTGATAATGCTTCATCTAATTTGGAACCTAGAATAGAAAATAATATGCTGCAAAGCAAACAACCTTGCCTGTTTTGAATACAGACACACCAAGCAGTCTTGTGTCCTGTGGTCTCTTGCAAGAGCTACCACACCTTATAGAGTGTCCTCTGCAACTACTGTCACCATACTATGGTAGAAGCTAATTTTTCACATTAACATTCAATGTCAATTTAGACATAGACATGTTGGCTTACCAGCTAGTCTCTTTAGTGTTTTAGCATTATAGTTTAAAGGGAAAGAACAATTAGGTATTTACCCAAGGAAAATGAAAACACTAATTAAAAAAGATATATGCACTCTATGTTTCTTGAAGCATTATTTATAATAGTCAAGATATGGAAACAACCCGTATCCATTGATCCATTAATAGATGAATGGATAAAGAAGGTGGGTATGGTGTATACACACACACACACACATACACACACACACACACACACACACACACACACACAGGAATATTACTCAGCCATAAAAAAGAATGAGATTTCCCATTTGAACAACATGGGTGGAGCTAGAAGGTATTATAGTATGTGACATAAGTCAGAGAAATACAAAAACCGTATGATTTGCAATTCCACTTATATGTGGAATCTAAAAAAACAAAACAAAACTAACAAAAGCAGAAAGATACCCATAAATATAGAGAACAAACTGCTGGTTCACTGAGGACGGGGGATGCACAAAATGGTGAAGGGGAGTAGGAGATGCAAGCTCCCCGTTATGGAATAAATAAGTTATGGAAATACAAGGCATACATAGGAAATATAGTCAATGGTATTGTATAGTGTTGTATAGTGACAGATGGTTGCTACACTTGTAGTGAGCATAGTATAACATAAAGGGTTGGTGAATCACTATATTGTATACTTGAAACTAATGTAATATTGTGTGTCAACAATATTTCAATAAAACATTAAAAGTTAAAAAATAATAGGTCAGAAGTAAGTTCATGCTTTATTTTTCCTTTTTTTATTCGAAAAATTTAAATTACTCTGTTAATACAAGCCCAAGGAAAGAAATCAAATAATAAAAATCAAAGAATAAAAGCACGTACAAGTAAAAAGTGAAAGTCCTCTACTTTTCCATAATATTCTACCTTAGTTAAAACCACCATTAAGAATTTGGTGATTATTCTTTCAGAATGTTTTCCTTTGTCTAAATGTACCTGTATACACACATTTATGCAGAAGCTGTGAAGATAACATATACAGACATACGTATATTTTAAAAGTTTAAATATGCCATGACCATCTCTCTCTGTCATATATATCTAACCCGAGAGTACTCTATTGCATGTCTGTAGTCAAATGCCATTAATCTAATAACGTATGTGTGATTTGTCCATTTTTGCTAGTCCAAACTATGCAGCATCAAGGATCAAGAAGTGGATCAAGAAGTTAAAAAAGAGGCACAGTTTTCAGTTTTTGATACAAATCAGTTTATCAGGACATTTGCACAAATCATACTTCCACAGTAAGTATATGGGAATATCTCTATGTTTTGTCCCAACCTCAACACAGGTTATTAGAAAAGACCTGAGTTATCCTTATTTTTATTTAATTTTTTTCCAAAATGGAGATGGCTATGGCTTTTATTTAGATATTGATAAAAGTTAAATAATACCCCCCAAATGGGGATTACCCTAAAACCACTTTTTCAGGAAGTATAAAAATTATTTTAATTGATACCCAGGGGTAACCAGCATTAAAATTTTGGGGAATATCTAGATATTCTCTCTCTCACTTGCTCTCTCCTATTCTCTCCCTTTCCCCCACTTCAATTAAATAGGATCATATTAAATTTGCTGTATCGTAAACTTCCTTGCTCAATTTCTTCCTTCTGCTAGTTGGTAAGATTGATTTAAGACTAGGGAATGATTTCTCAATAATCAATATGATGTAGATTATTTTAATTAAACTAAATGGTTTTATAACAATTTTATATGGTTATGGAAGCAATTATCAGCATAACTTTTCCATAAGAACTCTGATATTAATTGCAACTATCAGAAGGCCTGACAAGAGGTTTGAACAATATGGATTCATTACCTCACATTATAAGAAATCTGAAGGTAAATGCTTTCAGGTTGGTGAATCCAGAAGGTTCTAGATTGGCTTCTTTGAACAGTCTCTTTGCTTGACCCTATGATCCTAAGGCAGATGCTCCATATCCAGTTTTCCCTTCTACAAGGAATAGCACTTAAAGGCAAGATGTTTTGCTGTTTTCATGGGGGATGAAGTCCTTTCACATAAGCCAGAGGGAGAGATTCCCCTGAGAGCAGGTGCCTGTGTCCTAGCTACAAGAAGAGGCTGGTAAAGCAAAAAGCTAGCGTGTTCAGTGCCTGCAGTGGGTAAGTTTCTTTCAGCAAGGGAGAAGGGGGAGGAGTGGTTGGTGGTGATCAAACATCTGTCACAATTCTGAAGCCTTCAGTAAATACATTTATTAGGATCACAATATAACCATATTTATCTTTTCATCATTTCATTTCATCATTTCATTACTAGGAATTTTTATCTTGATTTTGAATTCCTTGACACAAACTATATGACCGTGAGCATGTCCTTAGTTCATTTAAGCTACTCGAAGTAATTATCAACATAGATATAGCCATAAATATTATTTGATGTTAGTTTGTTTCAGTGATTTTGAACAAAAAGAAAAAAATATAATATATGAAAATAAATTTGAATTTATTATTAAGATCACAAGTGCATTCTTTTTTAAAAACCATCTGGTGATTTATTATTTCAACATGAAAGCAAATGTCAGTTCAGGAACCTGCATTTATATAGACATAATTTAAAAACTGCAATGTCTTCTGACTCAAGAGTGTCTTTTTATTTGCTGATGTTTTTCATACATAGTTTCCATCATACACATTACACCTAGAAGTGATATTGAACCTTTTATTTTGTGTTTATTTTTTAGTTATTTCTTGAGTATATATCCAGCTTCCTAGACTGGAACATGGTAATAACCCAAGAAATAGCAAAGCAGTGATAGCTGATACTTACTGCGTACTTACACCTCACCCAGCACTCCACTAAGGTGTGTAGCCTGTCATTGGAGCCTTACTACAACAACCTGGTGTGGTGGCACCCATCATTATCTCCATTGTACTCATGAGGAAACTGAGTCTAAGAGATTGAGTGACAGGATGGAGCTCACATGGCCATAAATGGTAAAGTCAGCTTGTCCTATACGGAACACAAGCAATCCAAATTGAGACTCCACGTCTTAGCCACGGCCTTTTGCCTCTCAGGTTTTAGTGCAGGACTGACTGACTAGGTATAACTCACAAATACAAATCTGTGAATCATCACGTTAAGTCACAGCTTGTGGACAAGGTTATAAATGTTTAAAATTTCACATTGGACATGTTTCAAGGGCAATTTACATAATATGGGTCATAGTTAATGTGTAAATTATAATGATGGTATGAAATTGGAAATATAATTACTTATTAGACAACCTCGCTTGCCAGAATTAGGAGAATTCCCAGAGAGATAGCTTAATATGAACACGATTTGTGATTTTTGCCTGAACTTTGGGAGTAGCTATCTTTTCTATCCACTCTTTTGTATTATCAATAATGCTCTGCTCACTGGGCACTCTACTTGTGACCTTCGTCCTGATCAGAAAGATGCGTTCCTTTGATCATTGTTGTACATATTTGGGAACCATGATATTGTACTATCCTTAAAAGCAGAGAGCTGCATTCAGCTTGACTTTTAACACAAATACCACTATAAACTAACCAGAAACAGAACACTGTCCAACAGACAATAGAATCTCCTCGCATTCCCAAAGCAGTTCTCTTAAACGTGTGTGTAAATTAGAGCTTTTCATCAAGCAGCTTGAGAACACTGCTGCGGCCTTTCTCAAAAGCCTCTTTGAACTAACAGAGAGTTTGCAACTGTTTGTGACTCATTGTTGTGAACTGGACAAAGACACCCCATGCCCACTAATGACCTGAAGCCACAGACCCAGTGGAAGGGTGGAGTGTGCTCCAGTTGGTGCTTGCACAGTCAACAACTGTCGCCTCTCACAAAGCCATACAACTAGGAAGGGGCATTGAAGCCCAATGGAAACCCAGACTCAGAGACGATGTGGAAAACAGGACAATGGCACCCTACCCAGAACCTCTGGGAAGATATAGTTGGAAGTGCCCCACACAGACGGGACTGTCACACAGAGAAAGGTTTAGCCCTAGAATGTTTTCACTGCAAACATTACAGAGGGAAACTTTCCCCATTACCATAATCTGTTATGCAAATAAAGAGCTAATTTTAGGACTGAGTTATATTATGGGTTTTGGTTTTATTTTATTTGTTCTTATTTTTGATATTTAAAAAATCTGAATCTATAAAATTAATGACCATATGCTGGGTCCATGAAGGAAACAGCAGTCAAGAATCTCAAAATGAACCATTAGCTAGGTAAGTTCTAATTTGATTCCAATAATAAATGAAAATATGTACTTTCATATATGTGTATATATACCTATAATATAGAATCATAAAACTTTTTTGGTGCTGTCGATCCATTTTATACAACCTCAAAACTCTAATTCACTTACTATTTATATTCATCACTATTATTATTATTTTTTTTATTTTTCACTATTATTAAGGAATTGTTATACAGTGAATTGTGCCCACTCCCCCACCAATTCCTATACTGAAGCTCTAACCCCCAGTGGGCTTATATTTGGAGAGAGAGCCTTTAAAGGATTAACTAAAGTAAATGAGGTCATAAGGGTGGAGTCTTTTTTTTTTTTTTAAAGATTTTATTTATTTATTTGACAGAGAGGGATCACAAGTAGGCAGAGAGGCAGGCAGAGAGAGAAAGGAGGAAGCAGGCTCCCTGCCGAGCAGAGAGCCCGATGCGGGACTCGATCCCAGAACCCTGAGATCACGACCTGAGCCGAAGGCTGCGGCTTAACCCACTGAGCCACCCAGGGGTGGAGTCTCAATCTAGTATGACTGGTGTTCTTGTAAGAAGAGGAGGTCCTGAGACAAGCACACAGACAAAAAGCCATGTGGACACAGGGAGAAGGCAGCAATCTACATGCCAAGGAAAGAGGCCTCAGGAGAAACTAGCCCTCCTGACAAACTTGATCTCAGACTTCCAACCTCCAAAACTGTGAGAAATATCTGTTGTTTAAGCTGCCCAGCCAATGGTATTTTGTTATGGCAGTTTCAGCAAACTGATACAGTTATACCCCTTATATTTTATATATGGATTCTTAAAGAGAAAACAGAAATATCATTTTAGAGCTTACATGAAAGAACTCTTGAATATCATCTACTCCAATAATCTTATTTTACAGATGAGTTAACTATGGCTCAGAGAGATTCAATGATGGATCCAAGGTCACACAATTATGTAATAGCAGAGCTGGGACCAGACCATGTGTGTTCTGGTTCCAATCCAGCCAGGAATAAACCAAGTTGCTTTTTTGTTCTTTGGACTCTCTCACATCATTTTCAGAACTAAGGGAAGAGAGCCGAATCATTTCATAAATGCTCACTTATTGCAGTATTTTGTGGTCATTCCTAATTATGGGTTTTCTGGGGACACATAGAACAGCTAATGGTTCTTAAAATGCCATAATGTTTATTTCTTTTTAAAATTTGTGGGATTGTTTTATACCTTTACGTAAGTTATGATTACTTACAAAAACCCTAGTACCACTCCCTTTTAATCCTTAAAAAGTAATAATCTCATAGAAGTGACTTGACTTAAACTGGCACTTCCAAGTGATAAAGGGTGTAATTAGTCCTTTTCAAAATTTTCTGCCTTTAAATTATATATATATATATATATATATATATATATGATATACCTATCAAAAAAGATGATGTGTCAATGCATGAAAATCACTTTAAGTATAAACATTTTCTTAGCAAACAGAATGGTCCATTAATCTAGAACCAATTGCAGAAAAACTGTCTGCATCCACTGTAGCATCCTAAATATATTTCAAGACTTATGGAAAAGAAAAATGGTCAGTTTTATTCCTATTAGCTTGCCTTATTTTCTTAAACTACTCATATCCTTTATTATACTCATCAATCAAGGCTTGCCTACAGTTACAGAGTGGAAATTAAAAAAAAAAAAACACCAAAGCAAATGGGGAGAAAATAGTAAACTTTGCCTCCCCTTTATCATCTTATCGGAGGCTATAAGGATGAAGGAGTTATGAATCTCTTAAAATAAACCTTTCTCAATTCACATGTAGCTCCTGGGAAAATTCTGTAAAGGAATAGTGATCTGATTCATACCCCTGAATAAAAAGGAAAATCTTTGTGAAATAGTTAATTGATCAATTTCACATATTTGTGCATGAGAGCTTAGCATAATGCTGGAAATAAATCCACTCCCGGGGCACTAACACCCATAAGTCAGGCTGGCTCACTTTATTGCATAGAACGCGTTTGGTGCCCTTGTGGAATCTGTCATCTGTCATATTTTTATCCAAACCATTAACCATACTGGAAGATAACAATTACATTCCATAAAACAACTTGTGCAACCTAGATGAAGTGCTACAACTCTGTGCCATTCTGATACTGCATGTATATATATAGTAACATACTGTGTGTGTGTGTGTGTGTGTGTGTGTGTGTGTAGTAACAACACAACCTCCTTTTCATCACTACCTACACATGTGCATCACTGGTGTATGCACTGGTCCTCTTCCTGCTAAAAAGACCCATGTGTAAAAGTTGCTCTTGGTGGTACGTCAGAGCTTGCAAGCTACCTTTGCAATCATTCTTTGTCAAATCTTTGAGGTAGGGAGCTCTAGATTTGAGATTTCTCAACTCCATATAAGGATTCCAAAATCATATGTTAATCTGAGACTCTGACTTTCCCACTCACTGTTTTTTGCGGGTCTAGAAAGAGACAAGTTCGTTTTCATTTTAAAAACCTGGAATTTAGGGTCCTTCTATTGGACCATTGATCCTGCCATTAAGGGCTCAGCTACATGTCGGCTCTTAAGATGTCTTTGCTTACCAGTGATCTATAGCAGTTCCTTCTCACCTTCTTCTATATTTTAATTTTTTTTTTTGCCTTCACAGTACCTACTACTATATCAACTTGTCATTTTTTTACTTTCTTGTTTATCCCCTCCCCCAATTACACAAATTCTAAGAAAAGAGACTCTTGACTTATCTGTTCATTGCTATATCTATAGGACCACAAACACTGTCTGGTACATAACAGGCGTTCACTAATATAATGTAATGGATTTGTATAGTGTAATGAATTAGTGACAGATACTTTAGAAACTCCCTAGACCCCCTTATCCTGATACTTAGAAAAGACAGAAAAGTTTCTAAGTGTTCTTTCATGTGTTCTTCTGAAATGGCTGTTGTATGCACATAACCTGTTTTTATAAAGTTGCTGAAAACTCCAATAACATTTTCTAGTTTTCTGTTGTCAGAATAACAGAACCAAGTTTTCTGACCTTTTAAGCATGTCTGGGTCTCTTGTTCTCTCTATCTTTAGGGTTACTTATGTTTATTTCTACTTCACAGACACTTACTAAAAAAGTTCCCAAATCATCTCTATTTTAAAGCCATTTTTTAAAATGAGCATAATGTTGTTTAATTAAATAAAAGAAAACTGTGCAACAGAAAGTAAAAGTAATATATATTGGAGCTATCCAAAAACAGCTCTTATAAATTTTTTTATATATTTGATAAACATTTTTTTTCTGCATAGGCATACATACATCTCCGCGAAAGCAAAAACAAATGATGCAAAAACAAGCCCTGGTGTTGTTTCCTGTCCTTCTGAGTCCTAGCTGGGAATAAAAGTGGAATTCCTTTCCCCAGTCAAGAGTCAAGAGTAACTCCCTGTAGGCAGATAGTGTGCATATGAAACACAGAGCAGAGAGGTAGACTGTATTTTGGTAGCTTGGGGGGATTCCCAAGGAGTTCTGTCAGCCTCATCCTTTCAGAGGAGGAACAGCAATTCCTATAACATATTCCAGAACCCAAAATAGTAACAGCATAGACTGGATTTGTGCCTTAGAGAGAAAACTGAGGCTTTTTTCTTTAACTGGTCTAAACTGTACAACTTTAGTTAAAGACAGCCAAGTGCTCCAGAACGGGGCTCCTCTGCCCAAGCAACTAGTTAGTCTATGTGCATTATATATTAAAAGTTAATATCAAACTGGTATTTAACACAGAATTTACCCCTGAAGTCAAATTATTTGTCTATAACTGGGTTGAATTATTGTGCTTTCAACTTTTGGCCTCTAGACTTTGTACCTGTCAGGGTCCGGGTAAGAAACAGATGTTACCCTCAGGCTGGTTCGTTGAGAAACAATTAATGTAAGGATTCTTTACAAAGTTGGGGTTAGGAGTTCAAGAGGACCAGTAGGAATGGTCTAGTAAGAGGAACTGTCACCACACTAGACCTGAAACAAAAGGTGGAGAGTCACCTGTATGAAGAAGGTTTCCTGACAGAACTGCGGACCTGGTCCTCACCTAACATTTGTGTAGCCTTAAAGAAGAGTAACACTTGAGGTCTACAAATCATACATCTATATATTGAAGTTATAAATCATGTTAACAAAGTTAACAAAAGAAAAAAATTATACATATCTATCATCCTGCCTCAATTAATACACTTCCCAATAACATGGGAGGCCATATTTGTAATTAGGATTCTCAGATTCCATGGAATTTTGCAATGACTAAATTGCAGTATGAGGACAAGCTGCCACCACGGGCCCACCACTTCCTCCTTTTCTTCATACCCCTGTGTCTTTTTTCACACTGGAAGATACTTTTAAGCACATATGTGGTCACCTCCGTCCATATTACTGAAATGTCTCCACCCTGATCTCCATCCTCCCAAAGAGTCCACTGTAGTGGTTTCAGACCTGTTTCACCAGAAAATGCTGAGAATTTGTGTACCAAGAACATGAGGCTGGACTCTGGGTGGGAGGGCATGGCCCCTTGTCTTACACATCCCTTGATCTCTGGAAAGTGGCAAAGTTAGATGAGGACCTGACCAAGGTCCTTTAGAATGCTCAGCTCAGGACAGGTATCCCCCTCCCCTCCCCATTTTGCCATGATACACCTATTCCCTGCTTTTTGAAATTTCGAGTTATGCCACTTTGCTTTTACAAAAGACCTGTATTAGGTGCTGTTTTGATCAACTGACAGAACCTAAAGGATTTTTGCTTTTACAAAAAAAAAAGGCAAGCGGTGAAAATAGCATTCAGTGTTTATCTTGCAGCAAGCTAAGAGGTGGTGCACACCCCAAGCAGCAAGAGTGGCGCCACCAAACCCCTTTCCCGGGTACTGCACTCAGCATCAGGCCCCCAGAGCTTTGAACTGTGTCTGTAAGCATCTGGGCTTTATCTCGATTTATTCTGTGCATCTGTTAGCAAGATGTGTCCTAAGGTATTGGAAAATTCTAAGAAAGGCTATTTTTTAGGTCTGGGGACACTAATTTTTTTTCCCCTTTATATTAATGGGAATTGCTTCTTTACTGTAAGTCAATTTGGCTTACCAAAGATTTCATAAGAAATGCTCTCCTTTTTCATAGCAGAGAGACCAAGTATTACTATGGATTTCAATAAAGAGCCACCTCAGTCTTATACTGAGAGAGCATCTGGGGAATAATACTCCTTTCTCACTTTTTTCCTTCCCTCCTCTCCTCCCAGATACCATTGCTCCCCATCCCTGCTGGCCCAATCACTGGAAAGCCAGAGGCAAAATCACCCTCTGAGGCCGTGTGTCTGAATGGGTCACACACACAGCTCTACACGGCAAGTAAAGAAGAGAGAAACTGGATCTACAGGTGCAAATGGAATGTTGCCAACCCAGATAATAGGTAATTTAGAGAACAGTCTGATGACTGAAAGAAGAAATAATTTTAACAAACATATCTTTGTTTTAAAAGTCCTGCCAATCCCTATATTTATAAACTCCTACAAAGAGCACCCTTGTAAAATAAAATGTACTTAAGATTATTTTTAAGGATCTATTCATAAAAGGCTATTTTACCTCGAGTGCTATAAAAAAGTCTCCTGTCCAGTCCCCTGAGCTCTGCTCTTGGCCCTTTCAAATCTTTTCTCCACTCCACACAGTGGCCAGAGTGATCTTAAAACTTAAATTAGATTATATCCCTTCTGTTTCCCAAATGCTTCCATGGCTTCCATTAGCACTTGGGATAAAATATAAATCCTTATTGTGACCAACAAAGTACTCTGTCATCTGGCTCTCCTCCTCCTTCCATCCTACCTTGCAAATTCACCTGATACCCCTTTCCTCCTGACTTGCTACTTTCTGATCATACAGAACATTGTTTTCAGATTACTAAGAATGCAAAGCTCCTTTCTGCAGGTCAAAAATGAAAGATGAGCAAGAGTAAACCAAAAGAAGAGAAAAAGGAATAGAACAACCAGCATGTTGAGGACATCTGATGTCCGTCTTGTAATCAGGAGGCAACTTTTCTTTGTTTCCCTCCCCATTCTTCTAACTTTATTCAATAAGAATAAATATCCATCCCCTCTCTGCAGATGAGGATTTAGGCAGGTCTTGACCTTTTCTGGTCACTCTCAGATATTAATTTTTTTACTCATTGTTTTAGTAGGGGAAATAATCATATTTCAAGAGTTAAAATGTCCTATCCCATGTGCATCTGTGAAGGTTTCACCAGAAAAACAGAATCAACAGTATGTGTGTGTGTGTATGTGCATAAAATATTTGTGTTATATATATGTCATATATGTCATATATATGTATGAAATATATGATAAAAGATTTATTGTAAGGACTTGGCTTGCTCAACTGTGAATGCTGACTAGGCAACCCCAAAGTCTACAGTGTGGGCCATCAGGAAGGGCGGGCTGGGAGCTCTTCAACTGGAATTCACCCTCTCATCCCAGGCAAAGCTTCTAGTTTCTCAGGAAAACCTCAGCTCTGCTCTTGAGGTCTTTCAACTGATCGGATCAGATCCACTCAGATTATTGAGTGTCTCCCTTACTTAAAGTCAGCAAATTGTTCACATTAATTATATCTGCAAGGTATCTTCACAGAAATGCCTAGATTAGTATTCTGTTGAATAACTGAAGGCTATTCTCTAGCCAAGCTGAAACATAAAACTGAATATCACATCACGTAAGGACCAAAACTCCGGACTTGGTTTGTGGTCCATCTTCTTTTCACTCTACTTGGGACCTTCCAAGGGAAACTCCCTCCTTTCACCCAACTGCTCCCATTTTCTCCCTGCTCAATTCTTCTCATTTCCCCATGGCTTTCAACCTCATCCAACAAAGTGTTTCTTTCATACAGTGAATGTTTTATAAAGCTTCTTTTGCTGTTCTGATTTAAATTCATGGATGATGTAACTTATCTGATACACATTTGAAAAAAAATTCTGGTTTTAATATGGAAGCCAAATAATAGAAAATTTATTTATATTAAATATAATATAATAAAATATGTAAATGATTGATCCTAGGTTCACTAGAATTTATAATGAAGAAACCATGGGAGTAGGGATCTGTGAGGAATCATGGTGAATGTGACAACTCCAAATACAGAATGATGCGAGAGTGTTATATAGATGAATCATTAAATATCATGAGTAGCACTGAGGTGGTGGGGATGAATTTGTTTCATACTCACCAGAGTATCTTGATTTCTATTAATTACTATCACATTAACACCTCAATTAGAACTGACACTGAGTCATCCTTGTTTATGTCTGGTTTCCCTGCTCATTTGTAATAGAGGTTCCTTTCACTTTCAAAAAGTTCCTTGGAATTATAGTGTGACAGAACAGCATGTTCAGAACAGCACAGGGCCAAATTAAACATATATGTGTATGTATATATATCTCAGACCTGGAACTCAAACAAGGTCAGTGGGACTGGAACACAGAGAAGGATATAGAGGCAAGATTCAAGATGGACCAGAGACCTAGTTAGAGCTGACTTACACAGGATCATTCAGGCTATCTCAAGGCGTTTTGTCCATCAGGAAGCCTCAGAAAAGCCTTTGAAATGTTTTTAGTAGGTATATGATATGAAGAGATTTACATTTCAAGAATATAATTCTGCCTATATCTGGATAACAGACTATAAGGAGCTGCACCTTAAATAGCCAGGCACTTGGTGTAGTCATTTAAGTAAGAGGTGATACTCTACAGTTAGGGTTGGTGGTGGCAGACATGGAGAAAAGTGGACAGATATTTTCAGCAAGCAGTATTCTAAAGATTAAAGAGACAAAGCTTAATGATAGATTGGATTTGGGGCACAAGAGGGGCAGTTAAAATGATTCCTAGGTTTTGGGCTTGAGCAACTAGATGGGTAGTAGTGCCATTTGGTGTAAAAGGAAATACGGGGGTGGGCCCAGATATTTTAAAAGTGGAGGGAGGAGATCATAAATTAAGTTTTAGATTTTGGAGTATGGGTATGAAGTACTTTTTATATAGGCATGTGGAAAAGTCAAAGCAGTGATGTAAATCTAAAATGTGTGTGTATAGGAGAGAAATAGCTAATGAGATTGCCTTGGGACAGAGTATAGACTGAGAAGAGAGGAGGACCCTATTGAGTATTGTGAAACACCAACGTTAAATGGCTAAGCAGGGGAAACATTCCAAAGGAGCAGAAAACACACAGCCAGAGAGCTGAGAGGAACATAAGAAATGTGCAATGCCATGGAAACCGTGAGAGGAGAGATCCATCGGAGATAATAAGAAGTATAGGATTGGAGTATCTATATTCTAAACAATGCTCTATGACACTAGCTCTGAGTAGAATCACAGATAAGTTGGAATTGGATGGAATATGTAGTCAAGGTGGGACTTTTTTTTTTTTCTTTTTTCTTTTTTTTTCATGAGGAGGAAAAATCTTTGAGAGAGAGAAGTGAAATATCAAGAACATTTCCATGTTCAATGCCTAGGTTCCTTCCTGAGAAAGTAAGAGGAGAATTAGTTTTAAATAATAAGAAGACACTCTCTTTTATAGCAATAAACAGTAAATAGAAGATTGAGCAGGCTTGCATTTTTAGTGTTGAGAAGATAAAGATTTAATGTGATGGCTTCTGTGTTTTTTCATTTGAACTAACAGATATACTGAGTGTGAAGTCATAGAAGGGAGAAGGAAAATCTGAGGTGAAAGGAGAAAGTTTGAAATGCAGTAGGACAAGCAGGTGGTTTTAAGGGCTTATTCAAGTTTTGGGATCATGAATGCACCAGGGGACCAATACACATGGATTTCTTCCAGTAGCACTCCGAGCTCAGGTGCAGGAGGAAGGAGCAAGCAAGAGTTCTAAGAGGGTTTTGCCAGAGGGGAGCAACCAGAAGACAGAGTGACAGAGAGTTAAGATGTTGACCAAAGGGACGCTACATTAATGCACTTGAAATGTAAGCAAGCCAATTAGGAAGGTGAATAAAAAAGGGACAGATGGATTGGGAAGAAAAGAGAAAGTAACCTCAACTTGATCTTAATGAGGTCAAAGATGGGTCAGAGTGAGAGAAGTTGAGCACGTCTACTGGAAGGAGAAGATTTTGCAGAGGAAGCCTGGGAAAACCCTGTTTTAGGAAGGTCCCTGGACTCCCTAATTCAAATTGGATATTCCTCAAAGTGTTATGCTCTCATGGTGTTTAATTTTAATTTTAATTTCTTAAATTTTAATTCCAGTGTAGTTAACATACAGGTTATATTCATTTCAGGTGTACAATATAGATTCAACTTTCATATATTGCTCAGCATTCATCGTAAGTGTACTCTTAACCCCTGTCACTGATTTTACCAACCATCCACCTCTCACCAACCACCCACCTCCCAACTAATCATCTGTTTGTCCTTTATAGTTAAGAGTCTGGGTTTTTTGTTTGTTTGTTTTTTGGTTTTTATTTTTTGTTTGTTTTTTTTTTGTTTTTTTGGTTTGTTTCTCTTTTTTCTTCATTTTATTTGTTTTGTTTCTTAAATTCTACATATAAGTGAAATCATATGGTATTTGTCTTTCTCTGACTAACTTATTTCACTTAGCATGATATTTTCTAGATGTACCCATGTTGTTGCAAATGGCAAGATTTCATTCTTTTTAATTCCTGAAAAATATTCACATATATGAATATATCACATCTTCTCTATCCATTCATCAGCCGATAGACACTTAACCTCCTTCCATAATTTTGCTATTATAAATAATGCTGTAATAAACATAGGGGTACATATACTCATTTGAATTAGTGTTTTCATATTCTTAAGTTAAACACCCAGTAGTGCGATTACTGGATCATATGACAACTCTGATTTAATTTTTTGAGGACCTTCCATTGCCTTCTGCAGTGGCTATGCACACTCCCACCAACAGTGCACGAGGATTCTTACTCAACATTTGTTTCTTGAGTTTTTTTTATTTTAGCCATCTGACAAGTGTGAAGTGGCATCTTATTGTGGTTTTGGTTTGCATTTACCTGATGATGAAATGTTGAGTATCTTCTCACATGTCCATTGACCATCTGTCTTCTTTGCAGAAATGTCTGTTCAAGTCTTCTGTCCATTTTTTAACTGAATTACTTGTTCTTTGGGTATTGAATTGTATAAAATGTTAAATATTTTGGACTCTAACCCTTTGTCAGATATGTCATTTGCAAATATCTTGTCTCATTTGGTAGGTTGTCATTTAGTTTTGCTGATTGTTTCCTTTGTCGTGCAGAAGGTTTTTATTTTGTTATAGTCAATCTATTTTTGTTTTCACATCCCTTGCCTCTGCAGATGTGTCTAGTATGAAGTTGCTACAGCTGATGTCAGAGGTTGCTGCCTGTGTTCTCCTCTAGGATGTTTAAGGTTTCCTGTCTCACATGTTATGTCTTTCATCCATTTTGAATTTATCTTTGTGTTAGGGTATAAGAAAGTGGTTCAGTTTCAGTCTTTTGCATGTTGCCATTCAGTTTTCCCAAACCATTTGTTGAAGAGACTTTTTCCCGTTGTATGTTCTTGCTTCCTTTGTTGAAGATTAATTGGCCATTTAATTTGTGGGTTTATTTCTGGGCTTTCTATTCTGTTTCATTGATCTGTGTGTCTATTTTGTGTCTGTACCATACTACTTTAATACCGCAGCTTTGTAATATAACTTGAAGTCTGGAATTTTGATGCCACGATTCTGTTCTTTTACAAGATTTCTTTGGCTGTTCGGACTCTTTTTTGGTTCCATACAAATTTAAGGATTGTTTGTTTTAGTTCTGTGAAAAGTGCTGTTGGTATTTTGGTAGGGAATGAATTAAATCTGTAGATCGCTTTAGGTAGGATGGGCATCTCAACAATATTTGTTCTTCTAATCCATGTATGCTGTCACAATGTTTTATATTTTTCCTTCATTGATCTTATCAGTGTTAGCAATATATTATATGGTGTGCTTTTTATTTTGTTTTCTCTTGCTTTTTAATTTAAGTTCTGTCTTTTTTCCTGACCAAAAACTGGAAACCATATATTTTTTTAATTATTTTCCTTAATTTTCACCTTTGAATATCTAGCAATTAGGTCAGCGCCAAACACATAGTAAGTGTTCAATAAATACTATGGAGTAACTGAGTAAACTCTTTTATGAACTAAAACTGTTGGATCTCTGAGTTAAATAGAATGATCTTTTTTTCACAGTCACTTAAAACATTTTAAAATCCTGGACTAAAAATTTTGATCACGTTTACCTTTCCACATGAGTGTCTATGAACAATTTCTATACACTACGTGCATACGCAAAAGATCCTTCATTCTAAATTTCAAACGTACAGGAATGAGCAACTTCTGCAAAGACCAGGAATATACCTGGAAGTGAAAGTGTTGTAATTATGCTGATTTCATTCATAATGACTGAGATGGAAATTACCCGAGAGCTCCAGCCTCTGATAGTCTTAATATATAGTCCCTGCCTGCAAAGAAAAGGCCTAAATCTGTAGTTTCTAGATTATTCCCAGGACTTGGTGTCAATTCAGATAGGCAGTGTGCATTTGTTGCTTATACGGCACATGGTTCTCCGAGAACATTGGAAATAATATACGTCTTTTGCTGTGATTTTTTTTTAACCTTAAAAATATGCTGCCCTGGGAAGAAAAACATTTTCTTAAAAATCATAACATCTGGATTTTAACTACATGCCTCTTTCTTATTTCTGTCTACAGTCATACTCATGGAAATGATGGAGCATTCTGCCAAGTTTTATTTTCATGCTTTTTAACTACCTAAAGAATGGATTTTATTTGGTCCACTTTCTGAATGGAGATATTGCCAATTTAATGGAGTCATTAAAAATTGATCTAATTTTGTAAAACAGGTAACCATGCAAGACTAAAACAAATAAAACATTTCTTAGGTAATAACCTACTTAATGTGAGTAAAGGGAGTTTTGTTATTTTTAAAAAACCAAATCTCTGTATAGCACTGGGGCTGTCTTTTTGTATTACACAGCTGTGCAATGCACTCATGTGGGTGCTCAATAAATACTAAGTGAGCATAATAATAATATCATTCCAATCAAATAGTCAAAAGAAAAACATCAATGCAAATATAGAGTGCTTGATGCTAGGGTTTATACAGAAGTCTGTGATATGCATAACAACAGAAATGGAAACATCTGCTGGGATCTGCTTCACAATACAAGAGACAACAAGATAATAAAACCATTGTTTTTGTGTAAGATTAATTTGTTATTCAGCTTTCTTTTAGCTAGTAAAGGGATTACAGTGGCAAATATTAGCTGACTATGGGACTATTCAGTAAGTGGAACTGCATTTTTATTTTCAATCCATAAGAGCAATATGCTGTATTTATGATGGGGAAGGAAGGCAATGTGTTAAGGCAATCCATTCCTATCGGCTTAATGGATGTTTATGTGGATGTATTCTTCTGAGTCCCTAGTATTTTCATTTTACTTTTGGAATATCGTAATTTGCTGTATTCCTCTCTTCAGCTTTCTGATGGTGAGAGAATTTAAATGTTCATCACTATCTTTCTCCAAAAATACCAGAGGCAAAGAAAGAGAAAGAGACTTAGTATCTAAGAAAAAGCTGAACAGTGGGTTAAAGTGGAGATAGCAGATTATAATGAAGACATAGATTTTTATTTTGATTTTAAAAGATGATGTATAGTTCATACTTTAAAGTATACTATTTTGCACCTACCTGCTCTTAGGTTCTATGGCACTGTCAGTGCAATCAAGAGGAGAAAAAGACAGCACCTACCATGATAATTCCGTGTATATATGTATATGTCTATATATGTATAGATATACACTCTATATGTATATATAGTGTGTGTCCATATATGTATATGTTATGCATATGTGTGTATATATGTATATGTGTCTATATTCCTGTACATTTGCCTATATTTTCCCTTCAAAGCCCAAAGATCCCTGTGTCTTTGATGGTACTTTAAGAAGAGCAGGCACTGATTCGTCGGCCTGGTTTTTGTTGTTGTTGTTTTTTATCATGCCTTCTAGCCATTTAGTGTTTTGATCTGTGTTTCCATCTGGACTTCCTAACACAGCGACTCAGGTGTCTAATCCATCCAGTTTATTTTCTATTGAAATACCTACTGCCTGAAGTCAATTTATTTTGGCAGCAGTGACTTCAGATAGAGATGTATTGTGTGTGTGTGTGTGTGTGTAAAACAGGCAAATCTGAAGATTCCAAACTTACTCCCCATGACAATCCTTTGGCTTTTTCTTATGGCAAACCCAGAAAAAAGAAAAAAACAAAACAAAACAAACAAACAAAAAAAACCCTCAGTGAATTCATTTGTTTTTATTTGTCATTATAAACTGGTTTTGTTCGGAAGTCAGAACTCTCAGAGGCTGAAAACAAGGAATAGTTCCTTGAAAACAAGGAAATCAGCTGATTAGAGCACAATTGAAGCAGATTATCAAAGCCCCATTCTAGAATATCTCCCTTCTTTCTAATTCTCAGCGCTGAGTTCTTTTTAAGCTTCAGAATACAATTTGTGACAGATGATGGCTATATCAAGGTTTGAAGAAAATGTACTTCTGGAGTGTTTGCATGTTTTGTATTTTGACAGTTTACTTTCTGTTACATCCACCTGAAGATGAAATGGGGGAGAGCGGGATGGATGAAAATGTGTAGAGGGAACATATGAAAGGTCAAAATGGCAAAATTTATTTTGATCTTTATGTCGCCCCTTAAAACTTTCACTTCTGCCTTTTCAAATTACATTGCAAAATGAAACAACTGGTATTATTTAATCTAAATCCTGTTTTGCATGCAACTTTACATCAGATTTGTTAATGGATGCTTCCACTGAGCTGCTCAATGTTTGAGGTTTTTTTCCTTTCTTTCTCTTTCTCTTCTCTCTTTTCTTTTTTTCCTTTTTTTCCTTTCCTTCCTTTTCTTTCCCTTCCTTCCTTCCTTCCTTTTTTTTCTTTCTTTTTCTTTTCCTTCCTTCTCTTCTTTCTTCCTTCCTTCCTTTCATCTCCTAGGTTTGGTTGTGCTGTGGTTAGGCATTGCTTTGGCATGGCATTAAGATCAGAAAGGACATGTGGGATGTTCAGTTTGGGTCTGCACATGCTGTCATTTTTGGGTACAAACCATGTGATGTCATTTAGAAGGAGTAGGGTAAACATTCTTTCCTTGATATGATCATCTATAAAAGATGTGAGTTGCCAATGATTAAAATCATTTTATCAATTCTGGTGATACCTGTATATATTATTCAATCTGGATGTGAGGAAGCTAATCTACATATATCTTTGGTGAATAAGTGAGTGGCACTATGTGTCCATAGAAATTTTTTTTTTAAGTTATTACTGGGAAAAAAAAAAAAAAACAAAAAACAAAAAAACATTTGAGGATGCCTGGATGGCTCAGACAATTAAGTGTCTGCCTTCAGCTCAGGTCATGATATCAGGGTCCTGGGATCGAGGCCCTCTGCAGGGAGCCTGCTTCTCCTTCTCCCTCTGCTTGCTGCTACCCCTGATTGTGTGCTCACTTTCTCTCTCTCTCTGTGTCAAAAAGTAAATAAAATTAAAAAAAAAAAAAGCACTTGGGATCCACATTATTGATATACTTCACATAGCTCATCTATGTCACTCCTTCTCTTCTGCCAAGTTGTTGAAAATAAGAGAATTGTGTTTTGTTGTGGTAGAGGTGGCATCTTTACTACTACATCTGTACCTTTCAAAGACTTTCTCTCCTGGCTATCACTAGAGTCATCCCAGAACTTGCTCTACCATATTGTAGCTATTATGTTACACATGAGATATGTGATTGGAAAAAAAAAAAAAAAAAAAAAAGTTTGTCAGTCACTGAATCTATTTAGATAATGCTGGAGATATACTCTTGATCATTAGTACATTCATTCACTCATCTATGCCACATTTAAAAATTTCTATCTTGCTCTAGACCCCCCAAAATAACAGATCTCCTGGGTATTTGACCAACTCATACTGGAGAGAGATCATAGAACGTTACAATGAACTAGAATATGAAGGAAAATGAGGTTGTTACTAAATGAGTTAGACTTTCCATGTGTCTGTAATACAGGTGAGGATCGGGTCGGTGAGAAATAGCAGGTAATAGGCAAGGGCGAGATGATGGGAACCTTACAAAACTAGGTATGTAGATTTTTATCTTAGAGAAGAGTGGTTTTCAAAGTGTGGTGGATGGCTTCCAGGAAGAGCACAAGCTGATACATAGATATATTGTCTTAAGTTGGGTTTCCCTAGGGGAAGACCCTAAGACAAACATGTGCTAAGTCTTTCCGGGGAGGGATCCCAGAGAGCATGAATAAGGAATCAGAGAAGTAAAACAGGGAAGGAAATGTGTTGCACAAAAACTGCTTTATTGAACGGGTTACTCTTGTGTGCAGCTGGTATTTAATTTAGCTTGGGAACTCTGGTAGACCGTGTAGACTGTGTGTCAAAGGACATCTCAGATGAGGGGCTAGAAAACTGATAACTGTTCACTACTTCCCAGTCTTTGGTTAAAAGTCACCCCTGAACCTGAATGTCTTGGAACTTCCTGTGCTCCCCCATGGAGGCAATACAGACTCTCCCCTGGACAGAGAAAGCTGTCAGGCAGTGAGTGGCTGAAGCTTGCTGTTGAAGCTATAATAATAGTGTCCTAAAATAGGTACGCATCCATAACTGCATAGATGGAAAGAAAACATTAGATCTTCTGTTTATGTTTATTTTTATATAAATGATGAACTACTGTTTCATATTAAGATTGGTGCATTACCTGCATTTAATCTCTATGTGAGACAGCCACTTGTAAGAAATGTGTATCACTTCTTCCTGACAACTATATATATATATATATATATATATATATATACATGAGATTATATATGATGTATATATGTATATATATATATATATATATATATAGCATGTACTGTTGACAGTAATGCTCTCACTACTCTTACCAGTTTGTTTATCATCAATCCTTACAAGATATAAAAACAGTTTAAAATATTTTTGCAAAAAACAAATTGAAATGAAGTACAAATGAACAGGAAAATATTTCCAAAATAAGATTTTGCTGGGAAGTGATTATATAGGGTCTGCCAAACATCTTTGAAAAATGATTATTTGAAATATAAATTTATATTCACCATCAGAATTAGGAGTAGATATTAGAATTGGCGGAGATAATGAGTTCATTGGATACATGGCCTAAGAATCTTCTGAAAATCTAGTGGGAAGATGGAAATCATATTTTCTAAGTTGAGATTGAGATGAAGAGGTGGATTTGGTCTATCATTTTACATGGGACATCATTTTATAAAATACCATTTTATAGATAAAAATTAAAGCCATGACAGCCAATGAGATAACCAAAGGGAGAATGTATAGAGGGACAAGAAAAGAGGATCATAAGTATCTTGACTGGTGTTTCTCAGAGAGACCACTAGCAGATCTTTATGGTTTATCCTAGAGTACAAAGGAGGTTTGGTTTGATTTAGAAAAATGAAACAAAACAAAGCAATTTGATCACAAACATCCCATAAGAATAATGATAACTTTCATAGAATATCATTAGAGAGATTCAGAACATGTCATCCCAAAATATACCGCTTGGGCATATTGATTATTTTGAATTAAAGGCACTTTAAAAAATAACCAGCTCAAGAAGGACATTCTGACCCTTTTTTATCCTCTTGAGGGCAGGACATAAATCTCCCATGTAAGAAGTTCCCTCTCTGCACCAGCAGGAAGAAAGACAGACATTCTCATCACTGGAGACAGGGAATTTGGAGCCAAGAAATCTGTACAAACAAACTTCGTTAAACTAACCTTTATCTTCTTGGTTACTTCTTCTCCATTTACTACCCCTAATCTAAAACACTTTGTCTTGTCAATTCTTCACAAATTTATTGTTTCTTTGTCTAAAACGTATAAAAGCGTCCTGCTCTGGCCCCCTTCTTCAGGTCTTCATTTTCTTTAGAAGGTCCCCCTCCCGCATGCACATGTAAAATAGTCAGTAAAATCTGTCTTCTTTTGTCCTGTGAACCTGTCTTATGTCAGTTAATTTATAGGCTCAGCCAGAGACCCAAAGATGGCAGAGGAGAATTTTTCCTCCCTTCATCATCAAACTCTAAACATTAGGATCTTCAATATTACACATTTGTTTCAAAGACCATGTTAGTCTCTTATCCCTGCTTACATTGAGAAAATAAAACTCACTTGGATTTTGAAAACAGTTTTAGGCCATGTTCATTTGTTTCTCTTTTTTTTTTGCTGGCTTGTTGTTTTTGTTCATTTGTGTGTTTTTTTTTAAAATATTCATATTTTAATGTTTAAATTGAATTGGCATTAGTTTGTGCTATATCTTTACGGTAGGCATAATTTTTAAATGGCCCCTAAAGATATCTGGCCCTAATCTCCAGAACCTCTGAGTTCATGTTATCAGTCCCATAATTATGTTATTTTGTAAGGTACTATTGAACTTTAGATTATCCAGGTGAACCTGATCTAATCATATGAGAGCTTAAAAGCAGAAAACTTTTCCTGATTCTGGCAGAAGGGGAGGTCAGAGAGTTGCAAAGCATAAAAAGAATTTGATGTGCTATTGCTGGTGTTGTGGATGAATGAGGCACATAAGAAGTAACGTGGGCAGTCTTAAGGGGCACTGAGGTTCTTGTTTGCTAAGGAAAAAGAAACCTTGGATCTAAAACCACTTGTGACTGAATTCTGCTATCAATATGAACTGAGTTTGAAAGCAAATTCTTCCTTAGAATTCTACCTCCACAAAAGAGCCTAGCTAAGCTAGGCTTCTTTTCTTTCTTTTTTCCATTTTATTTTATTTCTTTCCAGTGTTTCACTATTCTTTGTTTATGCATCACACGCAGTGTTCCATGCAATATGTGCCCTCCATAATATCTACCACCAGGCTCACCGAACCCCCTCACCCCCCTGCCTTCCAAAATCCTCAGTTTGTTTCTCAAAGTCCACAGTCTTTCATGGTTTGTCTCCCCCTCCAATTTCCCCCATCTCACTTCTCCTCTCCATTTCCCAGTGTCCTCCATGTTATTCCTTATGCTCCCCAAGTAAGTGAAACCATATGACACTTGACTCTCTCCGCACATAATCTCTTCCAGTCCCATTCATGTTGATATAAAACTTGGATATTCATACTTTCTGAAGATGGAGGCATAATAATCCATTGTATATATGGACATATATTCTTTATCCATTTTTCTGTTGAAGGGCATCTTGGTTCTTTCCACAGTTTGGTGACTGTGACCATTGTTGTTATGAACATTGGGGTACCGATGGCCCTTCTTTTCACTACATCAGTATCTTGGGGGTAAATACCCAGTAGTACAATTGCAGGGTCATAGGGAAGCTCTATTTTTAATTTTTTAAATTAGTAAGCAACTGTTTTCAGAAGTGGCTGCACCAACTTGCATTCCCACCAACAGTGTAAGAAGGTTCCCCTTTCTCCACATCCTCACCAACACTTGTTGCTTACTATCTTATTGATTTTGGCCATCCTAACTGATGTAAGGTGATATCTCAATGTGGTTTTGCTTTGAATCACCCTGATGGCTAATGATGATGAACATTTTTTCATGTGTATTTAGCCATTTGTATGTTTTCTTTGGAGACGTATCTGTTCATGTCTTCTGCCCATTTTTGACGTGATTATCTGTTTTGTGTGTGTTGAGTTTGAGGAGTTCTTTATGGATCTTGGATATCAGCCCTTTGTCTGTAGTGACATGTTAATTTCAACCTACAGGACCCCAAGCTGATTGTTCAACCAAGCACATCAGAACTTCTGACCTATAGAACTATGAGATGATAAATGGGTATTGTTTAAAGCTCTACATTTGTGGTAATTTTTTATGCAGCAATAAAAAATTATATAATCTCTAATTCACAGTAATGAGTATGTAGTTCAGTGGAACAAAAAATTACTAGGAAAACAGTTAAAATAGATAATTAGGATCCAGAATGGCATCACGTATGTTTTTATGTAGAGAGGACTATGGCATGAATATAGATGGTGAATCTACCTACTCTGGGACAATTGAATCTGTAAATGTGATAATTTTGCTTAGCAGCTGAAAAATGAGGTTAGGAGTTGCAAAAATGGATATATGTAAAAAAATTTAGTTTTATTTGATTGGTATTCCATTTACTCTGAGTTCCAAGTGTTATGAAAGCTTGTTAAAGAGAAGAATTAAGCCATTGAGCCTTATCAAATTTTAAAATAAAACAAAATAGCTTTCCTTGGAGGTAAGTCCTTCCAAATCATATATTCTATGGGGGAGGGGTAGACTGACACTACATAAGTGCAATGCTCATTGAGGTCAATGTGTTTGGTGAGAAATTAAGAGTCTATTGATATCCACTGGATATTGCATAATATTCATGCAGAAAATACAAAAGATCAGTTACCATCACATATCTCTGAGCAGATATTTGACATTACATTTGGGAGAAACTAGTGATTTGCAGTGTGAATCAGCTCTTGCTCAGTGGGTGCTGAACATGTGAAGGAGAAGTTGGATAGTTTCCTATTCCATTCATAATTTATAACACACGCACAAGGATAAAAGTTATTTTGTGCAGTTAAGATTATCTATAGGTCATGATAAAGGCTATAAAATGTATCACTGGAGCATAAACCATATATGCAGAAAGGAAGAGTACGGCTCTGTAAGTAGCAGAATTTCCTCTTCAATGTCAATATACATATAGTTTGATACACAGTGAGTAGTTTGGTAGACACCAAACTGCACCAAATCTTCATTCAATGTTGATAACAACTGGACATTATGTATGTAGTCAAAATACATATGTTTGCCCTAATAATTGGACAGGAGAAGACTGACTGTACATATTAAGTTAGCTAGCTATTGAAGGAAACATTTCTCATAAGGTCAATAATATAGAAATTACCTTTTCCATGATTTTAAGTAACTTACCAATGCTGTATGTCTCAGTGATATATATACTGAGGGTTGACTATCCAGCACTAATAATTTTGGCTGTATAGAAAATACTTAAAAATCTATATTTAAAAATATATTTTTATATTTAAATATATTAAATATATTTAAAAATCTATTTTAAAAATCTGTATTTAAAAATATTTAAAAATCCAAAGGTTTTAGAACAAGAAGACATACCTTACAGAGTAGAATTCTACCAAACAGTGATTAGGAGATTGATTCACTACTGTCATTTGACAATTTCAGTTTGAAAAAAAATATGGTAAGTCTTCTAAATAGCATGTGACAGGGCGGCCTGGGTGGCTCGGTTGGTTAAGTGTCTGATTCTTGAATTTGGGTCATAATCTCAGGGTCATGAGATTGAGTCCCACATCAGGCTCTGCACTTAACGCAGAGTCGGCTTGTCTCTCTCCCTCTGCTCCTCCGTTTGCTTGTGTTCTCTCCCTCTCTCAAATAATAAATAAATGAAATATTTTGAAAAATGTATCATGTCTGACAAAATTCTATTAGTTTGAATGAGAAATTATTTTATTGCCCTTGGTCAATTTTAAACCTGAATAATTAGTATTCCCTGAGGAAGGCATTGACTCCTTGCTAGCATTTCTGTTAAATTAGTATATGATTTAGAAATTTTTGATTAGGTAAAAATATAAAGTTAAGGAGGAAACCAACAGTATATATATGTGTGTGTGTACACATGTGTATTATACATATACATGTATATGTGTAGTTTATATATATGTATATCCACATAGTATAATATACATATATGTGTAGTGTGTGTATACATATACACACATGCATGCATATACATATATATATTTTTATAAGCTATCTTTGTGTGGAGTCTAACCTACAGCTTAAAATTTGTTTTTTTTTTTAATGCATTGGCTGAAGTCTGCTTAGGATTGTTTCTCTCACTGGTTTGAAGCAACTACTATTTTAAATTTTAAATATTACCTTTTGTTATGTCATTTAATATTTAATTTTCTTAATTCATTTAATTTACTTGAAGTTGAGGATCTGCATAAGTAGCTGAAGAGAACAGACTTTTTTTTTTTTTAAACATTTACCAAACTGCTTTAAGAAAAAGAAAAAAATATTCACAGAGGCAGAGGCAGAACCAAGATTAGCTGTGTACAAAATGCCAGGAATTAGCCTAGGGAGGTGGTGTGTTTGGTGCTATTTAGTACGTAATAATCAGTTTTGTGTTTTAGCCTGCCTGTGATACACATGACACATAAGATTCTTTATGTTCTAGATTAAATTTACATGAATACCTTCATGCTATAAACATCTCTTATTCATTTTAGGATACCAACTATGAACCAAAAGCAAACTATTTTATTTTGTTTTGTTTTGTTTTGTTTTGGCGGGGGGAGTTAAGTGCTAAAGGGGAGAGAGAGAAAGAATCTTAAGCAAACTCCACACCCAGTATGTAGCCTGACGAAGGAATTAACCTCACGACCCTGAGATCATGACCTGAGCTGAAATCAAGAATCAGAGCTCAGCATAACTGACTGAGTCAACTAGGCACCCTAAAAAGCAAACTACATTTTTATTTTATCATGGAATTTCTTTCTTAGTTGTTTTATTTATTTCTTGCCAAATGGTCTTGCTTTCAGATATTTCTGGGCACATCACACTTCTAAATGATTGGAAGTCATCAAAATAGAAAAGTCCAGAAAAAATTGCCAACCCATGTGAAAATACAGCAGTTGTGCAAAGGCTAAATAACAGTACAAACAGTGTCTCAGTTCTGGGCAGTGTGCTCCTCCCAGGTGAGGCAAGAGGAACAAACAGGCTTTTGAGAAAGAACAAGTGTTGTTTCCACTGATGTTCATAATAAATCATCATTCAGGATATTCTGTCAATAACACGCTGCCCCCAATCGCTTCATGCCTGCAGCAGTACGCTCATGCTATTGCAACTAGATGAGCTATCAAAGCCTCATGCAGTCAAAGAGAGTAGTTTAAAGAGGTACAATAACAGGCGATTTGCAAACAGCCCAAACCTTTAGCTTCTTCCCCCTTTCCAAAAGTGTGCAGTGAATTTACATTAACACCTGCTATTGGAGATAAAAGAATGGATTTTCACTGCAAGGAGAATGCCAAATCCTAGAAGAGTGACTCATTTCCTTATATTGTGAGATATTGTGCTGAACTTGAGACAACATGCTACATGCAGTATACTGGGTCAAATTTGAATTTTCAAAAATAAAAAAATAATTTCAAAAAATTTTTCAAAAAGTAAAAAATAATAAAAATTTATAAAAATACTGCATTTAGCACACAGAAGGCAGGATTCCTTATCTCTCCGAATAGTTGTCACATAATCGCCAAGTTAAATCCACTCTGTGAACAGGTCATTTTTATTGTCCAAGGATAATTTATATCAGTAGATTTTACTACATACTGACTCAGATTACTATGACATCTAAGATTTTCATGCTGTTAAATTCAATTTATTGTGGAACATAAGGGCAATTAAGGGATAGGAGATGCCATTATATTACATCAAAGTGAGGTTCAGGAAAAGGAGGTGTGTACCACTAGTAATTTGTTGTATATAAACTTAATTTTGAGTGTTTTCCCTGTGGTAAAATGGCAGATACTATTTCTAACAACTCACTATGTGCCAGACACTTTATTCAATCTTAGTTACTATCTAAAAACTAATAAATTTTAAGAATGGAATCTTAAAAAAAGAGGTGGGGGCTGGGTGGCTCAGTGGGTTAAGCCTCTGCCTTCAGCTTGGATCATGATCTCAGGGTCCTGGGATCAAGCCCCATAATGGGCTCTCTGCTCAGCAGGGAGCCTGCTTCCTACTTTCTCTCTCTGCCTGCCTCTCTGCCTTCTTGTGATCTCTGTCTGTCAAATAAATAAATACAATCTTAAAAAAAATAAAAACTAATAAATCACTGAAGATTGGAATGAATAAAATATAATAACAAACTAAAAATTTTGAAAATCTAAAGAACACCACACACATCACAGAATCCATTAAAGAAGTTAATTAAATGTAGTCCCAAAATATCTATTGACCTGATACATCTAATATATATCTCTGGTATCTAGCTCGCTCTCTCTCTCTCTCTCTCTATATATATATATATATATATATATCTGGTATCTATCTATCTATATATATGTATATCTATCTATCTATCTATATATATATATATATATTTTTTTTTTTTAAGAGAGAGGGTGAGAACAAGAGTTAGGGCTAGTGGTGTGAGTGGGCAGAAGGAGAGGGAGAGAGAATATTAAGCAAGCTCCATGCCCAGCATGCAGCCAAACCAGGGGCTGAGTCTCAAACCCCTGAGATCATGGTCCGAGCATGAAATCAAGAGTCAGATGCTTAACTCACTGAGCCACCTAGAAACTCCAACCTGCTGTATTATTTTGGATCTTGTATTAGTTTTCTATTGTTAGGTAACTCATTACCAGAAATTTAATGTTTTAAAATAAAATACATGTATTACTTCAAACTTTCTGTAGGTGGGAAATCTGGTCATGGCTTATTTGCAATCCAAGTGTCAGCAAAAGCTGGGATCTCGTCTAAGGTTTTTAGTAGGAAAGGATCACTCCAAGCTCAAATGGTTGCTGACAGGATTCCAGTCTTTGCAAGTTTTGTTGGATTGAGAGCCTTGATTCTTGATTGTTGGTTAGAGGTCACTTTAGTTCCTTACCATGTGGACCTCCCCAACTGGACAACTTTATGAAAGCCAATAAGAAGAGAATCTGCTATCAGGATGGATATCTTTATGTTACCTAGCCTCATCACAGAAGTAACATCCCTCACAGTTGCCCAGTTCTGTGGCTAGATCCTTAAGTCTAAGGTCCTGTCCATGCTTTGGGGCAGGGGCAGGGGGGAATGATGTGGGAGCATGACTATTAGGAGGTGGGATTATATTAGAGAATATTTTAGTCTGCTCACCACATCTACAGTGCCTCTTGATTTGTCCCCTATCCTCCTCTGAATTTGGTATCCTTGAATGCAATTCATTTTTCAGAAATTGGAAATTTCCAGAAATTTCCCGCTGTTCAGTGCAGATTTACCCAGTATCAGGACCCAAAGAACAGAGCCAAAGGGCATTTTCCTTGACCTTGGCATGGAGACTCCCATGGGTTAAGCCACAAGTCTTCAGAGCTGTGCTGCACTCTCTGCTCTTTCTTCCCCTTTCCTTGACACTCATCATAACTGCATCTTTTCCTGCCCATCCCTACTTCCCTCCCTTTACCCTTCTCAGACGTTTTCTCCCCAGCCCCACATCTCTTACATCTTGGCATCCACTTCTCAGAATAATTCAACTAAAGCGGATATAATTGAAAGACAATAGTTTTATGAAAATAACAGTGATCAAGAATGTGGCTGAGTTATGATGAATACTACAAGTACTTTGCCACCAAGGAAGAACGATCCTTTTTTTCTTTTTTCCTTTAAGTTTCTTCTTTCCTATATGTTTCCATTTCTCTTCTGAGAAAAATTATATCTTGTAGGTTCTCTTAATTATTTGTCATCCCTCACTTAGTTCCTTGGGAACTGGGTAAAAAAAAAGGGAAAAAGAGAGGGAGAGATCAGCATTCTCCATTCTTTCTTTTTTTAGAGGTATCTGTGCAAACCAAAACAAACAAACAAAAAATTTGCCATAAAATATAACATAATATTTTGTCACATCTGTACATAGTTTTAATTTCATAATAATTATAAATAAGTTCTTATGTGATTATTAAATTACAGTAATATGTAAGGCATATAATAAATATATGTAGCTCTTTTTTGTCAAAGCATCTGTGAAATTTTGATTTTATTTTCATGTCTTTCTTGTGACCAGATAATCATATCATTGATACCCATTTTATTGGAAAATAAATAGGTCTATCTAATTGTTAAACAAAGTAATAGTCAAATAGCTTCAGGAATTGACTAAATCAGAGCCCCTTACAATTTCAAGACACCTCAGGCTGATATATCTTATAAGATTCTTATAGACTACCTGTCCGCAAATTTAAAATCTTTAATGTTTTGTTCACCAGAATTAGAGTTCTGTTCTGCAGAAACAGGGATAATAATGCAGATTGAAGACTTGGATGTTGAAATGCTAAAACTGATACCTTGTCAAATCCCGTCGGTGGAGTTTCTGAACAGCTGCCCTCCCACATTTGTGTGAAGAAGACCCACACAATGTGTGCAGCCTTCCCTCCCAAGAGAGAGCAAGTGCTGAACCCATTTCCAAATGCCTGCTCATCTTTCCACTACCGAACTCTCTTTTTCTAAGGTTGTGTAACTCTCTTCATACTTGAGATGCTAATTTTTTGTTCATTAATTACATTGCAAATATCTCCTCCCAATTTATTATTTCACTTTGCTCATGATACCTATCATGAAGAACAATTAATATTTGTAATCTGTCGCGTTTATTACATATTACTGTAGGTACATGCATGAAAAGTGTATAAAGGAGTTTCAGGTTCTCTGTTATCTGGGCACCAGTTGGAAAGAGTGTTTGCGGTGTCTGTAGTTTTATTTCATTAGTTAAAAAGTTGAGGCAAATATGCACATTTTGATATTTTTAAACTCCGTATGTTAGGGTTATAGCCTATATATATATTTTTTTTTTCTGTATGAATTCTAGAATTTACATCATGTCTATGGATAATATATATGTGTACACACCCTGAGTATAGTTTGTGGTGCTGGTAGTTGTCACATTACTCATCCTCTGCCACGTCTGGACTGTTTCAATCAGGGTAAGAGTAATGTGGATGTGGGGGAAGGTGGATGTGGGGGAAGCATCTGGTTCTGTTATTCAGCACTGCCCCACTGTAATCAATTCAGGTATCTAAATTCAAGCTTCCTTAATTTATCCTGTCAAATATAGTTCATTCTAATTAAGAATATATCCTGGAAATAAAGTGGTGATAAAAAAGAAGGGAGGCAAGGACTTTCAAAGAGACACTTTAAGGAGGACATTTGAGAATGCATAAAGCACATACTAATGTTTTTCTGAGAATGTGATCATACACATTTTATAGCTGCTGCTAAGAGGCAATGTAAAATCCACAGGGAATAAAGGTAGGAATTCGGCTGCAGATGTTCACGGTTTTTTGAGGAAATATGATTGACACGTCTGAAGAGCAATATCAGGGACCTGAAGTTATGCATAAAGGGCAAGTGGAGGGAAGAAAAGTTAGATTTTAAAGAGCAAGGAAACAGAAATTATCCTGGTGGCTTGATGGATCCAGGTTGATCACCAAGACTTGATGTGAAGGAGCAGGAATCAAACTGAGGAGAAAGAAACACTGTTCCTTTTAGGATGAACCTAAGTGGAGAAAAAAAAAGGTAAGATGGGCTAAAATCGAACTCTGGGAGAATGTAGTTATATAGTAGAGAACCAATGGCAAAATAAGACTTCTTCATTATTCATTTAAGAACAGGCAATTAAATGGTTATAAATATGATGAAAATGTTTTCTTTTAACTTGCTATTTACCTTGGCTGAAAATAAGCCCCCTTCATTCTCTCTGGCTATTTTAATTTTCAGATGATTTTATACACCTTTGTGACAGCAAGACATCTAATGCATAGCTTCTGTTATTAAACTATATAACCATCTTTTTTTTTTTTTTCCTGTTTGGTTTATCTAAAAATGTTTAGAAATTTGCCTTCTTCAACTTTTCATTTCATCTAAGCCACATAAATTTCCTTCAGGCTAAAGAACCCTTGGGGGTGAGCAAAGGAATGCCAACTTGTCATAACTCGTGATGGTGATCAAAGGCAGCCAGGTGGTCCCTTAACCTTTGATCACTTCCACACAGTTCAATATCTGATTAAGGGAGTATGTTGTTTTGTGTCCTCAGATTCCATTAGTGGCTGATTGTAAGAGAAAAGGATGCTGGGTAATGAGACTAGGAAATAGAAATGTCTAGCTTGACGACATCTTTTTAATTATACCACTATATATACACCCATACTACTGTTACAAGTAACAATCTCTCAATCAATAAAAAAACAAAACGATAAAGTAGCTCCCAAGACTGGCCTTTGCTCTAACAGTATACATTTACGTTATACTGTTATTTCTGTGTCAAGCTTAGGATACTTTCAAAAGAATAAGCCATTACATGGCATGAAGTAGAAGGATAAAGAGCTTTCAGAACCAGGGATTTCAGATCATCTTATATAATTCTGATGATCCCTTGTCATAAGATATGTTCTCAGTATTTTCCAAGTTTTCCATTAAAGGGTTTATGATAGTCTTCAATGTGGAAGGCAAAAGTGAAATAAATGATAGTTCTAAGCCATTAAGGTAAAGAAATGGGAAACCGAAAGTTGAAAATGCACTAAAAGTGGGAGGCGATGAAAAGAAAATGATGGATTTTATTACCTGATATCCTTTTGTCCCTACAGATTACCAAAAGAACCTTAAATAGTTACTCAGTTGAGAATTATACCTGGAACATACTTTGTCAAGGAAACTCTGCTTTTAAAAGTACAAAATGATGGGAAATAGTGCTTTAAAAAGTCACTTTCCCAAATTTCTGGATTTACATAAAAACATGAGTTGGGTGGTGTTGAGAGAGAATGCATAGCCAGGAAATGTGAAAAGATAGAAAGGACTCCAGGGAAGGAAGTGAAAGAGGTCATCTTCCTCTTGGCACATTGCTTAGCATTAAAATCATGGGCGTTCCAAGTAAGAACTGGCCTATTTCTGGATTTGATGTAGTACATACGGAGCTTTTCCCTGGCACACAAATGTCTTTGAATATGGATGATGAAAATGTCCCTTTGCCTACAGTGCAATACATAAACGGGGTGCAAGAATGAAATTCTCATTTTTCACTAAAACCTGTCACAGGTGAACACTGATCTTCATCTGAAAATATTAAAGCCTTCCCTTCATGCCCTTTTAATTCCCCGAGGGCATTAACCTTTTATTCTCCTTTAAACAAGCAACTTTTCTTTCCCAGGGGGACATTTCAGAATAGCTCTTAAGGAAAAAACAAAAACAAAACAAAAACAAAACAAAACCAAAAAAAACACCCTCTTGTCTCCAGGGCATCATCTGGAAATTGCCCTGTCTTCAGTCCAAAATGCAAAGCCAGGATTCTGTGAAGAATTACACAGCTACCCAACCACTTCAAAGCTGGATGGGGTTGAATCAATGCCATGACATTGGGTGTTAAGTGCTCCAATCAAAGTTGCCTCACAGGGACTGCAAACACTGTTTTGTTTCACCTGCCTATCATCTGAACAACACAATTGCCAGTTGCATTCTTTTAGACAAATCTTTTAAGGGGAGCGAGTGGAGCAAACCCAGGCAAACAGAATGGTATTTTCTCTCCCTCACAAAACCACCAGGAAGAGCAGAGATGCAATTAAGAAAACAATTAAAGTATCTCAACATATGTCCCTTCCTCAGTATTCCATCAGATGGAAATTTTGCACAGAGGCCAAGCATGGCTTCTCTGCAGCTGATCCGTGCTGCAGAAGGGAGAGAATTCATAGCTTTGGAATTCTCTTTAAGTGAAAGAATGATCTTACCTCTTTCAATAGGTCTTTATTCTGGTGTTCAGTGCTGGCATGATCTGTTTTTAAATCTGCGTTTTGACTACTGGTGGGAATTCGAGCTGGTGCAGCCACTCTGGAAAACAATATGGAGGGTCCTCAAGAAGTTGAGGATAGAGTTATGCTACAATCCAGCAATTGCACTACTAGGTGTTTACCCCAAAGATAAAGTTAAAGATGTAGTGATCTGAAAGGGCACCCGCACCCCTGTGTTGATAGCAGTAATGTCCACAATTGCTAAACTATGGAAAGAGTCCAGATGTCCATGGACAGATGAATGGATAAAGAAGATGTGGTACATGTAAGGACCTATTTAGCAAGAGGCTTCCATTAAGGTTAAACAATAACCTTGTTGTTTAACTCTTAAACTGTCCCTGTTCTCCTTCCCCCAGGGGACTTACTTTAAAAACAAGCCCCAGAAACCAGCCCCATGTAACAAAGCTCAAATACAAGAGTGGGGCAAGCCAGGTGGAGACATCCGATCCATGGGAGGATGCATTCTGTCTCCCTAGTTACCAAGGAGGATGGGGCCCACCCTTTGGGGAGCCTTGTGGGGCTAGGTCAAATGTCTATTAGGGTAAATTGTAATTCAATTGGTCACCTAGCATGACTGTGCAGCTTTCTCTTGAGTGTTACAGTTTCACTGGCCACCTGTATGTAGCCAGGCCCAACCGCATGGCCTTTGCCCTTAAAAGCTAGTCTGTGAAACAGAGAAAGGTGGCCCTCTCTGTAAGAGGTTCGGCCCTGGCCAGTCAGTTTGATTCTTGATGCTTGGCACGAAATAAAGCTTTGCTTGACCTTCACTTTATATCAGTCTCACTTCTTTAATCACGGACCCATTTTGGGGGGGCATAACAGTACACACACACACACATACACACAACATGAATATTACACAGCTATCAAAAAATGAAATCTTGCCATTTGCAACAATGTGGCTGGAACTAGAGGATATTACACTAAACAAAATTAGTCAATCAGAGAAAGATAATTATCATATGATTTTAATCATATGTGGAATTTAAGAAATAAAACAGAGGATCATATGGGAAAAGAGGGAAAAATAAAACAAGACAAAACCAGAGAGGGGAGACAAACCATAAGAGACTCTTAATCATAGGAAAAAACTGAGGGTTCCTGGGTTGGGGGGGAGATGAGAGGAAGAACGGGATATCTGGGTGATGGACATTAAGGAGGACATGGGATGTAATTGAGTATTGTGTGTTATGTAAGAGAGATGAATCAAAAAAAAAAAAGACTTATGAATTACTGAACTCTACCTGAAACTCATAATACGCTATATGTTAATCGAATTTAAATAAAAATAAATAATAAACAAACAAATAAATAAATCTGTGCTTTGGTGTTTATAATCAGTTTCACATCTCTTTCCAGACTGCACAGAAGTCTAACAGGACTCTGTTTCTAGAGCACAACCCCTACTCTACTTCTTCTTGTTGGTCATGTTGTTTCCACTATTTGAAATGCTTTTCCTCACAATATATGAATCAAATCTAGTTCTCAAGCCCTGTTCAGACATCACCCTTTAAACAATCCCTCCTTAATTTCCTCAACATGCTCAACATCTCCTTTCTTCAATACCAATTTCGGTTGTCTCTTAGGAACTTAGGATTTTATACTTTTTACTTGCGCTACCCATTTCCATCTCTGTCTCTCAGTAAATTGTAAAATTCTCAAGGACACGCATTTGTTTAAAGGAACTTTAAACAAAATTACCTTTTTATCTTTTGTGTGTTGTAGTAAATTACTTTGAACAAAGCAAACTTTCAATAAAAGAATACATAAATAATAGTAGTAATAGCTTACACTTAGATGGTGCTCTATATATACTTTACACTTTTCTAGTATGTATTAATACATATAATCATCCCAAAACTAAGAGTTTAGTTCTACTATTATCCCCATTTTATAGACAAAAATACAGCAGGACACAAAGACCTTGCCAAAGCTCACATAGCTATTATATGGAAGAGCCAGTATTCAAACCCAGATTTCCATAATGTTCTCATGCATCTTCTTTTCGAATGAATGAATAGATTTTGAAAAATGTATTTATAGCACTATTGAAAATCTGTTTATTATTTAAGTACTCATTTCATCCACATTAATGCCAAGATATTTTAGATTGTTTATTTTTTTTCCTGTATGAAGTATCAAAGCTTCACTCCAAGGAGGTTGTTGACCATTTTTCTTGGACCTGACTTCCATAACTAATGGAAAATTTCCTCATTTTCAAATATATACACATATAGATATAATTTTAGACACACAGAAGCTGCAAAAACAGTACAGAAAAATCAGCTGTACCCTCACCAAGTTTCTCCCAATGGTGGGAGAAACATCTTACATAGGCATCGTATATTATCCAAACCAGGAAATCAATATTGGCATAATACCAGTAATAAGTTTCCGGTTCTTACTTGGACTCACCAAATTTTTCATGAAGTCATTTTTAAAATATCTTTGTGTATAATTCTAAGACATTTTATCATATGTGCAGATTTTAATAACCATTACCACAATCAGGAAATAAAACTGTTCTATCACCACAAAGAAATTTCCATATGCTACACTCTTTTGTAGTCACACCCTTCCTTCCCTTCCGTAACCACCAAAACGTTCTCCATCTGTGTAATTTTATATTTTAAGGATGGATGAAATCATACAGAATGTAACATTTTGATATTAGCTCTTTTCTGTTGGCATAAATGTTTTTGAGATTTTTCCAAGTTGTTGCATGTATCAATAATTTATTCCTTTTGTTTTGGAAGAACTGCTGTTTGTTTAACTATTCACTCATTGAAGGACACCTGGGTTATTTCCTCTTTTGGGCTATCTCCAAATAAAGCTGTTATGAACAGTCATGTGCAGGTTTATGTGTGAATACAAATGATCAGTTTTTTTTTTTTAGAGAGAGAGAGAATGTTCATATGCAAGTTGAGGGGGGCAGAGAGAGAGAGAGAGCAAGAATCTTAAACAGGGCTCAATCCCCCGACCCTGAGATCATGATCTGAGCATGAAATCCAAAGTCAGATGCTTAACGGACTGAACAATCCAGGTGCCCTTAAATATTCAGTCTTTATGATAAATCCCAAGAGATAAATGCTGGGTTACATGGTAAGTGTATGTTGAACTTTCTAAAAACTGCCAGGATGATTTCTAATGTGGCTGTACTATTTTACATTCCTACCAGCAAGATATGAGCGATCAAATTCCTTTGCATATTTGTCAGCATTTGATATTAGAAATACATTTTATTTTTTTTAAAGATTTTATTTATTTATTTGAGAGAGATTGAGAGCAAGAGAGGAAGAGCACGAGGTGGGGGAGAGGTAGATGGAGAGGGAGAGGCAGACTCTCCATTGAGCAGGAAGCCAGATGTGGGGCTTTATCCCAGGACCCTGGGATCGTGACCTTAGCCTAAGGCGATATTAAGTTGAACAACTTTTCCTGTATTTATTTATCATCTATACTTTCTTTGGTGCAGTTTGTCTTTTTCCATTTTTCTAATTGAATTTTTTTCCCCCTTTACTGTGGAAATTAGAGAATTTGGTGGCTAAACTTTCATCATCTTGATAGAATCATTTTTAGAATAAAAAATTTAAATTTTTATGGAATCCAATTTATCTATTTTTTTTCTTGGTTAGTTCATGATTTTGGTGTCTTATTAGAACAATGTGCCTAACCCCAGGTCAGGAAGATTTTCTCCTATATTGTCTTCTAAAAGTTTTATCGTTTTACCTTTTACATTAGATCTATGATCCATTTAGAGTTAGCTTTTGTATAAGGTTGAAGATTAGGTTTGGGGATCATTTTTGCAGCTACTGATGTCCAGTTGCTTCAGCACTCTTTATTGAAACAGTCCTTCCTCCTGCACTGAATTGCTTTTGCACCATTGTCAAAACTAAGGTGAGCGTATTCGTGTGAATCTATTTCTGTCACCCGATATTTGTAATTGAGTCCATTGCAGTGAAAGGGAATGTGGGTGTTGGACCCCCTCAGGCATAGATGCTATAGTCACATATACTTATAGATATCTTCTGTTACACACTCAATACTGATGAAATGTGGATCTGCTGTGACTTCCTTCCACCAAGCACAGCCCAATATCTCTACCCTACTTCATGACAGCCTGCTAGTGGAGTGAGGACATACTTGGAGTGGTGGATGCCTTTAAGTTCATATGGAGAGAAAGTGTCATGTGGATTCTCTTTAAAGAATAATTTAGTAAACACAGGGAGAAAATATATTGTATAAATGGTCATTCCAGTTCCTTTAAAGGCAATTTGAAAAAAAAAAAAGGCATCCTTTAAAAACAATGAGATTTATAAACATTTTTTTAAAAATGAGATTTATAAAAATTCATTGCATGTTCAATAAAATATTAGTTAGAAATGTGTAAAATTCAATTACTCTTCCCCATTTTTTCCATATTGTACATGCTTATTTTGCTATTTTTAGGTGTAGTGCCCAGAGTTCTAGACATTTAGATTAATATTCAACAATATAAAATTGTTCTCATATGAGGAAAATAATGACAAGCATCACAGCATGAAAAAGAAAAACTGGGAACTTGAAGAACTTACCTAATCATTTGTGGATTTTAAATCCTGGGTTTATGGACATTCAAGCAGTACTTAACTTACTTAATTTAATATTTTCTGATTGCTTACCATATTAATAGTATCATGATATTCATAAATGCACTCTATGAAAACTTTATGTGTATATAAAAATGATCCTTTTTCTTTCTAGGTATTATTAATGTGTTTTTCTTGAGGGATGTGACCTTCATCCAAATAAGTTTTATTTGTTATAACTTCACTTACAAAGAAATTCCTCTTCTAATGATATTTACAGTGCATCAAAAAAACTGTATTACAATTTTTTTATTGTAACACATAATATATAAACATAAAACACAGAATATAGAATTTACCGTCTTAACCATTAAGTGTAGACTTCAGAAGTGTTAAGTACAATTACACAGTTTTAAAACAGATCTCCAGAACTTTTTTTATCTTGCAAATCTGAAACTGTATAATCATTAAACAACTTCTCTAACCTTCCTCCCCACTCAGCCCCTGATAATCACTGCTCTACTTTCTGTCTCTATGAATTAGATTACTTTAGCTATCTCATAAGTGGAATCATGCAGTATTGGTTCTTCTATGGTTTATATCACTTAATATAATGTCCTTGTGGTTCATCCATGTTGTAAGATGTGACTATTTTCTTTTTTTTAAAAGCTGAATAATATCCCACTATATGTATATTTAAACACATACACACATACATACTATATATATTTTTTATTAACATGTAACATATTATTTGGTTCAAGGGTACAGGTCTGTGATTCATCAGTCTTACACAAATCACAGCACTCATCGTAGCACGTACATCATCCAGCCACCCCCATCCCTCCCAACCCTCTCCCCTCCAGCAATCTTCAGTTTGTTTTCTGAGATTAAGAGTTTCTTATGGTTTGCTTCCCTCCCTTGTCCCATCTTGTTTCATTTTTCCCTCCCTTACCCTCTGATATCTGTCTTGTTTCTCAAATTCCTTAGATCAGTGAGATCATATGATAATTGCCTTTCTCTGATTGACTTATTTCCCTTAGCATAATACCCTCTAGTTCCATCTATATCATTGCAAATGGCAAGATTTCATTTTTTTATACATACTATATTTTGCTCATTCATTTGACCAGCAGTGAACATTTGGATGGCTTCTACCTCTTGATTGTTGTGAATAGTGCTGCTATGAATGGGGGTGTGCAAATATCTCTTCAAGACCCTACTTTTGAATCCTTTGGGTTTTTACTTAAAAGACTTTTGAGACATATGGTAGTTCTATTTTTCATATTTTTGAGAAACGTCCATAATGTTTTCCACATTGGTTGCATCATTTTTTCATCCCACCACCAATGCACAAGTACAAATTTTTCCACATTCTCACCAACTTTTGTTAGTTTCTATTATTGTGTTTGTGGGTTTTGGTTTTTTTTTTTTTTTGATAGCCATCATAATGGCTAATAAGTAACGCTTCATTGTGATTTTGAATTGCATTTCTCTGATGATTAGTCACATTGAACACCTTTTAAATGCTTGTTGACCATTTGTATATGATCTTTGGAGAAATACCCATTCAAGTCCTTTGGCCACTTTTAAATCAAATTATTTATTTATTTATTATTTATTTTGATTTTCATTTGTAGTTCTTTATATTATAGATAGCAACCTCATATTAGATATATGATTTAAAAATATTTTCTCCTTTTCTATAGGTTGCCTTTTCATTGTTCCCTTTGGTACACATTTTTCTGGGTTTTTCTATTTTCACTTTTGTTCACTGTGCTTTTGTTGTCATATCCAAGTTATCGTTAAGCACAATGCCATGAAGTTTTCTTCTATGTTTTCTTCTAGGAGATTTATGGTTTTGTGTCTCTAATGTATTTCAAGTTATTTTATTTATTTATTTATTTATTTGAGAGAGGTAGGGGAGGGGGAGAGGGAGACACAGAGAGAATCTTAAGCAAATTCCACGCCCAGGGCAGGGCCCAACGTGGGGCTCAACCTCATGAACCTGAGGTCATTACTTGAGCTAAAATCAAGAGTCAGACACTTAACCATCTAGGTGCCCCTTGAGTTAATATTTGTAAAAGTTATATATTAAGGGAGTTACTTCATTCTTGTGCATGTAATTACCCAGTTTCCCAAAATTGTTTATTGAAGAGACTTTTCTTTCCACATTGAATAATCTTGCCTCTGTTGTCAAAGATCATTTGACTATCTATGTGAGGGTTTATATGTGGTTTATTTCTCTATTCTTTTCCATTGGTCTATTTGTCTGTCTTTATGCTGCTACCACACTGGTTTTCATTACAGTAGCTTTGCAATACGTTTTGAAATTAGGAACTGAGTCTTTCAAATTTGTTTTTGTTTTTCAAAATTGTTTTTGGCTATAAGAGGTTTCTTGACATTCCGTACAAATTTTAGGGGTATTTTTTCTTCTTATTTTGCAAAAAAAAAAAGTGTCTTTAGGCTATTAAGCGGGATTGCATAGAATTTGTACATCTCTTTAGTGGTATGGATATCTTAATAATATTTTATCTTCCAAATGAGTAAATAAGAGATGACTTCCATTTATTTGTGTCTTTTAAAATTTCTTTCACAATTATTTTTTAGTTTTTAATTTAAAGGTTCTCACCTCCTTGGTTAGATTTATTCCAAAGTATTTTATTCCTTTAATGCTATTGTTACTGAAATTTTTTTTTCCTTAATCATCTTTTTAACTTGTTCATTGTTAATATATAGAAATACAGCCGAGGGGCGCCTGGGTGGCTCAGTGGGTTAAGCCGCTGCCTTCGGCTCAGGTCATGATCTCAGGGTCCTGGGATTGAGTCCCGCATCGGGCTCTCTGCTCGGCAGGGAGCCTGCTTCCCTCTCTCTCTCTCTGCCTGCCTCTCCATCTACTTGTGATTTCTCTCTGTCAAATAAATAAATAAAATCTTAAAAAAAAAAAAAAAGAAATACAGCCCAGCCTGGGTGTTGACATTTTATTCTACAACTTTGCTGGATTCTTTAAGTCTAACAGTTTTTTTATGCACTCTTTAGGGTTTCTACATGTAAAATCAGGTTACCTGTAAACAGAGATTCTTTTACTTCTCCCTTTCTGATTTTGTCTTTTTTCTGTTTTGCCCAGTTGAGAGCAGCTTGGATGTTCAATACTAGGTTGAATATGAATGGTAAGAGCAGACATTCTTTCTTGTTTCTGAGATTAGAGGGAAAGTTTTCAGCCTTTCACCATTGCTTATGATGTTAGCTATTTATTTTTTATAAATTTATAAATTTTTTATTATGTTGGGGTAGTTTCTTTCTATTCTTAATGATTTTATCATGCAAAACTGTTGAATTTTGACAAATGCTTTTTTTTTTTTTTTCCTGCATTGGTTGAGATTATGGGTTTTGGACTTTATTCTGTGAATGTGGTATATTACACTGATTTTCCTATGTTGAACTATCCATGCATTCCAGGAATAAATCTTACTTGGTCATATGCATAATCTTTTTAATGTGCTTTTGAATTTGGCTTGCTAGTATTTTATTAAAAACTTTTGCTTTAGTTTGTATCAGAGATAATGGTCTATAGCTTTTGTTTCGTGTACTATTTTTGGCTTTGGTGTTGAGGTTATGTTGGCCTCATGGAATAAGCTTAGAGAAGTATTCATGTTCTTTCTTCTTCAGTTCTTTGGAAGAGTTTAAGGAATAAAGCCCACTAGTCCTGGGCTTATATTTCTTGTGAAGTTTTTAATTACTAGTTCAATTTCTTTACTCATTATTGGTCTGTTCAGATTTTCTACTTCTTTAAGATTCAGTACTTTCAACTTGTTCATTTCTAGGAATTTATCCATTTAATCTAGGTCAACCTGTGTGTTGGCATACAATGTTTAAGGTATTCTTTTATAATCCTTTTTATTTCTGTCGCATCAATTGTAATGTCTCCTCTTTCATTACTGATTTTAATTAAGTATTTTCTCTTTATTTATTTTTTTAAATCTAAGGTTTGTCAATTTTGTTGAACTTTTCAAAAACCAACTCTTACTTTCATTGATTTTTTTCAATTCCCTGTTTATCTCTGATTGAATCTTGTTAGTTCCGTCTTTCTATTAGCAGTGGGCGCAGTTCTTTTTCTAGTTTCTTGAGCTGTAAAGTTAGGCTATTGACTTGAGATCTTTTTACTTTAATGAATGTATTTACAGCCATAAACTTCTCTCTTAGTACTGCTTTCACTGCATGCTATAACTTTTGATGTGTTGTGTTTTCATTTTCATTTTTCTCAAGGTATTTTCTAACCTCCTTTGTGACTTCTTTTTTCCCTATTTGTAGTTTAGAGTACCTTTTTAATTTTCACATATTTGTGTATTTTTTCAGTTTTCTTTGTGCTATTGATTTCTAGTTTTATTTCATTATGAATTTGTATAATTTCAGTCTTCTTGAATTCAATAAAATTTGATTTGTGGCCTAACATCTGGTCTATCCTAGAGAATGTTTTATGGGCACTTGAGAAGAATGAATATTCTGCTATTACTAGAGCAGTGTTCTGTATATGTCTGTTATGTCTAATTGGTCTACAGTATTGGTCATTTCCTCTATTTTATTGATCTGTTTATTCTATTATTGAAAGTAGAGTTTTGAAGTACCATCCTATTATTTATTTCTCTCTTCAATTCTGTACAGTTTTGAAGTACCATCCTATTATTTATTTCTCTCTTCAATTCTGTCAAGATGTGTTTCAAATATTACAGAGTTCTGAGGTTTAATTCACATTTGTAATTGTTATATCTATTTGTAATTGTTAATGCTCAGTAAACTGGCATTTTTATCATATAATATCCTTATCTCTTGTAACAGTTTTTAAATTTAAGCCCAGCTGTCTGATATTAGTATAGCCACTCCTGCTCCCTTTTGGTTGCAACTAGCGTGGGAAATCTTTAGCTATTATTTTGCTTTAAGCCTATAGGTGTCCTTAGATTTAAGATGAGTCTTTTGTAGACAACATATAATGGGGTCCTATTTTTATATCCATTCAGCCAATCTATGTGTTTTGATTGAGGAGTTTAATTTATTTATGTTGAATGTAATCAATAACAGGAAAGATTAACTATTGCTTTTTTGTTAAATTTTTTTTAATGTAATGAGGTTTTATTTTTGTTCCTCCCTTTCTCTCTTACTGTCTTCCTTTGTGTTTCATTGAATAATTTTTGCAGGGATATACTTTGATTCATTTCTCATTGCCTTTTGCATACTTTTTAAAGCTATTTTTCTGTGGTTATTATTGAAATTACATAAAACACTTTAGAGTTAAAACATTCTGTTTTGAACTGATAGAAAATTAATTTCAGGTGCACATCAAATCTCTACTTCTTTACAACTCCATCCTTTCCCACTTTATGTTATTGATGTTACAAGTTATATCTTTAGATGTTACTACTTGTTAACACAGATTTATAGCTATTTTTTATGTTTTTGACATTTAAATTCTATAAAACAATATCACAATAGTAAAGGTTACTACATGTATTTGCTTTTACTGGCAAATCATGTACTATCATATAGCGTTGGGTTGCTCTCTGTGTTGTTTTATAGCAATTTGAGAGGTTCCCTTTAACATCTCTGGTAGAACAGGTATAATGATAAATGAACTCCTTTAGCTTTTATTTATCTGGAAAAGTCTTAATTTCTCCTTCATTTTTGAAGGACAGTTTTGTCAAATACAGTATTCTTGATTGACAGATATTTTTCCTTTCAGCACTTTGAATATATTATCCCTCTTTCTGGCCTTCATAGTTTCTACTGACAAATTTATTGATAATCTATGGAAGCTTCCTTATATGTTGTAGAGGTTGATTTTCATTTGGTGCTTCTAAGATTCTCTCTTTGTCTTTGACTTTAGACAGTTTGATTATAATAATTCTATGTGGTCTCTTTAAATTTAGTCTAATTGGTGTTCTTTGAGCTTCTTGGAAGTATGTATCTGCTTCTATCCTCATATTTGACAAGTTTTCAGTCATTATTTCTTCAAATAAGCCCCTTTATCCTCTCTTTTCTCTTCTTGAGAGTCTCGTAATGTGCATAGTGATAACATTCTATAATCTCCTTAGTTTCTCTTTGCTTTTTTTTTAAATTGTTTTTGTCTTTTTTCTTCCTTTGGCCTGATGATTTTAAATAATCTGTCTTCAGCATCACTGATTCTTCTTTCTGCCTGATCACGTCTGTTGAATCCCTCTAATGAATAGTTATTATATTTTTCAGCTTAGAATTTGTTTTTTTCCTAATATTTTCTATCTCTGTTGATACTATCCTTTTGTTATGTATCATTTTCCTGATTTGATTTAGTTCCTTATCTGTGTTTTCCTTTAGCTCACTTAGCATCTTTATAAGTATTTTAAATCCTTGTCAGGCTACATTACTTTAAGGTTGGTTTTAGAGTTTTAATTTTTTTCTTGTTTGGACCATGTATTTATATTTCTTTTATGCCTTGAGATTTTTTTTTTTAAATGCTGGGATTTGGACATTTGAAAAAGCTACTGCCTATCTAAATCTATGTGTATCATCTTCTCACAGAGGAAGACCTTCACCAATTAATCTGACTAGAAATTCTAGGACCTTGCAAACTTTCTGATCTCTTGCTTCCCTTGTTGTCTGCCTGTGGATCTGTAGCCCTGTTGGTTGTCTCTCTTTTCAGCAGCTTCCAAACTCTGGCCCCAATCTTGTCTGCATGCAGAGGTGACAGAAACCAATCCCTCAGGTAACCTCCCTAGATAAGTTAGAACATTGGATTCAGGTCCACTCTTTTGTTTTCCTCCTGAGGAAGGAACTCTGATATGGAACACTTCTTCTTGGTTGCTCCTGAGATGTTGCATAAGGGATGAAACATAATTGGATAGGCAAGTGTGTAAATTTTTCTTACCCATTTCACTGTAAGCCCTTCACAGTTTTACAATGACTTAGGCCCTGTAGCTTCTCAACTTGTCTCTAAAGTTCTCATAGAGGTATTCTGGTGCATTTATTTTTATAAACCCTGTGTCTCTATGAAAGGAGGTCCTGCAGTCTATTAGTCCAACATTTTGCTGACCTCATTCAAAAATAGTTCATTATATTTTGATTTTATGCAATGAAGACCCTATACTTTGCTACATCAAGAGTGACATTTTTATGTTTACATTATTTAATTTTTACTCATTGACAAGAACATGCAAAATATCATGAAGTCTATTTCTGAGTTCTTTTTATGTTAAGAAATTGTATTGCAGAATGACTTGAGCTATGTCATGAAGAACTTCTAGTTTATAAGGATTACATACTTATATTTACATTTCATTTTGAAACTGTTTTAAACCATAATTGAATATAAAGGGATTTACAGATTCGATATGTTATAAAATTTGTTGCATTACCCATTTTAAAATTTCTTTATTGCTTTAGCCATGTGAAGAACTGACTTGATACAATGGTAGCCTTCAAATATGTAATCAAGAAAACTCACAGTGAAAAGTCAGGAATAAGAAAGAGAGACAAGTCAAAACTTAGGGTAGGGTGTAAATGGGTAAGGAATACAAGACCTGAATTCTCAAGTCTCTCTCTTTCTCTCAGTCTCTCTCTCTCTCTCTCTCTCTGTCACTCACTCACACACACACACATACACCAGTGGTCAGTCAAATCACATGAATTTTGGGTGAAAAATCTCAATAAGATGAAAGTGCATGGGGCCAGTGACCCACACTTGCTTCACTGGAGGGATTCAGAGACACGTCACTTGACAGGTAATCTGGCCTAATCAGGTATGGTTTTAATGGACAGAGGATTGATGGAGCTCTAATGAATGTTATTAATGGAAGGCCTGATTAAGATTTAATGCATATTGGGTATCTGGAGTGTTACATAAATTAAATACATATACATATATGTGTGTATATATATTTTTGTGTGTATATATATTATGTATATAACATAATATATGTCTTTATGTATATTAAGTCATGAATACATGAATATTTGGTACCTCATGAATATTTAGTGTATCATGGATATTTAGTGTCTATATGATCTTTTCATCCGTATCTATCTCACATGCATATGCTTTTCTTTCTTTATGTACAACATGTCTTCCAAGTTACTAATTTATTTATTTCTTATCATCTTTGACTTTTGCCTATATCATTGGTTTTCTTGACTTCTATAAATATAATTTCATATTCTCAATAAATACCATAAATATTCATTATATGTTTTATAATAATAATGTCTGTTCTAATTCCCCCCCAAAAAACTAGCTACAGTAATAATTAATAAGGAAAAGGGTAATTTCCATTAGGTCTTATACACCATTAGTTAAGACATGGGGCCCAGAGAGGAAGACACCATGAATCCTCTTTTTAAACATTTCTTTTCAGACCTCTCCTTGTCCCATACTGGAAAATTATACTCTTCCCCATGGCCAACTCATATATCTTGCCTCATCCTTCAGGAGCATACTGTGGATCTGAACTCTGGCTGGACTTGGTCACCAGGAACTTAAGATGTAAGATGAAGGGTAAGGAAAGCTAAGGATCATTAAATGACTTTAACTTGTCAGTTAATACCTGGTAATATTACTTTGTTAAGTCTTCAGAACTACTTAGGAATAGAAATTTTTATTCCATTTATAAATTTACTTGCTTGAGCTCACATAACTGCAAAGAAACGTCACTGATTTTAAAACCAGAAGTCGCTGATACCAAATGCTATACTCTTTCTCTGTTTCTTTCTCTGAATTTCTTGTCTTGTTACCCCAGGGCCTGTGTTGAAGTCCCTGGCTTCAAAACTGTTTTATCAGAAAGTAACTGCTACTTAGACCTCCTTTACATGATCAAAGTGGACCACTGTGTGTGCCATTTCTTGTTCCTTTGTCCCCTCTGGTAAAATAGGTGGTAATTAAATATATGCCCTCTTGATAAATTAGGTAAATGTTTTTCCCTCCAAGGAAACACAAAACATAATTCAAACTGAGGTCTTCCTAAAGGTGATACAAATACAAGAATTTAATATGAAAAATATATATGTCTATATATTCCTCTACAGGGAGACCATTATCTCCTTTCTGTCAACATATCATGCAGTCTGCAATTTACTGTATCTTAGAAAAACTAACCTGGACACAACCTCTTATCCTTTACAAGAACACAATGGAACAAAAATAACAAAGGAAAACATAACCCATAAACCCACCCAAAAGCAAAAGTAATGAGTATGAGCCTAGAAGTTCCAAGGTCACTTGTACATAATAGGAATCATAAGATCCCCATCTGTCTCACATGACTGCTGTGAGATTCCAAAGAGATCATGTGAGTGAAGGTAATTTATAAAGTGTAGATTACTACAGAGAAAGAGAGTACATTTCTTACAAGGGCATTCACTGCAACCCTTTCACTTTTAGATAAATCCCATAGGTGACTAGCTACCATCACAATGTTTTGCTCCCTGGGTCTTGGATTGTAGAAACAGTTTCCACTATAACTGCATTTGATCAATGCCAACAGAGCTCCATCCCAGCCAAACATGTGTCTCCTCTGGGGGAAAAAATATCTATCTATCTATCTATCTATCTATCATATTGCTAAATACCCATCATTTTTGAATTTTTTTTTCATCAATTATTTCCCTTCAGAAAAAAAATAACTGCTCTCAAATTACAAATAAAAAAAGAATTGATAATGTTGATTTGGGCCATTAATAACCTTCTTTGTGCCAATTTCTGAACATAAAGAAGAAAGAAACATATGCTTCTGAAGAGCTCTTTGTCTAGTCGAGGCATGTGCTATTACCCATTAGAGCTGAGCCCTGTCAACCGAGGAAGGGTCAGGGAAGGAAAGCCCTTTGTAAACTAAAATGCTTAACCCAGCCATTATGTGTTCACTGACAGAAAGCTCCAAATTCCCAGATCCTTAAAAATCAAATAAAAAGTTTTTAAATGTCATATAACATTTACTCTTGTACCACAAAGCATGAAATCCTTACATTCACGCACTCAGCAATCATGCATGGACTACCTGCTATGTCCTAGGCTCTGAGCTAAGAGCTGGCAAAAAAAGAAGCACAAGATGCATTCCTTTGTTTTTAGAAAGGTCATAGTTGAACTCTTCTGTGAAAAAGGAACGAGTAATGAGATAATGTGGGAGAATATCTGTTTTTCAAAAAGTGCAAATTTCTATAGAAATAGAAGTTATTGTTATGATTAAATAATTGAGTTATGCCAAAGTTTTCACTCATAGAATTGGTTCTAATCAGATTAGCAATAAAATATATATATATATATAAAATATATATTTTATATATATATATATAATTTATCAAGGGAAAGGGAACCAGACATTATAATACCATTCATTGAAATATCTGCTATTCTTTTGTTTAGCCCTAGATCTTAGTTAAGATTAAAAAGCCTTTGTAAATTATCCAACATACTTAAATTTTGAGAGCAGAGAGACTCAGGCTAAGTTGATAAGCCTGGTCAGATTAATTACTATAAAAGTAAACCCAGAAATCAATCATTTTGTTAAAAATAAATAAACTCCATTTTAAAAAGTTTTATTGGCCGACTCAGCTACAAACCACTTTAGTTCTAAAGAAGTTTACTGACAAATTACTTTCTTACCTAGCTTTAAGCTTTTAAAAAGTGAAAAGACTCTATTATGCTGCCATTCGGTGTGATTTAGTGATCTGTGTTTCCTGCTATAAGTAATCAACATCTCTTTTTGGCTTGTTTGCTTTCCTTTCGGGTGAATTTAAATTTAAAATATGCATCTCTTTCTTTTATTATTATTATTCCATATGTGTTCATAGGAATCAGTTACAGAGGCACTCACTATCTGGATGCACGGAGAATGCACGCTGAGTGCTCCTGGCCTTCCTAAACCCTGCTTACCTGCAGCATTTAATTCCGCCTGTGGGGGAAAATGAACTTTTGGTTACTTCCTGATGCCTCATCATTGTCACTGTTAACCTGTCACATCAGATGCATACCTCCCATGGCTGTATAATCTTGGAGAATATAATTTCCTTCCCACATCCCATCACTCAGGATGACTTCTTGTAACAGCTTCAGAGTACTAAAAAGCCTTAAGCGCCCGTCATCACGTGGGCTAACACCTTGCCTGAAAATGACATTGAAACAGTCTCTGAGAAAACATCCTGTGAGTGGTGGTCTAAATTCCCACCGTAGCCATCTTGCTGGTCTCCCTAGAGCGCAGCTCTGCGGAAACACTGATGGTGCTGCCGCGGAGAAGCTGTCATCATTCACTCTGGGGCCTTGCCTGGGATGCCCAGAGTTCAGACTAGATTCCTGCTGGATGTTTTCCTGCTTTCAGACATGGCAATGGGAATGCTAAGAGACAGTCAGGTGCAGACTGACTGCTTCAATCTGCTGAGCACTTCTGTTTATTATTTTTCCTCATCCCCTTGTGTGTGTGCTGTTGCATTTTTGTAGCTGCCTTTCTGTAAAGCATACCTTCTAGGTAGTTATTTAAAACCTGACACTGTAGTGTTATAGTAAGCATAAATTAATGAATGCAGTTTGGGATAAGGTTTACCACTCATTTAAGCACTACTAACAGGATGTTAGACGTGGACACAAAGGTCAAGAACACATAAGCAGGGTGGATCGTACCTGCGAAAGATAAGAGCCAAGTATACAGTACCAAAGCAAGAAACAGTATCTAGTGTCCCTTTCATAACATCACAGCTTATTCGAGTACTTTGCCTGAAATTGTTAAAGACCTCTGATAAAACAATTGAAACAATCTACTATTATGTGTAACCAATAAAAACCCTTCTGTGCTCAAAGATTTAAGATTCTAGGGAGAGCAAACTCAGTACGCATATGTCTGGTTTGGATGTTCGGTAGAGAGGGAGATGGGTTGGTGAGGGCAGCCTTCAGAGGTGAACAGGGTTCTGGTGATCTTGTGATAAGGGGGTGAGGGAGAGAGTGGAATAATACAGCGTATGAAAATTATATGAAAGAGAAAAAGAAGAAAGGGAAAAGAGATACCTTTTGCTAAAATAAAATGAAAATTTCCATTTATGTCAATATTTCCATTTATATCAATATATCAATAAACATTAGAATATTGTTTCTAAATTTTTCCAGGTGTTTTCATGATTTCTTATTGTGAATTTTATTTACAGATCTAATGTTCAGTAGATGAACAAGAATGGGACAAATGTGGAAGCTGAGGAAGTCGTAGAAGCAAAAAACAAGTGAAAACAATAGGTAACATTTGGCAAGCCTGTATGACCACAAAAAGCAGGAACTAATTTTGACCTGGGAAGGTCTGTTAAAAGCTTCCTCCAAAATTTCAGAGTAAGATGAATGAGTAGAATAGTGGCCAGTTGCTTTACCACAATTTAGGTAGTTTGGATTAAATATGATAAAGAGAAGTATGTTCTCAGCAACTATTTGGTACACAAACTATTCTATGGAAATAATTTTGTTTGTATCCAAATACTTATCAGGGGAAATAATCATGTTAACATTTATAATACTCGAATACCATCATACTGAAATCAAAATTCTTGCGAATTTCCTTGTGAGTATTCCTCTTCATCTACCGCACAAAGGTGTGGGGGAATATTCATTGTGTTAAAGTCAATTAATCTGTAAATTGCTTTGCTTCCTAGTGCATGAACTACAAGACTCTCCACTCTTTTGTATTTTGTCAAGGACAGTGAGATTTTGCAATTAGTTGTCTGATGTCTGTGACATGGATACAGTTAAAGATAAAAGAAAATAGATGCGAACCATGGTAGTCTATTTCACTAGCATTTTGTTGCCTAAATATATATATATTTTGCTTTCATATTTCAGACAGGACTGTCACCCAAGGAAGCCTTTTATGTAGGCAGACAATGGGATTTAGGTGAAAATAATAGTAACTTTGAACTGAACTCAGGAAGGTAGGTTAATTTTCGCACAACTGTATAGCATATTGGTATTTCAATAAAAGAATTGCTGAGTTCAGATTTTCTCAACTGAATTCTGAAGTTGAGTTGCTACGATCAATTTCTCAGAAAAAGAAAAAAAAAACATCTTTATAGAGGTTTAATGCAGATTGACACATGGAACACAGAAATAGATCTTCACAGAATTTCTCATTCTCCTTGGGCTTCTATAACCAAGAAGAGAGCATCTCCAGTGGTAAAAATAAAACAGAATGCAAATTCATCATAGGCACAGTAGTTTTATATACAAATCAAACTGATTTTAAGCAAGAACATCTGTGCAAACAAGATTGTAAAAGGTAATTTCAAGGCTACAAAGGAAGAGAAATATGTTGATTGGATTTTAAAATAGACATGTTAAATGTGTTAAATACACCTACTGTGATGTGAGATGTATGACATAATTTAATAAGTTTATTTAATGAAGATCTGCAGAAAAGCCTAACTAGGAGAAACATCTTTTTTTCCTATTTTTTTTAAATGTTGATGTTAAGGAATATTTGACAAGTGAAGAAATTTAAAAGTCCATTTTTTAATTCAGACATACACTGGGGGGCCCACTATGTGCCAACCACTGGACTAAAAGCTAGATTTTACTATGGCTTGACTCCTGTCCTACTTGAACTTACAATATAGTAAAGAGACATGTGAGTAACTTATTGTTCCTCAGGGAAAGAGGAAACCATGGGTTCTCTCAGAACACAGAGTAGGATATCTAAATCATTCCACCAAAATTCAGAAGGTTTCCCAGTTTAACCACTGAGGTTGAATTTTGAAAGACCAGTTAAAGGATATCATATAAAGAAGATGCAGGTGGCTTCTGGAAGAAAGAAGTAGTATGTTGCAAAGACACAGAGTATGAAGTAGCGTAAATATCCCTGGGGAACTGCAAGTGGCTAAGATATTGCCCTTTCTCTAAATGCTCTTCCTCCAGATGGTCCAGAGATGTTCAGTGCAAATGTAGAGACAGAAATGTAGGGAGTGGAAATTCCAAACCAGGTGACACTGACATTTAATGGGAAAGCAGCCAAGAAGCCAATGGAGGCCATAAAGAAGGAATGGCCAGGGAAGGAGACAGAAGAGAACAGTATCACTGAAACTAAGAGTAGAATAAGATTCAAAAAAGATCAAGTGTGCTACAGCATCATGTGCCACCAAAAGGCCAAATCGTTAAGGAAAGAATATCATAGAGGAAGGTAAGAAGTCAGCAGTTAGTACTGGCCTTAAAAGAAAAGTCTCAATGGAGTATTGGTGGACAAGGTTAGACTGCTGGATATTGAAGAGGGAATGGTAAGTGAGAAATTAGAGACTTAAGTCTCAGTGGTATGTGATCAGTCGGTAGCTGTACGAGGAAAGGGATTTGAGCATGTTGATATAATGTGGGGACCAACCAGGGAGAGGAAAGATATAAAATACAGGAGAAAGAGAGAGTGATTAATGAGGCCAGTTCCTCACAGATACAGGAGGGGATAATAGGCTCATCCACCTGGAAGGGTCAGCAATAGCATGGGAGCAGGGACAGCTCCTTCACTTAGATGGGAAGAAGAGACAAGGGGCAGAAGACAGATGGAATACATCTGCTGAGAACAGGGAAAAAGATGTTTTCCCAAATTCTAAACTCAACACATCAAACAAACACACATACAACAGACATCCTCCTAACCACCACACCACAAATACTTGGAGTTTCATTTTTGTTCTTTTCTGCATATTTAATTTTTAGCTGATTTTGCTATTTATGATTATAAATAGCCTGACCTGTACCTTGTATCTAATCTTTAAAATGTTAGCCTTTTTTTCAAATGGCCTGTAGCTTTTCCTGTTTGTTCTCAGACTCATATATTCAAACATAAAAATAGCACAATAGTCCTGTCATGGTGAAAAATAAAAACCTGCATTAAATTTTACCTCTTTAGTATAAAATGTGGTGCCGTGCTAAATCTTCTGGGACTCTGTAAGCCTGATATACATTTTACCTGAAAGTCTCCAATCCATCTGTGTATTCCTGGAGCACCTCTGCCATAACTTTTATTCCTAGCAACTTCTTTGCTGAAAATGATCAAATGAAAGCCCATTAATGATATAAAAAAACAAATGGGTATAATTCAACACATAATTTCAAATACATTCATGCCTAATGCATACTAATAACATAGCATGACATAATCACTGTAGACTAATGAAAGTCAAATGAATTTTCATTAGTATTTACTAATTATGATTTTTAATATAACTACGAAATTTTTGATTAGTAAAGAAGCTTATGCAGCAAGGAACACTGTAAAACCAAAAAATAGTAAATCTACTATAAAACTAGGTGAACATATCTTCCAGCAAGTCTCTAAGAATATTTCCTATAGTCAAGTAATGCTCTCGATGAGAAATTTCAAGGTGATGAAGGCATCCTTGTTAATAGTACATTACCCTCATATCTCAGATTTTTGTTTAGGCAATATTACCTTTATGTATAATGTTCAACAATCCAAGTTGAATCATGAAGAGGGTTGAACAAGCCATGAACCAAAAAGGAGGCAAAATCTATTTCGAAAACTGAATAAAATCTCTTCCAAATTCTTCTAAGAAAATCAGGTCTCACTTCTCAGAGTTGTGTTGACACTTTTCAGGGCAATTCGGTTTTCTAAATACAACAAATAAACAAAAATAGCATGTATCTCAATATTTTCAATGAGCATATTAATTATTCTTTTAAAGTATGTGATCTTGAAAAAGTAAATTATCTAAATTCTCAATATGTACAGGGAGTAATGGAACGAGTGCCTTCATGGACACTTCCATTCTGAAATAAAATGGATCTTTAGTGTGTAAAATATTTCCAATTCATGTTGAGTGGATTTTCATAGACCACAAGATACTTGCACAGCTATAAAGGAAGAATCCTGACCAATGTGCCATCTACTTGTGGCCCCTGTGGACTGCTCTTAGCTGTTTTTATCTACTTACCAATAGACACACAGTACAATACAGATCTTTGGGTTTGAATCTTTTTTTTTTTTTTTTTTCCTGGAGTTCCCAGTGTTCTCAGAGTGCCAAAACATTAGTTAGCTGAGTGAGATCATCCATCTAGTTGTATAAAGGCTTAAGTAATAGGGAGCCTGGTTAGTCAGGTAGAAAGGGAAATGGAGGAAATGAGGTTGGAGAAGTAAATAAGATGCAAATTATCTGTATGTGTGGCCTTCAGTTTTAGGGGAAATAATAATCTGATCAGTTGTGTGAATTTTTAGGAAAACTAACTCTATTTTCAATTCAATATAGCACACTGAGCAAATAAATAGACTTCCTTTCCGTCCAAAATCTCACTAAACAATATTGCAAATATAAGCAAAAAGTAGTGAAATCATAACAATACTAAAAACAAAAAAAATAATATAATGGTAAAAGGAAAATTTAAGTAATTTCTGATGGGCAGAGAGATCATATTTATAGAGAGACTAGGATGGTAATGGGGTAGGGACATTATCAGTTTCATGAAAGAGCCCTTCACAGAATAGCTGGGCCTGTCAGTCTCCCTGCTCCTAACTAATGCCATGAAAACTGATTTTAAAACAAAGTTAAATAATAGCCTTTGGGAAGCCCCTGATGGAGTATTTGGTCTGATTTAAAGAAGCCCACTCTATCTTGTCTTCAATCTTTGTCACAAACCCAATAAGAAAACATCAGAAGTACCACCACCTGAAAAGTATTTAAATTCTTCATTTACAGAAAAAAAAGTCCTGATTAATTTGGCATTTGTGAAGTGATATGAATATGGATGGCTAATTCTTTTTTTTTTTTTTTAAGACTTTATTTATTTATTTGACAGAGAGAGATCACAAGTAGATGGAGAGGCAGGCAGAGAGAGAGAGAGAGAGAGAGAGAGAGAGAGAAGCAGGCTCCCTGCTGAGCAGAGAGCCCAGTGAGGAACTCGATCCCAGGACCCCGAGATCATGACCTGAGCCGAAGGCAGTGGCTTGACCCACTGCGCCACCCAGGCGCCCCTGGATGGCTAATCCTTAACCATGTCTGCTAAAGGGAGAACTTTCTGGCTATAAGACCCATCTAAATGCACCAATCCTAGAGCGTGCTCTCCCATGAAAAAATTTAACAAAACAAAACAACTTCTGAGCTTAAAAGATGAAGAAGAAAAAAAATGAAGAAGGAAAGAAAGAAAGAATAGATAATACTGATAATAACACCTTAGATCCTAGCTTCTTAAACTAATTCAAAAATATTTGGGTAAGCTGAACTATTAGCTAGGGATACTCCACTATCTGAGAAAAATAAAATAGCAAGAAAAAGAAAGCCTAACTCAACAAAGAGAACTCATGTCAGAAGAAATAAAAAATAATACAAGAAAAAGAATAAACATTAGAACACAATTCATATGAGTGTTTTTGAAATATTTAAGAGAATATTACTTTCATGCAATATAAACAACTTAATAGAAGCCATCAAATGACTCAGATACAATGAAAATGTTTTTTGGAAATAAGTAAAACAATTTACAAAAAAATAAAAAAAATAAAATAAAAAATAAAAAGAAATGATAAATAAACCAAGTTGAATAGAAATTAATAATCTCTAAAGTAGAGTAAAATAAATAATTACAAATACAGATCAAAATGATAAAGAGAATGACAAAAACTTGAAGAGACATATAGAGTAAAATCAGAAAATACAAAATATATTAATAGGATATATTAAGTGAAAAAAATGGGAAATATGGACAGATAAATGATTATGGACATATTAGAAGAAAAAAATCCTGAACAAATAAAAGGCACAGATATGCAGATTGGTAAAAATCATTATGCCAAGCATGGTGAGCAGAAAGAATACATGCCTTGATACATCTGACGATAGTAGAGAATTCCAAATACAATGCAGAAATCCAAAAAGCTTCCAGAAAATCAAAATGATGTTGACACCAAGCTTTTCACTGGTGATTGAAAATGCAAGATGACAATGAAAGAAATATTAATATTTTAAGGGAGAAGTTTCTAAACCTAGAATTTTATTCCCAGCTGTGGCAAGTACACTGCGTAAGTCTCCTTAGATTCTTTAGAACCATTTGTAGCCATCATGGCTGTCACAGACAATATGAGCATTCACAGTAATCTAAGCCAGACAGATCAGGCAGGCATGTCTAGAATTTTAGCTTGCCCCTCACTTTCAGACTTGAATAAAGGCAAAATGTCTGCTTTCCTCAGCTGTTGCCTAAGGAACTTTGTCATGGAACCTGAAAGTATAAATGAATGATTTTCCCTCAGGGCAAATTTTCACTAATTGGAGAAAGGAGACATGAGGAAGAGCCTGAAAATGACATTGTCCTCCTTCTTTCTTCCAGTGATCTGTTTTAGGTCATAGTTTGATGCACATGCAGAGCTTTTGCTGCTAGTTATGATGCATATAGATTTGTTTTTCATTCCTCACCTTATTCTTGCTGCCTGGGATTGTATTTGCACTTAAGTCTTGCCTCAGGCTCTGTTTTCTGGAAAACTGGTCTAAGACACAAACCTATTAATCTAGTGTGACTTCACAAAACTGTACAAAAGAAAGCACACAGAGTTTTATATTTTGCATTTTCCTTTTATAGAGAATGCTCATGGGGAAGAACTATGCCAAAATTCCAATAGCAACAGCAAAAATCAAAGAAAAAAATAATCTATATTCAGGAAATAATAAAAATAATTCTGAAGTGCAAAGAAATACCAGTGAGTTAACTTTAATATTTACATAAAATGCATTTGATATCAATTATAGGAGGAAGTCAGAGGAGTCCATGAAAAATGTCTTCAAGAAGAAAATGTGTTTAGTTATGCAACAGTATAATTAATAATCTGGAAGATTTTAGTAATAAGAAGAAGGCGGTTTAAACTTAAAGATTAATAAAAATCTGTACATGATTCCAGTTTTATGTAGCACAAAAAATGACATAATTTTGAGTAGTGGGTGGGGTAGATTTTAAAAAATGTATGTTGAAACTTAATGTTTAAATATTCTTTTCAAGTAGCATAATTTTAAGGTTATGGGATTACATTTACTTCATGTTGTGCCAAAGTACTACTTGAGGTAGTGTGTATAATACATTACATACTGTTTACTATCTATAATTTTAGAAGGAACCAAGAGAAAAGGCATAAAATAAAAGATGAGAGTCATAGAAAAGAAATCAAATATGAAGACCTCTGAGAATGTTAAAAAAAATGGTATACTGACTGAGATAAGAAAGTACAAGGTAAAAACAGAAGTAGAAGACAGATGTGCCAATTTCCTTAAGATACACAGCAGGGATTTTAAGGAGAAAGACACAAGTTAATGTAACTAAAACTTAATGACTCACTAAATTAAAGCATATAGTTATGTTGTTTATGTTTATAAATTTACATGTTTAGAGATAACACTATGATGAACTAAAACGAATAATACAACAGAAAAATTAGGAGTTGAATGTGAGAAATGAAATTACATAATATGATTTTGTTAATGTTTTCATCTATAAAAGCAAAAAATTAATATATACATCTTAAAACAATAAATCAGTAAGCAGGTATATACAATTTTTTCTTTGTATTCATAGTGATTATCAAAAGAAGAATTGAATTGAAATTGTCACAGTTGCTTTCCTAATTAAGTGAATATTAAAAGAATTGTTAACTTTTTTGGTCATGTGGGAAATGGACTTGGAGAGAAGATTCAAAGACAAGAGATAAGGTAGGATGTTATTTCAGTTGTTAAGGTGAGAGATGCTAATGGTTAAATAAGGAAATAGCAGCTAGCTATCAAAGAATGAGAAATTTAATTCATATTAAAAAATGACACTCTTAATAATTAATCTGAAGCTGTGAATACCAGTGAAGGATCCAAGGATACATCTCACTGGAAAGTCTCTAGTGTCATCATTTTAGATAAATAAAGGATTAAAAAAGAAGAGCATATATTGATGTGTCAAGGGTAGTTATGAGAGGGGAAGGATGGAAAGAGCTTAGTTTTATCTTTAGCAAGTTTTTTCATTTAGCACTTGAAGTGTCTTTGACTGCTTCGGTGGAAAAGCAGTAGGATTTATAAGCCTGGAAACCAGATCTTATTATGATATGCATTTGATGGTCACAGAATATTATCAGAGATTAAAAACCATACTAATGAAAATCATTTTTTAGTGAAAATACAATGTAGCAGGAGAATCAAGTATGGAATCCTGAGAGACACTTAATTTGAATGTATAGGCAGAAAAAGAGGATGCTAAAGTCACATAAACTTCGAGGTAGTAAACACAGAAGAAACTTATAGGGAGGGAAGAACTTTGAGAAAGACTAAAGTCACAGGGAGTTAACTAAGAGAAAGAGTAGATTAACTTTGGCTTATTACTGATGATTCTTTCCCGAGGTCCTTGGAATGACCAGATGTTCATGAGTGCAAGACAAATATGTGTTGAAGTAGTAAATGGGTAGTACTCAAAGAGCTAGATTTTTTTTTTTTTTTTTTTTTTTTTTTTTTTTTTTACAGAGAGAGACGGAACACAAGCAGAGGGAGTGGGAGAGGGAGAAGCAGGCTTCACACTGAGCAGGGAGCCCAGTGTGGGGCTTGATCCCAGGACTGTGGGATCATGACCTGAGCAGAAGGCAAATGTTTAATGACTGAGCCACCCAGCACCCCAAAAAGCTTGAATTTAAAAATAAGAAATTGATAGAAACAATACAAATGCTTTTCTATTTATATACACTGAGGGAAAGGGAACTAATACTACCTTGAGAGCAAGAAGTTGAAATTACATAAGTGATAAGGTGACAAAAAAAAGGCTTATGGGAGAACAGGAACATGACATCTAAGAATTGTCCTTGAATAATAAGACAGACTTCTTTTTCTCTGAGACTCATAAGAAAGAAGTATAAATATTACTGATTGAAGAATACTTTGTAGTTTTATATTTGATATAACTCCAATAGCTTAAGTTTTCTTAAAACTACTGAAGATAAGAACAAGTGTTAAGCCATAGGGAAGAGACTTAGGGATAGAAACGATTGAATAATTTGATGATGGAGAAAAGATTAGTGGTTGCAATAGTTTGTTTGGGATATGGGAGATGAAACTGCCCAGTGTGAGGTCTAAAGAACTCAGAGCTAATGAAGACCCAGCTAGGATTCCGTATTGCTAGTGACCACTTGACAGATCATGAAATTTCATGCCATAACATCGTGTAGTTTGGCTATAGGAGTGGGAAAGGTGGATGGTTGGATTGTTCTAGACCCTGACTTTGCAGAAGATCAAGAAGGCAAAGGAGTTAAGGATACTGGCAGTAAAGAGGTTATGCGAATGCATTGCATGTTTTAGTTTAAAGATGGATGACAGTTAAATGATAAATGTCGATAGACTGAGAGGGCAAAACAAACAAAGAGTTGAAGAACTGAAGAGCTTGTCTTTCAGCAGAAGAGGTGAAGTAGTGATAAGGAATTGAAGGCTAAAAAATTCCACTGAAAGAATGACATATGTAACACTTAATATTTCAGGTGAAGAATATTTCCAGACTATGACTGTGTTGAGGAAATTTTCAATAGGAGTGGGTAATAGGAGTTCAGTGGAGAGTAATTGAGTTAGAATTTGAAAGCAAAAGATTTTGAGATGCTGTGTTGGATGTGTTTCTACCAAGATGCTGAAAACTTCTAGGATTTAAATACACTATATATATGCAACACATAATTCCTTGAATATGATCAAAAGACTTGCAAGTATTAAATTGCACAAGTATTAAATGTTGTAGGGATACACATTAGTTGCTATAGATGAAATGTTTGTGAACCTCAAGTATACACATGTTGAAAATCTAATGCCCAAGGTGGGATAGTGACTTTGGGAGATGATTAGCTCATGTGGATGGAGGCCTCATGAATGGGATTAGTGCCCTTATTAAAAAAGTCACCGGAAAGCCACCTGGAGTGAGTTATTTTATTATAGCAGCCTAAATGGATTAAGATATTAGTCCTAAGTATTCTAATACTAACTGAAAAGGAAAAAGAAACACACATATATATATATATATATATGAAACTTCCTGTGTTTAACCTTCAAACTGGAGTGGAAGAACAACTATGTCGAGAATTTAGTTAGAGGGGGCACCTGGGTGTCTCAGTGGGTTAAAGCCTCAGCCTTCGGCTCAGGTCATAATCCCAGGGTCCTGGGATGGAGCCCCACATCAGGCTCTCTACTCCGAGGGGAACCTGCTTCCTCCTCTCTCTCTTCCTGTCTCTCTGCCTACTTGTAATCTCTATCTGTTAAATAAATAAAATCTTAAAAAAAAAGAATCTAGTTAGAGTAATGTACATTTTCCTTACAAATATTAATTTATATAAAAAGTCTGTAGACTGGTATTTCCCAGACTAAAGTTTTTACCTATTTTAAGTGTAGAATGTGATTTTAAATTTCATTTCTAATTTCCCTGAAATCAGTGAAGTTTTATTCAAGTTAGATGGACTATATTATGATTATACTGTATCTTTTCCATAAAGTTGAAATTTATCTGTCACTGTTTTCACTCAGAGATATTCTAGGAAGATTGAAAAATTATTCAAAAAAAATTCAAAGCTTTTTATAAACTTTATAAGATTACTCTATGTGCATCCTTTTCCAGCATCTTACATCTTGCATCTTTATATCCTTATATTTTATATTTTTCCTAATGCCTCTTAAAGCCATTTTTCATTCATGCATATGTTGATCATTAAAATGGGTGTTACATTCTAATAATCATTCTTTGACTTTTTCAAATCAGAGGACTAGAATATTAAAATTAAACATTATCTCACAGATGACAAGATGTATTGCTATAAAAGTTTCACATATTTTTTATTCAAGCTTATAATTATTTGACTTTTACCATTTAAATGACTATTGAGAAAGTGGAAAAGATTAAAAATGATCTGATACACTTATAATGCTTAAACAACAAACAATTCATATCATTCAGTAGAAAATTATACCTGTCTTCTTCATAGTAGACTAGGTTCATGAATTATTCAGATGACGGGCATGATGCTGTCATGGATAGCCACAGTCTACACTGGAGATTTTCAGATAGAGCCATAGAGGGTGAAGCATCATATTCAATAAGGATACTATTAGTAACAAAATAACATCCACCCCTCAAATTCTTCCACTCCTTTACTTCTACTCTGACATACAAATTCATCACACCTTCCTTTATTTGTTAGATCATGAGAATTTTAATCCCAAGGACAATTTTTCAAATGCTATTGGTGATTGAAAACAAGTGGTTATAATGAAAGTAGATTTGCAATCTTCAGTGTAGCATTTACAGCTCTGAATGTTATAATTATGAAGCCATCCATGTGTGTGCTTTCATAATATATTATGACAGAAGATTAAATTCTAAGTAAAGATTGTTCCCCGGTACAGAAGTGTAAAATATGACTTTTCTCCTTTTTTCTCTCCACAATATTGAAATTAGAGTTTGGCCAAAAAAAGTCAATGAGGACTTAAACAAAACAAAACAAAACAAAACAAAAACAATCCAGAACAAACAAACAAAAATACCTCCATTCACTGAAAATAGCTTGTTAGTATTCTCCTTTCTCCTGATGTGTTGCTCCATAACTTTAGCCATTTATAAAATGTCTACTGTGGGGTAGATAGGAGGTATGGTAATGAGGTAAAGGTCAACACTCCCAACATAAATTCATCAAGCACCTACAACAAGAATGATACCATAAAGGGGAATAGTTGGATTTTGTGGCCCTTTTACCCACCAGACATTTTAAAACATAGCAATTTTTTTTTAAATCTCACCATTTCACATCTTTAATCTAGTAGCAAGCATTGCTAAATGGAAAGTGTGGGAAAGAGCCTTAGGGTTGCTAAAGAACTGTCATTTCAGATATGAGCCACAGTGGGGAGACTGGCTAGTGAGTAACTTCTTTCTCACTGATCTTTCATATGCAATGATCACTTACATTGCCTTTTTAGTCACTTGTAGGTTTAAAAGGGAAATTCAAAGACAAACTTAATCATGAAACCATCTGGTGTAGGGTGGATTAATTCTCAGATAAGTTTTGAAATGCTCATGTGTCCAAATGCTGGAAAACATCGTATTATTGTTATTGCTGTTGTTATTTTATATTTATTTATTTATTTGGTGCTTCCCTTCTCCTTAAAAAAATAATCTGGTAAAATGATCTGGGGCAGAATGAGGAGACAAACAGTTTAAAAGAAAAAGAGAAAAAAAAGATACCACATATTTCACTGAATAACAGTTCTGTGTACTGGGTCTTTGTAGCACAGATTTAGAGTTTTCTCTTTAAAATTCACAGTTTTTGAAAATATTTTTACCTTGAGAATTTTCCAATTTTGCTTAAAAAGATGTATTTGCAGTACCTGCCTGTCTGTCTCTGTTTTGTCACTGTTGCTCACCAGCCCTTACAGTAATCCATACATTAATTGTTTCCAAACTTGTATTAATAAACAAATGAACCATGTGGTGGTAGAGTTCAAAGAACTCCAAAATGGAAGAAAGAAAACTTGGGTTAGAATCTCATCTCCACAATTGGGAAAACCCACCTTTTCCTTAGCCCTCCGCACACACTTTCTTCCAGGCTCTCCCCAGCACTCTCTGTCATCTCTGTTTTCCCCCTTTTCCTCCTAAGGTCACCACACTTACAAACCCAGCATCCTGAGTGTCCCCGGGTGGGCTGTACCATCTGGTGTCATTAAGAAGAAGGAAGCGCTGTTCATCCGGGAGTGCAATCAGACGCTTTATGTTACTGCAGCTGTCATCCCAGCACTGTGGCTTCCTGCCATCATGGCTGCAGGGGCTAACTTTGGCTCTGGGAGGACTGGCATCCCTGGAAGAACACGGTACCTTCCATACACAGTCCCCTCACTACCCCACACTCCCGCCTTGCTCTGGACAGCTGGTTTCAACATTTGGCAGATGGATACAGATCACGATGAGGTATAGGCAGTCGACGTTATTTCTCAGTTTGAGGGATTATGGTTCTTTAAATTTTGGAATCTTCACCAAAAGCTGTTCAGTCTTCTTTTCTGTAATAAACTGAGCCAGTGACGAATCAGTTTCTAAGGTTCATTGTATGTGTGTTGGCCAGACCCATGTCAAAATTTAGTTGTCCCCTGGACCCAGTGGACCCAGAGACTCCACAGCCTGATTTAAGCTCTGGAAAGACCTGCTCTCTAAGGAGGGCCTAGAGATTTGGAAGACTCATAATCCTTTAGTTCCAGGTTTTCCTCAAGTATACAAAATAAAGACAAGAGAACAGGCGTGGAAGTGTTGCTTAGGAAAAATAGACTTAAAGTTCTCTACACCTAGACAGTCGCGTACACAATCTGGGTTCTACCAAAAGAGCAGAGTGGGAACTTCCATAATGGATAATCTTTTCACCAGATGACACAATGTTTAGAAGATAAAATAGTTTCTTTGTCAAAACGGTTTGTTAACCGTTCTTTTACAGAGCTTTTTTTTTTTTTTAAAGATTTTATTTATTTATTTAACAGAGAGAGATCACAAGTAGGCAGAGAGGCAGGCAGAGAGAGAAAGGAGGAAGCAGGCTCCCTGCTGAGCAGAGAACCCGATGCGGGACTCGATCCCAGGACCCTGAGATCATGACCTGAGCCGAAGGCAGCGGCTTAACCCACTGAGCCACTCAGGTGCCCCATTTTACAGAGCTTTTTGCTTGTTATTGATTAAGAGATTCTAGCTTAATCTCTGTGACCTCACTTTAAAAAATAACATACAAGTGCTGGCTATCCCCACCGTCTTACAATTCCTATGGAGTAATGGTACTTGTTCAAAGGCTCTCAAGTTCCATGTGGCTCTTGGATGAGCTCTTCAAGTCCTCTCATTTCCATACAAGAATACTGTATTATTCTAGACTCCACAGGGATGATGTAACTGTATAAGGTTTCAGAGAAGCAGTGATTACCAATGAGGCCATAGAGTCACATGACACAGAAACCGCATGCTAGATCAGTAAAGTGCGCCCATTTCAGAATTACAGATTAAGGCTAAGAAGAAATAAGAAATACATATCTAAGCATCACTACCTGTTTATGTGTAATGCTGTTACATTTCGTGAATATCAGTTGTGTTATTTGCTGCTTATGAATTGCTGACAGAGGTACATAAAATGAATAATATAGAAAACGTATAATTGTTTCATATATTTGGCAAATATATGAATTTTGTTGATCAGACATAGTGTAAAATAGGTAATATTTATTTTCTGGGGTCAAATAACATGATTTCATGTGATAGGGAAGAGTGCTGATATTTCTTTATTTTCCACTTCTTTTTTTTTTTTTTTTTTTTTTTTTTTTTTTTTTTTTATTTTTTATTTTTTATTTTTTTTTTTCCCAATTTATTTATTTTCAGAAAAACAGTATTCATTATTTTTTCACCACACCCAGTGCTCCATGCAAGCTGTGCCCTCTATAATACCCACCACCTGGTACCCCGACCTCCCACCCCCCCGCCACTTCAAACCCCTCAGACTGTTTTTCAGAGTCCATAGTCTCTCATGGTTCACCTCCCCTTCCAATTTACCCAAATTCCCTACTACTCTCTAACGCCCCTTGTCCTCCATGCTATTGGTTATGCTCCACAAATGAGTGAAACCATATGATAATTGACTCTCTCTGCTTGACTGATTTCACTCAGCATAATCTCTTCCAGTCCCGTCCATGTTGCTACAAAAGTTGGATATTCGTCCTTTCTGATGGAGGCATAATACTCCATAGTGTATATGGACCACATCTTCCTTATCCATTCATCCGTTGAAGGGCATCTTGGTTCTTTCCATAGTTTGGCGACTGTGGCCATTGCTGCTATAAACATTGGGGTACAGATGGCCCTTCTTTTCACGACATCTGTATCTTTGGGGTAAATACCCAGGAGTGCAATTGCAGGGTCGTAGGGAAGCTCTATTTTTAATTTCTTGAGGAATCTCCACACTGTTCTCCAAAGAGGCTGCACCAACTTGCATTCCCACCAACAGTGTAAGAGGGTTCCCCTTTCTCCACATCCTCTCCAACACATGTTGTTTCCTGTTTTGTTAATTTTGGCCATTCTAACTGGTGTAAGGTGATATCTCAATGTGGTTTTAATTTGAATCTCCCTGAGGGCTAATGATGATGAGCATTTTTTCATGTGTCTGATAGCCATTTGTATTTCTTGATTGGAGAAGTGTCTGTTCATATCTTCTGCCCATTTTTTGATGTGTTTGTCTGTTTCGTGTGGGTTGAGTTTGAGGAGTTCATTATAGATCCTGGATATCAACCTTTTGTCTGTACTGTCATTTGCAAATATCTTCTCCCATTCCGTGGGTTGCCTCTTTGTTTTTTTGACTGTTTCCTTTGCTGTGCAGAAGCTTTTGATTTTGATGAAGTCCCAGAAGTCTATTTTCGCTTTTGTTTCCTTTGCCTTTGGAGACGTATCTTGAAAGAAGTTGCTGTGGCTGATATCGAAGAGATTACTGCCTATGTTCTCCTCTAAGATTCTGATAGATTCCTGTCTCACGTTGAGGTCTTTTATCCATTTTGAGTTGATCTTTGTGTACGGTGTAAGAGAATGGTCGAGTTTCATTCTTCTACATATAGCTGTCCAGTTTTCCCAGCACCATTTATTGAAGAGACTGTCTTTTTTCCACTGTATATTTTTTCCTGTTTTGTCGAAGATTAATTGACCATAGAGTTGAGGGTCCATATCAGGGCTCTCTACTCTGTTCCACTGGTCTATGTGTCTGTTTTTATGCCAGTACCATGCTGTCTTGGTGATCACAGCTTTGTAATAAAGCTTGAAATCAGGTAAGGTGATGCCGCCAGCTTTATTTTTGTTTTTCAACGTTTCCTTAGCGATTCGGGGTCTCTTCTGATTCCATACAAATTTTTGGATTATTTGCTCCAGCTCTTTGAAGAATGCCGGTGGAATTTTGATCGGAATGGCATTAAAAGTATAGATTGCTCTAGGCAGTATAGACATTTTAACGATGTTTATTCTTCCGATCCAAGAGCATGGAATGGTCTTCCATCTTTTTGTGTCTTCTTCAATTTCTTTCATGAGTGTTCTATAGTTCCTCAAGTATAGATCCTTTACCTCTTTAGTTAGGTTTATTCCCAGGTATCTTATGGTTCTTGGTGCTATAGTAAATGGAATCGATTCTCTAATTTCCCTTTCTGTATTTTCCTTGTTAGTGTATAAGAAAGCCACTGATTTCTGCACATTGACTTTGTATCCTGCCACGCTGCTGAATTGCTGTATGAGTTCTAGTAGTTTGGGGGTGGAGTCTTTTGGGTTTTCCATATAAAGAATCATGTCATCTGCGAAGAGAGAGAGTTTGACTTCTTCATTACCAATTTGGATACCTTTTATTTCTCTCTGTTGTCTGATTGCTGTTGCTAGGACTTCTAATACTATGTTGAACAAGAGTGGTGAAAGTGGGCATCCTTGTCTTGTTCCTGATCTCAACGGGAAGGCTGCAAGCTTTTTCCCATTGAGGATGATATTTGCTGTGGGTCTTTCATAGATAGATTTGATGAGGTTCAGGAATGTTCCCTCTATCCCTATACTTTGAAGCGTTTTAATCAGGAACGGATGTTGGATTTTGTCAAATGCTTTTTCTGCATCAATTGAGAGGACCATGTGGTTCTTCTCTCTTCTCCTATTAATTTGTTGTATCACATTGATTGATTTACGAATGTTGAACCATCCTTGTAGCCCAGGGATGAATCCCACCTGATCATGGTGGATAATCTTTTTAATGTGTTGTTGGATCCTGCTGGCTAGGATCTTGTTGAGAATCTTAGCATCCATATTCATCAGTGATATTGGTCTGAAATTCTCCTTTTTGGTATGGTCCTTGCCTGGTTTGGGGATCAGGGTAATGCTGGCTTCATAGAAAGAGTCTGGAAGTTTTCCTTCTGCTTCAATTTTTTGAAACAGCTTCAGGAGAATAGGTGTTATTTCTTCTTGGAAGGTTTGGTAGAATTCCCCAGGGAATCCGTCAGGTCCTGGGCTCTTGTTTTTTGGGAGATTTTTGATCACCGCTTCAATCTCGTTATTAGATATCGGTCTATTCAGGTTGTCGATTTCTTCCTGGTTCAATTTTGGTAGTTTATATTTTTCCAGGAATGCATCCATTTCATCAAGGTTGCTAAGCTTATTGGCATATAACTGTTCGTAGTAACTTCTGATGATTGTTTCTACTTCCTTGGTGTTAGTTGTGATCTCTCCCCTTTCATTCATAATTTTATGAATTTGGGATTTCTCTCTTTTCTTTTGGATTAGTGTAGCCAGTGGCTTATCGATCTTATTGATTCTTTCAAAAAACCAGCTTCTAGTTTCATTGATACGTTCTACTGTATCTCTGGTTTCTCCCTCATTGATCTCAGCTCTAATCTTGATGATTTCCCTTCTTATGTGTGGAGTTGGTTTGATTTGTTGTTGATCCTCCAGTTCTTTAAGGTGTAGAGACAGCTGGTGTGTTCTGGATTTTTCAATTTTTTTGAGCAAGGCTTGGATGGCTATATATTTTCCCCTTAGGACCGCCTTTGCTGTATCCCATAGGTTTTGGACCGAAGTGTCTTCATTCTCATTGGTTTCCATGAATTGTTTCAGTTCTTCTTTGATCTCCTGGTTGATCCAAGCATTCTTAAGCAAGGTGGTCTTTAGCTTCCAGGTGTTTGAGTTCCTTCGGAACTTTTCCTTGTGATTGAGCTCCAGTTTCAAAGCATTGTGATCTGAGAATATGCAGGGAATAATCTCAGTCTTTTGGTATCGGCTGAGTCCTGATTTGTGACCCAGTATGTGGTCTATTCTGGAGAAGGTTCCGTGTGCACTTGAGAAGAATGAGTATTCTGCTGTTTTAGGGTGGAATGTTCTGTATATATCTATGAGGTCCATCTGGTCCAATGTGTCGTTCAATGCTCTTGTTTCTTTATTGATTTTCTGCTTCGATGATCTGTCTAATTCTGAAAGAGGCGTGTTAAGATCACCTACGATTAGTGTATTCATATCAATATGACTCTTTATCTTGATTAACAGTTTTCTTAAGTAATTGGCTGCTCCCATATTGGGAGCATAGATATTTACAATTGTTAGATCATCTTGGTGGATAGTCCCTTTAAGGATTATGTAGTGTCCTTCTGTATCTCTGACTACAGTCTTTAGTTTGAAGTCTAATTTATCTGATATGAGAATCGCTACCCCAGCCTTCTTTTGAGTCCCATTGGCATGAAAGATGCTTCTCCACCCCTTCACTTTCAGTCTGCGTGTATCTTTAGGTTCAAAATGGGTCTCTTGTAGACAGCATATGGATGGGTCCTGTCGTTTTATCCAATCTGCAACCCTGTGCCGTTTTATGGGTGCATTGAGGCCATTCACATTGAGAGTGATTATTGATAGATACGTTTTTATTGACATCGAGTTACCTTTGAAGTCTTTCTTTCTGTAGACTGTCTCTATATTTCTGTTCAATGCTATTCTTGGGATTTTTCCTCTTTTATAGAACCCCCCTTAATATTTCCTGCAGTATCGGCTTGGTGGTTGCATAGTCTTTTAAGTCTTGCCGGTCTTGGAAACTCTTTATCTGTCCATCCATTTTGAATGTCAGTCTTGCTGGATAAAGTATTCTTGGCTGCATGTTCTTCTCATTTAGTGCCCTGAATATATCTTGCCAGCCTCTTCTGGCTTGCCAGGTCTCTGTGGACAGGTCTGACGTTATTCTGATGGGCTTCCCTCTGTAAGTAAGGAGCCTCTTTGCCCTGGCAGCTTTCAAGAGATTATACCTACAATTATAATTTCTCAATTTGACTATCAGGTGTCGTGATGTTTTTTTGGAGTGTATAATCTTGGGTGGAGACCGTTCAGCCTCTAGTACATGAACGCTGGTTTCATTCGCGAGATTCGGAAAGTTTTCATGAAGGACTTGTTCCACGACATCTTCTAGACTTCTTTCTTTCTCCTCCCCTTCAGGAATTCCAATAATTCTGACGTTGGAACGCTTCATGGCATCACTTATTTCCCTAATTCTGCTTTCGTGGGATCTAAGCTGTTTGTTCCAGGCTTCCTCCTGATCCTTTCTCTCTATCTGTTTGTCTTCCAGATCACTAATTCTATCTTCTGTCTCAGTTACCCTAGCTTTGAGAGAGTTTAGATTGGATTGGAACTCATTGAGAGCATTGTGGACCTCCTCCCTGGTAGCTTTAAGCTCCGCCCTAACATTGTGAACATCCTGTCTGGTCGCTTTCAGTTCGGCTCTAATCAATTCTGTTTGGTCATCCATGGCTTTCTCCAACCTAGCTATTGCCTGGATAATTGTTAGCCTGAATTCTCTTTCCGACATATTGTCTATGTTGATAGCCGTTAGCTCTGTTGCGGAAGGTCCATCCTCTGTATTTTTCTTCTGTTGGGCATTCCTCCTCCTAGTCATTTTGGTGGGAGAAGACTGAACAGATGTAGCTGGATGTATCAACTCTGGTGCAGTCAAGGTGCACCCTGGAACACTTCCTGATCTCCGTCTCAGAAGCCTCAGTCTGGGTGCAGAAGCTGAATAAATTCCCCCTTGGATGCTGGCAGTGCAGGTTCCAAGTTAAAGACCCTGAGGGCGCAGGATCTTTTGCTCGTCCCCAAAGCCAAGGCAGTGGCGGCTGTCTGGGAGCTCCCGACCGCCAGAGAGGTTCCAAGCAGCGATCGCACACTGAGATTTTGCCGCCGGCCCGGGCTGGGAGTGCCTGGCTTGCGCGCACCTCTTTTCAGAGGCGGCTGTGGGTCGGGCGCGCGTCTGGGGCACTGAGAACGGGGCGCTGGTCCGTAAGCCGCAGGCTGGGCTTTTGCGCGCCTCTGTCCGGGGAAGAGTTTCGCGGGCGGGAGGCTTAGACTTTGAAACAATGGCCCGGGTCAAGAAGCGCCCCAGGGCCTTAGAAACCCAGGAGAGCTGGAGCGACGTGCACGCACATCTCAAGCTTTGTGGTAGGGCGAGCGCGCGTTCTGCAGACCGGTGCAGCTCCCGTCCCCTCACAGGAGCCGGAACCCCGCGCTCTGGGGCGCGCTGGCGGCTTAGGGACCAGGAGCCGGTTTCCCCGCCGCACTCTCTCTGTCTCCGCGCCGGGGAGGCCGTCTGGGACCGGGGACTCAAGCCCCTGTCCCTAGCCGCCCCGATTCCCACAGTTTGCCCCCGCGATCCTTTGCTCTTTTGGAGTGCTTTCAACCAGTCTCCGAGTTAATGCTGGTCCCCAGACGCAGGGCACTCTCGCTTGTATTGGGGCATTACTTTTCCACCGGTCGCCTCTGGTGGCTCCCTCCCCCTTTTGTTTATCTTCCGATATCAGTCCGCTGTTCCCATTCCGCTTTACCTGCTCACTGGCGTCTTCTGCCCCTGTAGAGATCCAGACGTGTATAATTCTGATCTCAGGCTGATTTCATGGGTGATCAGAGTTCTTTGGTAGGTAATCAGCTCACTTTGGGGTACCAGCTGAAAAGACGCCTCTTCCTAGTACCCCGCCATCTTGTCCCCCCCCTATTTTCCACTTCTTAAAATATGAAGCAATTAAGAGGAGACTTTGTTCGATAAGGCTAATTCATGGCTCAGTAATCTAAAGAAGCAGGATAATTTTCCTACAAATGTCAGAGTAAGTAATTGGGAATAAGTTTAATTTTTTTTTTTTTACAATAAAACTGGATACTGAAAGAGAAAAAAATCAGAAATGAAATCATTTTGATATTCTTAACGTTTCTGACAAGTCCCAAGTCATACTGCATGCATTGTAGTTCTCTAGAGTTGTTAGCTGCTGAGCAATAAAGCAGGTTTGACCTCTTTATTCAGCCTAATGTTGGCTTTTCTCAACCAAAACATATTATGTTAACATGCAGGCACTCTCCAACCAAAATGTACTTCTAGAGAATTTGAAACTCATGACTTATAATAAGGTTCAATTTTCTGTCCTGTGGTACAGTGAAAAAAAAAAAAAACAAAAAACAAAAACACAAAAAGTCAGTGTGATTATGGATGCAAATAATACTTGTAAGTAAAACTTGTACGTAAACTCAGAATTCACTATTTGTACCTTTTATTGGAAACTAACTCAAAAATGACCTTTCCTTGCTAGTCAAACTTCTAGATGGGTAGGGAGAATATCTCCTACCAATAATTTTTTTAGGAAACAGTGTATTTTATTCTTAGAGCTTTCTGTACAGCAGAGGGTACAGCTAGCAAACAGATTATTCTAATTTAATAATTAAGGTATACATTGTTGGTTAAAGGAAAAATTTGCTAAACGGGGATTGGTGTTCATTTGGATTCCCACGTACTAATCAAAAATTTTCAAATTTTAAAACAGTGGCAGTAGCTTAAGCAAAACAAACAAGTGAATAAAATGTAAAAGATCTTTAAAGAATTATGAAGCTACGGGGCGCCTGGGTGGCTCAGTGGGTTAATGCCTCTGCCTTCGGCTCAGGTCATGATCCCAGGGTCCTGGGATCGAGCCCCGCATCGGGCTCTCTGCTCAGCAGGGAGCCTGCTTCCTCCTTTCTCTCTCTGCCTGCCTCTCTGCCTAGTTGTTATCTCTGTCTGTCAAATAAATAAATAAAATCTTTAAAAAAAAAAATTATGAAGCTACAAGTTTTCTCCTAGAACCTAAGTACAGAAATGAAGCTCAGACACTTAGTCGGAATGGAAAAATATCATCAGGAAGATAGGCATTTTGTTTTCTTTATTTTTCATCTCTTGCTGTTTCTCAACTGCTTTATTTTTTTCTCTTCCTAAAGAACAAATTCCTCTGCTTCTCATTCTCCCTGATAAGCAGAAGATCATCACTCTACTGTTTTCAGTTTACTTCTCCTTTCTCAAAGCTGGGCCAGAATAAACTAAAATATCTTAGCTCAACTTAAAATTCCCTAGAGAAGGAAACTGGAAGGCCTGCTTGGATCAGAGATAGCTGAGTGGGAGGCGTATTTCTGGTACATTGACGAACCTGGGCTGGAGAAGGCTACAGGGAACTGGGCTACCTCCCTCCTCAAATAACCTTTACTTAAAAGTCAAACCCCCTTCCTTCCACTAGGTACAATTCATTTCATTAGATAGAAAGCTGGCTAAGTCACTCTCAAATTTATGTGAAGCCACTAATCTTAACTTGACTCTCTCAGTTTGATCTAAATAGAATGGCAAGCAAACTCCAGTGGAGGGGGTCCTCGGTGGTTCAGTCCCTTAAGTGTCTGCCTTGGCTCAGGTCATGATCTGGAGGTCCTGGGATCAAGCTGGTATCAGGTTCCTTGGGATCAAGCCTGGTATCAGGTTCCCTGCTCAGTGGGGAGCCTACTTCTCCCTCTGCCTCTCCCCTTGCTCATGCTCTTTCTTTCTCTCGAAAAAATAAATAAAATCTAAAAAACAAAACAAAAACAAAGATCAGCAAAAACAACAACAACAACAAGAACTCCAGCAGAAAGCAGAAGTTAGCATTCTGGTCAATATCTTGTCTCTTTTTTAAACACATGGACTCACAAATAGAAGCTTCTCATCATTAGTCATTTCATGAATCATATTTTTAAAGTCAAGATATCAGTCCCATTTAAATTTAACGTACCTTAAACTAAGATGTATGTGTTTTTTTCACTTTGGTGTCCATTGAATTATTGGCAAAAGGGTATTTAGAAATCCATAATAGTATTTCCTATAGTAGCTGTGAAATTGAAATAATTTTCCCTTTATACTTCATTATACTTCCGCTTATTCTCTTGTCAAATAGTTCATTGCACCTCAAATATCTGGGAGGCACCGTGGGGGGAACTCCAAGTTTCAAAATGGACAAAACAAAGACCACATCTACATGGAGTTTACTTTGCAGTGGAGGTTGATCACAATAAAAACAAAAATGTGGAATAGATTGAACATATTAGTTGGTGATAGCACTATGAAGAAGCCTAAAGCAGGTAACCACGTGGATGAGGGTCATTGTAAAGGATAGTCAGGAACAGCTTCTCTAAAGAGATGACCTCTGTGCAGAGCTGAAGAAGCTGGAAGGGGCAAAAGCATCTTCGGCATCAGCATGGACAAAGGGGGTGAAACAGGACAATGTCTGTTACTGAGTGGAACTGAGACCAGTTTGTGAGAGTCTAAGGAGTACAGGGAGAGAAGCGCTCCAATAAATGAGGGTGGGATGAGAACAGGAAGGGGGTCAGGGTCAGATTTTTGGTACATTGACAAGAAGCCATTTAGACAATTTCAAGCAGAAGGGATACAATTAAACTGCTTGTAAAACATCTTTTAGTGGGGTTAAGATTGAAGGACGGGTGACCAGCTAGGTCATTACACTAGTTCAGGTTTGCAGGTTCAAGGTGCTCATGGCTTGGAGTGAGTGGAAGGAGTAGAGGTAGTAGAGGAGTAGATGGAAAACAGATCTGATTGGTTTGGTGTAGCGTGTGAGAGAAAGAGAGAACATAGGGATAGGACAAAGGAATTTAGCCCGATCAACTCATAGAACTGAAATTTTCTTACTGAAATAAAACAAATTGGGTGAAGAGCAGGTTTTGAAAAAGTGGGAAGCATGTTGAATTGTAAGAGACACTTAGATTGAAGCACATACCTATTTCACATGAGAGTCAACTATCTACATTTGTAATAAAAATTTATAGAAAACAAAATTCAGTAATATAAATAGTAGTTAGCATTAACAACTATTAGAAAAATAGTAACTATTATAATAAACAACAGGATCACTGTTCTTTTAAGATTTAAAATGTTACGGGTAATGCCACTGCTTAAAGATGAAGTAAGCTTAGGCAGAGTGAGGAAAGTAGTGATTTTATTACATTTGGGGACCTAAGAAAATATTAATTTTTTAAAAGTTATTTGTTTTATTTTTATCTTTTGTCTTTTTATTCTAAAAGACCTCTCCTTCAGAATGAACTCAGCCTCTCTTTGCTGATTCCTCCCCATGCCCCCAGCTTTAAACCCAGCTGGTTCTGGGGACCAGGCAGGGATGTCTACTGGCAAGACCAGTTGAAGATCCTGAGAAGCAGGAGAGAGTGGTGGGGCATCTGGTGAACTGTAGGCAACTGAAAGGTGTAGTTGCTAGTCAGTTTTAGCCCATTATTGCCAACTGGAAAATGAGAGGATATATTCCAGCCAGTCCTTCTAAATTTAAAAGAAAAAATAAACTTCTATATTTTAAGAAAGCATATAAAATATCTCAATGCTGAAATGTGAACTAAATTTTTAAACTACAGTAAAATCTAAACCCAAAATGCTAAATTCAATCCCTAAACAGTTTGTAGCATCTGTTATAAATTGGTGCCCCTACTCCTTCATAGAATGTTGATTTTCTCAGTGTTATTAGTATCCACTGAACATTAGTTAAAAAGAAAACCTTATGGATTAAACACAGTCTCATTGATAGATGGATGATTTATCCCTAGAGGAGAAACTGTACCTGTTATCCTATGATGATAATAAAAGGAAAGAAATACATAACCAAATGGTTAACCATTCATTGAATGATTTTATGTGTCAGATATCACCATGTTAATCTTATCTACATTATCCCTTATAAGCTTTAAAATTAATGAACCTAAAAATTAAATGGCTTTTCCAAGTAGTAGGGCTGGGCTTTGAGTAAAATTAGTTTATTTCCAAGACCCACATATGTAACTATTAAGCTGTATTGCCTCAAAGAGATGTATGATATCCAGTTTCCATAGTATTTTGGTTAAGTTGTTTCACCTAACATGTAATCTATTTTGAACTTATCAATGACAATTTTATTATTAGATTATATGTTGTTTTCCTAATAAGTTCCCCCTACTCTAGCTCTTCCTAGTAATGTAGTAAGGAGTCAGTTTGCCATAACCAAAGGCTAACATGGTGGGGTGGTGAGTACCTTTAAAGGCTTGAAGAGGTTTCCAAACCAGCTGCTTTGATTTAGAGACTTCCAAGTGCCATTTTAATTCAATATCACCTCAGAACCTATGACATCATTAGAGTTAGGGACCTTACTTAATGGGCCCCTCTCCTTTGCTTCCTTTTTTTGTAGGCAATAAATTCTATAAACAAAGTTCTCTGAGAGATGGTAGTGCTTGATTTTGTTTACAGTTAAGTAGCTCTGTTTTCACTCAGCTTTTGAACTTGGGCTTTTCTAGGCAAGTGAGATGTGGAACAAAAATGTGGAATTTTCCCTTAGGTAAGAATGTATTCTTCCAAAAAAATTTTATAGTTGTTTTGAAATGTATTATTATACCAAATACAGCAAAACACATATATGCACCAATAGTTAAATTTTTCAATAAACATAGATAGGACCTTACCACCTGGCTTAAGCATTGGAGGTTAATAGTACCTGGGATAACTGTGTGTGCTTAAAAAAATTATATCTTTCTCTTTCCCAATGACCATACTCATGCCCCAAGAGGTAACCACTATCCAGACCTTCATATTAATCACTCCCTTACTCTTTACAGATCTACAGACTATGTAGACCTAAATAATACATCATTTACTTTTTCCTATTTTTGAAATTAATACAGTGGAATTATTTTGCATTCATTCACCTGTGATTTGCCATTTACTCAAAAGTAGTTTTGGAGATTTAGACATGTTGATGCATGTAGTTGTACTTCATTTACCTTCATTGCTTTATAATATTTCATGGTGTTGACCTATTGATCCATTGTATTCTGGATGGACTTTGGGGTTATTTCCATTCTGTTGCTATTGTGAACAATGCTGCTATGAGCATAAATAAACATATGTATGTATGTGTGTATATACCCTGAACACATGGGCAAGAATTTCTCTAGTTTATAGAATTGTCAAAATTTCTAGTTAATGGCATTCACAGAGTACATGGGCTATCTTCTACCCTTGCTAGCTATAGATGTTGACTTCTTTTGCTCTACAATTTCAGCAGTATTAGATATTATTAACTTATTCGGTGTGAAACAATACCTTCATTTGGTGTTAGAGTTTTCTCTGATTAACAATGAAGTTGAAGATAGTGGTTTTTTTTTTTTTTCCAGATTTATTTATTTTAGAGAGAGAAAGCAAGCAAGCAGGGGGAAGAACAGATAAAAGAATCCTGAAGCAGACTTCCTGCTGAGGGCAGAGCACAGTACCCTGGGGCTCAGTAGCAAGATGCTGAGATCATGACCTGAGTGGAAATCAAGAGTCAGCAGCTTAATGGACTGAACCACCCAGGCACCCCTGAAGATCAAAAACCATTTTCTTCTACCTAAATTATATGGTTTAGAATTTGCTTTAGCAAGCATTTCAAGCATTCAAACATTTTCAAGCAAGAATTTGCTTACAAAAGTATTTCATCCTTATCGCAAAATTATTCTGCTCTTGTTATTGAAAGATAATTTCATTGAGTATAGAATCCTGGGTTGAAATTATTTTCACTCAGTATATTTCAGAAGATCTTTCACTGTTTCAATCTTCCCTTTTCACTATTTTTGAGTCACTACTAGCCTGATGGTGTTTCTCTACATAGTCCATCCTCATGAATATATTTTTAAGACAGTTTCCTCTTTTTTTGACATTGTACATTTCCATCAACATGTGTACAGTGTGCACTTTTTATTATTATAATGATTGAATTTTTTGAGTATTCTAATTTTGAGTTTGCTATAAAAATTCTGATAATTTCTTTTTTAATTTCCTTAAATATTCTCATTGAAGTTCTATGATCCAACTTCAGGACTTAAACTATTCATACATTCTAATGTATGCATGTTTCCTAACCTTTATTTTACTAAAATTACTTTGTTTCTTATCTCTTTCTGCTCATTTTGAGGACTATTTTCCATCTGTGTTCTTATCTATACATCATCTCTTGGTTAATGAATCCATCATATTTTAATGGAAATTTTCTTTAAAAAAATTAAGGTTTTTACTTAGTTCTTTTTCAAATCAAACTGTTTGGGTGCTTATTTTTTATGTTTGACCATGTCAATTATCTGTGGTATTTAATAGCCTGAATCTGCTGTTAGTTGTTTTTAAATGGTTTCCTCTTATGGGGAATTATTGCCTTGCACGTTTTATGCTCTTTAATCTTGAGCTACTTGTTTTCTTTGGACTTCATCTGCATTGGTGTTGAATTTCTGTAGAGAAGGCGTGCATTTGTTTCAACAATCACCTGATGCAATGCCTACTCAGAACCATTTTAAATTAAAGAATGAAATTGTTTATTTCATGGTTGGTGGGGATTCACAAAATAATCCTGTAAGTTGGCAGGCTTGTATATTCTCTTGCAGAGATATTTTCTTCCTCTGCTTTGAATGAAGATCAGGGTCTGAAGCAAGTTGAGGCAACCTTGATACCTTAGGTGCAAAATGTAAGAACTCCTCAAAAAACTCAGAAACTAAATGCCTCCTTAAGAGAGGTGTCTTGCTTGCTCAGTCCCAACCCTGACCAAATAGATTCAGAGAAGTCACTCTAATGTCTCTTTTGTGTAGCACAGGTAAGCCTTACGCTTTATCTTCTGTTTTCTATGCCCCATGCAGTCACTAACACAAATATTCAAGAGTGACCTATAACCCTCCAGATGTAAACTGGCTTTAAAAATTGCTTACTATTCAAAAAAAAAAAAAATTTGCTTACTGCTCCAAGTTACTCTTTTCACTTGCAATGTTTGACAATATTTTTTCACATAATATTTTGACTGGCATTTTAGTTGTTTCATTTAAGATTGCCATTCAGGCTATATCCAAGATGCCATACTCCCAGGCATAAAAATCACATTTTCCTCTATAAAAGTAGTTTGATAACTATATTTTTGAAGTCATTCTTAAAATAAAACACTGACAAGAAATATTACCATACACTTATCATAGGATTGAAAAAGAAGTGAATTTTTCACATTAAAGGAATATATTGAACACTTTATGGTTCTTACCATGATTTAACAAAATCATTGTCCATATGAATAAGACTCAGTCTATTTTTTAAAACATTCTCAAAAAGTAACAGAGTGGCTATGAAACACCAATATGCTCTATGATTAATGAAAATTATTCTTCCATTTCCTCTTTTAGGGGGGTTAAAAGCATTAAAAATGTACTTGAAAACCAAAATGAATATTGGAAAAAATATGTGAATAATTACTTGGAAAAATGTGAAAATGTGTTATGCATGAACCCTAGACCAATTCCAGGTGACCTAAATCTGGGGGACATGTCTTTTGCATCCAGTGATATTGTAATTTACAATAAGAACTATATATCTCGTTTTTATTTTGTTTCCGGCACAAAGCTCCAAAAACCCCTGGAATTTCTTAAGTGATGAGAACCACAAAGGTGTCTTTTATGTTGTTAATGAGACAACTTGGGTGGGAAAAGCACTGAGGTAAACTGAGGATGGGGGCTGGTTGCCAGGAAAAGTGACCAGGGTTGAAACCTTTAGCCCCAACCATGACCTCCAAGGTTGGCAGAGGGGCTAGAGATTGAGTTTGATCACTAATGCCTATGATCTCAAAATCAATCATGCCTGCATAAAGCAGCCTCCATTAAAAACCAAGAAGGGGAGCACCTGGGTGTCTCAGTGGTTAAGCCTCTGCCTTCAGCTCAGGTCATGATCTCAGGGTCCTGGGATCAAGCCCCACATCAGGCTCTCTTCTCAGCAAGGAGCCTGCTTCCCCCTCTTTCTCTTTCTGCCTGCCTCTCTGCCTACTTGTGATCTCTCTCTGTCAAATAAACAAATAAAATCTTAAAAACAAAAAACAAGCAATCAAAAAAAAACCAAGAAGGTCAAGGTTCAATGAGCTTCCAAATTGGTGACCACATATTGGTGCTGGGAGAATGGTGCACTCAGAGAGCATGGAAGCTCCTTGCCTTTTCCTGATACCTTGTCCTATGTATCTCTTCCATCTGGCTGTTCCTGATTTTTATCTTTTAGTAATAAACTGATAATCTAGTAAGTGAAATATTTCTCTGAGTTCTGAGCCATTCTAGCAAATTAATCAAACCCATGAAGGGGATCTTTGGAACCTCTCATAGGTAGTCAGTGGTCAGAGGCCCAGTGGACAGTCTGCGCTCGTGATTGCTGTCTGAGGTATAGGCGTGGGAGGCAGTCTCGTAGGATCCCAGTGAATCTTGTAGTGCAATCTGCTGCTATCTCTGGATAGTGTCATCATTGTGTTGAATTGTATGACATCCAGCTGGTGTCACAGAATTGTTTCTTACTGTGGAGGGAAACCTCCACATTGGAACTGGTGGTAGGGAAAAACTGTACTCTAAGATGGCCGACCAAACCAGCAAGGGAATTCCAGTCGCTGTCTCAAAGCCCTTCCAGGTTCTTCTGTCCTACCCCATTTCCCACGTACACCAAAAGTACCAAGTATGTGGAAGTAGAAGGGTATAAATCCTCCTCCCTGCTTGTGCTCAGGACTCAGAACTTTGGAGGACAACATCCTCTGAGCCCACCAGTGTTAAATAAACCTCCGATCTTCCAAAGTCTCTGAGTGCCACTTGGCCAGTGCCAAGTATGGCCCAGATCCAGTCTAGGTTCTGCAACACTGGAATTGGTGATCAGAATAATAGTTGTCCTCATGATTATTTTCTTGCCTCTTAAATTATTCTTGTTGAATTGCCTGGATGAACAATGCAGCTTTCCTAAAGTAAATAATTCCTTCTAATCTTGGTGTTATTTTGCCAACAAGAGGCTAGTGTTCTACTGATTTTCTGACTATGGGCTAACAAATCTTCCTAGACAATCTAAGTATTAAATTATTGATATGTCAATATTTAAAAGGATCTAATATTTCATATATGGGAAAACCAGTAACTTTGTCTAATTATAAAGAAGCCTACTGTATACACTAATGATTTTTTAAGACCAGCATGGTGACTCTTCATAGGGTCTAAATCATTCCTTTGGGACTAGTAAGTATTGACACTTCTTCAAAAGCTTACTCAACTACCAAAAAACATTTGTACTCAAAAAATCTGTTCCATGCTTTTCCAAATACAAAATACGCAAAGACCCTGCATTTTTCTATTTACTGCAACTATTCTCCACATATATGTGTGTTTAATTTGCCTAAAGAGTAAGTAAACTTTTCCTATACTTCCTTTAAAGACAGAATCACGATTTATATGACCATTCAAAAGTTCTCTCACCACTGCTTAAGGCACAAACCTCTCAAAAGCCCTTTAATCCCCAGATTGTCAATACATCAGATCTAGTCCCAGTGAAGATCAACAAGGCTCCTCTAGTGGCCTGTTTCACTAAGGGCAAAGAGCAGGTGCAAGGCGACATTTCTGACCGCTTGGCACCTTGTTATTATTTTTATGAATAGTCAGTGCATCAGGAACTCTACAGGGATCCAAACCTTTCCTTGAGCCCAATCAAAAGATTAGTGTGATTCAGGCAGAGATTGAATCTGCGTGGAAAATTGTCCATGCTGAGTTCTATTAGAAGGCGCTGCTGAGTGAGATTTGTTACTAATCACAAGGCAAAATTACAGTCTCTTGAAATGAGAATCCAGTAAACAAAATAATAAAAGTCATTTTAATTATTAAATGACAGTGTTACAAATTATATGCCATTTATCAGTGGCATAATGAAATACATTAAATAGAAAAAAATCCATACGGTCCATTCACCATAATTTAATTTTGCTTGATATATTATTTTAATGATTTTTAAAATGTGACTAATTAACAAATTGCTAATCCTCTTCAGCCACCAATATCTATATTTTAATGCAGATGTACCACTTTTGTTAACCAGTGCTTTAGTGGACTGAGGAACTCTGAAAATCTTGAAAGTTCTTTACACAGTCCATGTTATGGGTGCCTAATGATGCTAAGTGATGAATTGTTTCAATTTTAATAGAACAATCAGGGCTTAGTGTTTCCATTATCCTTTTCAACACACTTCCCATCCATGCTATTGTAGTGTTGATTAGCGAGCATTATTTGTAAAGACTTTGTAAATTGTAAGTCAGAGATAACAGGTGATTCTTTCTTGTTATTTGAAAACCAAACATGTTTGATAATTTTTCAAGTTTGCAGAAACTATTTAAATGTCAATATCATTTTACTGAAAGAATGAGGAGTTGTTGTGCTCAGTTAAATTAGATGCAAACATGGCCACTTTCCTAATACTCCTGAGAACTGACCAAGTATAAATACGACCCTGCAATTTCTATTTGTGGTTAAATCTGTTTATAAAGTTTTATCTGTCTGTCTGTGTATCTGCCTATCCATCCATCTATCATCATCTATCGCTCTTGTTAGGCTCCTGAATACCCCTTTTCAGGAAATAGGTTATAATTAAAAGTATAAAATGACCTATTAGTGATTAATATTTGTTATACTCATGGTTTCTGTGACAGATAGATGAAGGTCATTAAAAACATACCTCAGCTTCCAAAGCTTTAGTATTTAATCAAAACACCCTTTAAATTAAATACACCCTATTCTCTTAACATTTTAGTAAACACATATTAAATGACTACTACATGCCAGGCTAAAGTCATTTCCACAAGATGAAAATGTTCAATAATTACCCAGAGGAATACTCCAAAGAAATCTAATTTTTCATTACAACTGGAAGAATCATTGTTCTAAAGAAAACAATTTTAGTAAGAAATGTTCTGATGTTATTGCATTTTATTAGATAATCTCAGAGATTAATTCAGTACCTTCTCACTGCGGGATGTTTTAGAATAGATACTCAGGGAGGAATGTCAAAAGGTAATTGTTGCACACTCTCCAGTCCCTGGAAAGAGCAACATTCCATTGTCAATCTAAGACATCTATTTTTGGTGGGGATTATATTGCAGTGGTGTTGCTTAGTCTTAAGGGAGGCTGACAAGTAGAAGGTCCCCCCCCCTTTTGTGTTTCTCTTCCTTAAGTAGACAGCTAATGATTTTTTTCCCCATCTTGTTGAAAACTCTTAAGAATGCTGAGCAGGAGGGAAGTGAACAGAATTAACTAATGGCAAAATGTATATGAAGAAAGAAAACAGTATTACTGCCCCATCATTTAGAATGTTCCAAAGCACATTTTAGAGTTGTTTCAGTCTCCTAACTGAGGCACACAATGGAATTAACTTAGCTGATTCCACAAATCAGGTCCCTCTTGTTTTTCTTTTACACAAGAAAGGGGGAAAATGCTCTTAGGCTGAGAAGTGATACCGCTGAGATGACACTGAGAGAAAGGGAGAGATTGAAGGGAGAAAATGGGATGGAAAACAGAAGGCTGAATGCAGAAGGGGAAGGAGGAAAAAGATGACATGATCACTATAACTATGTATAAGTTCCAATATAAAACTTTGAAAATTGACACTTTAGAAAAAATGTACAAGTTAAACACACTGGCAATGAAAATCTAGCCAATGGGCCTAGAAATACTGGCTGTTATTAGGTCATAATAAAAGATTTTATTCAGATTATTTTTATATTTGCTTCAGATAAAATTTAGAATAGTTTATTTCTGCAAACCTAAAACTGAAAATATGCATTCAAATGGTTTCAGTGAAAGTCTGAACTATTTCATTCATTCATTTCTTTCTTTCTTTCTTTCTTTTTAAGATTTTATTTATTTATTTGAGACAGAGCATGAGCAAGAGCTCTCAAGCCCAAGTGGGGGTAAGGGACAGAGAGGAAGAAGCAGACTCCTTGCTGAGCCTGGAGTCCACTGCCCTGCTGGATCCCAGAACCCAGGACTCAGGACCCAGAGCCATGACAAGAGCTAAAGACAGATGCTTAACTGACTGAGCCACGAAGGTGCCCTTATTAATTTCTTTTTAAAAAATCAACACTATCACTAGTTCTTTTACTTTTCTGACTAGGCTGTAATAGAATGCATCAAAATTGATTACTCAAATTGTTTCAAAGATAATTTTAAATGTATTAGCTTATATTTTAGCTTTTAAAAAAATCATATCCAAACTACAGGACTTTAAATTTCTTTTTTGCATTTTATATTTATGTAAATATAATGTATGTAGTTATGTGTGAGCACACATCTTTGGATATTTTTCTCAAGAATTTTTTTTTTTAATAAGTCTACTTTTAGAAAAAATAATGAATACTGTTTTTCTGAAAATAAATAAATTGGGAAAAAAAAAATAAGTCTACTTTTATAAAAATTTCTTTTGCATTCCCCTTATAACACCGAGAATAATGTACTAAAGGAAGTATGATATTTCAATTATTTGAAGTACATACAACATAGGTAATGACAGGGAGTACTGAGATGGCCTCTAATATGAGCCCCAGTGTTCTAAGCACTGTATGTGAATTGCCCACAAGGTAACTGGCTTCTGATTTTGCAGACATGGAGAGATTAGATAACTTGTTTGGGTATCATGCTAGGAACTATGAAAGCACTCTGGCGCCAGGGTCGTTGTTGTTGTTATTATTATTTTGACAGATATATACGTATATTAAAGTATAATTGACATAAAATAAACTGCATATTTAAAAGGTACAATTTAGGGGTGCCTGGGTGGCTCAGTGAGTTAAGCTTCCACCTTCGGCTCAGGTCTTAGTCTCAGGGTCCTGGGATCAAGACCTGCATTGGGCTCTCTGCTCAGCGGGGAGCCTGCTTCCCTCTCTCCCTCTCTGCCTGTCTCTCTGCTTACTTATGATCTCCGTCTCCATCAAATAAATAAATAAAAAAGGTACAATTTGATAAATTTTGACATATGAATGTCCCTGGGAAGATAACAACACAATCAAGATAAGGCAAGTATTCACCACTCCCAAAAGTTTCCAAATGCCTGATTGTCATCCCTTCCTTCTACCCCTCATTAACCCCTGCTTCACCCCGGGCTCAGATAATCTCATTTGCTTATTACTGTTACATCTGCTTTCATTTTCTAGAGCTCTAACTAAGTGCATCCTGATAGTATGCACCTTTTGTCTTGCTTCTTTTATTTAGCACAAGTATTCTGAGATTCTACCATGATATTGTATGTATTGATAGTTCATTTCTTTATATTTGTCAGTAGTATCGTGTTATATGGCTGGTTCAGCATTTGTTCACCTATTTGTTTGTTGATGGTATTTTGGAGATTCCATTTTTTTTGCTACTGTAAATAACATTGCTATATATATTTGTGTATAAGTCCTTTTATGAACACATGGTTTTATTTCTTTTAAGCAAATATCTAGGAATGAATGGCTGGATCATATGATAGGTACATGCTTAACATTCTAAGAATCTGTTAAACTGTTTCCAAAAGCGGTTGTACCATTTTACTCTCCCCACCAGCATTATATTAGAGTTCCGGTTCCTTTATTAACATTAGATACGGTAGTCTTCTTACTTTTAGCTAATCTAATAGATATGTCCTGGGATTTCTTTGTGGTTTTATGAGCATTTAATAATAATGTTGTACATTGTTTCACAGGCTTTTTGTCAATAGTATATCTTCTTTGGTGAAGTGCCCAAATCCTTGCCTTTTTTTGTTTGTTCGTTTGTTTGTATGCTTTTGTAATACTGAGTTTTGACAATTCTTCATAGATTCTGGTATCTAAACTCAGATCTATGATTTTCAAATACTTTCTCTCAATCACTATAGTTTTGATTTTCATTTTATTAGCAGTGTGTTTCAAAGAGTAGACATTTTTCATTTCAATAAAGCCAATTTATCAATTAAATCTTTTATAGATTATTCTTTGGTGTCATGTGTAAGAAGTCTTCATTTAAGCCAAGGTCTTAAGGTTTTCTCATAGGCCTTTATTTTAAGTTTTTATAGTTTCAGGTTTTACATTTAGCTCTAAGATACATTTTGAGCCAGTTTTTATCTGTAGCATAGTGAATATCTAATTCTTGCAGCACCATTTGTTGAAAAGAGTATTCTTTCTCAACTTGATTTCCTTTGTGTTTCTGTAGATAATTAGTCGTTCATGTATGTATATCTGGATCCTCATTTGCATGTATCTATTTGTCTTTAGATTGATGTCACATTGTTTTGATTACTATCATTTTATAGTAAATGTTTAAATCAACTAATGTTATTCTTCCAAGTTTGTTCTCTTTCAAAGGTGCTTTGGCTATTCCAGGACCTTTTGCATTTTTCATAGATTTTACAGTATTTGTCACACAATATACAAAAAAAATCCACCTGGGTGTTTGATTTTATTGTATGAAATCTATAAAATAAATCAGGAAAAATTAATGTCTTTACAATATTGAGTGTTCTGAACCATAAGCATGACTTAACTTTCATTTATATTGTTCTCTAATTTCTTTCAACAATGTTTTGTTGTTTAAAGTGTAAAGGTTTTTTATGTTAGATTTATCTTACTTCATATATTTTGATATTATTATGGATGACAGTTCAAATTTAAATTTCTGATTGTCATTAGTTTTTAGAAATACCACTGATTATTATATAGTAATCATGTAGTCGCAACCTTACTAAATTTACAAATTAGTGTGTAGTTTTTTGTAGCTTCCATCTCATTGTTTACATAGACAAACGTTACAGCTGCAAATTAAAACAATTTCATTTCTTCTTCTTCTTCCCTTCTTCTTCTTCTTCTTCTTCTTCTTCTTCTTTTTCTTCTTCTTTTTTCTAATCTGGATGCCTTTATATCTTTCTTTCCTTATTGAACTGGGTAGAATCCCCAGTACAATTTTGAAAAGAAGTGCTAAGAGTGGATATCTTTGTTTTGATCTTATGGATAAGGTATTCAATCTGTAAGCATTAAAAGTTATGTTAGCTGTGGATTTATTATAAATAATTGGCTCATGTGATTATGGAGGCTGGCAAGTCAAAATCTGCAGGGTGAGCCAGCAGGCTGGAGACCAGAGAAAGCTAATACTGCAGTCCCAGTCCAAAACTGATCCAAAGCTGGTGATCCAGGAAAGACAGAGTATTCATTCAAATATGAAGACAGTCTGTTGAAGAAGCAGGAAGAGCTGATGTTGCAGGGAAAATTTGAAGGGAAATTGCTGGAGAAATCTCTTGCTCAGGGAGGGCAATTATTTTGTTCTATTCAGACCTTCAACTTATTGAATATAGCCCACCCACACAGCATGAAGAACAATCAGCTTTACTCAAAGTCCATGGATTTACGTGTTAATATTACCCCAAAATATTCTCACAGAATCACACAAAACATATTACATTTGGCTGAATATCAGCACTCCATGGCCTAGTCAAATTCACACATAAAATTAATCACCAGAAATGATCCAGAGGTAATGTTCTTAAGAATTATGCAATACTGATCCCTTATTTTAGGAAGCATACATATAATGACACTTTGATTAACATTTAATAAAGTTTATGTATTTCCTGAATAGCCTTCTCAACCCTTCAATGTTGTTGAACTCTGTTGTCTCTACTCTCCATTCTTCATGTTTCATGTACCTGCTATTACTTTTTTGTGACTTCCCAGTTGTGTTTTCCAAACTCTTTTTTAAAAAGATTGTATCTATTTTTGCAAGAAAGAATGAGAGTGTGACCAAGCATGAGTTGGGCGTGGGGGAGAGGAAGGAACAGATTCCCCCTGAGCAGACTCTCTGGGAGCAGGGAGCCTGATTTGGAACTTGGTCTCAGAACCCTGGGATCATGATCTAAACCGAAGGCAGATGCTTAAGCAACTGAGCCACCGGGGTGCCCTATTTTTCAGACTCTTACCGCTGTGTTCCTTTCTGAGAAGACAGATTATGTGGACAGAAACCATTCAGGCAACCCAAGATGTTCCTCACAAGCCTCCATTATTGAAGGTATATATGATTAGTGGGAAGGCCCTCAGAAATCACTGACCATTTTTGAACTGTTGAAAACTTCATTTTAAAAAAGATAAAATATTTATTTGTTATTTTCATAGCTACTCCTTCAGAAATATTTGAATGCACCTAACAACAATACTTCTGGAATTAGAATTTAACAAAAAAACTGAGTTAATCAGGAACTCAAAATTAAGTGTTTGGGAAGGGATGATGTGGTGGTATATGCAACTTAATGGACATGGAGAAATTTTATTATCTATAAAAATAATCATTTAGATCTTACAGCAAGGGAAAAAAATAGCAAATTCATCCTACCAAAAATAGGCTCCTCACTGTGATAACAAAACACATTTATTAACAAAATGGGAACTTTTTTTTTTGGTCTTAGGCCAGATCACTGCTAATGATGTTGACAGATGTACATTTATAAAATAAACATATAAACATAGATACTCAAATTGTATACTATAACTTATATTTTGTGGAAAAAATGAAAATTTAAGTCAAAACATATTTTAATGTTCAGAACATTTATACATAAAAATATCATATTGGTTATGTTTCTCTGGAGTACCTTAACCAATGAGAAGAAAAATGTATATACCATATACCATTTTTCCCTTTATTGTTTTTATATATACATATATTTCAAATATATACATATATATATATTAGCTATGTGGTTATTGAGGCTGTAAGTCTAAGATCTGCCAGTGACTTAGGAGGTTAGATATCCAGGAACGTTAATGGTATAGTTTTAGTGCAAAAGCCAGCAGGTTCAAGAACCAAGAAGAGCCGATCTTTCAATTTGAGTTTGCAGACACACAGAAGCTAATGTCTCAGTTTGAAGGCCATCAGGCAAGAATAATTCTTACTCAGGGAAAGGTCAGGCTTTTTGTTCTATTCAGGCCTTAAACTGATAGATACAGATCAGCCCCATTATGGAAGGCAATATGGTTTACTCAGTCTACCAATTTAAATGCTAGTCTCATCCAAAAAACCTCTCACAGAAGCACCCAAGTAATGTTTGATCTACAGGCATAACCTCAGAGATAGTGTGGGTTTGGAACAAAAAGTGAATATCACAACAAAGTGTCTCAAATAATTTTTTAGGTTTCCCAGTGCATATACAAGTTAAGTTTACAGTATACTGTAGCCTACTAAATGTGCAACAGCATTATGTCTAAAAAAAACAACGTATATCCCTCAATTTAAAAATATTGCTAGAAAAATGCTAACCTCGATCTAAGTTTTCAGTGAGTCAGTCTTTTTGCTGGTGGAGGGTCTTGCCTCCCTTCCCTGTTGATGGCTGCTGAGTGATCAGCGTGGGAGCTGCTGAATGTTGGCCAGGCTGTAGCAATTTCTAAAACAAGACAATAATCACATTTGCTGCATTGATTGCCCTCTCCTTTCATGAACAATTTCACTGTAGCACTGATACTGTTTGATAGCATTTTACCCATGGTAGAACCTCTTTCAAAATTGAAGTCAGTCTTCTCAAACCCTGCCACTGCTCTATCAACTAAAGTCTTGTCATATTCTACATCCGTGTTCTCATTTCAACAATCTTCACAGCATCTTCACCAGGTACAGATTCCATCTCAGGGAACCAACCTCTTTGTTTGTAAGAAGCCACTTCTCATATGTTCAGGTTTGATCATGACATGGTAATAATTCCGTCACATGCCCAAGCTTCTGATTCAATTTCTCTTGCTGTTTCTACCACATATTCAGTTACTTCCTCCACTGAAGTCTTGGACATCGAAAAGTCCTCCATCAGAGTTAGAATCCGCTTCTTTAAACTCCTGTTCATGTTGATATTTTGACCTTTCCCTATGAATCAGAAATGTTCTTAATGGATCTAGAATGGTGAATCCTTTCCAGAAGGTTTTCAATTTACTTTGCTCAGATTCATCAGAGGAATCATTATGTATGACAGCTATAGCCTTATGAAATGGATTTCTTAAATAATAAGACTTGAAAGTTGAAATTACTCTTTGATCCATGGGCTACAGAATAGATTTTGTGTTAGCAGGCATGAAAGCAACATGAATCTCATTGTACATTTCCATCAAAGCTCTTGGGTGATCAGGTGCATTGTCAATGAGCAGTAATATTTTAAAGGAATCTTTTTTCTGAGCAGTAAGTCTCCACAGTGGGCTTAACATATTCAGAAAACCATGTTGTAAACAGATGTGCTGTCATCCAGGTTTTATCATTCCATTTATAGAGCATGGGAAGAATAGATTTCACATCATTCTTAAAAGCCCTAGGATTTTCAGAGTGGCAAGTGAGCATTGGCTTCAACTTAAAGTCACCAGCTGCATTCTTCCCAAACAAAAGAGTCAGCCTGTCCTTTGAAGCTTTGAAGCCAGGCATTGACTCCTCCTCTTCAGCTACGAAAACCCTAGATGGCATCTCCTTCCAATGGAAGGCTGTTTTGTCTACACTGAAAATCTGTTGTTTAGCACAGCCACCTTCACTGGTTATCTGAGCTAGATTTTCTGAATAATTTACAGCAGCTTCTACATCAGCAAGTGCTGCATCACCTTGCATGCTTATGTTATGGGGATGGTTTCTTTCCTCTGGTCTCATGAACCAGTCTCTGCCAGCCTCAAACATTTCTTCTGCAGCTTCCTTCCCTCTCTCAGCCTTCACAGAACTGAAGAGAGTTAATGCTTTTCTCTCGGTTAAGTTTTGGCTGAAGGGAAGGTTGTGACTGGTTTGATCTTCTACTCAGACCACTAAAACTATCTCCATATCAGCACTAAGCACTAAGGCTGTTTAGCTTTCTTATCATTCATGTATTCACTGGACTAGCACTTTTAATTTCCTTCAAGAACTTTTCTTCTACCTTCACAACTTGGCTAAGTGGTGCAAGAGGACTAGCTTTGGGCCTGTCTTGCTTTTTGACATGCGGGCCTCTCTAAGCTTAATTATTTCCAGCTATTAATTTAAAGTGAAAGACAGGAAACTGTCTTCCTTTCACTGGAACTCTTACACTCATCATAGGATTATTAATTAGCCTAATTTCAATATTTTTGTGTCTCAGGGAGCAGGGGGGCCTGAGGAGAAGGAGAGATATGGGAAGAGTGGCTGGTCTGTGGAACAGTCAGAACACACACAGCACTTATTGATTAATTTCACTGTCTTACTTAGATGTTGTTTATAGCACCCCAAAACACTTACAGTAGTAACATCAAGGACCATGATCACAGATCACCATAATAAACAAATAATAATGACAAAGTTAGAAATATTGCAAGAGTTACCAAAATGTGACACAGAGACACAGTCAGCAAATGCTGTTAGAAAAATTTCACTGAGGGACTTTCTTGACACAGCATTGCCACAAATTTTCATCTGTAAAAACTCAATATCTGCCTTGCACAACAAAGCAATGAAGTATGCGTGTGGTCCTGCCCATCACACATTCTTTGTTCTGAAATCCTGCTGTTCCCTTTCCTCAGGAAAATGAAATTCTGGGCACTCAAATAACTAAAAGCATAGAAAAAATTCTGAACTCAAATCGGAGGATCAGGATTTTAGTACTTTTATGCTATTTACTACCTCTGTGACATAAATAGAACTCATCATTAGACCATATCCAAGGCCTTTATATGCATCTGGGTGACAGGACACTTGAAAACCATGTTGTTGCCTAAGGAAATTTATGCTTTGGAAATACATTAAATTTAACACCACTAAATAGGAGCTCAATTTTTTTTTTTTTTTCCAGTAGACAACATGACTCTATTATAGGTCAGGAAGTTTAAGTCAGTGCCACAAGCAAGCAAATCTTCAAGCAAGTCATCACAATATTGAAATACATATTCATTTTGGTAGAGTTGTACTATTATATTTTGCTGCTTGTTCATTTATTGTTTACCAGTATTACTAAAAGGCACATGATAGCAAGTATTGAGTGTTTAAGAAAATAAATATGGGTGAAAAGACAAAATCAAAACCACTTATTTATTAACTTTTTTTCCCTTGCATATTTGGAAAAGACTATTATTTGAAGCAAGAGTATCTATCTTAGCCCAGCTCATCGACCACTTGGAACTTAGATTGAAAACAATAGAAAAGATGGTTTGTAAGTTATATACTAGCTCTCTTTTGAATCAAGTGTCTAATAAAGTAAGGTGATAGAAAACATGAAGTAATTTTGTTTTATAATCTGTTATGGACACCTTTTCTGAAAAAAAAAAATAGTTCTAATCAATGTAATGCAAAAAGAGAGCACTGAGAAACTCATGCTTTGGATATTCCCTAGAAATCAGTAACTCTAGCTTTACAAATACATTTTATTTTCAGTTTACTCTGTTTCAGAAATGGGGCTGTTGAGAACACAAAATGTTTAGGCCCAATTTTTTTTTTAAGTATTTTATTTATTTATTTATTTATTTGATACAGAGGATGTGTATGAGCAGTGGGGAGGGGCAAAGGAAGAGGGAGAAGCAGACACCCCGCTGAACAGGGAGCCTGACTTGGTGTTTCATCCCAAGACCCTCAGATCAGGACCTGAGCCACCCATACACTGCTAGGTCCAACTTTTATAGCTAAGTGAATTAATTAAAATGATCTTTACCTTAAACTTTCCATTAATTTTCCCATTAACTCAAAGTACATTTATTACTAGCCGGGGTTCAAACAGAAGTCACCAATAAAATGCAATTAATGTACTTAGTTCATTTATTTTCTCTCTGGTGTACATTCACGGAGTAGATTTGGTCATTCTTGGGTGAAAAATATCATCTCTCTAGTAGGCAGTTTTAGCTTCTCTACCAACATTATAGACTACAACCACTTAAAGCTGAGAAGTGATCCTTATGTCTATGGGACTTCCAATTAGATCAAGTCTTATCCCACTACATACAACTATTTATATGTGCCTACTCCCCATGCCATTGTCCGTGGCCCATGAACATTGAGCAAGCACCATGAGGCTTCTCAGGATGCTCTTTCCACTTATTCTCAGACAGCTTGGAGTTCTTGAATTCTGTACAGCTTACCCATGAGTTTCTAGCACTTACACACATCTTTTTGCAGCATCTGCTCTTCCTTTGAAAAACACTTGCCTGCATTGAGCTCTCTTCATGATCTGTGATCCATCACACACATCATTTTGACCATCGTTCCTCCTCCTAACTTTCATTTTGCCATTCAAGGATAAAGAGCATCTACTTTTAACTGGCTTGTTTGATTTTGTTTCACTTTGCAAAAATATCTCTCTTTAAGGAAAAAAAAAATTACTTAGCATTTTATTTGCAAAGCAGCATTTAAATGACGAGTAGCTCAGAATTAAAATACACAAATGAGGGTCCAGCTGGTACAAATAACAAGTTCCTGATGGAGAAATAAATGTGGAAAACTGTGCACTCAATCCTCTCCTACTGGTGAACTAAATTAACAGTGCTCAGGTTTGCTGGCCCTTTTCATTCCTAAATCATTCTTTAAGAAACCTACAAATGGAGTTATAGCATCTTCACAGAAGTCCAGCGGAGCCAGCATGCTGTCTGAAGTAATGTTCTCACCTCTAGAGAAGGGAGTGGGCTTTTTGAAATTAGCAAGGTTGGCTTTGATATATTCTCCTGCCTGCCATAAAAGACTCCACTTCATCTGGCTTGTGTTCTTCCTGCCTGTCTTTGATTGATTTCATGTAATCCTGATGTGCTCTTTGTCATTGCTTTTCATGAAGCCAATTTCCTGCAGGTGGTAGTTCATTGCTTTATCATAATACAATGTTATCTTGTGGGTTTTTTTTTTTTTCCCTCCAGTCAAGCTGAGGCATTATCTGCAGAGATAAAATATATATATATATATATATATATATATATATATATATATATATAAAACATTTCTTTTCCCTAGATAACATTTTAGATATGTCACCTCATTAAACCTTTCTAAGCTCTTTTGATAGGTTGCAAATGTTACCTTGTCCATTTGAAGAATTGAGAAATTGAGACTTTGTAAGTTATACAATTTGCCTCTAAATGGCAGAAAAAGTGTTGGGGTTGAAATGGTATTCTGGAATCAAATTCCAACTTTATTTGCATTTTCCATTGGTCAAGGCCAGACAAATTTGTTCAGGAAATTAGTCATTCCTATATGACAGAAGATACTGAGTATGTACTATTGTTCCTACTTACTCATTAAGTCAGCAAAATTTCCTAAATTCTGCCATTCTATATAGATTTCTCCTAACCTCATCATGACTCCAAAATATCCTTTTTTTTTTTTTAAAGATTTTTATTTATTCAACACAGAGAGAGATCACAAGTAGACAGAGAGGCAGGCAGAGAGAGAGAGAAACAGGCTCCCTGCTGAGCAGAGAGCCCGATGCAGGGCTCAATCCCAGGACCCTAAGATCATGACCTGAGCTGAAGGCAGAGCCTTAACCCACTGAGCCACCCAGGCGCCCTCTAAGATATCCTTTTTCACAGTAGCTTATTTAGGACTCTCAGTTACTGAAAACACAAGAAGCATCCCATAATACATATATATACATATATATGTATATATATGTTATACATATTATATAACAAATTTATATATATGTATACATATATATATAAATTTGTTATATAATTCACATTATTATCTTACACTTGTAAAATGAGCATAAGCTGTGTGCTATGGCCAGTCATATTCTGCTAATATGTATGTCTGTGGTAGAAATTCTCCTGGTAAGATGGTCAGTAACTTGAAATTCTGACTCCCCCCTAGATTACCGGCACATGAAAAAAAAATCACTAGTTTTATAAGATGTATAAACCAACCCAGTCATTATTACTATGTAATAATATATATTACATATATATACATATATACATACATATATGTGCGTGTGTGTACACACACACACATATATATATAAATACTATGTAAATAAAAGCATAAACAGACCCATGTATTACTATGGGGACAACTAGTTCAATTTGATACCCATTAGCTTCTGTTTTTCTGTTAAACTACATGGCTATATGATTTCTCCTTTCCTACTACTTCTCCTACTATTTCTCTTCCCTGTTACTTCTCCTGAGTCAATGTGAGTAGAAAAGCAATAATTCATTCTTTTTATCAAAAGAAAACTACTTGTTCTGGGGCACCTGGGTGGCTCAGTCGGTTAAGCATCTGCCTTTGGCTCGGGTCATGAGCCCAGGGTCCTGGATCAAGCCCCAGGTCCCAGGTCCTCAGGCTCTCTGCTCAGCAGAGAATCTGTTTCTCTCTGTTCCTCTGCCTCTCCCCCTGCTCATGCTGTCTTTCTCTCCCTCTCTCATTCTCTCAAATAAATAAAATCTTAAAAAAAAAAAAAAGGCAAACTACTTATTCTTTAGCTAGAATTTATAGAACTTAGGTGATTTTATTATAATAGCTTATAGATTCTTTCTCCTAGAGCTCTAATTCATTCTATGAATTCATTTATCAGTGTATATTTATAAGCAAATTCTTTTTTTTATAATCTTTTTATATAGCCTTTTCTCTTTTTTGTATAATTCTCTCTTTATAATCTTAACAATTGACTATATTGATAGCAACTAAAAAAAAAATATAGACTTGTGTTTTTTGTTCTACTCATTTCTACTGAACAAATAAAAGAATCCTTAACTATTATTATATTTTATTCCAATATTAATGACTGTTATGAGTCACCAAGACAGATCTTCACCTTCATGAGAAAATTTTGATTTGCTTCCAAAATATATTATTGATAAGTGCAAAGATAATACAAATGAATATTATTACTTCTCTTTTTGATGTATTATTTAGTTGGTTGGTTGTTTTCCACTGGGTTTGATCTTTTTTTATTATTTCTTATAATTATGTCTACTATTACATATTACCAAAGATCAATTAGCCAATCAGTCAAGGTAACATTACCTGATATAGTAATATACCCAGATATCGATTTTTTTAAAAAAGATGAATTTTGGGAGTTATTATGCATTTGTTATTATTATGAATTACCAAAAAAGTGCTTCTATTAAGTGAAGGATTTTTTTATTTCATATGTTAAAACTTCTTTATTGTTAGAATATCTATTTTAAGAGAAGTTGAAAATGTACACATTTCCATTTTTTTAAATTATAAGAATAAATAACATCCCACTCTAGATGATGAGAAGGTATTTTTAAAAGAAAATTTGGTGGAGAGAAGGAATCAGGAATGCAAAGAGGGCAGAAGAAGTGGGGAGAAGAAGAAAAAGTGAGGGACGTTGAGAGAAAGGTCCAGTCAGAGGAGGTCCCTTTTCCCAGGTAGAAGGAAATAATTTACAAGATGAAGTAGCAGCAGCAATGAATACAAAAGGCTAAGACTACATCGGCCTGAAACTGGTGTGTGTTCGTTCTCTTGAATAAGAAAAAACTGTCCAAGGTCATTTAAGAATTAGAAAAGAAGGAAGAATTAATTTTAACAAGGTAGAGAGAAACTTTTATTTCCCACATTTGGGACAACCTGAAGGAGACAGAACGGAGGCAAGAGGGATGGCAGAGTGAGAGTTGCAAAAGGTCAAATAGAAAACGCTTGGCATTTTTACTGTATATTAATAATAACAAATATGACCTAGATTCTCTGCGGTGTGATTTTATAATAAGATGGAGGTGAAGTATATATTACTAACTCCAGGGGATGAAATAACAAAGGTTATAATAAAAAGAAATATTGGTAGACCAGAAGTGAAGAAATTTCTCCTTTTGTTCTGTTTTGCTTACTTGGAATCTGTATTATTGAATAGCTGCTAATTAGACTCAGCAGCTGATACCCATCTGCAAACATTCTCTCTACTATTCCACTAGGATGTGGACCCAGAGATGAAGTGGAAGAGAGAACAGACATGAAATATTCCAGAAGGATAAATCTTTCGCAGTCCCTCCAGCCAAAGTATCTATAAATTTGAAAGCATCAGGATTGATTGCCCTTGATCTTGGGCCACTCTCCAACATAAAGGATATCACATTGAATTTCAAAGCCTCTCAAAACTGGTAGAGCCACAGTATTCCCTGTCCCACCATTTCAATGACTTTATTTAGGAGAGTCTATTATCAAAGGAAAACATGCCCTCAGACAAGCGCAGGGAAAAGGCACCCAAGTGACCAGGCAATTCCCTATCTTTCTCTTTCAGTGTAAGATGTTAGCTCGGAGCTTGAGGAAACCTCTGTACTTTCTGAGAACATTTCTGTGAGTCATTTGTTTTCTGCCCTAGCCTGAGCCCTAGCCTGAGCCTAACTTGCTACCTCCAGCAAGTTAACCCACTAAAAAGAAAAAGAAAAAAGAAAGGAAACAAATACAATCTGTACCTGGTTTTCATGTACTGTATTTTCACGTAATCCCCAAACTTGATTCTAAACTCTTCACTGTTCCCCTGCATCTTTGGTTAAAATGAATGTGAGGTGCTAACTGCTTAATGTTAATTGGCAAAGCTTGCATCCATTTTTTGCCGCTTGAGGCTAGATTAAATGAGCAGGAACAAGATGAAGAGAATCTTGTCAGGCCAGTCCTTGAGTCCATCCAGTGTGTCAGTGGCAAAGAAAGTCTGTGAAGGACCTGACAATCAATGCCAACTCGATTTTTTAAAATCTCCTCCTATTTCTAAATTATGCCACTCACCTCCTGAAAACGAGATATTTAACTCATTTAGCAAAAAATACTGTTTTGTCTTAATTTTTTTTTTTAATTTTTTAAAGGTTTTATTTATTTATTTGACAGAGAGAGAAAGATCACAAGTAGGCAGAAAGGCAGGCAGAGAGAGAGGTGGAAGCAGGCTCCCTGCCCAGCAGAGAGCCTGATGCAGGGCTCAATCCCAGGACCCTGGGATCATGACCCAAGCTGAAGGTAGAGACTTTAACCCACTGAGCCACCCAGGCGCCCCTGTCTTAATTGTTTTTAAACTGTTCCTACATCTCTTCTGATTATTAAATTGTATGCCTCTGAATTTTTTTCCAGCTTCAAAATACATCACCTAATTCTAGTATGTTGGGACTGAGCCGCTATGATCATGTTTAGTTTGTTCTAGGTATTTTTTACAGTGCATTTTTGTCATGGAATGAATGTCACACAGTGACTGACATAACAACGGTAGTTTGTCAGTTTCATTATGATATTCTTGAGGAAAAATTAGCAAACCTATACATGGAATTTTAATGTTGAAACATCAGTTTTGTATGTAAAGACAGAATATTGTGGTTTGCTGAATTTCTACTAAGCATTTTGAAAATTTCTTGTATTTGGCAGAAAAAAGAAATGCCACTGTGGATGAGCCATTCTATATTAATTATTACTGGTAAGATACCAGCCAAAAGACTAATTATATTTCTACATTACCAATTTTCTAAATTCAAGCTTACAAATATACCGTTTTGGTTATCATGATTTCTATTTTGAAATATGGTATATAACGTATTTAGGTTAATTGCAACATCTGTAACTTTGAAAACCATATGAAAATAAGAATGACTCTTTTTCTCTATAATTGTATTGATTTTTTTTTCTGGAGTAAATAAGAGACTTTCTTGAAAAGAACCTATATTTTAAAGGGAAAGAGAGTAAGGTTTATAAACCTGCAATGGAAGACCTTATAGACTGATCTCTGAAGAGAGACACATGCTCAATAAATACTTCCCTACCATAAAAACAATTCTCTCATAAGAAAAATTCTGTATTTTTCTTGCTCTCTTTTTTTTTTTTTTTCTTTTGCTAAAAGGGCTAACATCTCTGCTCTTCATATTAAGAGCACAGGCCATTATTTTTATCTTACAATCTTCTTTTCCTCTCAGGTAGATGCAGGCTGATTTCATAAGCCATCATTTGAGTATGTGCATTATCATCTTCAGAACTCTGATTTTATCCATTAAGCGTATGAAAAACCTGTGGGAAGGCTTTAAAATATTTTTTCTTCTTAAAAAAATCTCTTTGAGTTCATAACTCAGCAAGAGCTTAATTAAAACCAATAGGGACCGGGTGCCTGGATGGCTCAGTTGGTTAAGCTTCTGCCTTCAGATCTGGTCATGATCTCAGGGTCCTGGGATTGTGCCCCTCATCAGGCTCTCTGCTCAGTGGGGATCCTGCTTCTCTCTCTCTCTGCCTACCTCTCTGCCTACTTGTAATTTCTCTCTCTGTCAAATAAATGAATAAAATCTTTTTTTTTTTTTTAAGATTTTATTTATTTATTTGACAGAGAGAAATCACAAGTAGATGGAGAAGCAGGCAGAGAGAGAGAAGGAAGCAGGCTCCCTGCTGAGCAGAGAGCCTGATGCGGGACTCGATCCTGGACCCTGAGATCATGACCTGAGCCAAAGGCAGAGGCTTAACCCACTGAGCCACCCAGGCGTCCCAAATGAATAAAATCTTAAAATGAAACAAAACAAAATAAAAACCAACTGGAACATTAAAAAAAAAAAAAAATATATATATATATATATATATATATATATATATATATATTTGAGGGGGAAAGGCAGAGGGAGAGAATCTTCAAGCAGACTCTGTTGTGAGTGTGGAACCGCCATGGGCTCCATCTCAAAATCCCAATCATGATCTGAGCCAAGATCAAGAGTTGGACGCTCAACCAACTGAGCCACAGAGGTGCCGCCTTATGGGGAAATTTTTAAAACATGTTTAATGCAAACTACCAGTTTGGTTTTTCTAGAGTACCCATTTGTTCATCCCCCTCTTTCCTTCAAAAAGCACTTAGTGAGGGGGTACTATACGATAAGACCATATAGGGCAATAAGTTGCATTATTGAGCAAGCAGAGATATTAATCCAAAAGTGATATTAAAACCAGGCAAAAGTGACCTGCCTTCTCGAGGCAAGTCCTTACCAACAGGCTGGGGACTGCAGTGCTCTTCCTGAGCTGGCCAACATGAACCACAAGAGTGATTACTGAGGCTGTAATAGTTGTTCCTTACAAGTTATAAGTTTCCTTTCTCATGTCTCCACATGGTTCTTCATCTGCAATGAAGAACTTATTTTATTACATCCATTTTGCCTCAAAAAAAGCAGATGTTTTCAATACCATTATTAGATAAATTTTGGCTAAAAGAAGCCAAAACAAATCCTGCGATTGATCTCTTTGAACTTCTGGGCCAGGGTCACAGGGCTCTGGGGCTTCTCTTGGTGGTAGGAGGGTATGAGCTCATCTTTCAGAGTGCGTTAAGCTCCTTTAAGGGCGCAGATTACCATATGGTGCACAGAGAAAGTGCTGAAGGAGTGACAGGTAGTGAATCAGCGTTTCTAAACCTTGTCTGATTTTAAAAGTCACTTGGGGAGACTTAAAAGCACAGATTCCTGAGTCTCCCCCAGATCGCCACATCTTTATCTCCTGGGATGTGTCCACAGATCTGAATTTTTGCAAGATCTCCAGCTGACTAGATTGATCAGGCATGCTTGTGAAACACTAGTACAGGCAGACCTGAGAAGACCTTTATAAATAAACATTTTAAAATTTTTTTAAATTGGAAAGATCAGATTAGGCTTTAAATGATCCCAGTAGAGTTTTAGCAGCTTGAAACTGAAGTCAAGTCTATATTGCTTTGACGTTTCCTATGTGATAGGTAAGTACCAATCATTGTACTTTCACAGGAACTGACACACAGAGCCATCCTCTTTCCCATCTCTACTGAGGAGGGAGGGGTGTAGGGTTGTGAGGGTTCTACAAATTAAATGGTGTCCCCCACAAATTAAAAGAAATGGCAATTAATTCAAATCTGATGAAAAGTCAAAATGCAACTCATCTAGTGCTGTAGGCTGGGTGAAATAAAGTCATTTCTGGTAAATACTGTTCTATTTTATTTCAGTAAAACAAAAATTATTTATAGTTTAGAAAAGGATTTGCAAAATACATGGGGGGAAACCCCATATCATATACCCAAATCCTGCCAGGAAGGATGTTTTCAATTAATATCGTTACAGTGTATTCCCTTTAATGAAAGTTATTTGGTCCCTTCCAGATAGAAAAATAAAACAAAAGTCCCCAGTCCACTGTCTGGGTAGAAAACTCAAAAAGTTTGTTAATCTGAGTATAGTTTGATTATAAAATATGTGCTTCCTTGCAAATTCCCTTGAGATGGGGAAATATCAATTTTAATAATACTTTCTTTGAAAAAAGTTAATAATTGCTGGACACAATACCTTCAGTTTTAAGAATCATGTCCTATCATAGTTGGTTATACCCAAATGCATCAGATAAAAATTGCTCTTTCTGATACATTTTGAAAAAATATTCATGACTTTCTGTATGCACATATTTCCCACTGTACGAGATTTTACAAAGTTTAATAACTTTGTTCCTATTGCTACTATCATAGACTATATTTTTTTATCTTTTTCACCTTTTTATTATTTTCCTAAGACTTTATTAAATCTGCCAGTCTTCATTTCAATTCAAGTACTATTTATTGAGGTCGTGTTAAGTATCAAGACACTGTTAAGGCCTTGGGACACCACGATGAGTAAAACAAACCCTCAAAGTACTTTCTTGATGCTGCTTCAAACTGAGAAAAATATTCCATGTTCAGAAGCTTTTGGCTTTATACACGTGAAAAACCTTGTCATGATAGGAACTTAGCATTAAAAAGAACACTTTAAGATCAACACATGAAACCTATATCTACTCCTGAGAATTTGTCCAACCCAGACTTGAAGAACTTCTTCAATAGGGACTCCTCCTTTAAGAAAATCTCAGCTGTTACCAAATTAGTTCCAATTTGGAGCCATGATTGATTCCCTAATATGCTGACCATCAGTGAAGTGGCTCATTTTGAGTAGCATGGACCAAAGCATCATCTGTCCTTGATTTCTGACTTCACGAGCATGTTCCATAAGCATCTCCTTTTGTCACTTACTGTATTAATGTATTATGATTTTTATGATATTTTACTTCTTTCTGTCACCTTTAATAATAATCTGTTTATTGATTATTATACTTTTTTCTTTCTCCATTTACTGTTTTCTAGTATCTGTTGGAATGAATAATTATATTTTTATTATTCATTTTATCCTTTACTGGTTTGAAAGTTTTGTCTTTCAATTTTTTCCCTTTAGTGGCTATATTTCTTTCAGGTATTTGCTTCATAAGAGAGGTAGAATATATCTCACTTCCAAAATCCACTATCCACCCTCCTTTTCCAGTAGAATTTTTCTTCTATCTTATTTTTGAAACTCCTACATCAAACTGAAAAGCAAAGAAAACAATCAACAAGGTGAATATGCAATGTAAGGAATGGGAGAAAATATTTGCAAACCATGTATCTGAAAAGGGATTAATTTCTGAAATATATAAGGAAATTTTAAATTTCAAATATATAAGGAAATTTTAAATTTCAACAGTAAAAAGTAAAAATGAATAACTCAGTTAAAAAGTGGGCAAAGAACTTGAATAGATATTTCTCCAAAGGGAAATGTAAATCAGCAACACAATGAAATGTCACATCACACTTTTAATATAGCTGTATCAAAAAAAAAAGTTGGTGGAGATACAGGGGAATTAGAACCCTTGTGCATTGTTGGAAATATAAAATGGTGCAACTTCTATTGAAAACTGTATGTAGATTCCTAAAAAAAATAAAAAATAAAGCGTCCTTACGATCCAGAAACCCCATTTCTGGTGTATACCGCTCGTCCCAAATTGAAATTCAAGTCTTGCAAGGATATTTGCTCCCCATGTTCATTGCAGCACTACTTACGATAGTCAAGACGTGAAAGCAATGCAAATGTTTATTGCAGATGAATGGGTAAAGAAAATGTGGCATATACATACAACGAACTATCATTCAGCCTTAAAATAAAGGGAAATCATGTAATATGTGACACATGGATAAACCTGGGTGATAGGGGCGCCTGGGTGGCTCAGTGGGTTAAGCCTCTGTCTTCAGCTCAGGTCATGATCTCAGGGTCCTGGGATCCAGTCCTGCATTGGGCTCTCTGCTCCGCAGGGAGCCTGCTTCCTCCTCTTTCTCTCTGCCTGCCTCTCTGCCTACTGTGATCTCTCTCTGTCTGTCAAATAAATAAATAAAATCTTAAAAAATAAACAAACAAACAAACAAAAAACCTGGGTGATGTTACGTTAAGTGAAATAAGCAAGTCACTGTAGGACAAATACTGCATGATACCACTTATGTGAAATCTATAAAGTAGTCAAACTCATAAAAAAACGAGTAAAATGGTGTTTGCCAGACCTGGGGGAAGGGAACAAGAGGGAGTTATTATTCAAGGTGTGTTAAGTTTCAGCTGTACAAGATAGATAAATTCTAGAGATTTGCAGTACAACATTGTGCCCATAGTTAATAAAATCTGTGTACTTCAAAATTTTGGAGGGAAGATCTTGAGGTAAGTATTTCTTACCATAATATACATTTTTAAACTACAAATTATTATTATTATTATTTTTTAATTTGGTGACTGGTTTTACTTAGCAATGCTTATTTATTTTCTCTATTCCATCTCTTTTCTCTGGTTTTTATTTTTCCTTAACAATTCTCTCAGAGAGGGTGCAAGACTAGTAAAATACCAATTTTTTGTTTGAAAATGAATATATTATTGTTAATTAATATTTTGTCTAGGTTTAGCATTTTAGGTTGATCTTTAATGTTTCAAAATACTGAAGGTATTTTTCATTGTCCTTTGTTATTATTGCTGCTGAATATTATGCCATTATTCCAGTTGCCATGCCTATGGAGTCAATGGGACATTCCTTTAGTGACCTGAGATTTTTCTTTTTTTTTTCCTTTACTTTGGAGTTCTCCAACTTCACAACAAGTATTTGAGTATAGATTTGTTTCTATTTACCCTCTCAGGACTCCATTTGCTTCTGTAATTTCTTACCTTTCTTTTCAATGATTACTCCTAGAAAGTTCCCTCAATTTCTTATCAAATACCATTTTTCTCTATTCTTTTTTCTCTATTCTCTTTTCTCTATTCTTCCATACATCCTCTTAGAACTCTAACTTCTCATTCTTCTATCTTATATCTGTCTTATATTTATGGTGCTTTATTCTGAGTGATTTCCAAAGAACTTTTTTCTATTTTACTAATTTGCTTCTCAATTGTTTGTCTCAAGTGTTTGTCTATTTTACCATTTTGCCTTGACTATTGTTATATTCAGGTTTATATTCAAGTTTTGGGAAAACAGTTACAAGATGCCTCCAGTATTTCTCATCTTTGCAAAACATTTTATTCACAAAGTTTCATAATTTGTCTTTGACAGTTCTTTCAGATAATTAATACAGTTGGCAATATTCAAGAGAAAACCAGACATTGACCCGATAAGGTTTTATTTATAATCTATATATGTTAGTGAAGTTTTTGAAATAATTATGGAAGTACAGGGAATTTATTTGGGGTTAACGCTAAATGTAGGTCCCATGCTAGTCATTAACCCTCAGGCAATATCTCACTCCTAGGTCATTACTGTAATTATAAGGCAAATATTTAAAAACAATATAGACATATTAGTATATATATATTTTGTACTTAGGTGGCATTATCATAATTGGTGTGTGCAGGGGATTTCTGGGAATTTGAGATTAACTCATCACTTAAAATCTGTTGATTAGATTATCTTTCACTTTCAATTCACATTATTATAATTAACTTGTACTTATAAGGACAGTTGGAATAGTGTAAGAGTATCAGAAGTTGCTTTTAATTATAAGCTTCATATTGTAGCTAAATTGGAAGTTTACTGTTAAATTGGAAACATATTATTAGGAACAGCTCATTCTGATGAAGAAAACTGCATTGTGTCATTTATGCTAATCTTGTGGAGGTACGGATGTTAAAGAGGAAAGAAATTGACCTGAAAGTTATACCGTGTGTCCCAGTAAAACTATCTTATCTTGGACTTACTTTAGATACAGTGACAGCTGGGTCTTTGATTGGGTTTGAAGTTCTCACTCTGACTCCTGCTACCATAGTTCACGCTGAATCAAGTCAGCAGAGCCACCAGACAAGCTCTCCTTTTAAATTGCTCCATAAGGAGTGATTGCTATATATAAGATCTATCATTTACTCCCACCAAATTAACCCCCATACCCATGTCCAACCATTCAGTCTGTGCTTCTGTTGCCTTCTGATGGGTAATTTTTAGCTTTTCTCTGACATTTAGCCTAGTGTTTCCTATGGGTAAGCTAGTACATATGTTTGTATGAATTTATTATATATCTACTTTAATATTAGTGACATTATCTTCAAGTTGAATAGTTTGAATTCAAAATAACTAATAAATGTTTGCTGTTCATTCAAATGACATGAATGGTATAAACAAACAGTATAGGTCTTAGTGGTCAATTGAACCAACAAAAGCTTTGACCTGATGATACCCTGAAAATAAGCCATACATGTAGTACTGAGCCAGCTCTGATTTTATTTGAACCTTATCTCTTTTAGCACCCCACAATCATAAATTATCAAGGAAAACCAGGAATTTAGAAGAACCCTAAGAAAATGCCACAAAAGGCCATCAGATTAGGTCTAGTGGACAAGAATTGTCCTACTGGACAATTCAACTAGAACAAGAAGCATGGTGGACTGGAAAGAGGTTGGTCACTGAATTTATATATATGTAGAAAATAGAGACAGAGAGCATGGATTAAATAAATAGACAATATCAAGGACTTTAAAAATTGTTTCTATTTCAGGGGATTGGAGGACCTTCACCATTGTGGTTTTGTGATTTCAGTTTCAATTTTTGTGCATTTATTCTTTAAATAAATGGACCATAGTTACCTTGGTTTTTGGAAGACTAAGTTTCTGGCTCTACTGTCCCATTTAAACTAACTCTAAGTTTGGGGCACCTGAGTGACTCAGTGGGTTAAGTGTCTGACTCTTGATGTCAGCTCAGATTATGATCTTAGGGTATTGAGATCAAACCCAGACTAAAACAATAAATAAAATAAAATAAAATAAAATAAAATAAAAGATAAAGTAAAATAACCCCGGGTCCCAGGATCAATGAAGTCATGATCTAAATTTTCTCTGTGTCCACAGAAAAACAGAACAAATTTATTATAGTCAAGACCAACAGATTTAAAATACAATGACCTCAACTGGAATCATGTTTCTGCCCCCTACAATCTATGGGATCATGGTCAAATCACTCAATTTTTTAATCCTTTCATACATAAAATGGGGATGATAACAGATAATTTGTAGAACTCTTAGCAGGTTGGTGAGATAAGTGACATGCAGTACCTTATGAACTATAAAAATATGTTTATAATTCTATACACTTTATGAAATGGAAGGACAATCCATGGAATAAAATATTTAGTATTGTACAAAGGGAGGAAGTGAAAGGGTTGTTGTACATTGTCCACATGAATCTGTAGAAGCTTTGGAAACTTTTTCTCTGGAAGTCAAGTACCATGTGGTAAATCACCATCTTTTGGGGCTGGTTTTAATGTGGCAAAGCCAGAAGGACTAGCCAGTTTTTCAGATTCCTTTCCAACTTTATTATTTTTTTTGTATATATTTAATAACAAAGGTATTTTAATTTTTCCTCTTTGAAAGTAGTTATTAATAAAGACTGTGAATTAGTAAATACTGTAGCGGGAGTGCCTTGGTAGAAATAACTTCTGGAATGTCATTTTTTTCCTTTTAAGTTGTTTTTCATATCTAAGTTTTACATAAATATAAAAAGAATTATTTCCAAAATACTGAAATCTATAGATTGCTAGATAGGAGACGTAATGAAAGAAATACATTTTTGTTTCAACCAGTTAGGGTGGACAGACTCATTCTCATTGTGATCTCAAGCCAGAGCTATGCATTAGCCAAAGCTTCCCCCCAGCCATTATTGTGGATATAGAATTTCAGTAAGATTTAAGTAACACAATGAAAGGGACAAACCTGACCAAGTATCTGTCAGGGTCATGTTGAAATCCACAACTCCCCAAGACACAAACTGCAATTCTGCATAGTTCGTTTCCCACAAGAATATCAGCTTCAATACCACCATCGGGATGGGTGCTGGTGAGGAAAAGGGCACACATACTTTATCTAATATCATTGTTTAGTAGTATGAATATTAAATGTCCCCCGAGGTCTTCAGCTTGAATCCTAGAGCTTCCAGTTCCTTGACAGACGTTATTTCTTCTCCCTTACAAGTTGCTCCCTCCCAAATGTTGTGATGCTGCTGCTGCACCATCTCTTGCTACCATGGTGCTCCTTCCATGAACAGCTCTCTTTGTCGATTCCCAGACTGACTTGTGATCCGAAGTCAGGCATACACCTTTCTCCAGGGTGGACAAGGTCTCGTGTCCAACCTCATAGGAGCTGCATGCTGTGGTTGGGTTTTCCTGAATTCTGAGTGTCCTGTTGAAGGAAGCTCAAGGAATTTTCTTATTGAGCTTTTACCTTGTGTTTTGCATAAACTCCTGGCCTAACAAGGTAAAATGTCTTTGGAAAAACAACTCCCAAATTTTAAACTCCTTTTCTATATCCTTTCCTCTGGGGGATATTGGTGGGATCCACTTCCCTTTTTTCCCCCAGCATGGGTTAAGGCCTAGTCAAGGCCTATTGTCAAGCCTGGCCTGTCCATTACAGTTTTGCTCTACTAGGTCTTCATATCTGACTCTCTCACTCCAAACCACCTCACTGACTCTTGTGTTCAGAGTAACTCTTCTTACATATATTTCTACTTACTCTAAAAATTTATTGATTTGTAATTCTACATTTGCTTGTTCAGGGATACCTTGCTTACCATCAATACAAAAAAAAAAAAAATCTTTAATTTATCATGTTCTACTTTCTTCCCAGGAAACTTGCTGCAAGATCCTTCCCAGGAAACTTGCTGCAAGAGGTGTTCCTTACTACCTTATTAGTTATTATTTCTGATTTAGCTTAAGAATCACTTTTAAATCACACAAATAAAAATTATTTCTGATTATATTGATTAAGTTATTAATTTAGTATATATTAATTTAACACCTGCCAAGTGCCTGGTGCTAATTCAGAAATATTTTTTTAAAACAACCTTATTATCCCTTCATAATGTAATTTTATAAAATTAATGAATCCACAGTTCTGAATAAAACCTCTAGTCCATGGGATTGAAGTTCACAGTAAGTGTTCCCTCCCAGCCTCATCCCAGAGCACATATGTCCATCATATCTGATATTTTTAGGTCTCCACTGACACCATCAACAGTTAAATGGCTCTTCCTTGGTATTTGCAATTGCAATGTGATGAAATCCTGAAACAGTTTCACCAACTGTTTTTTTACCAAAATTGTCAACAAGTGATTAATTTACTGATTGCTTCCAACACTTACTTTTTTTTTGCCCCCAGATCTACTGCGCAGGATGGTAACAAGTGGCAAAATAGACTAGGGCAGAAATGGTGTCAGACTGGGATGTGATATTGCAATTTTGTTGATGTCCCAGTTCTGATGAAAGAATAGTTTCCGTATTGAACTTGACAATCCTCATTTTCTCTTCTCTTGCCAAAATTACACACACAATTTTAAGGGGGGGGTATTTTCAGTAACATTCACCTTAGCATATAAGACCCATTTCATTTTCATTTTTACTTTCTGACTTGCTTTTAGAAGTACTTAAAAGAATCAGAAGTATTTAGAAAAAGTTTCTGTGCCCAGTTATTCTATGCTATTTTGTTAGCTTTTCTCATTACAGTGTAACCTTTTGGGCCTTACCCTGATAGTGATGGCTATTCCAAATAACTCCATTTGCTTAATATTATACTTCTATAACTAAGGTTACATGTGTTTTCCCTCTGACAACATTAAAAACATTTCTTTAGCAGACCAGTATATGATATTCAAGAATTCTGAAAATTAGTTCCTATAAATCAGTTTTCATCAGTATGCCCTTTCTATCCTTTGTCTCTGGTTTAAGAAATCATGACTATTTCAATACGTTTGCTTCTGATTCCATGCTATAGTGTCATTTCTAATGAACAAAGGAAGCAGGGTACTAGGCAGATTGGTTACATTTATTTAAAGAATGACTCAACTGACTTTTCTATGCGTATAAAATAAGGTTTCTGTGGCTAATTTAATGACTAGGTACAAAATACACACATAAACATGCCCACCCCCGCAACACACATCTGAGGAATAGGCACCTAAGTTTTTACCTGAATACAGAAAGAATAAATATAGATCTCTGAAAGCAAAGAAGCTCATGGTGAACTCCATTACAAAAGTCACATTATTCTAACATAAAATAGAACTTGACATTTGGCCTAATTATACTTTTCAAATCTTTAATATTCTGCTTATCATTATGGATATTTAAATAAAGAAAACTACTCTGATACCTTTTGCCCTTTTTATGTTTCACAGTCTTCTTTGAATTAAAGAGGAAATTAAAGTTTTCTCAAGTAGAAGTTTTAATAGATAGATGAATAATATATAAAATTAATAATGCTAAGCTTCCTTCTAATATTTTAGAGCCAGGACATTTTCTATTTTTAAGAAAAGCATCTATTACTTTTTCCAAAATAGCTTTTAAAGAGAATAGGGTAAAAAAATGAGTTATTATGATTCTAGACAACTTTGAACTTTGACCTATGCAATCTTAATTACCTAGAAAAATTCTAGAACTTTCTTCATCTTTTTCTAAATATGGCTTTGTGTTATTTTAACGGATTTACACAAATCAGAGAGTAAAGTGCTTTCCAATGATTCACCTCATTGGACTTGGTTAAGTGCACAGGGAAATACTACATTTCAGACTGTCAGTTTGATTTATATAGAAGAACCTAGAGTCACTCACTTAGGGTTTACATTAACTAGACAGTCAACTGAGATCAATGATTTTGGCATTGTAGAATTCTACAATGTTTTGTCTAAATGTCTAAATTTCTATAATTTGTCTTAGAGTTACTAAAATAAAATTTCTCTTTATATTTCCTTTTCCAGATTTTAGTTTTTAATTTTTTACCATATGATTTTATTATATACAGAGCACCATTCTATAATATTTGTAATTTGGGTAATTTTTATTAAAAATAATAATTTAGATATAACAAGATCAACTAATGAGTGGCTTATGTGATTAAATCATAACACATTTTCTTTAAACATGAAGAAATTATTAAAGTGATTAAGAAGTTGGTAAACATTGCTGGGCTCAACCAGGTAAGAATGAAGAGTGATTTTTACCTCAGGGGTATAAACTAAATGAATTATTTTAATTCACACTCTGTATAATTGGGCATTTATTAGTTTTAATACACAGAAACAATAGATTAGTATAATTTTTGCTTGGTTCAGTTTTAAGGTAAAAACAAATTCTTGTCCTGAGGAACTCATTCTTTATCATGGTTTAATTATTTAATTCTCTATTATGCATGCTCATACTAATCACTAATTATTTATTATAATTTGATGATTTCTAATTTAACTTTTCTTATGAAAACTGTACCTTAAACTCAACATACCTACAATTATACTTAACATCCTCTCCTACACCTAAACCAGTATCTTCTACTATCCTCATTGTGTGCTTGGTTCACCCTTGTGTTCCCACCCTCTATGGCTTGAAACTTTAGAATCAACGCACCTCTCCAGAGTATATAAAAATTTGCTAAGACTTACAAAATGTTTCCCTAATCCATCTCTCAAATGTATTTCCTTACAGTGTACATTATCACAGTCTTCCTTGAACTGTTATTTAGGTATGTAATCTGAGTGTCCTCCTTGTACTAGTTTTATACATAATCATATTGACAATAATTTCTGGATTCTACTTCTGAGCACTCACCTCACCACTACAAAAATGGGAACCGTCCTGCAAAATCACTACTCCAATTATATTTCTAAATGTCCCCAAAGATGTGCACAAAATACTTACAGATGAATCTAGTGCATTCCCATTCCCAGACAATATTCGATATGATCTGCCCTTCAATGTACACTTATGATCACTTGAAGAAGCCCACTGTCAGTTGCCGATTTTGAGAATGATAGTGAGTATATATTTCAGCTTCTCAAGGCTCTCAAAGTTTCTGATCTCCAGGAGTCAAATTAATGGAGGGTCTGGAGCCAAAAATGGAAAGAACGGTCTCTCCCTAATTCTGGGCTTTGCTTATTTATATCTGAGCTTTAATAATACAGTGATGTTCAAGTACAAAGTCTCTGATGTAAAAACACACTACTTTCTAATAGCCCTAACACACTCACTGCAAGAGAACACTCACCCCAACAAAGGCAAGATCAGCTGAGCTTTTTCTAAACAGGATTATTTTCTAGGACAAACATATCCTTGTCTGGAGCCTGTCAGGGTTCATGCCATCCAACAGGGAAACCCATAGCCTCCTGAAGCTCACCAAAACTGCTTCCCCTGATTTTCTTTCCAGAAGATGAGGTCCTTGTCTCCTTCCCACAGTGTCAGCTTGTTTCAGGATATTTCTCATACTGACTTCACCAATCAGTTACACCCAGGTAGAGTAATCCTTAATTTATTAACCTGCTTTGCATTTCTCTGTATCTCAATGTCTTTTTTCCTCTAAAGATTGTATATGAATGGATGACTATTTCTAAATTAATGTATCATTTCTTTGATCCATACTATTTCTCTATTGTTCATTATGCTCAGCCCTGGACCCTCCTAATTTTTCTTTCACCATTTTAGCAATGTTTTTGTCTCCTCCTGTTTCCCAGTAGACCACATCTTCATGCACAATAGCCTCATCATTGTTCAGTACTTGAAAGGTAAGCCTCTTTCTCTTTTCTCTCCAGTTCTCCAGAGCTTTCATGAATGTGCTTTCTCTTGCCAGAAGTGTTCTTCCTTCTTCCTCCACTTGACCCAGTATCTATTAATCTTTGTTCTGTAAGCATCATCTTCTCTGTTTTGCCTCTATTAAAGCCACTGAGTGCTTTTGATTTCTTACCATAATGCGTATATTTTATACTCAGAATGAAAAAGGAAACTCTGTGACAGGGTTTACACTGTCTGTTTCTTTCATATTGATTGTGTCTTACGATGGGATAATAAGTGTTTATTGAACTGAATGGGGTCAAACCATGATGAACTGACACCTGAAATAGGAATAGACCAACTCCTGGTCTTTTTCTCAATGCCTTTCCACCTAACTGTCCATTCATCTTGAATATACTATCCCCCTACTCTAGTTAATTACAGGAATGTTTGCCTTTTCATCTCAAACTATCATAGATATTTGCCCTCAGGGCATCCTTGCAGCTACCTAGTGGACGTGCCAGATTGCTTTACAACTATTGGCTCTTTAACTCTTTTTCCTTAAGGTCTGAAATTTTTAACATCAGGGACTGGTTTTTTGCCCTTGAACTTCCCAGGAAGTAGCAACATATGTGGTAACATAGTCCATACAAGATATGCATTCATCTTTTTCCCAATGCTGAATGAGAATAAGGTATTTTGTATGGTATTGTTAGATTGTATTATATGCACTATATTAATTTACTGCATTATAATGCATTATTTTGCTTTTTTATTGTGGAGTAAATTTTCCACCTTCTATGTCAGACTCAGAGGAGTGGCTTTAATAAATGAAACTTCATGACAATGTAGAAGGGAAAGTGAAGAGCAGATCATGAGGATAAGTGTAGCTCTGTGTAACTGTTTTTTTGTAATATCCCACAGCGTGCTCCATGTCTTCAGCATAGCCTCTTCATTGTACAATAGTTATTCGAACAAATTCCCAAATACAGGCTTTAGCAATGAAAACGAAACTGATTTCTGATATCTCTTATTTGGGAAATTATCCTAGAGTGGGGGTGTTTATAGGCAGGTAAATATCATATTTCATTTTTCCTAGACATTGGCAGCAGTGCAGAACATAAGGAATGTGTCCAGGGCCCGGGGAAGTAAGCTTAGAAGAGTATTCCTGGCATCAGATGCTGAACTGGATGGCAGCTGGGAGATCATCAACAGTTTTGGTCAATAGTTGGTTTTAAGAATAATAGCAGGATATGCCAACAGATAGGAAGAAAGGAAAAATATTGACCCCATGTCATGTAATTCTCAGAAGTCATGGAATGGAAAGAGGAAGTTCACTTCTGATACCTGTGCTTAAAAATGATAAGCTACCCCTTTTCTTCAAGTTTGAAAACGTTATCAAATCAGAGGATTGAAGAGAAGAAATGATTAGATTTTCATTTCCCTCACTGACTCTAGAATCATAGGTGTTAGTTTCCTAGGGCTTCAGTGTTAAAGCCTCACAGACTAGGTGGCTGAAAACAACAGAAGTGTATTGTTTCACAGTTCGGGGGGCCCAAAGTCTGAAAGCAAGATATTGACAAAGCCATGCTCTGGGGGTTAGGATTTCAGTTTATCTCTTTTTTGGGGGCGGGTGGGGGGTAGACACAGTTTAATTCACAATAGTTAAAAAATCAATGGAGTCGGTTTTCCCACTGAATTTATCAAATTCCAAGGTTAATAGTGATATGTATATTCAACACTTTCAGCTACAGATACAAAGGCTGTAGAGCCATGCAAGGGAGCCATGTTGATGAAACTAGGGTTCTTTGGGATGAACAAGTTTTCATATTCTAGAAAGTTTTTGAGGAATAGGGGGTTCTATATTTTACCTATCTCAGTGCTATAGAAGGAATATACATTCAGCAAATTATTATTTAAATAATATTTCTTCAGATTCATATTGGCCATCTTTCTCATATTTCTTTCAGGGCTTAAGAAAAAAGAGATCATGCTGAAACTATGACATCTTCTGCCAGAAATAACTTCATATAAAGTCCTTATGACACCAAACAAGAGGTTACTATGGGAAGACAGTTCAAAATAATAAGATTCTCAATCTAAGAACAAATGAATAACGTCTATGCTGCTTTCATTACTTTTGTTCCCAGTGACAAAGATAAAGTTAATTATTCAGAGATAGCAAAGAAGTCTGTTTATTGAATGTGACATGCTAGATGCAATTCTGGATTGCAGTATATAGTGATACAAAGATCAAGCAACTTTTAATCGGAATCAAACACAATTTTTAATTGAGTCCATTTATTGCACATGTGAGCTGTATTGGAAATCTCTCAAATCAAAAACTCAGTAAAGATTATTGCAATTAAAAAATGAATGCAATAAACTGAAACTTTTTTTTTGCTTAGATTCTCTTTAAATAAGTTACATTTTAAATCAGTTATTAACTACATTTGTTAAAACTTAAAAATTGATTTAATATTAAATATGGTGATTTTTTAAAAATAAATTCGTCCTCTCTCTTTTTTTTTTTTTGACCTCTAGTTTGTTTCACATTCTTCACCTTCATTAAAAAGAATTTACTGATACACTGTGTCTATGTGATGCCATGACATCTGAATGAAAGATTTGATATTTGTCAACCACATGCTTTGCCTTCTTGACACCATCTGGATATTTGGCCTTGTACTTACAAACCATCTGGGTTTGTTACTATACTTTCCACTTTTCATCCAGATGTTTTGGCATTGTGTGGACAAAGCATGTGGTATTGTCTATAAAATGTAATTGCATAAAAATAAATAAGGCTATGCAAGCAATTAAAGGAGCAACATTTTCTCATGTGTAAATCTGAACAATTTTTCCTTAGTAATATAGTTGTGGAAAGGTAGTTCCTGTTGTATTTTAAAACTTTTTATTTCATTTCTGAGCAATAAAGAAGCAAGTATAAAATGTTCTATTAAATTCAAAGGAAATTTCCAATATTTTAATTTCTAACCAGAAAATCACAGATTACAAATATATATAAATATTAATACAAGTTTTTATAACATAATTAACATACTAATTAGAATTACGGTATACTTATGGATATCTGAGTTTAAAATTATTATTAAATTCTTTCATATTAAATTCAATGTTATAAGAAAAGTATCTTAAACCTTATTTTACAAAAATCTCTTGTAAAAATCATTCATACAGACATATATGAAAAACATACATGTTTTTCCTAAACATCTGTTCAAATCTTTTTTTTTCTGTTCAAATCTTAATAGAGATACTTATTTTCATAATTCTAGTACCTATGTAGTTACCATTAGTACACATGGCAACTCATATTCCTGATTAGATTTGCTTTCAAATATCTGTGTTATTTAACACACAAAGGTTTTATATTATAAAATAAGCATTTTCAAAAAAGAACAAGGTAAAATGTAGATAATTGAAATGTGACAAATATATCCTAGAAGGGTCCTGGGGTCATTTCCAAATTCTTTGTAAGCAAGTGAGTGTATATAGTCTTATGACTTCACAGTACATTTTGGCCAAATTTTCCTAGGCATGAGGTAAGAGAATCTCATTCAACTTGCTTAGTTTATCTTAGGTGCAATAGGTTTAACTCTGGGTCCAGAATTTAAGGGTGGTGGGTGATTAGAAACTTTAAGGAAGATATTGATTGAGATGGGTATAGAGTGCAAGGTCTGAGATATAAAGTATTCCTAAAAGAAAATATTTAGCATGATAAGATTTTCAGGTCAAGAGAGAAGAGCAGAGAAATAACAAGAAAACATTCTCCAAAGATTTAGGGTTATAAAAATTAAAAGATATTGGAAATTATATGTGTATCTAAAAGCAGAACTAGAGTTAGAATTTAAAAAATACATAGTTTTTCTTCAATACAATGGGAAAACTGCATGACTTATGGAAGTGGGCTCAGAAACTCACTTGAAAGTTGGGAACTTGATCAGAAGATTGCTCAGTTCTCCTCAAAAAATGTTTAATGTTTTCAGTATCCAAAAGATTGTCTGATGCATAATTTATGGTTAATACATATGTAATGAATAACTGAATGAATTGTAAAGTTATATTTCAGATATCACTGTTCTAATTGAGTCAAGCAGATTTATGATGTTTATACTTTGTCCATTTGCGCCCTCCAGGGCACTCTATTTAACTGAGTGCAGCGAGAAAGTTACCTCCTGATGTGTGTACAAGCAGTGGTCTCTTCAAGAACCTAATTATTTAAGAAAGACTAGGTAGTACGATTTTATGTGGTGGTTAAATTTTCAAGTCCATGTGTAAGAAAAATAATAAGCTAAACAAATCTACCACATTAAAGACCAAAGCTTTGTCACTCAAAGTCCAAGGAGAGTTTCTCCCCTGGCACTGAAATGATCTGTTCAGTTGAGTAATAGATGAAGTAGCTGATTTCCACTTAGGGGACATTCTGAAAGAAATACACTCATATTTTAAACTTTACAAATGTACTCAGTTTAGCAAGATGTTCCCAGTCAAGGCAGGTATTGGGAATGGAGACTGGTGGGTTGTGGTTAAGTACTATGTTCCCTGCCATGCTCAATCAGGAAAGTAAGTGAATTTGACCACATTGTATAAACATGAATTGCTATTTCTCTATCTCCTGAACTATATAGTTGATTTTGTATAAGCTAAATAGAAGCATGATACAATTTCACTCTACTTAATCAACTTTAAAAAATGTAATTGCCTCAAAGCTATCTGCAGCAACTATGTGTGTTGATCCCAGTTTCAGACCCAAATAACTCCCATGCTCACACGGTCATTGTTCCACTCGTGTCACCAGACGACCATAATAAAGAGAGAGTAGTCTCATTTGCAGAAGACTTTTAGACTTTATGACCCCTGATGCTTTTGAGCTGCAAGGAGAAAGTTTTTGCAACTCTCAAGCACAGAAATAAACTTTTTCAAAGGATTACATTTCCAAAACACTTCTCCCATTAATATATTCCTTATAATCCCTCCTATTTCACACAGACTCCTTCATAATTAAAAAAAAAAATCACGTCCTAAAAAAAAGCAGTAAGGTTATTATGAAGGGACATGCCATGAAGTCTCATTCTCTGTTCTTATTTTCATTTTTTTAATATACTGAGATATTCAGCAACAGCCAATCATCCCTTAAAAGGCAGTCATCTGGATCAGTGCCCTCTCTACATCTTGTCCCAGGATATACTCCTAAGAGTGGTATGAGTCCTTCCCATATGCATCATCAAAACATCAAAGGAATGGCAAGCACTAAGCTTAAATAGATCTTACATCATATAGAGAAGTAAAGATCTCAATTCTAATGAACTATTTTCCAATTGCAAGAGAAAACTACAAAATGTTCTAAGATGAAAGGAAGTGCACTGGGCAATACTACAAATAAGAAAAGACTCCATCCAGATGGGCAAATTGCCCTATTCAAAGAGAAGGAATGCAATCAATTCACTGAGACAGGAGTGAGATTTCCACTGCACAACTTTGCCGTGCAACCAGGGAGACAGAAAGTAAAACACTCCGCTCTTTTTTTGAGTACTTAATGATTAAATGTGATTATTAACCAATTTATTCAACTATTATTTTTGAAGCCCCTTCTACATGTCAGGCACTGTGCAAGCACAGGAAAAAACAGATTAAGTAAAATAGATTTGGTCCCAATTTGCAACAGGCTTGAATGGTTCTTAGCTTTGATGGGGTTAAGTGAATTGGACCAGCTAGTGGCCCACTCCAGCAAACAAAGTCAATATCCTGCTTCGGCACCAAGAATCAATCTAAAAACAGAAATACTGCCTTTGCTTTTGGATGAGCTCTTGATTCTGCTCTGGAGAAATCCCAAGAGAGACATGGATAATTGAAAGGAGCATCCCAAGAATCTGCTCAGGTTGATTTGCAAACATGGTTACCAGTGGAGGATTTCATATATATTCTGACTGGGTTTATTAAGAGGTTCAATGATATTGTTTGAGCAATTTTTGAAGCTAATTATACAGATCCGATTTATACGTAATTTTCAAAATAATGTTTACCACCACTCACTGAAGAGAAAATTCTCAAATAAAGTATTACTATCAGTGTATATCACACTCATTAATTTTAACTGAAATAGCATACTTTTTGATTTAGGAGTTAAAATTTGATGATGTAAGGCATGGTGCCCTCAAAGAAGGGTGTTATCAGGATCACTGAGATTGGTAACCATTCACTTACTGTTTGATAGTACAGAACTCTTTTACATTCTGCATGCTCTAGCTTTGAGTTAAGTTGAATTTCAATTCAAAGTAAGGCAAGACCTTAGGCTGCCCCAGTTATCACAGGAGCTTCTACCTTGACTTGATATTGTGAACATTCTGATAGAGTGGTTTTTTTTTTTTTTTTTAAAGACTTTATTTATTTATTTGTCAGAGAGAGAGAGAGAAACCACACGAGCGAGTACAGGCAGACAGAGCAGCAGGCAGAGGCAGAGGGAGAAGCAGGCTTCCTGCCAAGCTAGGAGCCCGATGTGGGACTCGATCCCAGGACACTGGGATCATGACCTGAACCGAAGGCAGCTGCTTAACCAACTGAGCCACCCTGGCGTCCCTGATAGAGTGTTTTGAGGGAAGAGGCATCCTCCTCAGATGGGGAACTACGATATAATGTTCAACACAAGGCAAGGATAGGAAAAATAGAGTATGTGCTTAGCTGTTGTCTCCACAATCATCATGACACTGGACCACAAATGCAAAGAAATAAAAATTACCACAGTTATGACTCTGAAAAATGAAATCTTATCACAATACTGAAGGCCTGCCAAAGGACAGCGAATAGAATGCTAGAGGACCTCTTCTACATTGCTACAGGGATGTTGGAAGTTGAAGTTTATTGGCAGCAAGAGGAATGTTTTTCTGGTAGAGGAAATAATAAAAAATATTGGGTTCAAAGTGAAAGCTGTCACCAAGGATGTGCTCCCCCATCCTGGGTCTCCTTCCTTTGACATGTTTCAGAGACTTCTAAAATGGTGTTTGAATCTGTTCATGATCCATGCAATTCTCCTCAGTTACTCATTTAACAAATATTTATAAAAATACAATATGTATTTATACTGCCTCAGGCACAGAATTTTTTTTTAAGGATTTTTATTTATTTATTTGACAGACAGATCACAAGTGGGCAGAGAGGCAGGAAGAGACAGAGAGGGGGGAAGCAGGCTCCCTGCTGAGCAGAGATCCCAGGACCCTGGGATCATGACCTGAGCTAAAGGCAGAGGTTTTAACCCACTGAGCCACCCAGGCACCCCCAGGCACAGAAATTTTAAGCAAGGAATAAAGCCCAGCCATGTGCGTAGTGACTGCTCAAAATTCACTTGTTGGTTGAATGTTCTCCAGGTCTTATCTTTCTCCTCTGTAACTTATTGGTATCAGTCTTCATCTTACAGTGTTACTTTTTAAGACCTTTCCTCCCATTTTTGAAGGACTAAGGTGACAGCGAGCACTTGCATAGTCTTTTTCAGTTATTTCAGCAATTTTGTGAGAGAAGTTTTTTGTTTTGAACCTTATTTCCTTTTATTTTTATTATGTTTTGTCCATAAAGAGAACCCATAAACAAAACAAAACAAAATGAAAAAAAAAAAAAAAAAAACTAGAGAAAAAAAAAAAACAAAAAGGAAATTTTTCTCCATTGTTCCATTCAGAGCAGCTTACTTTACATTTATAAGTCCAAATTCCTTGACCCACTTGGAAGATGGGGATAATAATAGCTATCATGACCACCTACTACAAAAGTAAGCGTGAGAGAACATTGGGGAAGTATATGGCACAGTACTCGAAATGTTATAAAACATTATAAAATTATAGAATATTATTACTCGTTTGAAATGCCACAGGAACAATCAAACACAAGTCAGAGAATGATATGGAATCATCAGGCCCTTGTAACTTTGTAGCTTCTCTGCTTTCACTTCTGATTCTTCCTGTTTTGCCTATCCCCCATTGCCGTTCTGTGCTTCTTTACACAGAAATCCCAAACTCAACTGTCAGTTCTCAGATGAGGTGTTCCCTTCTCCAAGAAGCTTCCTCAGGGCTGCCTGTCCCTGATGCAGAAAGAACCTTCACTTACCTTCCATGAACGACAGTGCTCAGCTCTACCAGAACATAGCAACCCTTAACTCATCGTCACTTACCCTTTCTGGGCTCCCACTAGAACAATGTCAAGTCCATTTTTAATATCCTGGTGTTTTGCAATTACTTACTCAAAATGAGTATATTTAGCCCCCCCCCCCAACTATGCTGCTCTTATTTATTTATTTATTTTTAAGATTTTATTAGTTTATTTATTTGATACACAGAGAGAGCAAGCATGTGAGTTGGGAGAGAGAGAAGGGGAGATTGGGGAAGGGGCAGAGGAGACAGAGAAGCAGACTCCCAGCTGAGCAGGGAGCCCGATGTGGAGCTGGATGCTAGGACCCTGAGATCATGACCTGAGCCGAAGGCAGATGCTTAACCAACTGAGCCACCCAGGCACCCCTCTGCTCGTATTGTTTTCAGAGAACTTTCTTCTGGTTAAAGTTTACTTGTAAATTAGAATAAAATCAGATTTAGGCAAGAGGGGAGTATTATGGAGTTTCTCTTGCCTTTAAAGTACTTCTCAGTGGAAGAAACCATCATCGTCTTTATTGATAACAAAGTACATTTATAAAGCACAAAATAGAACATTTGGGGAAAGTGCTTAAGTTCAATGCATTTCAAATTTCTATGTTTTCTACAGAAAAAAAAATTATCAGGAGAAAAGAAGACAACAGGTTAACCTTAGGATATTTACTATCAACTCAAAGTCCTTATTAATCCTGAAAAAGCAACAAAATTCATGTTAATTATTTAGCTAAAATTATAATACATTATTTTATATGCTGTATGTGTATTTTATTCTACATTTCTTTTTTTTTTTTTTGTAAATCAGTAATGCAATCCTTTGAAACTATTTCTTAGAAGTAGAAACATGGTCTGTTATATACATCATTAACCTACATAACATGTAGATTGCTAATTAAATTTACTACTATGTTTATCCTGTGATTATTTGGAAGGTAAATTCTTGAATAGAAAAACAAATTCCCCAAAATTGCCTTGGTTGTCGCTGGGTAAATATGACTTCTACTTCAAATGCATACATCTTTCCTAGGAAATCACTACAATAGCAAATGAGCAATATACTAGCTTGTTTCTTTCACTGAATCATTTTTATGTCTTTCTGGCAGATTGAAGGCAACCAGCATTTACTGAAATGGTATTTTGTTTTATTTTAAAGATTTTGTTATTTACTTAAGAGAGAGAAAGAGCAAGACAGAGATAAAACATGAGCGGGAGTATAGAGGGAGAGTAAGAAGCAGACTGACTGCTGAGCAGGGAGCCAGATGCGGGGCTGGTTCTCAGGACCCCAAGATCATGACCTGAGCTGAAGGCAGATACCTAACCAAATAAGCCACCCAGGCACCCCTGAAAGGGTATTTTAAAAGTAGACAGACTACAATTATATTGTAAAAGGAATTTTGTGTCACATGTAGTGAGTCAAATAGTGTCTCCTCCCCACACACCCTAAAAAAAAAATCATGTCTACCTGGGACCTCAGAATGTGACCTTACTTGGAAATGAGATCTTTGGAGAGGTAATTAAGATGACATCATAATAGATTAGGGTGAACCGTGACAGAGAGATGACAGCTATGTAAAGATGGAGCCAGAGATTGGAGTTAGGCTACCACAAGCCAAGGAAAGCCCGGGGCTACCAGAAGCTGGAAAAGGCAAGGAAGGATTCTTCCCTATAGACTTCAAAGGGAGCATGACCCTGCCCAAAACTTAATTTCAGATTTTCAGACTCTAGAATTTTAAGAATATATTTATTATTTATTTTGTGTTAAGCCACCTGGTTTGTTTTAAGCCTCCTGTTAGTCAAGGCAGACCTAGGAAACTAATACACTCAACTAAAGACTTGTGGAGATTTTGACTAAGAGGTTAAAACCATTATTAGTGTGACTGGTTGTGCAAAATAAGCAAGTTAGTAAGTCCATAAATAAATAGGTAATAAATAAATACAGGTTATTTTAGAGAAAGTGTTAAGCACCCGATCAAGTAGAGAAGGAAGGTCTTTCTGAATTCTAAGAAGCTTAGCCATGATGAGGTATTAAGAGAGGGACATCAGGACTGTGAAGGAAAAAGATATCTGCAATCCAGAAAGTGAAATTTGACCAATGACTAAATAGTCATTGGGCAACAGGAACTAAGTATAGCAAATAAAGAACACGGAAGAACTCTGTTACTTTAGTGTGTGTGTGGTTCTGTGGTGTTTTAGAAGTCCACTCATATATGCAGTGCAATGCTCAGCCCTTCACTTCCTTGGTGAAATGTATTCTTAGGTATTTTATTCCTTTTGATACAATTATAAATGGGATTGTTCTCTTAATTTCTCTTTTTTAATAGTTTTTTTTATTAATATATAGAAATGCAACAGATTTTAGTATACCAATTATATATCCTGAAAACTTACTAAATTTATTAGCTCTTAAAACACTTATATCATATATATCTGACATAAATCATACAACCTTCTTTTAATCATTTTATTCACTTGTGTTATAAATGATACTTTGAATGATTTGTTTTATAAGAATTATTACTTTCTCTTTCTATGGTCAAGTTAATATGAACAGTTTATAGGGTAGTTTGAAAATTAGCCCATCAGGATTTCTTTCTCAATTCTAAAGTGTCTTTCAGGAGTATCTGTTACTCTAGCATTCTTCCTTACCCTAGACCACTCCTCACCCCCACAATGAGTCTGGTCCATTGCTTGGTGGCACACAGTATGACTCAGAATATGTTTTTTAGCTCCTCAATGTGGAGCATAAGAATGGAGCCACAGCGTTCCCCAGTGTGTGTTGATTCATGATGACTCTGCTATAAGAAGGGCTAATAATATACCCAGTATAGACAATGTCTTGTTTTTTACTGTATCCTCAATAAGTACCACATTTGGCCTATTACATATCAGATTCTTAGTAAAGGAATGGGAGATAATTTAAGAGAAGAATTACAGGGCTGACCTTTGTAAAGAGAGAGGAGTGATCTGGGTATTACTTAAAGAATTTTTAGAAATATTATATATAGGGACAGGGGTTTGAGCTCTTTGTCAAGATAATAACCTCATGGAATGTCTTGGCTTATTGGCCTGTCAGATCTAGGTTTGGAAATAGTGCTGAGCTTTGCAGTGCCACACTAGGTAGCTATTTTTAACAATGGGGTCTAGGCTTGTTAGTTTTCAAAACCCTGTGATAAAAAAAGTTGTACACTACAAAGTTAGAGCAGAACTCAGTAGTTCCATATTTATCAGTAATTTTATAGGTTAACTCGAAGGTTCTCTTCAGGAACTTGACCGAGGTATTTAGTTTGATTTTACACTGATAAATGAAAGGTGGTGACCCAGAAATTCAATATCTACAAGAGGATCTTGTCAGCAAGAACAACAATGAATTAAATAAGATGAACTGAAATTATCTGGCATGGGCAAGCATCTTCTATTTTCATTAACATATTTTTAGGGCTTGTTACAAAGCACACACTACACTAGGCACTGGGATACAAAGCCTTCAGGGACTTGCTGTTAAAGGAGGTGTGATGTGTGACAGAATTATAAACAGTAAATTGCTTCAATGTTATCATTCATTCATCCATTCATGCATTTATGCCACAAATGCTCATTAACACCTTCTATGGGTCAGACATTTGTACCAGGCTTTGAGAGATGAAAAGATATGGTCCATGCCCTCAAGGAATTCATAGATAGTAAACAAATAATTACAAGTGCTCTAGACAACTATACAGAAATGCAGCACACCATAGAAATATTTAACATGTGAACGAACTTTATCTTGGTGGCTGGATAAGGTTACCTGGAGGAAGGCCTGCCTAAATTGAGACAGAAGGATACATATGAATGAAATAGTATACATAGAATGAAATAGATACATAGAATGAAATATTAGGGAGAATGTCCAAGGCATAAAGAATATCATGCAAAAGACCTGAGTTTAAAATGTATAAACTTATTGAACTGAAATATATTCTATTTGACTTAACCATATATTTTTAGAAGGAGAATGGTGAGAATGGAGGCTAAGTAGGTAGCCAAATCATATACCTTAAGAACTTGTTAAGGATATGTGTTCTAATCTTAATTCTTGAGATCTTGTTCCTGATAAGCAATAGGAAGCCGTTGCACCAAAGGGGGATAGAATGATCAGATGTACATTTTTAAAATGTCACTCAAGGTGCAAAGAGCTCTAAGAAGCCAAGAGTGGAAGCTGGACAACCAGTAATGAAGGTGTCATGGTGTCCAGGAGAGAAATGATGGTGTAAACAAGGATGTGGTGAAAGGAAATAAGATGATTTAAAGAGATATTTAAGAGTTAGGATTTAGAAGATTAGTGAAAATAAATGTGACAGATGAAAGATAGAGAGACTTTCAAGCAATTCCCAAATGTCTGATGAACAATGGGTACCTGCTGTGCAACTTACTAGAAGAGGAGGAGTTTATGGCCTGTAAAAATGTCGGGAAGACATCACAGAGTCATGGTCTGAACAGGCTGCTCCAAGAGCATTGATGCAGCATCAGTCTAAACTGCTTATAGGTGCAGAGGTAAATTTTCCACTTGTGGAATTGAACTCTTTTTATTATTTCATTTCCATCCCTTTCTTCTGTGAAAGCATCTTTCTTCAATTTAGAAAATGTTGCCTTATCACCCCCAAAGCTGCAATGTTTACAGTGACCTCACTTCTCTGATCTAATGAAAAACATCTGGGATTTTTGAATGTAGGACTAGTAAGTATGTACATCAATCCCTCTCTGGTGGAGGTGGGTATAGATGTGAACCCTGGAGCCGTCGGTTACCATTGCCCTTATTCAAAGGTAGATGGTTGGCTGAGAGAGTGGGGGATGGAATGGGAAGATTACTACTCTCAGTGCAGAGGAGTAGCAGCTACTGGAGAAAACTAAAGGATTTAGGGGAGATTGTACAAGTATTAGTTAGAGAGAATATTAAAACACTGGAAATGCTTAAGGTCTGATGTGAACGATACACTGAACTTTCTTTAGCCATGTTTCCAGAAGAAGCAAAGGTGACACTCTTAATCTAACCACACTTCATGGACTGGCATAATTTCTTCTGTGCTCTCTCTTTCTTGATGTCTCCTTGATATATCAAGAAAATGAAGAGCTCTCTTCCTGTTCTCTACTAGTTGAGAAAATGTTTCTCACCCTGAAACATTTCATGTAGATCCTGATTTTGATGATAACCTGATCCATAACTCTTGAACACAGAAATGAATACGTACATTGTAAATTTGGGGGCTGTTGTAAAATGGAAAATACCTCAAGTTGTACTCTAATCATTTCAAGAGTCCCACAGACATGTTTTATTCATATATTGCTACTTTTAAATAGTATTTTTTTAAAGATTTTATTTATTTATTTGACAGACAGAGATCACAAGTAGGCAGAGAAGCAGGCAGAGAGACAGGAGGAGGAAGCAGGTTCCCTGTTGAGCAGAGAGGCCGATGTGGGGCTCGATCATGACCTGAGCCAAAGGCAGAGGCTTTAACCCACTGAGCCACCCAGGCGCTCCCATATATATTGCTACTTTTAATAGTTTGAGCTACCCCTGGGCTGCCAGCCTTGCTGGGAATTATCTGCCTTAGAAAATTAGTGATTATTGAACCCAGCCTAGATCTCAGCTGACCTATCCAAAAGTAGTAACAAAATCATTGGTTCTGCTCAGCACTGGTATTTATTAAGGCAGCAATGTTAATTGGAAATGAGATGTGCTCTAAATTAAAATACATCAGATTTCAGAGATTTAGCTTGAAAAATGATTGTAAAATAAATCACTATTTAGCTTTTAATATTGATTAGATGTTAAAATAACATTTTATATATATTGGGCTAAGTAAAATGTATTGTTAATGTTATACCTATTTTGTTTTACTGTTTTAATGTAACTACTAGAAAGTTTAAAATCTTTGTTTGGGTTTTTTGGGGGTTTTTTTGGTCTTTGGTTTCACTTATTATCATAAATTAGTAAATTAGCATTCTGATTTACATATTTTAATTAACATATAATGCATTATTTGCCCCAGGGGTATGGGTCTGTGAATCATCAGACTTACACATTTCATAGCCCTCACCATAGCACATACCCTCCTGTGGCTCACATTATATTTCTATTGGACTGTGTAATCAAGTGGCTTTTAGCAAAGGATTAAGTGAAATCAACTGCAGGTTTTTAAGTATGTGTTGTGGGAAGGGGGGTCATGATAAGACTTATTTTTGCCTTGTTTTAGAAATTTAGTGGTAGAAGCATAATTTAGATAAGGAAAAGAACAGAAATAAAGAAGTCAGTTACTTGAGTTTTGTAAGAGTCCAAACAAGAGATGACAGGGAACTGAAGTGCATTTGTGGTTTGGAAGAAAGATAATGGATTTAGATATATTTTAGGGTGAGGATTGGGAGCAGTTGGTGTTGAGTCAAATGTTTTGGTTAAGGAAATTTGGGGTTAAGAATATTATTTCCAGTGTCTGAGTAGATACAGTAATATGATAATATCTTCAATGGAGAGACAAAAGACAAAAAACAAATTTTTTATATCCCCAAAGGGAGCAAAAAAACTGACTTGGGAGTGTTAACAGCAATTAGTCAACTAAAACCAACTGTCCTACAATAGCTTCAAGTAGTTCACCTCAATTTAAAATCCTAAATGGAGTGAGAAGATTTAACAAATCGTCTAATGAGTTTCTTCTTCCCAGAAGAAGTTTTTGGGAAGAAATTTATAACGCAGAAAATTTTCCCTAAGGCAAAACTTTTCTTTCATTTCTTTTTTTTTTTAAGTAAATAAACTAAATATATAAACTAAATACAATTGTATTATTAGACTTGTAACATCATAATGGAACCATATAGAACTATAATACAAATAAGTTAAGCTCTCACAATGGGTAAGTTAGAAAGGGGAAATAATTAATATTTTCAAAAATGACTACTACTTGAAGTCAAAAATTAAAATAATTTCATGTAATCTTAGCAGAATTATTAATTTTATGATTTATGTTTGCTCCTATTACTGTGCTGATTGGTTGGAGAAAATACTGTGTGGAAACCCCAAATGTAATAATGAAAGGGATATTAATGACCTCTTTCATTTATTTAACCATTATTTGTTCTGTACCTACTTCATGGGCTGAACTTTTGGAATACCATAGTGAGTTGAACAGACTTATTCTGTCTCATGTAGTTTGAAGTTTAATCTGGGGAGGAAAATTTCTACTTATAGTATATAAGTACAATAATGAAGTTGACATTGATATAGGTTCTATTAGAAGGGGCTTGCAATTCAGAGTTGGAGAGTGTCCAGAAAGTCAGAATGTCCTCTCTAGAGAAAATAACATCTATTTTGAGAATCAGAGGATTAAGATTAAGCTTGTTAAATTAGGCTAGTCATAGGTGGAATAGAATGAGGACAATGTACAAAGGTCACAGAGAAAAGAGAACCTGACACATCCTGGATTCAGGAGATTGATAATTTCGTCAAAACATAGAGCTATCATATTGGATTGTCACTCACTTAGGCTGAGGTAAATGGAAATCACATTATAAAGGGCTTTCTAAATCATAATAAGAGTGTTCTTTTAGCTAAAGTCTTCTATTTTCATGTTATGCCTTTGTTACTTTTTTTTAAAGTGTATATTTTTAGTAATAAAATGTCTAGTAAGAAAAAATTATATGATTTCCAAACAACGAAGTATTATGTAGCAGTTTAATAAAAGAAAAATGTAAATCTCCATATATTAAGTTGTACAGATTCGGTGGGGCAGAGAAAGAGGGAGAGAGAATCCCAAGTTGACTCCCCACTGAGTGTGGAATCCAACATGACATGCGAACTCGATCTCACCATCCTGAGATGATCACAACCTGGGCAAAAACCAAGAGTTGGATGTTAACCAACTGTGCCACTCAAGTGCTCCTGAGGGAATAGAAAAGAATAAGAAACTTTTTATCAATCTTATAGTAAGCAAGAAAGAAAAAAAAAAAAAAAAAGAAGGAAAATATATCAAAATGCTTTAAAATATAATAAAATCCTATATATTATTAATGAAATATTAATGGCTTAAGTAAGCCCATTAAAGACTGAAATGCAAGAAAATTAGAATAGATTTAGAAAATCCAGCTAGCTCATGTTTATAGATGACATACTTAAAAAAAAAAAAGCAAATGTAAAAATGAAGAATGTGAAAAAATTTTGAATAGACCTCTAGCAAATAAAAGTTTTGAATTAGCAACATACAAAATTTCCTATAAAGAAAATTTCACTGATAAAATCTATAACACTTCAAGAACATTTAATTTCAACCCTTTATAAATTCTCCCCCACCCAAAAATAAAGAAAATACATTCCCACTTATTCTATGAGGCCAGCATTATCATTTATCAAAACCAGATAAAGATATCACATGGAAATGAAACAACACAATTCTATCCCTTATGAATATATATGCAAAAATTCTTGACACAATACTAGCATACAGAATCCAACAACATATAAAAGGAATTATATAGCATGACCGAGTAGGAATGCAAGTTTGTTTAACATCCTAAAACTGACCAATATAATACACCATATCAATAGAACAAAGGACAAAAACTATGTGATATTTTTAATGAATGCAGAAAAAAGTATTTTACAAAATTAGATACCCTTTCATGATAAAAAAAATTCAAAGAACTAGGATTTTTGATCTAATAAAGGCCATCTATGAAAACCCCACAGTTTACATTACACTCAATGGTGAAAGAGCCATGAGCAATGAGGAAAAAAAAAAATACAAGAAAGAAATAAGTAAATAATGGTGTCTGTAATCATCATTTGTATCCAACATAGCTCCCAAGGTTTTAGCGAAGGTAGTTAGACAATAATAACAAAACACATTCAGTTTGGAAAAGAAGTAAAATTATCTTTATTTGCAGATATTATGATGCTATATATAGAAAATCCCAAGGTATCCTCAAAATAACTATCAGAACTGATAAATGTATAAGATTGCAGTATGCAAGATCAATATAAAAACTACAGAATGGGAGAAAATATTTGCAAATCACATTTCTGATAAGTGACTCATACCAAGAATATATTCAGAATCCCTGCTGCTCAAAAATAAAACACAAATAACCAAACTCAGAAATGGGCAAAGGATATGGATAAACATTTCTCCAAAAAGTTGAACAAATGGCCAATAAGCACCTGAAAAGATGATTAACATCATTAGTCATTGGGGAAATGAAAATAAAAAATGCAGTGAGATGCCATTGCACACCCACTAAGGTAACTATAGTTAAAAAAAAAAAAAAAAGGCAGATGGTAACAGATGTTGACAAAGATATGGATAAATTGGAACCCCCATACATGGCTTGAAATGAAGCAGCTGCTTTGGAAAAGAACTTGGCAGTTCCTGAAATTTTTAAACACAGAGTTACCATATAACCCAGCAATCTATTTCCAGTTATATTCCTAAGAGAAATGTAAGTGTGTGAAATATATACACACAAAAATTAATACATGAATGTCCATTATGCAGTGTTATTCATAATGGCCAAAATGTGGAAACAAACTAAATGCCTGTCAAGTCACGAAGGAATAAACAAAAATGATATGTCAATGCAATTAAATATTACATGGCAAAAAAATGACATACTGATATACACTAAAACATGGTTGAATTTTTAAATAATTTTGCTAAGTGAAAGATGGCACTCACAAAAGACCATCTATTGTATGATTCCATTCATATGAACTGTCCAGAATAGACAAATGCATAGAGAAAAAAGTAGATGCGTGGTTGCCTAGAGCTAGAAATGGGGGTAACAGAAGTGTCTACTAATGTGTATAACTATTCGGATGAAGAAAATATTCCTATGGTTTAGAGAACTTCCTTAAACCATTACTTCCAGATAAATTTGCTAGCTATGAATTCTAGTTTTTCTTTACCTGAGAATGACTTGCTTTCCCCATTATTGATAAAGTGTAGTTTTCATTGGATATAGGATTCTGTATTTATTATTATTACTATGTTGTTGTTTTTGTTAGCCAATATATATTACATCATTACTTTTTGATGTAGTGTTCAACAATTGTTCAGTCACTACTATAGTTTTAGATATTGTTTGTGCAGTGACTTTTTCCTCTATCCAACATGTTAGGTCATATTCTGTATTAGTTTATTACATCTGTCATAACTAATACCACAGACTGGACAGCTGAAACAACAGAAATTTACTTCTTTAACTTCCTGGAGGTCTGAGATCAAGGTGTTTCTAGAGTCTGGGATCTCTCTCTCTGCATGTCCTAATCTCCCATTTTTATAAGAGCACCAGTCGTATTGGTTTAGAACTCACCTCAATGGCTTTATTTTTTATTAAATTACCTATTTCCAGGCCCTGCCTTCAAATATAGTCACATTACGAAGTCCTGGAAGTTAGAACTTCAACATGTAAACTTTGGGGACACATGTAACCCCTAACTCTCACATGCTTTGATACCTTCAGTTACTTGTCATAAGAAACACTGATTCAGTTTAGGAAAGTTATTCCTGGTTTGTGGTAATGAGCACATTTTCAAAATAAATCTGAAATCAAGTATTATTTGCTCCTACAATTAGGGTTATAAGTAGCCTGGCTTCTGAGTGTAAGGAAAGCTGGGGATCAGGTCTACTACTTGCTTTTCCCTTCTAGAGTCCTAGCCCTTCTTCCCCATCTTCCCAACTCCAGGTTGTGATTTTCTCTACAATTGTACTCACCATTTATATTTCTCAAGGATAAAACAAGTACCAAGCCATGTGTCTCTAAAATTTCAAGACACACATGTCATGCTCTCTGAGAGATCTTTTAAAAGTCCATCTCTTGAGATGAGAATGCCCTCCACATAACCCTGTCCATTGGAGGTGTTGTTGAGACTCACAGCACACTCATAGTGCTTCCTTTTCTTTCTTTCTTTCTTCTTTTTTTAATTTAAATTTTAGATAGTTAACAAACAGTGCAATATTGGTTTCTAGATTAGAATTCAGTGATTCATCACTTACATACAAAATTCAGTGCTCATCATAACAAGTGCCCTCGTTTATATCCATCACATATCTAATCCACCCCCACCCACCTCCCTCCATCAACATTCAGTTTGTTTTCTATCATTAACCATCTCTTATGGCTTGTTTCCCTCTCTCCTTTTATTTTCTTTTCTCCCTTCCCATATATTCATCTGTTTTCTTTCTTAAATTCCATATATAAATGAGATCATTTGGTATTTGTCTTTCTCTAACTTACTTATTTCACTTAGTATAATACACTGCAGACCCATCCATGTCATTGCAAATGTGAAGATTTCATTCTTTTTTAATGGCTGAGTAATATTCTCTCTCTCTCTCTCACACACACACACACACACACACACACCACATCTTCTTTATCCATTCATCAGTTGATGGATATTTGGGGTCTCTTCATAGTTTTGATGTTGTTGATAATGCTGCTATAAATATTGGAGTGCATATATCCCTTTGAATATATATTTTTGCAACATTTGGGTAAATACTTAGTAATTTATTTGCTAGAATGTAGGATGGTTCTATTTTTAACATTTATGGAATCTCCATACTGCTCTCCAGAGTGGCTGCAACAGCTTGCCTTCCCATCAGTAGTATAAGAGGGTCCCCCTTTCTCTACATCCTTGCCAACAGCTGTTGATTCCTGTATTGTTAATTTTAGCCATTGTAATGCATGTGAGACGGTATCTCATTATGGTTTTGGCTTGTATTTTCCTGATGATGTCTGATGTTGAGCATCTTTTCATATGGAATGTTAGCTATCTGGATGTATTCTTTGAAAAAAGTGTCTATTCATGTTTTCTGCCCATTTCTTAACTGGGTTATTTGTTTTTTGGGTGTTGAGTTTGATAATTTTTTTATAGAACTTGAATACTAACCCTTTATTGGAGATGTCATTTGCAAATATCTTCTCCTATTCCCTAGACTGCATTTTAATTTTGTTCATTGTTTCCTTTGCTGAGCAGAAGATTTTTATCCTGATGAAGTCCTAGTAGTTCATTTTTGTTTTTGTATTCCTCACCTCCTGACATATATCTAGTAAGAAGTTGTGACAGGTGACGTTAAAGAGGTCTCTGCCTGTGTTGTCCAGCATTTTGATGGATTCCTGTCTCATATTAGGGTCTTTCATCCATTTTGAATTTATTTTTGTGTAGGGTGTAATAAAGTGGTCCAATTTCATTCTTCTGCATGTTCCTGTCCAGTTTTTCCAGCACAATTTGTTGACGAGCCTGTCTTTTTTCCATTGGATATTCTTTTCTTCTCTATTGAAGATTAGCTGCATATAGTTTTTTTTTTTTTTAAGATTTTATTTATTTGTCAGAGAGAGAGAGAGCGAGCACAGGCAGGCAAAGTCAGAGGGAGAAGCAGGCTCCCCGCGGAGCAAGGAGCCCAATGTGGGACTCGATCCCAGGACGCCGGGATCATGATCTGAGCTGAAGGCAGCTGCCCAACCAACTGAGCCACCCAGGCGTCCCTGCATATAGTTTTCAATCCACTAATGGGTTCTCTATTCTGTTCCATTGATCTATGTGTTTGTTTTTGTGCCCGAACTTAAATACATAGTGGTTAAAAGACATCTTGCTAAAGAATGAATAGATCAACCAGGAAATTTAACAAAAAAACAAAAACAAAAATAAAAAAAAAACCCAAAAACCAAAAAACAAAACAAAACAAAAAAACAAAATTTAAAAATGGAAGGAAATGAAAATGAAAGCACAACAGCCCAAAACCTTTGGGATGCAGCAAAAGCACTTCTAAGAGGGATGTATATTGTAGTACAGGCCTAACTTAAGAAACAAGAAACAAGAAAAATCTCAAATACACAACCTAACCTTACTTCTGAAGGAAGGCATAGCAAATAAAGCCTAAAACCAGCAGCAGAAGAAAAATAATAAAGATTAGATCAGAAATAAATGATACAGAAACAACAACAGCAAAAAAAGTGGAACAGATTAATGAAACCAAGAGCTTGTTCTTTGAAAGAATTAATAAAATTGATAAACCCGTGGCCAGATTTATCAAAAAGAAAAGAGAAAGAAACCAAAGAGATAAAATCATGAATGAAAGAGGAGAGATCCCAACCAACACCACAGACATACAATGATAAAAGAATACTATGAAAAATTATATGCTACAAACTGGGAAACCTGGAAGAAATGGACAAATTCCTAGAAACTTACAAACTGCCAAAACTGAAATAAGAAGAAATAAAAACTTGAACAGACCCATAATCAGCAAAGAAATTGAATCAATAATCAAAATCTCCCAACAAACAAAAGTCCAGGGCCAGATGGCTTCCCAGAGGAATTCTACAAAATAGTTAAAGAAGAGTTAATAATTATTCTTCTCAAACTGTTCCAAAAAATAGAAATGGAAGAAAAATTTCCAAATGCTTTCTATGAGGCAAGCATTCCTTAATTCCAAAATGAGAAAAAGACCCCACTACAAAGGAGAATTACAAGTCAATATCCCTGGTGAGCATGGATACAAAATTCTCCATAAAATACTAGCAAATTGAATTTAACAGGACATTAAAAGAATTGTTCACCACAATCAAGTGGGTTTATTCTGGGAATTCAGGGGTGGTTCAATATTCACAAAACAATCAATGTGATATACCACATTAAAAGAAAGGATAAGAACCCTATGATCCTCTCAAAAGATGAAGAAAAAGCATTTGAAAGAGTGCAACATCTTTTCCTATTAAAACCCCTGACCCACATAGGGATAGAGGGGAACATCTCAACATCATTAAGGCCATATACAAAAGACCCACAGCTAATATCATCCTCAATGAAAGAAAACCGAGAGCCTTTCCCCTATGGTCAGGAACAAGAGAAGGATGTCCACTCTCACAATTACTATTTAATATAGTGCTAGAAGTTCCAGCCTCAGCAATCAGGCAACAAAAGGAAATAAAAGCCATCCAGAGTTGAGAGTAAAAAGTCAAACTTTCACTCTGCAATGACAGGATACTCTATGTAGAAAACCCACAGAAGTCCATCAAAAAAATTGCTAGAACCCATACATGAATTCAGAAAGTCGCAGGATATAAAATCAATGTTCAGAAATCTTTTGCATTTCTATACACTAATAAAGAAACAACAGGAAGAGAAATCAAGGAATTGAATCTTTGCAATTGCACCAAAAACAATAAGATACCTAGGAATAAATCTAACTAAAGTAGTAAAAGATCTATACTCTGAAAACTATAGAATACTTATGAAAGAAATTGAAGAGGACACAAAGAAATGGAAAAGCATTCTATGCTCATGTACTGGATAAACAAACATTGTTAAAATGTCTATATTACCTAAAGCAATCTACACATTTAGTGCGATCCCCCTCAAAATATCACCAACATTTTTCATAGAGTTAGAACAATCCTAAAATTTGTATGAAACCACAAAGACCCCAAATACCCAAAGCAATTCTGAAAAAAGAAAAAATAAAATTGGATGCATCATGATTCTGGATTTCAAGCTGTATTACAAAGCTGTAGTCCTCAAGACTGTATGGTACCAATAACCCTTTTTTAAAAAAAAATTTTTGAAAAAATGTTTTTAAAATTTATTTTCAGCGTAACAGTATTCATTGTTTTTGCACTACACACAGTGCTCCATGCAATCTGTGCCCTCTCCAATATCCCACCTGGTTCCCCCAACCTCCTACCCCCTGCCCTTCAAAACCCTCAGATTGTTTTTCAGAGTCCATAGTCTCTCATGGTTCATTTACCCTTCCAATTTCTCTCAACTCCCTTCTCCTCTCTAACTCCCTTTGTCCTCCATGCTATTTGTTATGCTCCACAAATAAGTGAAACCATATGATAATTGACTCTCTCTGCTTCACTTATTTCACTCAGCATAATCTCTTCCAGTCCTGTCCATGTTGCTACAAAAGTTGGGTATTCATCCTTTCTGATGGAGGCATAATACTCCATAGTGTCCACTCAATATGGACCACATCTTCCTTAACCATTTGTCCGTTGAAGGGCATCTTGGTTCTATCCACAGTTTGGTGACCATGGCCATTGCTGCTATAAACATTGGGGTACAGATGGCCCTTCTTTTCACTACATCTGTATCTTTGGGATAAATACCCAGTAGTGCAATTGCAGGGTCATAGGGAAGTTCTATTTTTAATTTCTTAAGGAATCTCCACACTGTTCTCCAAATTGGCTGCACCAACAACAACAGTGTAAGAGGGTTCCCTTTCTCCACATCCCCTCCAACACATGTTATTTCCTGTCTTGCTAATTTTGGCCATTCTAAGTGGTATAAGGTGGTATCTCAATGTGGTTTTAATTTGAATCTCCCTGAAGGCTAGTGATGATAAACATTTTTTCATGTGTCTGATTGCCACTTGTATGTCTTTATTGGAGAAGTGTCTGTTCATATCTTCTGCCCACTTTTTTCAAATGATTGTCTGTTTTGTTGAGTTTGAGGAGTTCTTTATAGATCCTGGATATCAACCTTTTGTCTGTACTGTCATTTGCAAATATCTTCTCCCATTCCATGGGTTGCCTCTTTATTTTGTTGACTGTTTCCTTTGTTGTGCAGAAGCTTTTGATTTTGATGAAGTCCCGAAAGTTCATTTTCACTTTTGTTTCCTTTGCCTTTGGAGACATATCTTGAAAGAAGTTGCTGTGACTGATATCGAAGAGGTTACTGCCTATATTCTCCTCTAGGATTCTGATGGATTCCTGTCTCATGAGCACATGGAACATTCTCCAGAATAGACAACATACTGGGTCACAAATCAGGACTCAACTGATACCAAAAGACAGATTATTCCCTGCACATTCTCAGATCACAATGCTTTGAAACTGGACCTCAATCATAAGGAAAAGTTCGGAAGGAACTCAAACATCTGGAAGCTAAAGAGCACCTTGCTTAAGAATGCTTGGATCAACCAGGAGATCAATGAAGAACTGAAACAATTCATGGAAACCAATGAGAATGAAGACACTTCGGTCCAAAACCTATGGGGTATAGCAAAGGCAGTCCTAAGGGGGAAATACATAGCCATCCAAGCCGCCCTCAAAAAAATTAAAAAATCCAGAACACACCAGCTGTCTCTACACCTTAAAGAGCTGGAGAATCAACAACAAATCAAATCAACTCCACATATAAGAAGAGAAATAATCAAGATTAGAGCTGAGATCAATGAGGTAGAAACCAGAGATATAGTAGAACGTATCACTGAAACTTGAAGCTGGTTTTTTAAAAGAATCAATAAGATTGATAAACCATCGACCACACTCATCCAAAAGAAAAAGAGAGAAAGCCCAAATTCATAAAATTATGAATGAAAAGGGAGAGATCACAATGAACACCAAGGAAGTAGAAACAATCATCAGAAGTTATTATCAATAGTTATATGCCAATAAGCTAAGCAACCTAGATGAAATGGATGCATTCCTGGAAAACTATAAACTCCCAAAATTGAACCAGGAAGAAATTGGCAACCTGAATAGACCAATATCTAGTAATGAGATTGAAGCAGTGATCAAAAACCTCCCCAAAAACAAGAGCCCAGGCCCTCGTGGATTCCCTGGGGAATTCTACCAAACTTTCAAAGAAGAAATAACACCTATTCTACTGAAGCTGTTTCAAAAAATTGAAGCAGAAGGAAAATTTCCAGACTTCTTCTATGAAGCCAGCATTACCTTGATCCCCAAACCAGGCAAATACCCTACCAAAAAGGAGAATTTCAGACCAATATCACTGATGAATATGGATGCTAAGATTCTCAACAAGATCCTAGCAAACAGGATCCAACAGCACAGTAAAAAGATTATCCACCATGACCAGGTGGGATTCATCCCTGGGCTACAAGGATGGTTCAACATTCACAAATCAATCAATGTGATAGAACAAATTAATAAGAGAAGAGAGAAGAACCACATGGTCCTCTCAATTGATGCAGAAAAAGCATTTGACAAAATCCAGCATCCATTCCTGATTAAAACGCTTCAAAGTATAGGGATAGAGGGAACATTCCTGAACCTCATCAAATCTATCTATGAAAGACCCACAGCAAATATCATCCTCAATGGGAAAAAGCTTGCAGCCTTCCCGTTGAGAACAGGAACACAGCAAGGATGCCCACTCTCACCACTCTTGTTCAACATAGTATTAGAAGTTCTAGCAACAGCAATCAGACAACAAAGAGAAATAAAAGGTATCCAAATTGGCAATGAAGAAGTCAAACTCTCTCTCTTCGCAGATGACATGATTCTTTATATGGAAAACCCAAAAGACGCCACCCCCAAACTATTAAAACTCATACAACAATTTAGCAATGTGGCAGGATACAAAGTCAATGTACAGAAATCAGTGGCTTTCTTATACACTAACAATGAAAATACAGAAAGGGCAATTAGAGAATCGATTCCATTTACTATAGCACCAAGAACCATAAGATACCTGGGAATAAACCTAACCAAAGAGGTAAAGGATCTGTACTCGAGGAACTACAGAACACTCATGAAAGAAACTGAAGAAGACACAAAAAGATGGAAGACCATTCCATGCTCTTGGATCAGAAGAATAAACGTTGTTAAAATGACTATACTGCCTAGAGCAATCTATACTTTTAATGCCATTCCGATCAAAATTCCACCCGTATTTTTCAAAGAGCTGGAGCAAATAATCCAAAAATTTGTATGGAATCAGAAGAGACCCCGAATCACTAAGGAAATGTTGAAAAACAAAAATAAAACTGGGGGCATCATGTTACCTGATTTCAAGCTTTACTACAAAGCTGTGATCACTAAGACAGCATGGTACTGGCATAAAAACAGACACACAGACCAGTGGAACAGAGTAGAGAGCCCAGATATGGACCCTTAACTCTATGGTCAAATAATCTTCGACAAAACAGGAAAAAATATCCAGTGGAAAAAAGACAGTCTCTTCAATAAATGGTGCTGGGAAAACTGGACAGCTATATGTAGAAGAATGGAACTCGACCATTCTCTTACACCATACACAAAAATAAACTCAAAATGGATAAAAGACCAATGACTCTTTTTAAAGATCTTCTCCAAATGTCCAGTCCTTCTCAATCTTTACAGCCTTTTTTTATAGACTGAAATTAATAGTCTGCTAAGAGGAAAAACCACTAATATTCTGATTTCTCCTTTTTTTACATCCTATGCAGTGATTTTACACCTCAAATTAGAATGTGGCAACTTTTGTTTTGGGTCTTCAATGTAATTGAAACACTAGAAATTTCATTTTAAACATTTTGCTTTATAAGCATTATGATGCCATAGGATTTGTGAATTTTTCCAAACCAAACGTTAAAAAAAAGAATAAAATAAATAAGACATACCCCTTCTCACTGCTGTGCATTCATATGTCTAAGATAAATTTCTAAATAATAAAATTAGTATGTCATAATTTAAAGTTATAAAGAAATTATTGGTTAAAATGGAGCTGAAAGACTCAAAAAGACATATTCTTGAGATAAATTTTTGAAAAAAATTTAAGAAAGATGGAAATTGCCACAAATTTACGAATGAGTGCAAAGATTTTACCTCTTCTAAGTCATTTGAGAATAGTAAGCATCATGGAAGTAATTGGAAGCTTAGTTCATGAATAAAATAAAGCTTTGATACTCAGTCTCCCTTTGAGATAAATTCAGAAAATATTCATATTTATAATGCAAGTTAGCAGTTTCCAGGACCCATAACCAGTGACAGAAATGGAAGGAGAAGACATGGTCTTGCCCACTTTTTGTTACTGAAGTCTGTGTCTATACAGAGTGGATCTTGCAAAGCACAGATGGTTAATCATTTGCAAGTGTTCTCCTTTATCTGGCAAAATGCCACTCTTATTCAAACTCAAAATGACACTCAAAAAATGACAAAATGACAATTTGGCAACCCAACATACCTATTATATACTCCTGTCCTCAAAAAAAAAAGGCAAGAGAGAGAGAGGGTCCGTTTAACTACTCATTCACTTACTCAATTCACACATCGCTACTAAATACCCATTGCAAGAAAGGCAGGCATGAGACACGATAGTGCTAACCAGGAGCATGTTTAGATCTTGATTATAAAGTAGTGTGTAAAACACAGATAACTTGTCAGGCATTTGTGATTGATTTTCTCATTTAATTCTGTTTTTCATACCTTCAACTCAGTCATCTAGAGTCATCAATACCTTTCATTTCTGGGTTCAGCATTGTTTTGCTTCTGGATTCTGACCAAGCAAGACCATATTCAGAAGTTCAATGGTGGAGGTAGTGGAGAAGGGTATTAAGAGTTATCATTATTACTCTAAGGCTGTTATTTTCGACATCAAGGAAAAAACTCTAGACACCTCCATCATCACTAAACCATAACATTCCCTTCATATTTGCAATATTTGCTTTACTCTGATAACTGATAGCTGTCTTGTTCCCCTGTTCATATTCCAGCTGCCTGTGTACATGGAATTTACTTTTTGGAGTTTGCAGTCAGGTGGAAGAGAAAGTTTTATCTTTGAAAATAAATTGAATAGATATGAAGATAAAAGGATAAACAGATTATAGATAGGAAAGTAGATAATAGATATATTACACATGAGTTGTTTACATATTGCTCCATGGAACAAGAGGTAACTGTGTCTCGAATTCATCAATGCTATAATCTTTATGGTTGCTGTTTGATTGTTTTCTAAGAAGGAGAAACTGTAAAGGAAATGAAACTACTAAAATAAAGTGTGCTCTAGGCAACCATGAAAAAACTTAAAGCATTTTATGATTAAATTACTTAATATTTTCTACTTAATTTCAGAATTCTATAGGGGCCATGGAACATATATTTAAAAGGTGTGTGAGGGACACCATTCATTAAAAAACAGGAAAAGGTAGTGGAAACTTTATTAAAAATTGACTAATAGGCACTCTAGATAATTGAAATGACAGCTTGTTTTGACAGCTGCAAGCAAAAATCTACTTGTTCAAAACAGTGAGTGTAAATCTTTTTAATTTCCAGAAAGAAAAATGATGTACAGGTTTAACTTAATTCAGTCAGCTCATAAAGTGTAATAATAAAAGGTAACTCTTCACCTGACTAGTGAAATTCTGGTAATTGGAGGTCCTGCCAATCACTGCACAGTGGGGCTGGATGTGAAGACCTTTGAAGGCCCTCAAGTGGAAGAGTTAATTTCCTCCAAGATCCTCAAGGAAACGGAAATAAACCCAGGAGCAACCAAATATCCCCAGAATAACCTTTTGAAATACCACTTAGTATCAAATTTGGGGATCATGAAACACTTCCAGAAGTACTTTGTCGCCCAAATCTCCTAACAAGTAGAAAGAAGTGGAAACACATTCATCATCTATGCCATGGCCCCCATAGGTATTTTGTAATTATGCCGTAAGAGCTAAAGAATAAAATTAAAAAAAAAAAAAAAAGACAGTTAAGTTTCCTAATCAACAAAACAAGTCAAATCTCAGGTCAAGAATAATCTGTGCAACATTAAAGTGCACCAGTTTTCCTTAATTAAGACATGGCTGCTTGATTTTATTACATTTATACCCATAAAGGAAATAAAGAGAGTAAACAAAGCAGTTGATGAATCAAATCCTGGCTTTTCAAACTCACTTTATATCTGATTATAAAAGGAAAAGTGGAGCTTAGGTATCCAGTCTCAGGATCTGAATTGCATGCTCTCCAGATATTTTTATTTTATTATTTTATTTTATATTTACATTTTATTTTATTATTTTTTGTTTTTAGATTTAAATAGTCATCTTATATGAGACACAACAAGCTAAGAATTTAAATTTCACTTTTTATCAGTTTTGATTCTCCTCTTGCTAAGAGAGCACACAACTGAACCCACCAAAAACTAAAACCAGTTCATGAACGGGATTTGATTGTGTATTTTTAGACTTTATCTACACTCTATGTGGGAGAGTTTGGTATAAAATACATTTGTTTAAAATGTTACAGAGCATAGAATTGCCAGGAACAATTTAAGCTCCATAAATGTTTCCTCTAAATTGAATCCAAGATGGCTGAGAATCTTATAACACAGTGTGGAATCCAATGCTTAGTTTTTAAATGAAACAATTTAAAAAATTGGAGCATTGCCATCATTTACAGCCATCAGGATCACTGTCATACTAGAGAGCCTTGATTTCTCTTCGTTCCTAGCTCAACCACACTGAAAGTTTTATTTATAATCCACACTGTGAAGCAGAAAGCTGAAAAAGTACATGATTTAGATGATCTCAGTAAATGGTCTTTTTTCTTCAGAGGTAAATCTGTTCCCATACTTAAGCTATAGCAACCTTTTGACCTTAGAAGTGAAAATGTTTCCAAAGTTAAATTTCACAAGTCTTTTTTAATCAAGATGTATTCATTTCTTTGTTCATGGTTAAAGATTTACATTGTATATGTTTAATATCTTATGTGTAAACAAGGGCCATAAATTATTGATTAGTTAATATGGTCTATGAATGAATGCATTTTTCTCAAGTAGACTGATTTTATTATTAACAGAGGAGAACCAATCTAAATCCTTAATGTCTGTGAGGTGTTACACAGGAAAAAATATTTTAAAATTTAATAACAACAAGTGGGAATACACGTTAAGTTAGATTGTCCCTGGTGAAAGTGTATTCCATTCAAAACTTTTATTAACACAAAGAATTATTAATATATTAAATGGTATTAAAATGTACAGCCACATATAGATAGATAGATAGATGTTTTAATACCTATTTAGTCATTACTCAGATAAAAACTAATTTTTAAAAATACAAAAGCTAATGTTTATTTCAAAATGCAAAAATGGAAACTAGGAGCAAAGAGTAGATGTACACAAATACATGTATAATACATAAAGATGAAGTAAGGAATTTAATTGATACCAAACCTAGTCTGGAAATTCCAGAATGCAGAAATTGACTGTTCCTTCATACTCGAGATGACAGTTAAGATTAAATACGGAGACAGATGAACCCATGGAATGGGGAAACAGTGGTAATACTTAACTTATAGTATGTCTAATGTGTGAAATGAGGACAGGGGATAGGTTTGCATTGATAGATAAAGTACACTGTAGCCTAAAAACACAATTCAGGCAAAGAATGGCGGCAAACACAAGAGACATTCTTCTACTGCAAGACTTGGACACATCAAAGGGCACAGTAAGGAAACTCAAATACTAAATAAGTTAAGAGACTGTGGAAGCGTCCCATCATGATAATTAGGAACTGCGTTGACTATTCATAATTATCATTACTATTGAAAGAAACAACTAGGCCAGTCAGCCTTTCTTCCTTCTCTTCTTTTCCCCACTTTCACAGCCAATATAAAGAGTCAGGCGATAGAAACATTAAAGCTACACCTGGAGCATAGCTGTGAAGATAATAGCGGACTTTCCTGGGAGGTTTAGAATGAGTGTGCCTTCAAGAGACGCAGTAAAGGGATTGACATAATTTTAGAACTGTCTACCAGACCAAAACAAAGAAAAGAAAGCAAGAAGAAAAGAGTATACTAAATAATTTTTATACTAAAATAAAATTTGTCACTATGTTTTCATTTTCAAGCTGACCACTTTTGAGCCCTTACTCTGTTCGAGATATTGGTCTAAATGTATTGCATGTAACTCACAACAACCCTGTGTTGAAGATTACATTACTTATCTTTTTCAGATAAGAGGCACAGAGAGAATAAGTAAATTAGACCAAGTCATGGAACTTGTCAGTGGCAGAGTCAGGGTTTGAACTGAACAGACTTGGTTCCAGAGCCAATGTACTTACCTCCTGCCCTCTGCGGTTTCTCGTTTGTGATGCTGAGGAAGGGGCAAGTCCAAGACAGCCTTCCACTCGCCCTAACATCACTTTCTAAAAATGAATTATGCACACAAAAGCCCCTTAACAGACCCCCAAATCATTTTGAACCTTCTTTTACAGAGAAGAAAACTTTAGGAGTAAAACTGCCCAAAGAAGCCTTTCTTCAGCAAACCCAGTCCATTTTATAGACATGGATGACTCAGGACGCATCATTAGCTGTTTAATGAAAACAGTGCAAAAGAGAAGAATGAAGAGACATAGATCTAGTGAATATTCTCACAGGAAAGTGATTATTTAGGGTCAGAATAAAAACATAAGAAAAACAAATTTTTATTCATAGTCTCTCATGATATATAAAAATTCAACAGACTATTTTATTCATAGAATAAATAGCCACTTCTATGGGAAAGGTGCAAAAGCAGAACAGACCAGGAGGTGTCAGTGGAAATTTAAAATGTGACTGATAATTATTTCAAGTCACTAGAAATGAAAAATAAAATGGAATTTCAGAAGGCCAAATAAGTAATCTGGAAGATCAAAATGTGGAGATTTCTCAGAACAGGGGAAAGGACAAATTTATAATAATTATTTAAAAAATTATGAAACGAGGGCGCCTGGGTGGCTCAGTGGGTTAAGCCGCTGCCTTCGGCTCAGGTCATGATCTCAGGGTCCTGGGATCGAGTCCCACATCAGGCTCTCTGCTCAGCAGGGAGCCTGCTTCCCTTCCTCTCTCTCTGCCTGCCTCTCTGTCAAATAAATAAATAAAAATCTTAAAAAAAATTATGAAACGAGACAAAAACTTAAGAATTAAGGAAGGAATGAATAAGAATGTCAAACAACCACTTGGGAATTCCAAGAAAGAAAACTGACCCTAACCCTAACAAAAAAATAAATTAATAAATTAAATAAGTAAATAAACAAATAAATAAGGCATTCATTGCTATTTAAAGATTTCTATTACTATTTACAACTCAGAACTTAATGAATTAGATGAATGAATAAACACATATTCACTAGTTGGTAAAACAAAAATTTCAAGAATGAAGTTAAAAGCCTACCAAAAGAGAAAAACAAAATAAATAACTCATGTAATAAGTAGAGAACCTATTGGCTTTAAATTAGCATTAAAAATGCCAGATATGAAAACACATTGGAGTAAGGCATTCAAAGGTCTGAAGGAAAAGTTTCCTGAAGGTAGATGTTTACACTGAATTTCTCATTAATGAAGAACAACGTAACATTAAAACATTTCAATACATACACTTTGATATGTAATAAAAGCTTGGCATCCATTTGGATTTAATGAAAATATTAAATATATACTACAGCATATTGTATTAATATTATAAAGAATAGTGTGAAATATATGAAACATTATTCCCATGAAAAGATATCCAAAGAAGATAGCTGTACATAGTCCCAGGAAGTATTACTGCTTAACTTAAAACAGGAAGTTGAAGTCTTCATGGATAATAAATACCTTTAATAAGAAAGTGGAATACAACAACAAATATTTTGTTAAGAGGCTAGCTCTTCATGTATCTTTCCTATCAACAACAAAAAGGCAGAATTGCAAATTAAAGTTAAGAAAAACGAAACAATTATGACCTTAATAAGAAACAAACTAGAATATGATACAGTTCATGAGCATTTGAAAGGAGAATGCGTCTGACATTGATGCTTTGACAATTCTTTGAAGAACAAAGTTTAGGGTAGAGATTTTAAATCCTTTCCTAAGCTCCAGCTGTACTACTGTACAATTAAAAACTTGTATACTTATAAATGTTAGTAGCTTTCACAATTCAATCAATCCATAGGCACAGTGCATTGAAGATTTAACTGTAGGAAAATAAGAAAAGCGAACAGATTCAGCAACTCTGAAAACATCAATGTGATTACACAAATAAGAGGAATAGGAAAATGGAGTAAGGATGAGGGACGTACACCTATGCCGACTCCTTTATTTTACATACTATGAAGTCAGTAGAAAATCTCTAAAGATCATAGGTTAAGGAAATAGAAGTGTAAAACAGAAAATATAAGTTTACCACTAAATTATTTAAAACAATAACAGATACTGAGAATCAGAGACATGTCTAAAGTTAAATCAAACATGACAAAAGCATTAAATACAGAAGAGATTATAATCATGGAAGAACTGGATTAGAAACCATAAAAGACTAGGAATAGGAGTGTTGGTGGACTTGGGTGTTAGGCTTCTCATTTTCTTTTTTTTAAGATTTTATTTATTTAGGGCACCTGGGTGGCTCAGTGGGTTAAGCCTCTGCCTTCAGCTCAGGTCATGATCTCAGGGTCCTGGGATCCAGTCCTGCATTGAGCTCTCTGCTCAGCAGGGAGCCTGCTTCCTCCTCTCTCCCTCTGCCTGCCTCTCTGCCTACTTGTGATCTCTCTGTGTCAAATAAACAAATAAAATCTTAAAAAAAAAATTCTAAAAAAAAAAGATTTTATTTGTTTATTTGACAGAGAGAGATCACAAGTAGGCAGAGCAGCAGACTGAGAGAGAAGGGGAAGCAGGCTCCCTGCTGAGCAGAGCGCCCAATGAGGGGCTCTATCCCAGGACCCTGAGATCATAACTTGAGCTGAAGGCAGAGGCTTAGCACACTGAGCCACCCAGGTGCCCCTGTGAGCCTTCCCATTTTGTACGCTGTTTCACGTTTTGAAATTGTAACTGCAGTTGACCCTTGAACAACACAGGTTTGAACTGAGTGGGTCCACAAATACCCAGATTCTTTTTTAATAAATATAGTATTGTAAATGTGTTTTCTCTTTCTTATGTCTTTTTTAATAGCATTTTCTTTCTCTGGTTTACTTTATTTGCAAGAAGGTGATTATTCTAAGTGAAATAAGTCAAACAGAGAAAGACAATTATCAAATGGTTTCATTCATATAAGGAACATAAGGAATAGGGTGGAAGACCACAGGGGAAGGAGGGAAACCTAAATGGAAAGATATCAGCAAGGGAGACAAACCCTTTGAGACTGGATTCTGGGAAACAAACTGAGGGTTATAGAAGGGGGGGGATGAGGTAACCGGGTAATGGATATTAAGGAAAGCATTTTCGGATGAGCATTGGGTGTTATAAGCATCTAATGAATTGTTGAACATTACATCAAAAACTAGTAATGTACTATATGCTGGCTAACTGAACATAATAGAAAAGGAATGTAATATGCAAGACATATGCAAAACATGTGATAATCAGCTGTTTTATCTCTAAAGCCTCTGGTCAGCAATAGGCTATTAGTAGGTAAGTTTCTGGGGAGTCAAAATTATATGTGGACAGGAGGTAGGGTCATCCAACTCCTACAGTCTTCAAGGATTAGCTGTACATGGGCGGACCTACACAGACAAACTAGTGTACATAATATATATTTTTATAATTATCTATATGATTATCTGGATAATGAAATCCAGAATACTAGCCACTATAACTGCAAGAAAGAGAAATCTGTCTTAAGCAAAACAGTGTTGTCTCACCTCACTGAGAAGTCTAGTGACGAGTGGGCTGGACCTTGTTTCTCACATAATACCATCCGTTCCTGACTCATAGTATCTTGGTATAAATTTAATTTTCAAGCTGAATGTGTCTACAGGATGGCAAAATGGCCACAAAGAATACCAACCTTATGTTTAGTCCACCAAGCAGCCCAAAATTCCAGTAGTCTCATTATAATCCAGTAGTTCTGCAAATAATCCCAACACTGACTGTCCTTGATTAGATTAATGAAAATGATAGCTAACATGTATTCATCATTTACTAATTGTTTGATTTTGTTCTAAATCTCATGGAAGAGAAACAACTAGCACAGGGGTTTTAATGCTAGTGAGTGTTGGAGCTGGGATTGAACTGGAGCAATTATACTCCAAATCTGGTGATTTTAATCAATGTTTCACATACTCATAGCTGAACTAATTACTGTAATCTGTTGATCAGGCCTAGGTCACATGTCTACCTCTACAGTGGAATGATGTCAGGACCATTAAACCATCTGGACTGAGAATGGGACAAGATAGTTCCTCTAAAATTATTAGACAGTTTAAAAAAAAATATTTCAAACCATCTGCCAAAAAAATGGGGGGTGGGTACCTGGACATTTCCTTTGGTTAAGCTACCGACTCTTGGTTTGAGTTTAGGTTGTAGTCTCAGGGTCATGGGATTGAGCCTCAGGTCTGGCTCCCAGCTTAGTGAAGTGTGCATAGGACTCTCTCCCTCTGCCCCTCCCCTTTGCTCTATCTCTCTCAAATAAATAAATCTACCTTAAAAAAAGAGAGAGAAAAGATAACAGATGAAGGATGTGAAGCTAAAAGAAGAAACCAATAAATGAGGGAAAAGGACAGGGATAGAGAGGTAAAATGGGAGAATTAGGGAGAAGAAGAGTATAATACAGGCTGGCTTCCAAAAGACTTTCCAGATTCTAACTCCAGGCCCTTATGAGTCACTAATCCTCTGATTCTGACATTGGTTTGGTGATAGACTAGACCCCCTTGTCATCCAATATTATTTTCTTTTGCTTAAGCTAGTTGAATAAGTTTCTGGTTTTTTGCAGCCAGTGTTGATTACATTATTGGATAATGTTCTTGGATCTTATAAGCTTGTAAAGGATATGCCCTCTGGGGTAGAACATGAGATGCAAAGAAATATTTGTCTATCTGTTTCAGGACCTCTTGAGTTAAACTGTTTTTAAAAAAGTTAAAAATTAAAGATAATGATTAAAAATGTTAACTCCGTAGTGAGATAAAAGTGACTCTTAATCATTTCTTTATTTACTGCATCATTTATATATTCTGTGTTTTTATGTTGAGAAAAATATATATTAGAATATTCTATAATGATTTTATGTATTTGTAAGCTAAAGAGAAATGAGCTATCAAACCATGAAAAGACAGGGGAAGAAGCTTCAGCACATATTACTAAATGGGTAAAAGCCAATATGAAAAGGCTACATATTGTATGATTCCATCTATATGTCATTCAAGAAAAGATAAAACTATGGAGATGTAAAAAGGGAGTAGTTGTCAGAGGTTGGAGTTTGGGGAGGGATGAACAAGCAGAACCCAAGTGAGTTTTAGGGGAGTGAAAATATTCTACATGATACCATAATGATGGTTATACTGCGTTTTACATTAGTTCAGACCCATATGATGCACAACACCAAGAGTGAATTCAAATATCAACTATGGGCTCCAGGTGATGATGATGAAAGTGGGTAGGTTCATCGATTATAACAAATATACCCTTTTGGGGGGGGATGTTGATAAAAGAGAGGCTATTCAAGTGCAGGGGAAAGGGGTATCAGAGAAATCCCTATCGTTTCTTTCCAATTTTGCTGTGAACCTTAAACTACTCTAAAAGATTGTCTTAATAAATACATAAATAAAAGGGGCCAGGCCAGAGAATGCAAGTAGGTTTTTACATCTCATCACCAGTACAAGGGAAACATAGGCACATCATGTCCATCTGTAAGTAAAAAATACAAACATGTCATTTCGACATATCTAAGAACAATGCATAGTAACATATTGTCTGGTTTTTTTGGCAATTGGATTGGACAGTTAGATACATTTAGTCTGAATCCCAACTCTTTATTTGCAAGGAAATCTTAAAAAAAATTACTTAAGTTTCTTTATAGTTTACTTTTTTCCATCTGCAAAAGTAGATATGTAGGATTATCATGAACATTAAGTAAGAGAAAACATACAGAATATACAATCTTTTTTAAGATTGATTATTTATTTATTTATTTGTTTGTTTGTTTGTTTGTTTTGAACAGAGAGAAAGATCACAAGTAGGCAGAGAGTCAGGAAGAGAAAGAGGGGGAAGCAGGCTCCCTACTGAGCAGAGAGCCTCATATGGGGCTTGATCCCAGCTCAGACCTGAGCTGAAGGCAGAGGCTTAACCCACTAGCCACCCAGGCACCCCAGGATATGCAATCTTAATTCAAAATAAGGTCTTAAAAGTGTTTGTTGTTCTAATTTTCATGAAGTGGAGTAAAAGGGTAAATTCACAATTCTTTCCTAAGCGATCAGATCCTTAATAGGAAAAAAAAATATATCCAAGAATAGTCTACATCACTACATCAGGGCATATTGTCACATACATGTTATTTATAGACCAAACCAAAGACAGATTAATGTTTTGTGTTGTGTGTCCTTGTATATGTAAATTCTAAGTTTTGAATTATAACAAGGCATAGACAGTCAGGAGCTGTGAAGATGGAGGAGGAAAACATGAGACAGACGAGAGAGAGAGAGAGAGAGAGAGAGAGAGAGATCCATCCTCAACTTCCTGAATAAGTCATTGTGAAGACCCCATCCTGTAGAAGAAAAATAACCTTTAGCTTCTGATTACACTGCAAATTTAACCTTTAATTTTGCCAGAGCAAAATGAACACTAAATATTTCTCTAATATATAAATTTCATTCTTTTTGACTCTGTGAAATTTATCATAGTTTATCACTTGGATTGTTTCATCATCCCTTAGCATCTCTCTCCATATCATTGTTGATTCTTCTAGGCCCTTTTCCATAGCTACAGTGATCCTCAGAAGGAAATGTAATCATCATCTCCCCTGCATAAAAAGAATTGCTTTAAGAATAAATAACATTACCATTAAAATATAAGTCTCTGCATTATCTGATCCCTGCTCTCCTTATTTCCTCCTCTTTTTTTTAATGTTCAGAAACATTAATTATATTAAAATGTTCCACTAATTATTTTAAATATTTAAGAGAGTCTAGTACTAGTGACACTGTCAACTTATCATTGTGTTAGCCAGGGCACTAAACTCAAGGAAAGTTATCCAAGAAAAATGTTAAAATTTGTTCTTTTACTTAAAGCGACATGCACTGCATACCTTCCAGCTTTAAGGTTTTTACACTCCAAATGGACATACTTATTTCTGAGCCCACATTTTGTTAGAACAGCTTAATCCCATTTATAAGCCAGACATTGGATCATTTTCCCCAAGAAGTCACACACTGTCTCTTAGGACCCCCATTTCTAGTTTCTTATTTATCTCTCTATGACACTGAGATCTATTAGATAAACTAGCCAAACAAAACAGAAGGAGTAAGGTTCAATCAGCTTGGTCAAGGATTCAGTCTGATCCACACAGGAATTCGAGGTCAAACTGTCTCCATTTTGAGATTTAAATGAAAATGTGAAAACTTCAGAAAAAAATACGCCCTTAATTTTGTTACAACAGATAATTTTTTAAGCTTCTAATATAATTCCAACCTAATGACTGGCAGTAGAAAACAAAATTTTAATATTGGTAACATGAAGGAAAGTACAAAGCACAATAGAATATCCATAAATCAGAGGATTAAAGTGAGTGGTTATCTGGCCACTCTGGTGGAAGGTGAAGGTGGTGTTTTACATCTGGTGAAGGTAGTATTTTAAAAGAAGTGGATAGCATTATATATCTCAGGGTATAATATCTTGAATGAAAATTTTGAATAACTCAGATATGTGGCCAAAACTAAAATAAGCATTTTTCTCTTTTGAAAGGCACAGCTGTGGTATTTAAAGATGAGTTATAGAATTTGTGTTCCAAAGTATATGAGAATTACAGCCAACACAACTTCAAAACATAAACATATATATATATATATATATATATATATATATATGAAAAGAATCAAACATTTATCCTACTTTTCCTATATGAACTATAGAATTGGGTAACCAAAGAGCAGATGAAGAAAAGTGTGTCATTATAAAAACGTTTCAAAAAACAAAAACAAAAACAAAAAAACACAGGAAGAAAGAGTGATAGAATTGCAATTTCAACATTTTGCAAATTCTAATTAACTAAAGGATTTAGGGATTAGGGACTTCTAATTTTATCAGAAGAGACAATTGGTCATTAAATACCTCCCATGATCTCATGAGGAACAGAATACTGGCTATAAAGTAGATTTGGGGAAAAAAAAAATGCTAGCCTGAGTCTGAATAATCCTCTAGATTCAATCACAAATTTGGAGACAAAGTAGTAGAACACAGTAAAATACAGAGAGGAATGCAATCAATAAGATCCAGCCCATGGAAAATTATAGGACAGGTAACCTGGGTTCTTTAACAAATAGATTTCAGGAAAGAGAAGTGATGGAGGGAATCCTACAGATTAAAACAAAAATAATTAGTGCTCGCTTCGGCAGCACATATACTAAAACAAAAATAATTAGAAGAAAAAAGAAAACTAAACTAAACTAAACTTTGATGTCTATCAAAACACAGTTTGATGATAAAGTAGGAGGTAGTTACAATAAAATCTAGAGAAGTAACTCAGTAGAGAGAGAAGGGGCTATAATTGGTGGCTATTTAGGGACCCCTGGGGCAACTGGAGAGGTTTTATTCCTTAATGTGAATGGTGTTTGCAAGAATATTTACCTTTGATAATTTAGTAAATTACACATTTGTTTAATGAGGTTCTGTATGTTTCTTATTCGAGAATAAGGATTATTAAAAAAAATAGATACTAAGACCAGAGAGAGATCACAAGTAGGCAGAGGCAGGCAGAGAGAGAGAGAGGAGGAAGCAGGCTCCCCGCCGAGCAGAGAGCCCGACGCGGGACTCGATCCCAGGACCCCCAGACCACGACCCGAGCCGAAGGCAGTGGCTCAACCCACTGAGCCACCCAGACACCCCTTGATATATTCCAGAATTTGGGCTCAAATCATAGAATGAGTTAATCCCTAAATATAGTTAGCAAAATATTGAGTACCATATCCCTAATAATCTATTTTGTTTCAAGGTTCAATGTTGGTGTTTACAAGATGTGGCATAGCCCTAGTACTTGTTTTAATGTGAAATTGCATTGCACGTTCTATTTCCTTTGTTTCTTTAATGAAAATGAATATTCACTAGTTGAAATTTTCGAGTTTGGAAACCTCACTGGGATTATTGATGGTATTAAGGATTAGATTGGAATACATATATAATCTCTACTGAGAATTATGAAAATTATCCTAGATTTAGTAACGTACCTTAACCTCTTTCCAGAAAAGCAATATAACAATCATAATATATCCTGCTGCCCAAATGAAACCATGGTCCGTTGACCAAGGCTGACGAAGTTATTTACAATGGGAAGACTGAGATACATAGAAACTTAAAGGAAATAGTAGAAAGAATAAAAGGGAAGAAATTTACCATCTTAAATATCACAGAAGTTTAAAAAAGCAGAGAATGCTGAAGTACATTAAATATTACTAATATTTACCCAAATGTTTTCCACCTGCATCACTTAAGACACATATGATTCCAAGCATAGCTGGATTCAGTGACATGTTTACATCAAACCTGATATTTCATATCAAAATAAAAAAAAAGAATGTCTTTTAAGCAGTTTCGATTAATAAAAACTTCTTTCATGAGGAAAATATTTCGTATTTAAAAACCATTCAGGGCGCCTGGGTGGCTCAGTGGGTTAAGCCGCTGCCTTCCGCTCGGGTCATGATCTCAGGGTCCTGGGATCGAGTCCCACATCGGGCTCTCTGCTCAGCAGGGAGCCTGCTTCCTCCTCTCTCTCTGCCTGCCTCTCTGCCTACTTGTAATCTTTCTCTGTCAAATAAATAAATAAAATCTTTAAAAACAAAAACAAAAACAAAAACAAAACAAAACAAAAAAAACATTCAAAGGAACCTAGTAAATTCTTATTTTTCCTGTAGCCTCACTTCAGAAAATTGTCTCAACTAGGGAACAGTTCAAGAAATGTCTATGGGTATACGGGAACAAAATTCCCCATAGACATTTTTATTTGATAAATACAAGCCCAATGCCTCTTAAACCAGCATAACATATTTGGTCAGAACCAGTACAGGGGAAGAGAGAGGGAAGTCAGTTCATAAGACCCCTGTGCTACAAGCCCAGGGAGCGGATCTGTCAGGAGGAGCTGTTCATATCCCACATCACATGGCTTCAGCGTCATTTGGTGTCGCAAGCAGGTTTGGCTGTGCCTAGCAAGTAGGTTTCAGTTTCTGAATACAGGGTCCCCATGACTCTTGATCTTATTGAGACCTTCAGAAAAGGGCCTAGTTTTTCTTTTTTAGTCTGGTCTTGGAAGGCACGATCTGTCTTAGGCAACATTTCAAAGGAAGTGTTTATGGCTCCCCCGGCATCCTTCTGTCCTTCCCAGACTGTCCTCTATCTTTGGAAAATCCCTTCTCTCAGCTTCTGTTTTCAAGAAACTCATGCTGACATGTTTTAGGATGAGAAATTTCTTAGAAGAGAGGGAGACGCCCTGGTGAACCACACCAAATGAATCATCACTTATCGTTAAAGAAAGGCCCTTAAAGCCAGGGTATGATAAGACCAGATCATAGCTAACAAATCTTAAGGAAGAAGAAATGTTAAAGAGAAAAATCAAGATGCTGGTCATGAAAGCTTTGACAGTTGCCTTTATTTTACTTAAAAGTAATAGGTAATTATTAATTGCCTATTAATACTTATTAATAGGTAATTAATACTTATTAATACTTAATAATGAGTATTGATTTATTTAATAAAGTATTTATTTCATTTATTTATTATAAATAAATATTTATTTTATATATTTATAATTTATTTAATGAATTATTTAATTTATAATTAAATACTTATTATTTATATATTTATTTATTATAATAAATATATATTTATATATATATTTATTAATATATGATATATAGTAAATATTTATTATAATAAATAATATTTATTTATTATCAATAAGTATTTATTTTATATGTTTATAATTTATTTGATAAAGTATTTAATTTATAATTAAATACTTATTAATTTACTTATATTAATAAAGTAAACTTATTAATCACTACTATCAATGTGATCATAGAAGATAACTGCTATATCCTAGACATCTTTTCTAAGATATCGGAGTTGTAGAGTTCTTATTCATTAACTGGCTTTATAGCTGGCGAATGTAGTGGTATTTAATAGCTGTGGGTGTTTGGGGCACGCGTGCCTTTTATTTGCATGTTGCTCCATTCCCTGCCCTTTTGCTCTGCTTGGTATTTTAGGAAAACATTGACCGATGGGTTTTGATTAGTTCCATAGCAGGCATATGGGAGGAGGACTGGAGGGCAGGAGACAGTTTCTCATCATTGCTCTGCCACACAGCCTGCAGAAGGAGCTTTGCCTCCCTCATGGCCCAGATCCCACTTGGGCAGCCTAACCACATGACCTGTCTTCCAGATTTGGCTGCTCCACTGCCTCCCACTTTTCCTTTAACCATCGAGTATTCTAGCTTCTGACTCTTGGTAGTCTCAGTTGCCTTCTTGCTTTAAATTGTCCAACTGAAAGATACCTGGGTGGTGCAGTTGATTAAGTGCTGGATTCTTGGTTTTGCCTCAGGTCGTGATCTCAGAGTCATGAGATCAAGCCCGGCGTTATGCTCCATGCTCAGTGCAGAGTGTGCTTAAGATTCTCTCTCCCTTTCCCTCTGCCCCTCTGCTCATGCTCTCTTTCTCTCTCTCTCAAATAAATAAACAAATCTTAAAAAAAAAAAAAAAAAGGTAAGTAAATTGTCCAATTGGAGTCTCAGTTTTTTTCATTTGCATATCTAAATTATCCAAATTTTGCCTGAATTGAATTTTCTATAGTTTGAAAACCTATCATGTTTTCTGTCCTCCTGAACAGAGCCAAAGGGATACAGGAAGGATTAAAACACATGCATTATCTGCATTCAACGAGAAGAGGTCCAAGCATGTTTAGTCATCAAGACAGCTTTGGAATAATTCAGCTCATTTTGTGTTCCTGTCTTCACAGTCCTCTGTGTCAGCAGCAGAACCACAGCATCTTGCTGGGGAAGAAGAAGAACAATGGAAAGGACACATCACATACATAATGTTATTCCCCATGACTCTGCCCTGTATGCACACACACATAAACCATGAGTGAAAATAGAATCCAGGCTGCACTAAAGAGATGAAGGAAATCTCCAGGCTCTTTTTTCTTTTCCTTCCTTCCTTTCTTCCTTCCTTTCTTTCTTTCTTTCTTTCTTTCTTTCTTTCTTTCTTTCATTCTTTCTCTCTTTCTTTCTTATTTCTTCCTTTGTTTCTTTCTTCCTTTCTTTTCCCCAGAGAGGGAGAGTGGGGGAAGGGTCGGGGAGTGGGACAGAGAATCTTAAGCAGCCTTCACATCCAACATGGAACCCAAAGGAAGGGCTCAAACTCAGGACCCTGAGATCAGGACCTGAGCCTAAGCCTAAATCAAGTCAGTCACTTAATCGACTGAACCACCAAAGTGTCCCCTTTTTTTTAGATTTTTTTTTTTTTTTTTTTTTTTTTTTGAGGAAAGGAAGGAAGCAAGGGAGGGAAGGAAGGAAAGAGGGAAGGAAGGAAAGAAGGAAGGAAAGAAGGGCAAAAGGAAGGTAGGTAGGCAGGCAGGCAGGAAGGAAGGAAGGAAGGAAGGAAATACATTTTGCCAGTGGTCACACAATCCCTCTCATGCTTCTGCCAGCCTTTCTGTGAGAACGAATGGAACAGGTAGCAAAGCAAGTTAATAAAATTTTGGGTATGCAAAGTGTGCCTCAGAGTTGATGGGGATATCAAGCTAAGGAAAAGTGACAGGAGGTGCCATAAAGAACACTGGGAAATCAGCAACATGGGTCGAAGAGAAGTGGCTGGGAGCGTATCTGTAGTGGGATAGTGGGAGATTCTGAAACAGGTCTTGGTCTCATTCAAAGCCCTTTGCTTTGCCCGAAAATCTAGATGCAAATTCTTAAGTTTGAAAAAAAATAACTTAAGAAAAGGGAATTGGAACGTCAAATAAGTGACCAGAAAACTTAAACTCTCCCCTTCCACCTGGAAATTTGTAGTGATCTTGGTGAGGACTGCAGTTTGCCTTGAATGAGGGTCGAGTCCCATTGATTTAATTATCAAAGAACGAGGAATCTCACCAGATATGCCTTTATATGGAGATAAACAGATATTATATGGGAGAGCACGTGACAAACATTGCAACACTAGACAAATCTTATTCTTTGCAATGAATATTTTCCTCCATTAATTTGTAATGGTGTTTTCAAAAGCTTTTCTTTTTATAAACCTTGCATTAGATTAAGGTTTCAATTTTTAATTCATTATCTTCAGGTTTCTATTCCATGTAACCATTTTCACACATAGTGGGTTACAGCACCAAACCCTTTCTCCCTTCTTGTTTCTTATAGAACTAATCAAATAAAAGTACATGTAGGACATTGACAGTGCTATAGTCTAAACATCAGGCAGTTTTCCGCCATTACAGTTAATTGCATCTTAGTTTGACGAAGAGCCACTCAAGTTAAGTATCCTTCAGATGTCATTTTCAGAGCACATCCTGTTTTAATTCCCTGGCCTTATATTGGTTAGGGGTTGTTCTGTAAGCAGTGTGCTTGACTCCACATCCCAGTGAAAGCCTGTTCCAGTAATTGCTTCGTTAATGGAAGATTACTTGATATTGGATATCTTCATGTAGCTTGAAAAGTCTCCTAAAAGCAATAAGTTCTTTAGTGATATCAAATTTTACCATCATTGCACCTGTAATAGAAAACACATGTAAAAAATAATGCCAATCCTATCTCTATATTAGAAATGCTTGTCTTAATTAATATGCATTATTTTGAAGGAAAGCATCAGTTAATACATAGTTTGTTAAAATAAGTGTGCATTGCATTTAGCTTAGTTGTAACTCCATGAAAATGATGCTTTGACTATAATGAGCACCAGTGGAATTTAAATGAACTCCCCCAAATTTTTCCTGTTAATTTTTTTTCCCTTAAATGCAGGCAAATATACAATGTGATATCATATATTTCCTGAAGTAACTTTCTCTGATAATACTTTTTGAGGAAGATCAAGAAGCAAAACATGATTGTTGTTACTGCATTTTCTATATTTCATACATTCTTTTTTGAACCATAACTAATGTAAAAACACGGGGATTTCCCCTGCCTAGTTAAAAGGTACATCCAAGTATAGGGATATTTAGCATTTTAAAATTTCTTATCAGGAATGCCATGTGACCAAATAAGCCTGGTTAAGTTTAAAACTGTTTCATGTTTAGAATCAGCAGATCATGGGTATTATTTATTCTTTTGTTCATTTCATAGTGATGCCAGATGACAGATATCCTTTTTTGATGGAGTCGTGGTTTTCCAGCATGGTTAACTGTCCTGGGCATTCTATAATGTGAATTTAGCCTTGTGCTCGCTTCGGCAGCACATATACTAAAAATGTGAATTTAGCCTTTGAACTTATTCAAAAAATAGAAACTGTTTCCATGACAGAAAACCTCCTTTACTAGATTGAAATACATTTATATTTCATTTTGGAAGGGATTAAGCCAGAGGTATGCTTGGGGCTACAGCATGCTAGAAACAACACATTTAATGTACTTAATTAGAATGACACGTTATAACTTCGTAGCAATTTTCTGTCTTTCTTCTCTCCCACCATCCCTTTCTCATTCTCCATGCCAGAATTTATTTCTCATCCCTTTATGAGGCTATGTCACTTGAAATGAGTAAATATTTGCACTTCTTTTATGATCGTCAAAGTATACAACACGTGTTTGTGAAGCAGTAATTAGCAAGGTACATGAGTGTCTGTTAAGAAATACTGACATATTTTGAAAAATAAATCTGAGCAGCATTTCACATCATCATAATGGGAGTTGTCTTCTGATGGAACAGCTCCTCAGACTGTGAATGATACAGCAAAATATAGAATTGGAATGCACTTCTAGTACCTATTTAACTACGACCTATTTAAATACATACTCTCCTCACATATTTGAAATTAACATCTTCCATATATAATCAGCAAAAAGGTTTTCATTAGAAAATTATAAATGATAAAATATCTAAACTTTTTCTTAGTACACAAATTTAAATATTGTTTAGTAAGTCTACATGTTTGTTCAGAAATCTTCTGAGCATCTGCTTTCTAGTTATCAGAATGACTTATCCTATATGCATACAAGTATGTGTGCCTTATAGCTTATTATAAACTCCTATCAGTGTAAAGGGTCAAAACCATCTCTTAACTATGTACCTCATGTCAGTTACTTTCTACTGGGAGAATCTCAAACCATGTCTTGAATATAATAAGAATCATTGAATTTCACATTTCTATTGGTCACACATTGATTTAAGCTATCTGTGAGTTGGTATGATCAATGGTACATTCTGGAGTTTTTGTTTCTTTGTTTACTTCATAGAACTGATTTATTTTATTGCAAAAACAGGTTCTCCAAAGTTCTTGCAGATAGAGTAATACAGGTATATAGTGAAAAAAAGTATAACAGAAGGAAAAATAATCTAAGAAGCACAGGAGATGAAAAATAGAAAATATTTGGTTGACATTTAAAATGGGAAAAAGAGTTAATGAGGCAAAGAGATTCAGAAAGTTACTTCCAGAAGACGTAGAGAAAGTTTTCACATTGACACTGGTAAGATTATGTCAAGGAACCAAGAGGAAGCTAATATCATCCTCAAAGGGGAATTGGTTGCATGGTCTAGAGAATGAAATTCTTACACGTGTTCAGGCAAATGTCTGGAATACTTTTTTTTAAGTATAATTGACATACCAAATTCTATTAGTTTTAGGTGTATATCATAGTGATGTATTATTTTATACATTATGAAATAATCTCCATGATAACATTGATTATCATCTGTCACCATACGAAATTATTACAGTATTATTGACTATATTCCCTATGCTGTACATTATAGCTCCATTACCTATTTATTTTAACGCTGAAAGTTTGTACCCCTTAATCCCCTTCACTTATTTTGTCTGCCTCCCAATCATAGCCTCACATGCTTTGTAGCCATTTGGAAAAGATAATTCTCTATTTGAAGACTTTATACTAGTTCAGATAGATGTGAGGGAAAGAAAGAAAGAAAGAAAGAAAGGAGGGAGGGAGGGAGGGAGGGAGGAAAGAAAGAAAGAAAAAGAGAAGGCTTTCTTTTCGACCGGCAGTATTTTTGGAGAACAAAATGAATCAAGTCAGTTTGTATTGTTTACTCACTACATCTCTGTAGCAAAGCTGGATACAGTTTTCTTGGCATAGAGTTTACCTCTCAGAGGAAGCTCATTGGATGGCCATGTGTCTTTATTCCACAAGCCACTCCTGCCAAATTGAAGAATGGAGTCAGTTATTTTCACAAACAACCTCCTTGAGCATGATTAAGGTCTCATGCACATATCACAGGTGAACCAATCTGTGTTGTCTCGCAGGAAGAAGCAGATGCTCTAAATTAGTCCTGAACCCGAATTGGAATTTATGTTCATTATAAAGTAAAAGCATACCTAACTAATTAATTAAAATTTACAGAATGGTGAAAGGTTCAGTGTTTAGGTATAATTTATAAGGTAACTGATGCTCCTTGTTCTCAGATATATTCCTATTTTCATACTCACAGGTATAATTTCAAAGATAATCTCTCCTAGGTTGAATTGCTTCAATGTAACATTCTGAAATTTTCTAGAATCCTTTATTTTAAAGGTTACAGATATATATGTGACAATTTCATTAATAAATAAACAGTATACACAACACAGAGCTTCTCCATTTTCACGTGCATCTTAAAATCTATAATTTCCTTCCTGTTTTAAAGTTAAAATATATGTACATCCTTAATGTGTCAAAAGCTTATATTCCCCTTTCCACCATTATAGCCTAGATCCCCTCTTTTTCTCTGTTTTTTTTTCCCTTGTTATCATGTATTCCCCATGTATGACATCAATGTAATCTCTTTTAACATTTTTTTCTCCCTTCACTGCTCACTATCACTGTGGAGACCAAATACATCTTCATTTGTGTAAATTGTTCATCTTTAAATTTTGTGTATTTCCTTCTCAAGTGTACCCTACCTTTGGTTAGTGAGGGTAATGAGTCTCTATCATCTTCTCTAACATAGTTTTAACATTATAGGGAACAGAGTAGTTTAATTTTATATCACTATCTCTTCATTGTAATATTTTTTTTGATCATAATCATTTGTTGTTTGGATGTAAAAAAGCAAAAAGGAAAAAACAAGTCAGATTTTTCATAGTATCCCTATGATTCACTAATTTTGTAGTAATAAAGACAATGTGGGAAGTTGTAGTTATACTGAGTAAGTAGGAAATACTATGTAATGTCAATTTTTACCCTTTCTTCTTTATTTGATTTTAAAAACTGAGATTTTTATTTTATTACCTTATTTTATTATTATTTTTTAATTTTCCAAATTTTTATTTAAATTCCAGGTAGCTAACATATAGTAAAATATTAGTTTCAGGTGAAGAATTCAGTCATTCATCACTTACCCTACAACACCCAGTGTTCATCACAATAAGTACCCTCCTTAATCCAACATCTGTTTAACCCTTCCACCCACCCACTTCCCCTCTGGTAACCATCAGTTTGTTCTCTATAGTTAAGACTCAGCTTCCTGGTTCGCCTCTCTCTTTTCCCCCCATGTTCATTTGTTTTGTTTCTTAAATTCCACATACAAGTGAAATCATATCGTTTTTGTCTTTCTCTGGCTGACTTATTTTGCTTAGCATAATATGGCCTAGATGTTGCATCCATGATGTTGCAAATGGCAAGATTTCATTCTTTTAATGACTGAATAATACTCCATTGTACATACATACCACATTGTCTTTATCCATTCATCAGTGGTTGGGCATTTGGACTCTTTCCATAATTTGTCCATTGTTGTTGCTGCTGCTATAAACATTGGGGTGCATATATCCTTTTGAATTAATATTTTTGTATCCTTTGTGTAAATACCATATTTTAAGAAAACACTTCCACTAAGACTCTAAATTACCAAATAGTCTTTTGTATCTGACCTCTTTTACATAACATTATATCTTTGAGGTTTATTAATGTTATAACATATAACCGTATTTTATTCATTTAATTGCTGAATAGTATTCCATACTATGTATATGCTACCTTTGGATTATTCATTTACCACTAATGGACGTTTGGATTTTTTTCCAGTTCCTGGTTGCTATAAATAAAGTTGTCATGAATATTCACATACATATCTTTATATGGACATATATTTTCATTTCCTTTGGGTAGATTCTCAACAGTGGAATTGTTGGGTTGAATGTTAAGTTTATGTTTAACTTTTTGAGAACTGTCAATTGTTTTTCCAAACAGATGTACAATCTTGTTTTTCCACTAGCAATGTATGAATGTTTCAGTTTCTCTGTAACTTCTCCAATACTTGAGAGTTGAAGTGTGGAGATCCTACTTCCTCAAGATGTTTGACCAAAATCTATGACCTATCATTGGTTGAACATTTAGCTATGCAGACATGAAAGTTACCCTTGGGAAGCTGGGTTTAAAACTTAAATCAAGAGAGGAAAACAAACTCCAAGCAAAAACACCAATGACCACACAGTTTAGAGGAGATATGTTTCACAGATTTAATCGAGACAAATAAATAAATAATCAAACAAAAATACAAGCAAACAGACAAAAAACCCCAATAGATTGAGAAGTACATTCAAAGATCAGAGTGTTTTTGAGGATCTGTCTCACTTTTATTTACTGCTGGACCCCGTGTGTGTATGTATGTTCAAGTACCTTCAGCCAAGAATGTGTGGGTAACTTTGACCTACTCTGATCTCTGCAGTATATTAGACTATGATCAACCTGAAATTGATAGGAAATTTATCAAGTCTATATGGTTGTCACCTTCTGGAACTCCCAGTTAAATCACTCATTTGTTTGCAGGTCTGTTCTTTGCTCACACAGTACTGCAAACTACAGCTAGCTGAGCTTCTGTCTTCCATTGTTGGCTTTTCCACTTTAAATGACAAGACTCCAAATCAACTGAATGATTTCTTGTGGTGGGATTGAAGGTGCTGGACCTGTTCTACTTTGATTGAACTTCTTCACCAACAGAACTAGGGAGGCATAGGGAATGGGGGAACAGGACAGCAGTAGCAGTCTTAGGGAAGGATACCAAAGACTCCTGCTGCTCCTATGCCAAGTTTAACCTTTTTCATTTTATAAACTCTCCTTAGCTTGTTGTATGCCTGTGATTTTCAGAGGGCTGAAATGATGGTGATGATTGTTGTTGTTGTTGTTTTGACAGTTTTTCCTACCTTCATAGTTGCTTTTTGGGAAGAGAATTTGTCGATGTCCTTACTCCATCATGCCAGAAGGCCAGAAGTGCATCCTCTGGGTTACCTTTTATCTTTCCTGGAATCATCTATGAAGACTGGATCCAAGTAAATCACAGTTAAATATGATAGAAAAAAAATGTGTTTACCTCTGTATTCTCTTTCCTCAGAAATGAAACTAAAATAAACATACCTAAAAACTAAATAGAAAGAGAATGGAAGAGGAGAAAACAGTAGATAAGTGATGTCAAGGGAACATTGGAAGATGGAAGCTGAATGGACTCAGCAGGTGACATAAACCAACACATTAGATTCCAAGGCAGAAGTTTTCAAGCAGCAGCTAATTCCTTCTACAGAACCCAGAAGATGCTGAGAAATTTGAGGGGCCAGGTGCTTGGAACCTAACTGCCCATAGACAGAAGCGTGGGTGAATGGATGCGGGTACGATCTCATAAATGAAATAAGCATTGAGCAAATGAAGTACCTACAGTAGATAAATATGGATACATTTTATTAATATGTACATGGAAAGAAGTATAAGAAGATTACAAGGAGCTCAACATTCCTTATAAAATTAAAATAAACTTAAAAAATATACATAGGATTATATGTATACCATGGGTAGCAAACTATGGCCTGAGGACCAAATATACCTGTTTTTCTATGGTTGTTCCTTGAGTTAATAATGGTTTTTATACAGATAATCGTTGAAAAACATATTTCAGTGTCCATAACAAGATTTATTGGAACATAGTCAAGCTCATTAGTTAGTACATGTTATACCTGTGGCTGTTTTTGCAGCACAATAGCAGAATGAGCTGTTGGGACAAAAACCAAATGGCCCACAAAGCTGTATTCAGTCTTTTACAGGAAAAGTTTGCCAAACTCTCGCATATATATAAAATCTATAAATCACAAATATATAACACATGTACATAATACATATACATACACACTCATATATGCACATATAAAGATATTAAACTTACACATAAATATACATATATTTATAATTGGATATACATATATTTATATGTATAAATGTAAATGTTTTTATTTATAAACATACAGACACTTATAATGACTATAGTGGAAATAATTATGAACACGGAAATTAAGGAAATAGTATCCTCAGATGAAGGAATAGCAGGAAATGGGTTGGTGGAGGGACATGCAGTTAGATGTAAGTTACTGTCAAAGGTTTGGTTTTTATGTTTGCATGCTTATTCAAGATAGATACATAGATAGATAAATAGTTAGATAAGAGGCCTATGCATGGACCAAAGATGACAGTGTTTTGTAATAAGCGAACATGATTAACACGATTATGTGCACCTGCCAACCATTAAATTTCTAAAAATTTTCTTCATAATTAGCAAATAACCCTCTATATATCCTTGCCCATCTCATACAACTTAAAAGTTACTCCTCACATTCAACAAAAACACTGAAGTTTTACTCTGTGGATAAATGGAATGAGAAGTACTAGCTATGACAAATTTAGGGAAGATGAACCAAATTGAAAATGGAAGAATTAAAGGATATGGTCTACATTTTCCACTCATTTGTCAAACCTTTTGTTCTCTAAACATGGAATTAATTACTCTCTGGCAAAAATTGGCTAGCTATTTCCCCACCCAACAACAGGAAATCCTATAGATACGAACACTTGGTGGAAGGGTAATGTATTAATTTTCTGTTCTTAAATAAAAATTACCAGAAACTTAGTGTTGTAAAACAACATAAATTTAGTAAAATGGCACAGCCACTGTAGAAAACCAGATGGTGGTACCCCCAAAATTAAACCTAGAACTACCATAATATCCTTCAAAGTCTTTTCTGAGTAGATATCAAAAGAAGTGAAAGCAAGGACTCAAGCAGATATCTGCACACCTATGTTCTTAGCAACATTATTTACAATAGGACTGAGGTCTAATTTTGCTAGCTGTCAGCTGGAGACTGCACCAGTCAGCTGGAGGCTGCCATCAGCTTCTAGAGTCCACCCCATTCTTTTCCACGTGGTCTGTTCCTTCTTAGCAAATCCCTCTCATGCTTCAAATCTCTCTGACCCCTTTTTATGCCACCAGCTGGAAGAAATGGTCTGATTTTAAAAGGCTCATAAGATTAAGTCAGATGCACCTAGATAATTTCCCCATTTTATTTTTTCTAATTTCCCCACATTAAAGTAATGGATTTTTACCTTAATTACATCTGCATATCCTTTTTGTAATATAATGTAACATAAATACAGGAATAACACGAAGGAGTAAAGATTCATGGAGGGCCTCCTATAATTCTGCCTGTCAAAAGGGGCATCTTGCAAAGAGAAGTCTATTTCTCTGCTTAGCTCATCAGTGGACAAGCCCTGCTCCATACGTAGAATCCAGTCAAATTTTTAATCCTCACACAAAGTGTCACTGAAGATTTGGGGAATGAAAAAAATAAAAGAAAAAGGAAAAATATTTTTTTTAAATTATTTATTTATTTATTTATTTGACAGAGAGAGAGAGAGATCACAAGTAAGGAGAGAGGCAGGCAGAGAGAGAGAGGAGGAAGCAGGCCCCCTACTGAGCAGAGAGCCCAATGTGGGACTCGATCCGAGGACCCTGAGATCATGACCTGAGCTGAAGGCAGTGTCTTAACCCACTGAGCCACCCAGGTGCCCAGGAAAAAGATTTTTTAAAATGCATTTTAGAACACAAAGGCAGTGAATAAAACAGAAGGAAAAAAAAACTATCTCATAGAAAGAAAAGGATGAAATTATTTCAGACAAAATTCCTAAAAACCATAACTGGAACATTAAGTGTTCAATAGATTTTGGTTATTATTAAAATTATCATTTTATTACATATGAAATAAGAACATGACACCATAAAAAAGGGACATTTATAGGCCAAAGGGAATTCATATATAAATGTGTGTGTGTATATATATATACACACACAAAAAAATCTAAGAACAGAAGTATACATACGAAATGGATGTATTTCTATCATGCATATATATACATATCTAACAAATATATCTATGTTTATATATGTGCATACACGTACATATACCTAACATATGTATATACAAAACATTTAAAGAAGGCTTGGGGAAAAAAGCTGAGGAAAAATTATGTAAACATATATATAAAAAGTAACAACAACAATAACAAAACAAATGGTAACAAAAAACCCAGGAGTTTAAAGATAAGGACAGTAAAGAAACTGTCCAAGAAGTATAAACTTTAAAAGGAATTCCAATAATAAAGAGAAAAACAAAAGGGAGAAATTATCAAAGAAACAATATATGAATATCATCCATATTGTTAGGACATGGTTTGTACATCAAAAGGTAACATTATTTTATAATAAACATAGTAGCAATTTAGGAGACCCATTAAAATACTCTACTTCATTAAAATTCAAAATTCCAGGAATATAGGAAAGTTGGCAACATTTTCCAGGGAGGAGAAAAAGTGGGGCAGGCAAAAATCTGGGAAACAGGAACATCAGATATATGAAATATAATACTGAAATCTGGGGAAAAAAATGGAATTATGCTTTCAACTTTTAAGAAAAATTTCTCACTTAAAATTCTATATTATGCCAAAAGATGAAATAAGAGTAATGGCAGAAAGACATTCCATGCATACAAATTCTTAATATTTTAACATTTTATACATCTTTCTCGAGGAGGTTGCACAAGTTTTATTTCATTGATATGAGGCGAACAGTTAAAACAGAGAATAATGTAGAATAAAGGGAGATTGTCCAGCACAGTACAGAAACAAAGGAAATTTCTATGCAAGGGTAGTTTTAGGAAGACAGCTGGACTACTGTGCAGGTTAGCACTATAAGCTTTATGGGAGTCAGGAGATAGTGGGCATGAGGAAGAATGTTTCCATTCCCATGCCATCCTCAAATATTGAAACTTAAAAAAACTTTTGATGTGTTGTTATAAAATGGAATTTTTAAAAATTCTGAGAGTAGTATTATTTCATATAAATACAAATTAAATTGGCAAATGAATATATCTCCTCATCATTCCATTTTTTTAACAATAAGCCCACATTTTTTTGTGTGTTTTATATTTTCTGAGAGAAATCTTCTCATCTGTACTTAATGACCATGGACGATATCCTTTTTTGATACCTGAATATTGCAGTGGTTGATATATCATTGTTAATTAAAAGTAACATATCACAGGTGCAGATAAAGCTTCAGTTAGCAATTTATGTTACCAGCTTTAAACAATTTAAACCTTTAAAAATGTCTAAGAAAAAACCCCATTCAATATAATTTTAATTAGTAAGAAAATTTAATTCAAATTAATCAAAATTTTCAGTTCTACTTAGTTTAATGTTTATTGGTCTCTCAGCATTATATTTTTTGTGAACTCTGCATCTTTTTTGGATATTTTAAAAATGATTCTGATTCTAGCTTTTATAAATAATTTACACATGTGCATAAAATGTAAATACCTACTTGCATACCCCCTAATAACATATATCTATTTAAATTCAAGGGCAAAGAGCTGGCATTTGGGAAAGTTAGGGTCAGTGTCCAGTTGACAATCTGGAAATGTCATCAGATACTCTCAAAGAATGTTTTCCAAACAATGAAATCTATTTTCCACTTCTTTCCAAGTTGCTGGCACTTGTCATCCTCCTGCAATAAAACTAAATCCTTTTCCCATTCACCTGGCTCAGTATTGCCTCACAACATTTTCTGTCCAGCTGCAAGAATTGTTGCCTCTCCCCATTGCCAATTTTTTCCTCAGCCAACACATTTCCCACCATTGCTTCTTTACAATATTTTCACTTATGTAATGCTTTCTTAAGTAGGTTCTCAAAGTTCTTCCAAATATACTACCTCATTAGTCTTCTTGATAATTTTATAATGAATACAGGCAGAGAAAAATTTCCAAGTTTGTCAATGAATTGAATTCTCAAAAGTCATTTGGATGTTGGTTGTTTGGAACCCAGAGACAAAATACTGAGTTTGGATCTCAGCACAGCCTAAATGTGCCTACCCACATGTGCGACTGAAGTATAGTTCTATATGCGTGATGCTACACGGATCACCTGGTCTGTTTCATGATGGGTCTGCAGGATTATGAATCAGAAAGTCCAACTGGGGATTCTGGAAACACATATTCCTCTATTGACTTCTTGGCAACAGAGTTAGGAAATCTGTATTCAAAACTACCCAGTCCTCATCTCTAACCACATCATAGGAGAATTTGGAGAAGGAATGATCCAGGGTGCTGGCAGAATATGGAAAAGGAATGTGGAAGCAATAGCAGCGAGCTGCAGAGGATCTGAAGCTAGTTTTTTTTAGCTTATGAGCTCATATCTTTTTATTTTTGCTCTTCCTTTCTTTCTTTCTTTTTTAAATTTGGATTTTCTGGGGTTTGGCCTTTATGCACTATTTTCACCACCAACTACTTGACGTTTCCATGAAGGCTTTCTCACTTTTTGGATACATTGTGAACTAGAAAGAAAGTATCTACTTTCTATCTTCCTATTCATTGCCACAAAAGACACTGAATTTTCTAGCAAAATTTTCTAGTAAATACTTAAAACGTTGAAGAGATAAAAAAAAAAATTTCATGAAGGGGAATGCACACCTGTGATGGTGGCTATGAGATGCATGAAATATTGATATAATGTTGTTCCATTCTTCAGGGAAATGCTCAGCCTAAATATTTCTCTAACTATTGTGGAGAAAAACTCTACCTCTTTGGCACATCAGCACGAGACATGCAGATTCTGAAACCATGAGAAAGGGAGAAATTTGTATTTATGGCAAGGGAAGGATGAGGTCATTCATTCATGGATATGAGTTAAGAAGAGTTAGATACTGCAAATGAATCATCCCTAAGTAGGTTTTTTTTTTTTTTTTTTTTTTTAATTTATTTGACAGGCAGAGATCACAAGTAGGCAGAGAGGCAGGGAGAGAGAGAGGAGAAAGCAGGCTCCCTGCTGAGCAGAGAGTCCGATGCAGGACTCGATCCCAGGACCCTGAGATCATGACCTGAGCCAAAGACAGAGGCTTTGACCCACTGAGCCACCCAGGTGCCCCCACCCCTAAGTAGTTTTGAAGGGAGAGTCTGAGAGGACAGAGAGAGAGAAGGGGAGGAAAGAGAGCGAGGGAGAGGAAGACAGGAATCTTGAGTACACAAGTGACTGGGTAACTGTATGGAGAAGGAGCTCAAGGTACAGGAAAAGAGTAAAGACTGATCGCAAAGGCTTAAAAACATTTAGGAGGGTATATAGTAATACGGAAAGGGGATAGTTGCTCAATATGATACTCACAGCTTCCTTATATTTCCATCTTGTTGACAGTTTTCTGATTTTTCTCCATTGTCCCAGAAAAAAATAGAATTTAGGCTGTATGTTAGAATGACTTTTTTTTTTCTTTTTTCTTTTTCTTTACAATCTGCACAGCTGATTCTTTTTTTTTTTTTTTTTAAGATTTTATTTATTTATTTGAGAGAGAGACAGTGAGAAAGAGCATGAGCAAGGAGAAGGTCAGAGAGTGAAGCAGACTCCCCATGGAGCTGGGAGCCTGATGTGGGACTCGATCCTGGGACTCCAGGATCATGCCCTGAGCCGAAGGCAGTCGTCCAACCAACTGCGCCACCCAGGCGTCCCTGCACAGCTGATTCTATACACTATCAAGTTTTGAGTCCTGAAAGTTTTAATTATTTTTATTTGTTTTAATTTTCTTTCTGTGAAACATTGTTTTGTGAGGTTGAGAACTGGGGACATAATGTGCAGTCATCGTGAAGCAAACTAACATACCAGAGGGGTGAAATTCTATCATGGTGTTGGCAGTGTCATTTACCACCTCTTCCTTTGATGCCATGTCACTAAGGGAAAAGAAACAGATGGCCTACGTAATTTCTTCACTTCTTTTCTTATAGCCATTCCCTTTACCAAACAATTCATTCTGTCAGCTGGGATACCAAGTGAGAAACTATCTCTGGGTGTTTGGGGATTCCAAACATTCTGTCAGTGTTTTGTAATAACAAGGATTGAAGAAGAGAAGAGAGATGAAGTAGGAATCTAGGCCTTTAGAATTTGGGGAAGAGTTTCTGTGCCACTTGATCTTTGATGGTTGCTCCCAGATTAAGTGTCAAATATTTTGAACTGGGAAGGTCTTGGATGTTACCTACTCTGACCTCTCATCTAAGAGATGAACACAGATCAGTGGTATAACATGGGAATAGCTTAGATATGGTTCCCAGAAACAAATACTAAAGGATATGTTTTATCCAATAGCTTAATGGTCTACCTAAAAAATTAAGTTGAAATGCAAAATCCTCCACAGAGAAACTTCTTTCTCTAAATTCCATAAATTTATCATTAAAGGTGACTGAAATCCTCAGCGGATGTCAGGGTTTAAGCAGTAGTAACCGGAGATATCATTAATAATTATATATTAATGCTCCAATTGGTACATGAAGACACAATTCCTGGTCAGTAGGTATAAATGAGGCATAAACAAGCACATCTGGAAGGTTCTGGATATATAGTAGGTTGATTGATTGGTAATAAGTAATGGATCACACTTGGCCATTTGAATTAATTTGGAAGAGAAGTCAGCTGTAAATAGATTATAAGGAGAATGCTTAAATATTAAGAGTAATTAATGAGTTACTTTTCAACATAATTTTTATAGTGGAGCTGGAGACTTTGTAAGCACTCAGGAAAACTGATTCTGTATGCAGATGTGGATATTCTAACGAATTAATTTATTATGTATACACAGCTAAATTCATTCTGTGAGAAGTGCCCTGTAAACTGTAAAAATAAAAATGATGTTACACACATCTGTTTTTTAGAGCACATTCACTTTGCAATATAGCTTCAAATATTTTTTAACCTAACCACATTGCTTAATGTCAAACAATGAAGGTCCGGTCTCTTATAGTGATTTTTATGCTTTCTTTAAGAGAAAAATTTTGTATATGAAATTTGATAACTTGAATAAATGCTCTAATTATAAAAAAGAGAAGGAACTATAAATAAGTATCATCATCCACTTTACTTTTCATATGAATCATTTGATTAAATAGTAATAGTAATCAATAATCAGTAATAGTAAAGAATATTATATGACTCTTGTTCAGTTTTGTTTTTGTTTTTGCCTTTTAGACAACACTACAATCTGTGAGCACAATATACAGTGCAAACTGATGATGTGTGGGCTGTCATAGAATTGTTATGCATTTGGTTTTTTGTGACCAGGTCACTGTCTGTATTTTAGCATTGAATTTCAATACACATTTATTCCATTTAAAAGTCTTTAGAGCATGGTGATAAAGTGCTGGGACGTTACAGAGACTGTCTCAACATTAGAAAAATAGAGAAGCAAAAAATGCGATGTTTCACCAAATCCATTTACCTGCTGGTTCAATAATGTATCTCATAATTTGTTTTTATTTAATAAATAGTTTGTAATAGTTTGAGGTTTCTGTAGGACGAGTGCTATTTTTCCCCGAATGGTGCAATAGTATCTTCAATGAATTATTCGATGGGCACTCCATAGTTTATAATACCTACCTGGAATGGATTACGATACAGTATTTGTGATGTTTGGTTGTCTGTTGCTCTCCTTTGATATGCCAGACAGGTTGCCTTTAGCCTGTTTAACTTCCTGGTCTTTGCCAGCATAACATCTAGCCTTACTAATATAGACCCATATCAATGCTTACTAATATAGACCCATATCAATACTTTTACATAAATTAACATTTTTCCTTCACAATAACCACATACGGTAAATAATATTAGTCCAACTTGACAGATGCAGAAACCACAGCTCAGGGAGATTTCACAAGCTGCTTCAATCAATTATTTGAACCTAGATCTTTTGACTCTACAGAATGTCTTATTTTCAAAATGCCATTGAGATTAATACGATATTTGGATTTGAATGTGAAGATTTTATCAAATATGTTTTGAGTTATTTCTAGAGTCATTTCTTTTTGTTTTCTGTTTTCCTGCCAAGATGGAGTGAAAATTTTAAGTGCTTTGCAAAAAAGAATTAACAGGACAGTTGAAAATCAAAGCAGAGTAAAGAAAAAACAGTTATTATTAATATTTTGTATTGATGTTCTATGATGCATGATTTTTATTAAAAAAATCCTTGTCCCTTACTCTACCCTGATTATAAAGTATATATTTTATGGAATGTCATTGTGCCTTAATTAAGTGGTAGGTTGAGTACTAAGTTAACGCAGTACTATCAGATGCATATATTCTCTTGTGAGGAATGCTAAGTGTGATATTTAAATGGGGAGGTTGTATTTGGAATTCTCTGCATCTATATTCTCCCACTGTCAAATGGATCATTACATTTTCAACACTTAATTATCTTTTCACCTAAATTGTGTCTTATTTAACTTGATCATTTAAAGTGCTAATGTGACTTTTTTATGTTCATCTTGTCTTTATATAAATGAACAACTCTTCTCTAACTTGACTAAGGCTTCACAAATGAAATCTGAAATTTATAAAGGAAAAAGGGAAAAGTAGAAACTTTTCTTTCCTTTTTCTCGTTTGCAAAGGAGGAGTGGTTCTCAGTAACTTAGCTGCTAGACCTTGGCATATTCCTTGGACTAGGCATTGGGTCACTCCCATTTTTCATAGCTTGTCACACAATTAACTAAATCATTAAAATGGAACTAGTCCATTGTGACAAACTGAAATGACTAAAAGCCTGCCTAGGGCGCTGCACTACACGGCTGTTTAAGAAAATTCCATCTCTTCTAAGTTAGTGATGGATAATGTGACAAAAATATTCTGATTAAATTCTAACTTTGGAATACTTAATAAATTAGTAACAGCATTAGAAGTGCCACTTACATTCACCTGTCAAGGAGGAGCACTGCGGTGCTGATCCTTTTGCCCTCTTTGTCTGCCTTCATGAGAGCTGCTGGCAGCTGAGGGGGTCCCATCTTAGGAAGGTGTGAGATGACAGCGAGGTAAGAGATGAGGTTCCTTTGTAATGCCTCTGTACTTATTCATTCCTTCCCTTCAGACTCAGAGGAACTGAAGGACACAATGCTTTCCTTTGATAGATTGATCTTTCTTCTTCATCTTCGTTTCCTAGTCTTTTTTTTTTTTTAATTTTGTATCATGGAAAAATTATTTACTTTTGTTGTTTAAGGGTATTTCTCGAGAGGTGTTTGTATAAAACAGATATGTAGTTTGAAGCAATGTTTAAGATGGAATTAAGCAGTATTATCGTTTCTGGAATGTTCATTGAATGAAAGCTTACATTTTTGCATGCATATTCCCACTTGGATTTTGTGGTACATGCAAAGCATGAAATTACATTTATTTTTTTAACACAGATTAATTAAAACTAATTTTAATCATTGTTATAATTAATCTTTAGCACAGTTATTCATATATTACTGTAGTTAGTATGCTTGTGTCCACAAGCACTTAAAACACTCATGTATAAAGAATTTATTAGAAAAACATAGAAGATACAGAACTGAGGTTTTAATCCTGGTCTCAATACTAGCTACATGTGTGACCCACACCTGGTACTTTACCTCTCTGAATCTAGGTTATACAATTAGTAAAATAAGGGAATGGGCTGACCTTTAATATTGCTCCCCAGTTTAACCACTCACAAATATCAACACTATTGATGGGTATTCAAAATACTGAATTTTTAACTTAAAAGTAAATATTTAGATCTATCATATATACTTTTTATTGTTTATATATCTAAAATTGAAAATTGGTCTAGTTATATCAAACTATTTTATGAAGTACTGTGACTAGCAGAAGTATTTAAGTTGATTTCAGGAGAAGACCTATTGAGACCTAATGGTAAGAAAATGGCTTTTCTTCCACAACGATGAACCTTTATAGAAATTTAGGGAAAATGTTGCTTAGGTGTTTCCTCTATTTTGATGAATAATTTGTGGTTTTCTTTTGAATCTACCATTCTGATCTAGAGTGACTTCCCTGCCGTTCTCAACACTGGTCTTGGATATTCTTTTTTTTTTTTTTTTTTTTTTTTTTTTTTTTTTTTTTTTAAAGATTTTATTTATTTATTTGCGAGAGAGAGACAGTGAGAGAGAGCACGAGCGAGGAGAAGGTCAGAGAGCGAAGCAGACTCCCCATGGAGCTGGGAGCCCGATGTGGGACTCGATCCCGGGACTCCAGGATCACGCCCTGAGCCGAAGGCAGTCGTCCAACCAACTGCGCCACCCAGGCGTCCCTTTTTTTTTTTTTTTTTTTTTTTTTAAAGATTTTATTAAGGTCTTGGATATTCTAATCTCAGTTTCCACAGCCTGTATCTATTCTCACATGGGTCCAACATTGGCTTAATATCCAGACCCACTTACATTGGTCCTTGTTTTTCCTTTTCAGTTTGCTTTCTTGGTATGTTTTCCCTATCCCAATACAACTTCCATATTTCTGACCATAATGATAATTTGACAATTTCCCTGATTTCTACAATGGCTTAGAAGAGGGGAGAAAACAACAACAACAACTAAGTTCTATCCTTGGGTAATTCCAATTCTGGGTAACAATAATGACATTACTACAATTACTATACAATTACCAATATTGGTAGTAATGATCACAGAAAATGTTCACAATAGGTTAAATTTAGTATCCATTTTGTGAATCAGCATAGCTCTTTCAGTAACCAGGTAAAGACCTTAACTTCAACCGACTCACCAGATAACGTAAGAGAGACTTCCAACACTTTATACCTGTACTAAATTACTAGTTTCAGAATAGAATGCTCAGTTAGTTCTGAAAAGAAGAGTATTGTGATTGGATTCCAGAGAGGGGAAAATCTTCTGAATAACTATTCAAGTCTTTAGGAGAAAAACATTTTTTTTTTTCCGTGAAGTGTTTCCAGACACTCACTCTCCAGGGAATTTATGATTCCTATTTGCATTGTCCATTTTATCACAGTATAGTTAGCATCCAAGTTTCTTCTTTTTTTTTTTTTTATTGTTTTGCTTCTCTGTATTATAGTGGAAGTATAAATTGTGTTGTATTCATCTTTGTATTCTAGTCCCAATACAGGATTGGTCACATAATTGTTTTCGTTATGGCTGTTGAATGAATGAATCCACATCGTTGGAAAGGCAGTCCAATCATTATTTTAAAATAAGGTCTCACACAATTGCAGGAAATTAATTATGTTGGGGAATTGTAATTTATGTTGAGACATGAATTCCCCAGCATAACACAATCTACAAAGTAGATGCATAATACATACTTATTGAATGAATGTACAAATTAATGAATGGATCCATAAGACATCCATAAAAAAATGTAACTACTAAAAAGATTCCAGCCACCACAAAGATTAAAAAAAGAAAAAAGGAAGAAAGGATGAAAAGAATTTAGAAGGAAAGTAGGGAGAAGTGAGGGAGAGATGGAACAGAGAGAGACTGAGAATGTCGAAATGTAGGCTTGGCTGTGAGCCGTGAGACTATTGAAATAGAATTTATTAATGATTATTTGGGTATATCAAAAACAAATGCAGAACATTAATAACTTTTGAAATAAAATACCCATTTTACTATAATACTTTATAATAATAGAAAAGGGAAGAAGGATGTTAAAAATGACCCCAGATTTCTATCTTGGTGAACTAGATTAAATGATTATGCCATTCACGAAAATGGGAGCTTTTATACAAGAGTCAGTTTTATGCAAAAGGATCATGGGTTTGTTATTAGATGAAGTCTGAAGTACCTTTGAGACAGGCAAGTAGAGGAGTTAAAGAACCAAGGGAGAGGTAGAGAATAGAGAATGTAGGTTTGAGAGTTGTTGGCAATTAAATGATTATTTAAGACATCAGTGGGGATTAACTGGAGTAAAAAAAAAAGGCATATGTTTTTATCTCTTCATTTAACTGTATACCATTTATGCTATGTATAAAAAACTGTAAATGGATTATACCAGTTAAAAAGTCTCTGAATTATCAATGACATTTTATAGACATCTTTTTTTCCCCTCTGCTTTTTACTTCCTATTATTTATACTTGCTATTGTATAACTACTTGTATTCCCTCATATCTTTCCATAGCCCTCCAAGTAGGGGTGCGGATTTTTTTTTTTTAATGTTAAACTGATTTATTACTTCTTTCATGTAATTTGTTTCTTATGTAAATTCATGTTTTATATACATTAGTACCAGCTCTTGGAGGGGAATTATGGCATCACAACCAACTTGATCTTATTCTAAGAAATGCTACTTTTTAAGGCTATTAAAATTCATTGCTCCTAAACTAATAATTCCATTTGCTGTGAAACAAACTAAATTGCAGAAGCATTAAGGCATCTGGAAAAACATTACTTAAGGTAACAAAATAACATTTTTAATAACCCTGAATTTCATGTCCAAAAATCAAATGGAACTATAACACCTTTATATTTATCCAAAGTGGTATCTTGTTCACTATACTACACTCCGCACTAGCCTTTCTACACGTGTTCTCTTTGGTCCTTGCATTCACTCTTTTAAATAGTCCCCTTGGAAAGGTAATTCTACTGACAGAGAAAAACAACAAAGAGGAGCAAAATGTTTGAAAACAAATTAAAGAGTTGATGTTGTCTACAACCATCACTGATAATAAACAATGAGATTTTTCCTTCCTTGAGATTTTTTTTTTTTTTCCTGAAGCTTCCTTTTTCAGATTTTTAGATTTAAAAACAGTTTCTCAAACTGGTGGTAATGTGTGAGAAACATATCTTCAGAGAAACAAATGGAGGAATACCTAAGAAGTACACTGAACTGTGCTAGTATTTCACAATTTTCATGGCACATTATCAGTGCGAGTTTTCCTCAATTCTCAAATTCTCTCATGCTTCTTTAGAAGATATTAATTCTTCCATAAGAAATCTCGTTACTTGTATCCATTTGGTTACAGTGCATTGAAAGTAGGCAAAATTAGTGACTAAAATTAACCATTCTATTTACCCTCTGTATCTTCACTGTATCATCGAATTTCCGATGACTTCATTTTGTTTTATTTAGTCCAATTTTTTTATTTTTATTTTTTGATTCTCTGTAGCAGGAGTCTGGGCTGCATTCCCCAGGTTTCAGGGGATAGTTTATAGTCCCTTCTTGTCTTTAATGTTGCTGGTTATCTCTGCTGCAATGGACAGTGCTGATTTTCTTCTGAAAACTCTCTATTCGTTTGACTTCCATGGCAATATTTTCTCCAGGTTTTCCTTGTGTCTCTGTACTATTTTTCTCTTGTTCTCTCCACTCATTGTGAACACATACTCTCCTTTCTGCTTGGTTTTTAAATATTGTTAGTTTGTTAGGCTTCTGCCTTGGCTTTTAGCATTGCTTCTGTGTATCCCCTATAGATGGTTTCATGTCCCTCATAGTTTTAATTATTACCTATCTGGATATAGATAGCTTTTTTTAAGAGAAAGAGAGAGAGTGGAGGAGTAGAGGGTGAGGGAGAAAGACAATCTTTAAGCAGGCTCTGCACTGGCCTTGGAGCTGGCTTGATCTCAGAACACTGAGATCATGACCTGATCTGAAATCAAGAGTCAGACACTTAACCTACTGAGCCACCCAGGCTCCCCATGCATGTAGATAACTTTAAATATATATATTTTAAAGATTTTATTCATTGATTTGACAGAGAGAGACACAACAAGAAAGGGAACTAACCCGGGGGAGTGGGAGGGGGAGAAGCAGGCTTCCCACTGAGTAGGGAGCCTGATGTGGGGGTTGATCCCAGGACCCTAGGATCAGGACCTGAGCCAAAGGCAGATGCTTAATGACTGAGCTATCCAGGTGCCCCAACTTTAAATATTCCTTGAGCTCTGATTTTTTCTGAGTTTTAGGTCGTAAGATGATTTAGATAGACCAACTTGACTTTCACTTCAACATGCCCCATGCTACTCTTTCAACCACATTACTCACTTCCACATGCTTTATTCACCATGCCAGAATCATGGGAGTCACACCAGGGTCCTGCACCTCACACCCCCACGTAAACACAAATGATTACTTCAGTCAGGTTGTCCATTTACATTTACTGCCCTAGTTTGGGGCTTACCATTTTTCTCACCTTAGTTTTTCTAATAGTCCTTATAGAAATCCTTGCTGAAGTACCCAATTCTAATAGCAAAATATACCATAAATTACCATATCCACTTTTAGCCATAAAAAATGTATCTCATCACTAAAATAATACAAAGGTAAAGCATTTTATGTTATAAATCATTGAAAATAATTCTATAATTAATCCTAAGGTTATTATATTCAAGAAAAAATAAATTTTCATGAAGAATCAGACTTAATAAACTTCAAATTTTATAAACTGGGAAATTACAATCTAGAATAGAAAGTGTTATTTTTGGGGTTCCAAAGTACCATAGGTATAATTTTTGTCACAGTTTGGCAAAAGATATCAAATCATCTCTTTCAGGAGACTTACTTTGAAGTTTCAGATTTACCTAAGCAGGCCTCCTGTCTGGTCCTCTATCACACTCTATCTATACCTATTTTAACACTTAACATGCTATATGGAAATATCTCATTCATGATTTATGTATTTTTCTTTCCAACTGTACTATAAAAAACCTATCCTCTATTTAGTACCTGTCAGTATGTTTTAGGCACTTAGTAAATATTTATAAGTTCACATATTAGAGTTAAATGTATATTGTTAAGTAGAGACACTAATTCCCAATTCTTAGAGATCAAAGACTTAATCTTTGTGAGTAGTTGTCATTATGTGATATGGTGTGTGTGTGTGTGTGTGTGTTTATGTGGTGTGCAAAACCACTATTATACATTCTTCATATGAATGAGGAAAAAATATCATTATGTTAAGCCATGTTAGATCAAGGGTTAAAGCAAGAATTCGGTGTTCTGGCACACATTTGTTTATATCACATAAGGACACAGCGCTAATATGCTTTGATGTGATTATTGCTGTGATAAAACACTAAAAAAAAATTTATAATCCAATGTGACATGGGAAAGTGAAAATGTAAATGAAAGCAGAGAATGCATATTGTTTTTATGTTGTACCTGCCAGTCAAGCTGAAATTTTATGAAGAACTGAGAGGCAATTTTCACTCATGTACATTATATCATGTAGGTCATATTCTTTTATGTAAATCTCTTTCAGTTGGGTGTTTAAATTTCAATATAAACATAGTTCTAAAAAGTATGGTTTTTATTTCTTTCTCTCTTTAATTTATTCTGAATTTTAGAAGGCAAATGTGTTATGGAGCATGACACCTACAAGGGGCATTGCTTGAGTAGGTGTGAGAACATGAGCTGCATCTGTTTGTTTAGAAGAACAGTGATGTGGCAGGGCACTCTCCTTGCCCTTTCACACTTTGTCCCAAACACAAGAGAGAGGAAGATGAAACTCAGAAGGTGGGTACTAGTACACAGGTAAAATTTTAAAAAAAAGATAAAAGTTGTACTTTATCCCTCAGAAGAGTCTACTCATCCATCAGGATTAAGCGTGTTTTGTTTCTCATTTTTCTAGAGATGGTTGATAAATTCTATATTTTTGCGTCCATTTCTCCCCAAATATCCAGTGCTTCATGTTGTGAAAATCTCTTTTTGTCAAAATAATAATTTTGGACATGGTCTTGTGTACTTTAGCCTTTGTCTTTTTTTAGGAATGTGATCAATAACATTCCTAAACTGCCAGGATATGCCATTGTTGGCTTTCAGTCTGGGAAAGAAACAAAGTAAAGCAAAACATCCCCAATATACATATAGTTTATTCATAATTGTTCTTAAAATAGTAGAACATGACTTGTGAATTAAAAATGTGAAACTTCAGTCATTTACTATTTGTGAAAGTTTCATGAAAGTAATTTCATTAATGAGTTATCTTCATTATTTGAAATTTATGTAAGATAAATGCGTAGCATACTGCTAATTAAATCTAGTCAATTTTTTTATAGTACTGAAAATTCATTTATTCCAAAATATACACTTTAAAAGATTCTGGCATTAAGGACCCAGGCAGTGTTACATTAATCAGTTTTTCACTTTATGATTATATCATTCATAATTGAAACAGGAAACAAAACTATCAGATAAGGTAACTGAAAAGATTTTCACGAAAGAGGCTTCACAAAAGCGGGGCCAGGGTTAAGTGATATAAAGAGCTGGTGAAGCATCCCATTCTACCTTATCAAACAGAACATGCTTAAAACCAAACTAGTACTCTCTCTCCAAATGAGCTTCACTTGCAGCCTCTTTATCACAGTTGAAGCCAATTTTATATTTTAAGCTCCTCGAGCCCCAAATTGTTGAATTATCCTTGACTCCTCTCTTTTAGCCACACTCTGTATCTGATCAATCAGGAAATCCTATTGACTCCACCTTCAAAATGGCCCCAGAATTCAAACACATTTTACCACTTCCACTGTTTCAACACCAAAGTCCAAGCCTGGATTGCTCCAACAGTCTCTTACCTGGTTTCCCTAACTATACCCTTGTTTTTAAGAGATTGTTCTCAAAACTCTCACTGTAGTTATTTTAAGGGGGTAAATCAGATCAGGTCACTTCTCCGCTCAAAGGCTTGCCATAGCTAGAACTTCACTAAAAGTAAAGAGAAAGTTTTTACTTAGCCTACAGGGCCCCAAATAACCAGAGCCTCTTTCTTCTTTGATTTTACCTTCTTCATCTGTCTTTACATGCTCTGGCTACTCTCATTTTTTCCATGAGCAAACAAGGCATACCCTTGTCTTAGAAACTTTATATCTTCATTGCCTTGACCCAAAATGTTCTCCTAACCCTGCCCTCTGAAATTCAAGTGTCTAAGTCACACATCTGTTTAAGTCTTTGCTCATATATCATTTGAATATATTATTCTAGCTTTTACCCATTCTATCATCTTCTCATATAGATGATCCACATTATTTTTCTTGCATGTTGCCCTTACAAACTTGTTTTGTTTTTAGTGTCCTTCAGTGTCATTATTCTGTGTTCAAGTGTCTCTATCCTGATTGGGAGTTACTCATCCTGAAATCTGGTCTTTCATCAATTCTGAAATATAACTGTAAGTATTACCTCTTCCCTATTTTCTATTTGCTTCTATTGGGGTTTCTGGGAGAATTTTACAGAATTTGTCATTTTATTTCCCATGACTTACAATCTACTTTTCATAGATTCCCATTTTTATCTCTGTGTTTTCTAAATAAATTCTCTACCATTTACTAAAGTTTCTTCAACTGTGTCCAATCTGCTCTTTAATTCACCTACTGAGTGTTTAATTGTAAAGACTGAAGATTCATTGGACTTTTTCGAAGCTGACTGGTCTTACTCTGTACTATCTACTTTTCTATTTTTATTTTTTAAAAGATTTTATTTTTAAGCAAGCTCCATGCCTAATATGGAGCTTGAACTCACAAGAAATTGAGCTGTGTACTCTTTTGACCAACCCTGCTGGACCGCCCCCACTGTCTTACTTTGAAGTCTCTACATGAATATTCTATTAAACTAAATTTCCATGATATCGTGGTAGCTGTTTCGATTGACTTGCTCAAGGTAAATTGCTCATGTATTTTCTTATTTCTTAACCCCACCCTGAAAAAATACAGTAATAGCAATCGAGAGTTGACGAATAAATGTATTTGGACACTGGGCAGAAACAAATTCAGAGCTCCTCCAAAGGTTTTTCTCTTTCCACTCTTGGTCTAACCACAAAGGTATTTCACCAATAAAATTCTGTATGAGAGCAGTTCTGAAGGTAGGTTTGAAGGATGGCAGGACCAACCCAAGACAGACAGATTTCCTTCTGCTGCTGGCCACCTCCTTCTCCACCTTCTCCCTCCTCCTCCTCCTCTTCCTCCTCCTCCTCCTCCTCCTCCTCCTCCTCCTTCTTCTTCTTCTTTTTCTTTTCTTTTTTTCCCTTTTCTACTCTACAAGTTTCTACAGAAGTGACCCTCAGTTACTTTTAGCTTCTTTTGTAGATTTTAGATCTAATTCACTCTGCTTGCCTAAGCCCTCACCCCTTTATCTGGTTCTGTGATAACAACTCTAATCTTAGGGTACTGACACTAACAATCCTTTCTCCATCTTCCTTAGAGTTTTATTGCAGTTCCTGTTCCCTGTTGATTTCCTTAATATATTTTTCAAACTCAACTATGCATTTAAAAAATATTTGTTATATATTCCGGTATTATAGGCTAGATGGTCTTTCATATTAAGGTATCACAATGCACAAGGCAGTCTATATACAATGTTCTCTGATTACAAAAATGAGTAATAATTCATAGCCTAATTTATCTCCATATATTTTACATTTTTATCCACTAGGATTATTAGCTTTGTTCTAAGATTAAGTGGTGTTTATTCAATGAAATCTGGTTTAAAATAGCAGACTCTATTTGCCTGCCTTGTATTACCATTATAGTTGAGTTCAAATATATCTGAAACTCTGTTTTTCTTCAATAAAATAGGTAGAATTCTATGAGCTTTTAATTTTATAATTAGTTTATACACATGATTAATGTGTTTATATAAAGGCTCTATGTTTCAAAACATAGTATATAAATACATATATAAATAGTATATAAATATGCCACATAAATAATTAAAATTTATCATCGACTTTTCATAGAAAAATAGTTTTTCCACCATGCCTCCATGTTGGCAAACTACATTGGTGCAAATTGTGAACACTTCAGACTCGAAGAGGCAATCCAGTGTATCTGTCCCTGCATGTGGAAATGTACAAGTCAGAGTGTGATGTCAATCTACCATCAAGTTTTAAACCAATCTAAGGGTCTTTAAAGGATGTTAGTAGCAAACCTTTTTATTCTTTAGGCCAGTGAGAAATAGGGCAACACTCATATAGAGCTTTTTGGCCACCTGTAGAGTGCCATTAAGAATATTACCTTTTGACCTTACCTACAAATACTGGATCCCAAACAAGGTCAGGACCAGGTGTGATTGCATATACCTGCTATAGAGTTTTTCAGTGTCCTCTATGTGTGAAGCAGGCACTTTATAATAGATTATTCAAATAGTTGTTCAAATTGTAGGACACAGGCTACAGCTAAGCATTGGAAACAAAGACAAACAAACCTCCAAACAATTTGACTAGTGCAAAAATAATATGGGCTTCCCACAGGATGACATCCCTAAAATGACCCTCTTGTCACAGCAGGTTCTTTCAATGGCTTTCCAGGCAGTGATGGTGTGTGAGCATAACTCCACTGTCCCTAAGGGACCGGGTATGAAGGACAGCCCCAGGCCTTGTAGGGGAGAGGTTTTCTGTACAAAGCCAAGCAGCCTGATTAAACCACCCCTCTGTGACTTTAGATTATTGAGCATTTTGTTCTAACCATCTAAACTGACACCGTAATGGTGCCTTAGGTAATGCTACATAGCTGAGCACTGCCAAGGAATAGTACTTGCCTGTATGAAAAAGGTGGCAGCCAGCAGGTAAAATGTGGGCTGAATTAGGTAGCAGACAAGGCATAGCTGAGACAGACACACAAAGAGCACTTATTCACAAACCTGGGCTATTCTTCTATAAAAGCATTGTGGACAAGACCGCTTTTCTCATGCTGATTTTCTCTGTTATCCTTTCCATTCTGACAACAACACTGTCAGCAGAAGCGCCATCCAACATGGGCTCTTCTGTATCATGGTGCATCAACCCCTTGCCTTGTTTTTGTAACCCTAAACTCTAACTGCTTCCTGTTTCTTTCTCCTAAACAAACGCATGCAGAAGGAAATCACCAGACCAATGCCTGGGTTTGTAAAAGGGCTAATATTCCCTAATGGAGCTTCAAGATTGTTCAAAGGCTTTACTGTCTTTTGTTCTTTGGCTTTGTTTATTTTGCATTGTATTTGGCTTCTATGGTAAAGAGCCAACATTCAGCAAGGTTGCATTCTTCTCATTCACACACTTCAGAATATTAACATGTGTGTATATTGTTCTCATTTTTGTCATATGATGAACTACTATTTTTTTCCAATTTATTTATTTTCAGAAAAACAGTATTCATTATTTTTTCACCACACCTAGTGCTCCATGCAAGCCGTGCCCTCTATAATACCCACCACCTGGTACCCCAACCTCCCACCCCCCCGCCACTTCAAACCCCTCAGATTGTTTTTCAGAGTATGAACTACTATTTCATAGTGACAGTGTCCAGATAACTCCGGAGAACAGAAGAAATCATTTCACACGCCTTAGTTCTGCCTTCCCGATACGATTATAAGCTACTTCAGTGCAGAGCACATTATCCTGCTATATCTTCTCCACACAGCATTGGTTTATTGTGGGCTTGCATCTCTGCCTATACATGCTCACCTTCACAGCCAATCCCTCCTGCACTCCATCCTTCCAAATACCACTTTTATCATGAACTCACCTGCTTTAAAACCTTCAATAGATCCTTGAAGTCAACAGGATAAAGTGTGCAATTCACAATCACATTTGTCATTTCAGTCTTGCCACCTTGCTGCTCTACACCCGAACATTAACGAGACGGTGTGTGCCTTTGGTGGTCTCCAATACCAGAAGTGGGTGTCAGGAGAGGGCTGGAGTCAGGAAGAGGAGAGTAAAGCTCAAAACGGTGTCCAGGGACTGTCCATCCTGGCCTTCAGTGGTGTAGGAACAGAGGCTGGGGCAGTGGCTGTGGAACTGGAAGTGGACACTTGTAATGGACGGGGTAGTTGTTTCCGTTTTCCAAAGCTGGAAGTGGAATATGAAAAGAAGGACAAAACAGTACAAGGAGCACTTTGGGGTTATTTAAAATAATATAGAGGAAACAACTATAAATCCTGTTTTATAAATTTCATAGTAGCCCAAAAGCTGTGGTCATTATTGCTCAGTTAGGAGATTCTGCTGTTCGTTTTTAGTGAGCTCATGTGTATATGTGTGTTCTTCTGACAACAACAGAACTAATTACTTAATATATAGTTTTTTTTTTTTAAAGATTTATTTATTTTACACAGAGAGAGAGAGAGATCACAAGTAAGCAAAGAAGCAGGCAGAGAGAGAAGGAGAAGCAGGCTTCCCACTGAGCAGAGAGCCTGATGCAGGGCTTGATCCCATGACCCTGAGACCATGACCTGAGCCGAAGGCAGAGGTTTAACCCACAGAGCCACCCAGGTGCCCCTAAAGGTTTTTGAATGTTAAAGTCAAGTAATTAATGCATTTTCCCAAATTTGAGGGATAGCATGGATATGAAAATAAAACTGTTACATGTTGTGATGAGCACTGGGTGTTATATGCAACTAATGAGTCATTGAACACTACATCAAAAACTAATGATGTACTATATGTTGGATAATTGAACCTAATAATAATAATAATAAAATGTTAACCAAAATAGACTTCGATAAATGATATTTTTAATCCAAAATCAAAAGGAATTTAGGAAATCCTTATTATACTATTTAAAGAAATGCATGTTATTTTTTGAATTCTAAAATAACACAGGCAGCAACACAATGGTATAAATTAACCTAATGAAATAGAGATTAAAATAAACATTAGAAAATAGTGTAAAGCTACTGAATTTTAAGGCAAGACATACATATAACTTTAGAGACCAACAAACGTTTTCTTCATTAGAATCAAATAGTTAAATGTCACACTTGCCTATTAAAAAGAAAGGTTTATTCTGATATAATTTGTTAACAAATGCACAGATCACATAGACGTTTTTGTGATTTGATTCCTGCCCTCCACTTTCTGGATTGTGTTGGATATGTAGTACCAGCATGACTCACTTCAGCTAACTGGTTCACATCAACCCTGGTTTTCACTCTTTGATAGCCTGTGCCTCCATGATTAGTGCCTCCTCTCTATTAGTCCATCACTGGGGAACTCAAGATTTGTGTTTCATGAAGTGATGATAACATAAAGACAGTTTCAAATATAAGAGGATTCCACAGAAATTAAAATGCTAAGTTTATGTCTCATTTTCTTCATTCTCTTGAGTAAGTGTACTTTACAATAAACATTTTTGTGTTTGCTGCTTTGTTCGATACAAAAACAGACTACATAAGCTATTTTCTCCAGAGTGTGTGATTAATGAATTATCCCCTTATCCCCTAATTGCCATATAGGGAATGGAGTTGCTTGTGGCAGATTAATAAAAAAATCCTTGAATGAACAGTTAGTATTGCCTATCTAATATTTTGTGTGAGTTAGTTTTCAAACATGCAATTACCAGCCATGGAACACTACTGCATAGAAGTAAGAAAAGAAGATATACTCAGGAGGCATTTTCCTAATCTGGCATGCAAGTGATTGTTTTGTGTGGGTAATAACAATTTGATGCTGATTGAAGGTGCTCTTTTTCAATCCTGATTGAAGGTCCTCCTTTTCTTTTCTTTTCTTTTTTTCATGCACCTCAAATCAGAACACAATTATGTAAAAGAATATATAACAAGCAAGCCGGTAAATGAGGATGGGCTCCATAGTCTAAAAAAAAAAGAAAAAGAAAAAGAAAAAGAAAAAACCTACAACTGCTGATGACAAGAAGAAAATATAATAGAGAGAAGGTTGGACTAGGAATCCTAATATGTAGGATCCTTAACTGATCTTCCACTAAGCACATTAAGTATAGAATCTTCCAAGTTGGAATGTCACTTGGAAGTCATATAGTCCAACTTTCATTCAATATAGGAATTCCTTAAAATATCTGTGAAGGCAGTCTTTAATTCTGGCTCACATCTTGGGAACTCATCATCCTCCAAGGCAGCCCATTTTATTGAAGCAGGGAAAATCTATTCCCCATTTACTTTTCTAATGACTCTTGCCTTTGTCCCTTTAGATTCACATAAAGCAAATTAAAACCTCTTAGCAATTGATGACCCTGCTACATTCATAAGCAACTATCAGAGTAACTTGAATTATCTTTTAAATGTTACACTAATAACTTTAAAATCCCATACCAGCCTCCAGATGTATTCTTTCCTATGACTGTTATTTTTTTTCTTGTGATTCGATATTTAATTATTTTAGAGCTCACCAATTAATGTTCCATTACTGACTAACTTGGTAGATTTTTTTTCAAATGGATTCCACTGAATCTAGGTCTGCCATATTGTTGTTGAAAAGGTGTGCCCCAAGATTGGCATATTTGTTAAGAAAAGCAACCCAAATGGCAGTAAGACTTCTCAGAAAAGTTACTTCAGTTTTAGATCTCTAGTATTCCACTTGGCATATTGAGAAAAGTAATATTTTCAGTGCCATAGAGTTGGTTGGACTCACATATTTATTAAATTCCAAAGACTGGTATAACATACAAAGTATGACATTGAAAATGATATTTTCTGTGTGTCCAATGAATCATACATTTTTTTGAAAGAAATTTAAAAGGTGCAACTATGTCTACTATCTAATGAAGTTACCCACTTTATTGGTATTTTGATATGAAGACTAGTGGAGTAGATATCAGAAAGTCTGCTCATGAGTTTAGATTCAGAGGACAGGTTGGAGGAAAATTCTGACATCTATTTCATCCAAGTCAAGGAGAAGTATAATGAGCAATCCCTGCTCAGTAATAGAGTTTATCTTCCAGGTTAATAAGATTGTCCTGTGTCCCAGATTCTCTCCTGTGTGAAGTAGTGAGTATACACCACCAAATGTTGCTTCTCCAAACCGTGCTGATGACAGCAGTATAGCTTTGACAATTAAGTTTTCCTTATTACATACATTAGGTCTTTCTTGTTTTGTTTTGGAAATATTTTAGATTTTACAGTAATATTGACTTTTTAAGTCAAACTCTCAGAGTTCTTGGAATGATATTCTTTTTCCTCCTGATAGTTCCACTAGTCATCTGTTTTGATTAAAACTCAAATTTAACATGTGTCCATGTTTATTTCCATCTGATAATCATTCTCAAGTCCCATATTGAGATTTTTATCAGACAGGACAGTAGTGGACAGATCTGTACATTACTCATAGTTTATAAGTATATTTTCTGAAACTTAGAACCTTAGATCAGCATGCTTTATGAATGATACTAGCTGTACCTTTTCTATTACTTCTCTTTTCTTGTCTTTTTTTTCTTTTTAATGTTGTGATCATGGGCCAATCACTTAATGTGAGGGACTCAATTTTCAAATCTAGTCAGGAAACATGGTATTTGAATAACTTTAACTATAGTCCTCTATTGTGGAGTCTTTTCTTGTGTGGATAAATGTGCAGATGCACTTAGAACAATGAGAGAAGATGGAACACCCTGCTTATTAGCCAGATTGGCTCGAATTCAAGAAGCAATACTAGAAAAGTACAAAAACACAACCTACGCAGACTTTCCAAACAAGTCATCAAATAAAGAGTAATATAAATAAAAAGGAAAATTACAGGAAAGAACGCAAAGTCACAAAGACTGGTGAAATCAGAGCAGAGACAAAGACTGTAAGAGTGGAGAGAAGGCTGTGAATCCCAGTGTCATTTCCTGACTGGCCCTTTAAGTGATTTCTTAGCTACAGATGGCATATAGCCTCAGGGTTTCAAGTGATCATTTTAGACTTGACACTAAATCCTCTTTTGGGGGCTCTCACCTCTAAAAGTTAATTTTTTCCTCTCTCTCTCTCTCTCTCTCTCTCTCTTTTTTTTAAAGACAAGTATGTCCCTACATATTCCTTGGTTGAATGATAGATTCTTGAAAGTTTGTTACAACCTTCATATGTCAGTCAATGGAGCAGGCACCAGAGATGGAGGTGGCACCGCTTAGCTCAACTGTATAATTTACTAGACTTTTTATTTTGTTAATCTTGAATTGGATTTATGTGTTTTCAGTGGTCTAGACATGGTAGAGCGCAGTGTATGATGAAGAAGAATTGGGGTCATAAGGTCATGCAACTAGTATCTTACACAGTTCAGAAAAGTTGAATTCCTCTGTCCTTCTTTATGGATGGACAATTTATATGAATGTGACACAGAATAATGAATGTTTCTGTTTTGTTTTACCATGCTTGGGGTGTTTAATACAGTCTATGACCTGGTCCTTGGTGATCTGAAATGTGCCTAAAAGTTCTCCTTTGGTAGCTAGTAATTTCTTCAGGTTGTGTTTCTGCTGAGTATCATTTTGAGAAAGAAGTAGCAAAGATATAAACCAAAGTTGTAGTGTAAATGTACTGAGTTATTAAGTCTTTTTGAGGTGAGGTAAGCTGTTTCCTTCTACTTCATGGATATCATTACAGAAGTATCTTCAAATACCTGGTTGATATATTCCGTGATTGCCAATTCATTGTTGGTGAGGTTGTTGACAAGTATAAGCAGACTGGCAGAGATTTGAAAAACAAAAATAAATTTTAAAACCCACCAACTCATTTTGAGAAACAGAGGAGAGACTATGATACATCATGATATCATTTGAGATTTGAGAAGGTCAAAGAGTGATGGTGGTGAGTGACTATTGTGAATGGAGATTGGAGGAGAGTTGCTGCTAAAATAAAATGACCATGGTTGTATGAAAGAAATATGCTGGTAATAGAAATCTAAGTGGAGATAGAAGTCACAAGAGCCTTACTAAAACATTTCCTGTATGTGAATGTTAGCAATACATGATACTCTCTATTTTCAAACTTACTAAGTGCTATATCAACAAAGGTTTTCACTATTCCGTTCTATAGTCTGAATGGGTGAAGTAGCACCTGGGGCAACCTGTTAGCATATAGAACTCCCTGGTCTGATTGGAGTTGCCGATTTCAAGAGCAGAGAATTAATGAATTCTGGACCTCATGAGGCCTTCCCTCTTGGAGATGCCCCTGACCACTCCTTGTACTAGATTATTTCTCTTAGTTGCCTTTGTGTCTTGGATTAGAAAATTTCCTAGGATTAGCTACTTATGTGGACAATGACATTGCCTGGGATAAAATTAAGAGTTAAGGGTAAGATAGACAATGACATTTGGATGCTAACTATTGTTAGTGATGACGGAGGGATCTAGAAGTTGGTAGATCATGACCACTTGGCAGAGAAAAGGAAGAAATAACAATTGCATACAGAGTAGAAAGGTTAGGGTAATTCTCGTTGCTAGTGTGGCAGAAAATTACTTTTGAAACATTATCTGATTTTCTTCCTCCTGCTCTTCCCATTTCTCTAATTATAGTAGATATACAGTTCTGTATTCACATATCAGACAAGGAAAGTGAAGGATAACATAAGGAAGTTTACATTTTGCCTGGCTTTGGTTTTACACTATGATGAGGAGAGAGGGAACAGAGAAAAGGGGCTGAGCATGTTTCATAGTCCTTAGAGACAAGGCTAGAAGTGATGGGTTATACAGACAACATCTTGGTAAATGATATCTTTGAAAAGTCTTGTTTCAGTTGTCAAAGCCATTTGGAAATTGAAATATCATTTGCAACTGTTAACCCTGTGCCCAGACCTGTATTAGCGGTTCTGGTCATAGGTACCTGATGGAGTCTTTCTCTTGATCAGGAGTTAGCTCTCAGATTAATGTCCACCCAGCAGTGGGCCAATCTATAGTTCTTCATTAAATGAAATTATTTCTTGGACCCATCAAGTTTATCTCTTGTGGAATTTTCCCCATAATCTTAACTTTACAAGCCACTCATGAGCCTCAAGAAGAGGGTGCTATTCCTCATCACATAGAAGGACTGTTGGGAGGAAAAATTAACTCATCTGTATTTATTGAGGGCTGAAAGCAGTCTGTGGTCAGAAAATAGCTAGACATGGCTGCACTTTCTCAGTAGTTCAGGTAAACATGAGGGATAATGGCATTTACTTAGAAAGGAGGAAGAATAGATTAAGGAAATGATGATGCTGTCTACTTTAAGCATTGAGTTTGAGGTATATCCAGCTTCTAAGTAGAGATCTGCAAGTAAGCAATTGGATAAATGGATTGATATCTTAGCATAGTCTATGGTTTGGAAATGAATATTTGGGATTTAACAACTCTTTATTTCTGAAGAAAGTTGAATATGGTTATCTGTCTGGGATACACAGTGACTAGGGAAAATAATCAAAGTGTTGGGAACACAGACATTAAGTAGAAGGAGATAATGGTGTCACACAAACAGAAAAGGATATGTATCGTAGTGTCAAATACTGGGAGTGGGACCATGCCACCAAGTGTTCAGTGAAACCAGTCATTGACCTTAGTGTGGGATGTCTTTGGAGCAATGTGGTACAGATGTTTGACTGCTATAAGCTGAAGAATAAAGAAGTGGAGACCATCTTGTGTTATCTTAAGAAGAAAGGATAATTGTATAGTTAGTATACATAAAGTCAAAAGAGAATTTGTATTTTTATATTTTCAAGATGAACAACTCTTGGACATATTTCTATATTGAGACAGAAAGAAAACAGTAAAAATGGAGAGTTTGAAAATGCATGTGAAATAATATAAACCATATTACCCAAGCCAGGTTACCTTGCAAGATAAATTTATGTGTGTATCTATGGGCTTGACCTCTCTCTCTCTTTCTCTGCAAGGAAAGAAGCTTTTATAGGGATCAAACCTGTGGCTTTAGAATTGCTGGCAGTGAACTAATTGTTCCAGTGGCTTGTGCTCTCAAAGGTGCATCAACCATCGATGCCACTAGAATACCACTGGTTCTGCAGTGAGCTATGTGGAACTATAGTGATTCCTAAGTAGTTTATGTGTGTACTCAAATGCCAAAATTTAGGAGAATCGCATTCACCTACCAGGTTACTGACCATTATTCAGCCAGTGATCCTTCAAAACAGAGCTGAATATAGGGTTTTCAATAACTGCTCCATTTTAAAATCATGTCTCCCAAAGACCCCAAGTGCAGGAATAGATATGTATAACCACAGATATCCTAAACTATTTTCTATTTTATTGTGTCAGTTTACAGTTACCAGTAATGTTATATGCAAGTAAAAATATGATGCCCTATATTCTTTGCTGCCAAATCTGAGCTACAATTTAGCCTGACAAATGGGCAAAGGTTTCCAAGTACCACATGGCTGGTATTCCACATATTGGAATATGATGAACCCATATTGTTTTTAAATCCATGGAGGTGCTAGTCAAAGGTGCCTCTGTGAATTTTGCAGTGAAAGACTGGGAATCACAGGCTTATTACTCAGTTCATTTATGAACAAATGTGGGATAGCAGACTGCAGATTCTAGAGAAGGTATTAATGAATCATCCCCAGATGATCTTCCAACGACCCACAGGACTTCAAAATGAATCATATGACCTATTTTTTTAATTAAAAAATGCATTTTAAATGAATTATTTATGAACAAGTACAGCTGTAACCTTGATAATATTAAACTGTTCTGGGCTGTTGAAAGGTATCTCATAGCAGTGACTATTCATAGTCAAACATGCAGAATGTATTAATGTAGTCGGTGAAAAATATGAAGTGGTCTCAGAAGAGGTGGAGATAAATGAGCCCATCAATTCATATTGCCTTCTTGCCATAGCCAGTCACCAAAGATTTGTGCAGAAATATTTTATTTTGGAGTTATTTGTAGTCTGCAAGTATCTATAATTCTGTCCTTCAAGTTTTATAATGTGACTATTTAACACACTATAAGTAATCAATGAAAGGAATATTGGCTATGCATCATATTTTCCTTAGGGACAGAATTAATGAACATGGCATTTTATTTAAGATCATTTTGGTTATATCTCACATCTGAGAAAAGTTAAAAATTACTCTGACATTGGGGAAACAGAGAAAGTATTTTCCAAGCACTGGCCAAAGCTGTGTTGTTTTTTAGACATAAGTGCTCAAAATACAGAATGAGATTTCAGTCAGGAACTCAGGCTACTTGGCGATCCAGATAAATTTTCCTGATCTGGTTTCCACTATCGAATTTAAACATTTCATTTTAAAGGTATAAGTTAAAGATATTGAATTCTTGTCTAATGATTAGGATTTTTAATCAAAGTGTATGTTATGGGGGCGCCTGGGTGGCTCAGTGGGTTAAGCCTCTGCCATGGGCTCGGGTCATAGTCTCGGGGTGCTGGGATGGAGCCCCGCATCATGATCTCTGCTCAGCGGGGAGCCTGCTTCCCCTCCCTCTCTGCCTGCCTCTCTACCTGTTAGTGATCTGCCTGTCAAATAAATGAATAAAATCTTAAAAAAAAAAAGTATATGTTATGTGCATAGGAAAGTCAGGAAGAAGATCTAGAGCAGACAAAAGTTAGTGATGAGAAAAACAAAAGGAGTGAACATAATTAGGCAAATCAAAGTCAGTGAAGTCCAGAATACTTTTCTTGTTATCTACTTTTGGTAAAAAATTTGAAATCTTGGGAGCTAGAAAAGAGCTGAGATAAAGCACCATGTAATCACCTTAAATATATTGACATCTAATGCAAAAATGTTCGCAAAAATAACAGAAATTAATGATGTAATTGTATTAATTGAACAAATATGAGAAGTTATCACAGTGAAAATTGCTTTATACACACCATGTTCTTCATCATTTATAAACAGCATGCAAGACAGTAGTATTATCCCATTTTACAAATGGTAAGCTAGGCCTCCAAGAACTTACTCATCAATAATTAAAGTCTAGACTAGTGCTAATAAATAGCAGGACAAAGATGAAAAGTTAGGTCTGTCTTTGTGGCCCCAGAGGCTCTCCTCTTCCCATTGCTCTGCTTCTTACTAAGATTTGGAGTCAAAGATGTTCTGAGGAGGAACTTGTATCTCTTCTAGAAAAGTAATATTTACACTTCTATGAGCAAATTCATCCTTTATTAAAATGGCATATGTGCACATGTTGTTGATGAATTACAGGCATGTACAGATTATGAACCCATGGTATTTAATTTATGAGCTAAAAAATTAGGGACGTTTCCCACAACTGCTTTTTAACTTTTAATTTTCTGGTCATATCTGTCTAGCCTTTTTTCTTTTAATCTTAATTTGCATGGGACATGTTCACATATGTTTGGCATGATAAAGATTTTAAAAAGCTGTTATTTTAGGATCTCCAAATCACGAAGCAAGATTTTTAAGGCAATATATTTAGATTTGCCAAACATTTTTAAAATTATACAGATTATCTTGAATTAGTTAGTGATGTTAATTTGAACCATATATTATTGTAATTTGTATAGACATAAAATGGTTAAATTATCAACAATTTTATATAGCTTGTCCATGTGATTATTTTTGTAATTTTAGTTGTTTTTAGGTAAACTCTATATTATATTAATAATGACATGGATCAATTATCATAATTTTCACAAAATTGACATAAAAATTGACATATTCATATTGACATTCAGATTGACAAAATATTAAGTCACGATTGCCAGGTATCTTACATAATATAACTAAATCATTAAATGTGAAAATTTTTAAAAAATCCAATCACCTGAATTTTGTGCTCAAAGTGTCTGAAAGAGTAGTAGATAGTTGAAGTAGTTAATTCTCCTTATTCTTTCTCTATGTCTTCTTAAAAACAAAAAATAAAAAAAAAAGATTTAAGGAATTCTTTCAAAAGACAATGGATGTAATGGAATAATTCCCTCAGGAAAGTCTCTGTTTATGATATGGTCAGATATATTGATCTTTTAGTAAGACATGTTGATTTTAATTTATCCTTTAGGAATAATTTCATTTATGGAGAGAGAAAAAATATAAAAATGGATATATCACTAATGAACTATATGAAAATCTCAGTTTTTATCATGGACTGACCTATTTGTCAATTATAGTTGTTTTTCTCACCAAGATTTTAAATACTCTACACAGATATATATTATATATATATATATATAATATATATGTGTATATGTAATACACATATACACACACACAATATTTATAGGCTTATTTCTTATTGTTGTAGATTTAGTGTTTTTAATATGTAAAACCAAATTTGAAAGACAGACATCTCTTTACGTCTATGCAAAGATCATTCATAATCATATATGAGTGAATAAAGTCTGATTAAACAAAAGCGAAGTATTAGAAGACTAACCTCCTGCTGTCCTACTGAATATTTTTTTAACTCACTTGTACCCTCCCAATCTGTTCCTTGAGGTTCTGCTGCTACTGCTGCTGCTGTGCTGTTTTGCCTTCTTTTCTTTTGAAATTGCTTACATTATTATTGCAATGGCAGATTGCAAAATGTCTTAAAATTTTTTTCTTTTCATCAAGAGCTGGGGTCTTTTTTTTTTTTTTTTTTTTTTAACAGGCCACTTCAATTTCTTTGGCTAATGGAATGTTAACAAATATGAGTCAAGTTAATCAGGGCTTTTTGAACTGGCATCATTGACATTCTGGGCCGGATGATACTTTGTTGATGGGGGTCATTTGGTTCATTGTAGGATATTTAAATAACATCTCTGCCCTCTTCCCACTAGATGCCAACAGCAACCATTTGACTATGTCATTCAAAAATGTCTCTCTAGACATTGTGGAATATCACCTTCAGGTAGGAGGAATTGTCCCTGGGTTGAGAACCTCTGATATAGTATGATAAAACTTTCATTTTGGGGTTTGCTCTCTCATGTCACAATTCTGGATTCATGCTGGAATCCTTAAACTACCTGCGAGTAAACCTGAGCTAACCTGTTGTAGAATGTGAAGCCATGTGAAAGAGAATGAAGATATTCTGGCCAAAAGCCTGTCAGTTGCCAGTGTGGATAATCTAGACCATCTAGCTGAGAGTACTCCACAGAGATCAGCTGAACTGATCCAGGCTCAGCTGACACACAGGATCATGAGATAAATAAGTAGTTGTTCTAGGTCTTCTAAGTTTTGAGGTGGTTTTTTATACAAATGATACATATTATCAAAACTAGAGTACATACATTTGGAGTTATTTTTATTTAGCTTTCAGTGGTATCTGTTTTTCTTCTGATGGGCACTATTTAATCATTAACTACCATAGAACCAACAAAGATGGCATACTGATTAAAAAATATGAAATCTTAGGGGTGCCTGCATAACTCAGTCAGTTAAGCATCAGACTCTTGATTTCAGCTCATGTCATGATCTCCTGGGTTGTAAAATCAAGCCCTGGATCAGGCTCTTCACTCAGCGGGGGGTTTGCTTAAGGAGTCTCTCTCTCGCTCTCCACCTCCACTCACTCACTCTTTCTCTAAAATAAATTTAAAAATCTTAAAAAAAAAAATGGAGTCTTAGAGCCAAACTTACCAAGTTCAAATCCTACCTATACCACTTTCTATCAGTACAACCTAAAGTAAGTTACTTAAATTTGTTTTGCTTAGTTCCCCCATCTGTAAAATGGAGTTAATAAAAGTTCCCGGATGATAATAAGGGTTTTGTCAAATAAATTTGGTCTAAATCTTCTTAATTGTGGAGAAGGGAGAGGGGTGTGTGTTTCTTTATTTCCATTACTGATCTGGAGTTTAGAAGCTTAGATACACATTTATCTTCTTCCCTATAGACCACTGCTTTATAGTGCCATATTTGAGAATATATATAATTTTTTGACTCTACCTAGAATATGTTATTACCATGGAAGTTTCTTTCATAGATGAGAAGAATAACTATAAATCCCAAACCATTAACAAACCTTAGTGTGTCCTGTTCAAATTTAGTAAGAAAATTATATAGAATTCTAGATTGGATCCCTATATCTGCTCTAGTCCAAATATCACTCCCAGGATGATATTATTTATTCCAGATGTGATTACTCTGTAGATTCTACCATCTCTGAGCTCTGAAGCATATCTGGCTCCTAAGTAAAGAAAATCAAAGGTGCAGGTATTCATACATTAGGGGCTTGGGATCAGCTGAATCTTATTGCTAGATTTCATATTCTGTCTTACCCTCATACTTAAGTTGGCGCCCTGGAAACTCCATTTGCTAAGACTGGGTGCCATTTTCTGTTCTATTAAACTTCTGATCTCAATTTCTTCTCTGGCTCTTTTTTTTTTTTTTCTCTGCTAATGGACTCACTAAACCTGTTTCTTACAATGATATCCGCCGGATATTAATCCCCTGACTTTATGTTCTTCCTGTTAATCCCTGCCCTGTTTACCTCCTGGATGCCCTCTCCTTGTATACCTCTGGGTCTTCTTGCCTCCTCCAACAAATTTATCTGAAATTCTTATTTTTATGCTGCCAGAACTTGTCATCTTAACCAGATCCAGTTCTGTTCATTTCTATAAATACTGGAATATCTATTATATTATCTCTAATTTTTACAACAACTCTTTGCAACTCTTAAAACAAACAACAAACAAACAAACAACTCATACAAAAGTGGTTGTTGAACTATAATTTATATCCAAAAGGTGCTAGGACTCTAAAATCAGCACTCTACTTGTTCTGTTTCCTTCGTATCTTATCACTCCTATTCTGTTTGACCTGCAAAACACTGACTCAATTGACAGTTTGAACCAAGCTGAATAACAAAGATTTATTTTTTTAATTATCTGTATTATTTAGTAGATTATGGGGATTACTAAATGCTGTGAGCAGAAAAGTAATAGGATCAAAACTGTGTTCTGGAAAGATTTACTCAGAGTAGATTGAGGATGAAGAGAAGCTGAGGGTAGCAAGATATTATAATAGTTCAGATCAGAGGTAATAAGGTCCTGACACAACTCAGCAAACCATTAGGAAGCCAAAAGAGTAAAACAACTAACATTCAATGCTAGTGCCCTCTGGCACGAGTGAGAAGATAAGGAATGCCAATAGTAATTATGGGTTATCCTCAAATGATTATATTGTTGAAATCCATTAAAATATGCTGAGTTTAAGTTTTTATTTAGTGCATAATATAATGAAATATCCATGCAAATTATTTTAGGTGCTGGGAATAAATCTTTGGTAAAAGCATTAGGAGTTCAAAGTAATGCTGAATAATTAAAGACTCTAGGTAAGCATTTATCTAGGTTTTTTTTTTAATTATCTATTTATTTTTATGGCCCTGTGGAATACATGCTATGGTTGTCTAATTAGTTGAGTACAGGACTCTAAGGTTGGTGAATCATTGCCATGAATGTCCATTTCTTTATATTTCTGCACAAATATTTCCTGTAACTTGGAATACCCTTGTCTCCCCTCTTTTTTTTCCACTGACTACCTTATTGTATTATAAGATACAACTCAAATGCCAGCTCATCTATGAAACCTCTGATGACCCCAAAAGGGAAATGCTTCTTTGGTGATTTCATTGTATATAGAAAATTGGCTTATATTTTGTAGAAGGGAAAAATGTTTTTCCTTTTATTCTTCTGACAAGATATCCTGTAATAAAGGGTGCATTAATGAGAAAAATAAACAAAAAGAATTTTATTAGTGTGTGTACCTAATGTAGGTACAAGAGAAAACCCAGAGAAAATAGTAACTCAAAAGTGTGGCTTTAGAATTCAGGATTAAATACTACCTTAATAGGGAAAGGGGAAGGAGGATGCAGGCTTCTTAGAACTTTTTTAGGAAAGATGAATGGGCCTTTAGAAGAATAGATGGGAGGTATGCATATGTTTATGACAAAGGTTGTCTGGGTGTAGTGTTGACTTCTAGTCTTCTTTCCTGTGATAAGAGTCAATCTTCCCTGGTTGATGAAACTCCTTGGGACAAGATTTATGACAAGTGAGTTTCTTTTGGAGGATCTGTCTTTAGGCAGGTAAGAATTCAGAGAAAGCCTCTCACTGTGTATCTACTGTTTCCAAGTGCCCACAGCACAAAACAATCAAAGTGGCATATTTTGGGATGGCATGTCCCAAACTCCAACAATCATGTTTTGGGGAAACATATTCTGTTACCCTTCAATTTCCATTATTGTTCTTGCCTGGTTATATTTTACTTGCTATGTGTTTCCCCAGGAGGTTCAGTGATCTTTAAGTACATAGAAAGTGTTTTAGTTATCTTTATTTTTCACTTTGATTACCACTTATGAGCCTGAGGTCACTAATATGTCAGAGTAGAAGGTAGGAAGAAAATGGAAGTGAAAAAGAGAACTAACATTTCTGAACCTCCTGCATACTAAGTATTTTTACAAGTAGCAAGCAATTTGTGGCCAGATTTTTTCCTTAATATTTTGTGTAGCCAAGACAAATTCTGTGTTTGGATACCTTTGTCTATTGTAGGTGTCTAAAAGTCCCACAAATTCCTACTCTTTTATACTCATCTGGATTTTTTAATTTATGTGATCAACCTAGTTTCTAGAGTTGAGTTAGTGACCTTTGCTTTACATATATGTTATGATTTCACATACAGTCCTTAGAAACCTGCTTTATTATACCAGGTTTATAGATGAAGAAAGTGAGATTCCTCAATGCTAAAAAATTTTCCCAACGTTGTTCTATTGATCTATCTAGGGGAGATTATTTTTTAAAAATGATATCACCAATTCCAGGAATTTTTAACTAAAAGTTGAGGATTAACTAGAGAAGTAGAAACTATTGCCAAAATAAATTTCATTCCAGTTGATTGACATGCTCAGTTAATGTGAGCTATCGGCTTCAGTGCTTAATTATTAGCTATAAGGGAACCATGACCAGTGTGAAGATATGGAAAAATAGCTTAGTTACATGCCTTAGCTTTATAAAGAAAATTAACAAGAATGGGTTCATAAAAATAGTCTACACTCCATAGATGGTTTATCAGTAGTTACTGCTTCATAACATCTGAGATATGAATAGTGTCAGTTGTAGTGGCAATAGTTAGGTGCTCATGGAAAACATGATACTCTAAGAAACAACAGCATAATTAAAACATGGGGAGGAGTGAAGGGTATATTAGGTATCATTTAAAGGCAGATCTGTACTGATTGTCTTCATTTCGACAAGACAGGTTTGCTTCCAGAATCTACAGCTTTTCTGACAACATTTAACTGAACTTAAAAATATATGACAGGGACCAAGTCCTCCCAAAGGTAAGAATCCATTTGTGCTGTTATTCCCAGGGAGGATTTTGATACTGGTACTGAAGCTGGTATGTGAGCTCAAGAGAAGGAAGCTCAATGACAACGTAGGAAATGAAGGCTGCTGCTATCCTTAAGACTGAAATTCAAAAGCAAGATAAAAGGAGAAATATAAAGTACTATTTTCTTTTTAGGCTCAACTTTTGTTATAGCTAACCTAAATACAAAGTCTGTAACATATCTATAACCATATAAATATTGGTAATCAGGGTCTCTGACCATATGTAGTAAAACATGGTGAAATGTGTTTTTTTTTTTTAACCTCTTCGTGGTTAACATATATTTTGTTTTCAAGGATGGAAATATTCTTATTTAAGAAAATAAGCCATTTTTTTAAATGTTGATGATAATAAGCCATTTGGGATAGAAGTTCAGATGCCAATTGAAATTAGTAGGCTAGAACGAAATATGAAAATAGAAATCCATGATTTTTCTGTATTAAAAATTTAATAGCAGTTTGGAGAAAGAATAGAGTCATGAGGAAAATGGGAGAGATAAGGGGATTAATTTCAGAGAAGTACAATACTATGGATGCAGTAGTTTCAAACATGATGATTAATACCATAGTTCTATTAGAATATTTACATTGTAAATCTCCATATATTTTCAAAACCTTTGGGATATGTAGGTACTTCATACAAATGTCATGCCAGAGTGAAATATTTGTGGAAGAGGCTTGAAGACTACATTTCTGTAGATACCCTTAAGAACAGAACTATAATTACTGGACTTCAATAAAATCTATAAACTAATATGATTAAGTAGGAGTGTAAGTCAAAGACAAAGAGGACCATAAGCCATAATCCTTTATTGCCTTGAGTATTTGCAGAAATTTTCAGAAGGTCATTGATATTCTATAATGTACAATGGCTTTCCAATTGATACTACCTAGAACTTTGGTGATATAAAGTAAAACTGAGTAAGAAAAAAAAAAGTCTAAATTTTTGTTGAAAAACCCTGGAGGATGGACTATCCTTGAAGAGGAAGATAATCCAGGTTTCCTACACACTTAGGAAAGAATATCAAAACATTAATTAATTTCAGTAAATTTTCTGAGGTTTTCATTTAGAATTCCAAATTGAAATGCAAATGAATGATAAGTCAATTGAAATGAAAGGTTTTTTCCAAATTGGCAATAGTTAACTGTAATCAGTTAAAGAATGTATCAACAAATTAATTGATAGTCTAATCAGAAGTGCGTAAAAACTTTGGAATAAGGGCAGAGAGCAAAATATGCACGAACAGACTAAAATACTGACCTCAAAACACATCAATGGATAAAAATAGAAAGTGTTTTATCTCCTCTGCTTCTTTTAATAACAAGGATCAGATCAAGCAAAAGGCTTCCTTTGCTCTTCGGCTCCTTAAATCAGAGACTTCAAAGAATTAAGTCTCTGTTCACATCATTAAGTGATACAGGAGAAATCTAAGTGGACGTCAGCTTCAGAAACGGAGTGTCCCTTCGTCCTTGATCAGCTGGTGGGTCCTAATACTATTTGTCTCTGTCAAGCCTGCACATCTCAGTACCTGCACTCTGGAGTCCTTGCTTGGTCCATGTTTCTGGGCTGAAGGGATGCTTTTCAGAGTATTGACTACTGTGAACTTGACAAGTTTGCCCTTTTGACAAGGTGAGAGAGGTCATTATATCCACCAGTGGGATCCACAAAGCAATTCTTAAGGAGGTTTGAGCCAATATTTTTACAGTTGTACATCAGGGATATTTGAAACACAGACAAACCTTGTAAACAGTACAGATTTAAAAAAATTATTTTTAAAATATAGCTATCAACAGTGTTTGTCTTTTTAATTGCCCACAGCACTATGTCAGTAACACTAAATATGTGTTTTACTGATTTATATGAAAATGACAAAAATAATTACTGCATCTTAAGTGCAATTCTCAAGAGACATTCAGCTGAGAAACAGCATATATTAACAAAATGACTATTCAGTGTCTAAGTTAACTCCTAAAACAGTTAAGAAATATAAGCAGAACAAGGTAGAAATTTTTTTTTCAGAACAATTCCCAGAATAAAGTTAACTTTTCTCAATGATTATTGAAAGATGCTTAATCTTTGAAATAAAAAAAATAAAAATTGAATCACTGACCTGGTCTTGAACCTCACTAGAAGAGTCATAGTGTAATGAGAGAAAGAAAAAAGGGAGAGCAAAATTAAAATTATTTTGTAATTCAGTTTTAAATTTTTTAAGAAGATTTTATTTATTTGACAGAGAGAGGTCACAAGCAGGCAGAGAGGCAGGCAGAGAGAAGCAGGCTCCCTGCTGAGCAGAAATCCTGATGCAGGGCTCCATCCCAGGACCCTGAGATCATGACCTGAGCTGAAGGCAGAGGCCCAACCCACTGAGCCACACAAGTGCCCTTAGCTTTAAATAATTAAAGATATTTTGTTCTTTCTGTTGTCCCCAAAGTAAAGAGAATCCTTTAATTATCTTTTGTGGAAATCAAAGAACTGTGTCACTGAAATAAATTTAACTGATTTGGTTTAAGATGTTTTACCATGATCCCAGGTGACTAGCATAATGTCAGCATTATTTTTCTAATATACATGTTTTAATACACAAACAGCAATGCTTTCTAATAAATAACCTGTATCTTTGTAAGTTCCAGTGTTTCTTAAACCAGTCTTACCTGGTATGTTTGCATGGGGACTTCACATTTTTCAAAGCACAGCTGTAGTTTCATTAGTATTACACAAAATTTGTGAAAAGTAACCAAGCCCCCCTCACCATTTTTTTCCACAGCAGGTTTGTAAATCTCTAGGGCACTTGCATTTGCCATGAAATATTGTAACAAGCACTCTTAAAGTAATTGAACTGGAATACGGAGAAATATTCTTTCCTACAGTGTTTTTGGGAGACCTTGAGGACTGTAGTTTACTAATTTACTTATTTGGAAAATAAAGGAAAAACGTCCAGAATATTTGTTGAATATATCTCTATCAGTGGAAAAACATTAAGAGAACCCTTGGATAAATAAATATGAAAACTCTTTCTGAGGTATTGTCAATTGAATTATATTATTTCTTCTCCTCTCTCTCTCTTCCTCCTCCTTGTTTTCTTCTTTAGAAAGAAAATATTTATTTATTTAAGAGAGAAAGCAAGTGTGGGGAGAGTCAGAGGGAGAGAATCTTCAAGCAGACTCCCTACTGAGCATGGAGCCCAACTCAGGGCTCAATCCCATAACCCATGAGATTAGGACCTGAGACGAAATCAAGGCTCGAACGCTTAACTCATTGAGCCACCCAGGAGCCCTTTCTTGTTTTCTTTTTTCTCTTCCTCTTGCACTTCTCTCTTCTTCCTCCTTTCTTATGCTGTATCACCCTAGAAGCTATCAATGTACTGAGTACAAACAGCCTGTGTTCACATGGAAATCAAAATTGGTCTCATACTCTACATGACAAATCATAATGGATCTAGAAGATCATAAAATAAAAATTTGAATTCAACTCCATGATCTCTTTCTTTCAAAATCTTAACTCAGGCCTCTTCACAAAATTCATGTGGGTAACATATTATATTTTATTAGAAAATGTGTAATTTTGGAATAAATACTTCTTTTAAAATGACTTTTGTTTCTTGACAAAAATCTCAAGGTCTTTAAAGACAAAGAGAGATATGGGATGATTCCACATAAAAGGTGATCATAGTAATATGATACTAAATGGAACCAGTAATCCCGGATTGGATCCTAAACCCCAAAATCGATACTCTAAAGGACTTTGTGGGGAGTTGGTTAAATCTGAGTATACGTGCTATAATTAGATGATAATTTTGTGTCACTATTAATTGTATATTAATTTTTATATATTTTATACTTTATATTTTATACTTTTATTGTTATGTAGGAGACATTAAAGAATATCCTTATTTTCTAAAAAATATACATGAAACAAGATGAGCTGAAGATGGTGGAGAAGTGGATCATGGGTGCTGCAGAGGGAAGGGAGCCCTGGTTATGGAGATAGGAGAGAGAAAGTAGCACACAGGGAATCACACAAGGAAAGCATTTCCCCAAGGCCACTGAGTGGGAAAATAAGAGGGTTTGATTTTCATGAGTATTACAACCACAGGGCTCAAAGACTGGAGTTTTGGACATCTGTGGCAGGGCAGGTGTGGAAGCCTGAGGGGCAATGCAGTGTTCCTGTGGAGAAGAAGGGCAGATAGTCAAGGGGGGCAGATGGTGTGGTCTGAGGATTCCCTGGGATACACTGGGAGAGATGATTTCCCCTTCTTGGAGTGTATCTGAGAGAGGTGGCATTGCTTCTTCAGAAACAAAGAAGCAAGCAGGCTGCCCCTGCCCCTCAGCATAAACTAACTTCAGTAAACAGCACAGCACCAACGGAAGCATAAACTGCTCATACCAAACCCCTCCCATCTGTGCTTTGCAGGTTCCTATTTCTCAGGTAAGTATGTTTGAGAAAAGTATGCTTCGGGGGACCCACCCCCTGAAGACTAGCATAAACTGCCAGCCCAGCACACACATTTATTGACCATAGAGTGCTGCAAAGCTTCTGCTGTAGTGGAAATAGCATCAGGGTTCTTTTAACTAACAGATCAGAGCACACCAAGTTAAAACTCTACACTCTAGCCAAGGTCCAAATACTCACCACTGGCAAAGAGAAATTCTATATAAGACTGACCTGATGGGGAAAAGCAGCCAAAACACATAAGCAGAGTGTACATAGCATACACTAGGATTTTTCCTCAAGTGCCAGGCCTTGGACAGTATATGACTTCTTCTTTGTAAGGTCCTGCTCTCAGGAGCAGGAAACATACGAGGCTTTCCTAACATAGGGAAGATGATAAAGACCTAGACAAAATGTCAGGACAGAGGGATTTATCTCAAAAGAAAGAACAAGGAAAGGTCATGGCCAGAGATCTACTTGTAAGAGATATATGTAATATGCTTGATCAAAAATTTAAAACAACAAATATAAGGATACTAACAGGACTTGAGAAAAGCATATAAAACAGGAAGGAGTAACTTACCACAGAGACAAAAGATCTAAAAACCAGTCAGGCTGACATACGAAATGCTACAACTGAGATGTGAAACCAACTGGTTATAATGACCACAAAGATGGAAGAAACAGAGGAATGAACAAGTAATATAGAAGATAAAATTATGGAAAATAATGAAGCTGAAAAGAAAAAGGACAGAAAAATATCAGATCATGAATGTAGACTTAAAGAACTCAGCAATTGCAGAAAGTGTAATAACATTTGTATCACAGAAGCCCCAGAAGAAAAGGAGGAAAATGGGGCAGAAGGTTTGTGGGAGGAAATTATAGCTGAAAACTTCCCTAATCTGGGAATGGAAACAGACATCCAAAACTAGGAGGAACAGAGAACTCCCATCAAAATCTCTCCCACTAAAAAAGGGAATTATAGGCTAATATCCCTGATGAACAAGGATGCAACCTTTCTCAACAAAATATTAGCAAATTGAACCCAACAGTACATTAAAAAATTCATTCACCATGATCAAGCGTGATTTATTCCTGGGCTCCAAGTGTGGCTCAATATTTGCAAATAAATCAGCATGATAACTACATTAACAAAAGAAAAGCTAAGAACCATATGGTCCTCTCAATAGATGCAGAAAAAGTTTTTGGCAAAGTATAGCATCCATTCTTGATAAAAACCTTCAGCAACAAGTAGGAATAGAAAGAACATGTTTCAGTTTCAACCTCACAAAGGCCATCTATAAAAGACCTATAGCTAATGTAATCCTCATTGAAAAAAAAACAGAATTTCTCCTCTATGGTCAGGAATAAGATGGAGATGTCCACTCTCACCACTGTTATTCAACTTAGTACTATAAGTAATCAGGCAACAAAAAGAAATAAAAGGCATCTCAATCAGCAAGGAAGAAGCCAAACTTTCACTATTCACAGACAACATTATACTCTATGTAGAAAACCTGAAAGACTCCATGAAAAAAATTGCTAAAACTGATACACAATCCAGTAAAATCACAGGATACCAGATCAATGTACATAAATCTGTGGCATCTTTTTATACAAATAAAGAAACAACAGAAAGTGAAACCAAGAAATACATTCCATTTATAATTGGGTCAAAAACAATAAGATACCTAGAAATAAACCTAACAAAAAAGGTAACAGTTCTGTACTCTGAAAACTACAGAATATTTATGAAAGATATTGAAGAGGACATAAAGAAATGGAAAATATTTCATGTTAATGGATTAGAAGAAAAAAAAATAGTGTTACACTATCTATGTTACCTAAAGCAGACTACACATTTAATGCAATTCCTATCAAAATACCACCAACATTTTTCACAGAGCTAGAACAAATGATCCTTAAATTTCTATGGATCTACAAAGGACCCCAAATAGCGAAAGTGATCATGAAAAAGAAATGCAAAGCTGGAGGCATCACAATTCTATACTTCAAGTTATATTACAAAGCTGTAGTGATTAAGACAGTACTGTGTTGGTGCAAAAATAGACACATAGATCATTGGAATGGAATAGAAAACAAATATTCAACAAAGTAAGAAAGAATATCTAATGGAAAAAAGACAGTCTCTTCAATAAATGGTGTTGGGAAAACTGGATAGCAACATACACAAGAATGAAACTGGTCCACTTTCTTTTACCATACACAGAAATAAATTGAAAATGGATGAAAGACCTAATTGTGAGACAGAAAACGATGAAAATCCTAGAAGAGAATGCAGGCAGCAACCTCTTTGACTGTAACAACTTAAACATGTCTCCAGGGAAACAAAAGCAAAAATGAACTAATGGGACTTCATCAAGATAAAAAAGCTCTGCACAGTAAAGAAAATAATCAACAAAACTAAAAAGTAACCTATGGAATGGGAAAAGATATTTGCAAATGAAATACCTAATAAAATGTTAGTACCTCACATCTCTAAAGAACTTATCAAACTCAACACCCCCAAAATAAATAGCCCAGTTAAGAAATGGACAGAAGACAAAAATAGACATTTTTCCAAAGAATACAACCAGATGGCTAACAAATACATGAAAAAATGCTCACTTTATTCATCATCCAGGAAATACAAATAAAAAATATAGAAATATATCACCTCATAACTGTCAGAATGGCTAAAATTAATAACATAGGAGACAACAGGTGTTGGCAAGGATGTGGAGAAAGGTAAGAATACACCTATACTACTGGTAGGAATGCAAACTTATGCAGCCACTCAGGAGAATAGTATGGAGATTCCTTAAAAGTTAAAAAATAGAACTACCCTAAGATCCGGCAATTGCACTGCTTGGTATTTAGGATACAAAAATTCTGATTCAAAAATATGCATCTTGATGTTTATAACAGCATTATTAGCAACATCCAAATTATGGAAGGAGCCCAAATATCTACTGACTGGTGAATAAAGAAGACATGGTATATGTATACAATGGAATATTACTTAGTCATTAAAATAATGAAATCTTGCCATCTGCAATGACGTGGACAGAGTTAGAGTGTATCAGTCAGAAAACACAAATACCATAGGATTTCACTCATATTTGGAATCTAAGAAATGAAACACATGAACATGAAGGGGGGAAGAAACAAGCAAACCATTAAACAGACTCAACTATAAAGAACAAGCTGAGGGTTGCAATAAGGGAGGTGGGCAGGGGGATGCGTTAAATGAGTGATGGCCATTAAGGAGGGCACTTGTGATGAGCACTGGGTTTTGTATACAAGCAATAAATCACAAATTCTACTACTAAAACTAATTACACTATATGTTAACTAACTGGGATTTATTTATTTTTTAAAGATTTTATATATTTATTTGACAGAGAGAGATCACAAGTAGGCAGAGAGGCAGATAGCAAGAGAGGGGGAAGCAGGCTCCCTGCTGAGAAGAGAGCCCGATGTGGGGCTCAATCCAGGACCCTGAGATCATGACCTGAGCCAAAAGCAGAGGCTTAATCCACTGAGCCACCCAGGAGCCCCAACTAACTGGAATTTAAATTAAAACTTATATATATATATATATATGCACTAAAGTATTTAGGGATAAAGGGGAACCACTTTTAATTTAATTACTTGTAAATGGTCCAGCAGAAGGGAGATAAAAATAGAGGATAGATAGATAGATAGATAATAGATAGGTAGATGATAGATAGATAATAGAATTTATTCTTCCTAAATAGTGTATTTGTAAAGGGACATGCCATTAAAGAATCTATAAGGAGTAAGGTATTATTTCAATGTGGTTTTGATTTGAATTTCCCTGATGGCTCATGATGATGAACATTTTTCATGTGTCTATTGTCTGTAGTGTCATTTGCGAATATCTTCTCCCATTCCGTAGGTTACTTCCTTGTTTTTTTGATGGTTTCCTTCACGGTGCAGAAGATTTTTTGTTTTGTTTTGTTTTGTTTTCTGTTTTTGTTTTTATCTTGATGAAGTCTCAAAACTTCATTTTCTCTTTTGTTTCCTTTGCCTTTGCAGATGTGTCTTGAAAGAAGTTGCTGTGGCCAACGTCAAAGAGGTTATTGCCTAAGTTCACCTCTAGGACTTGGATGGATTCCAGTCTCACGTTAAGGTCTTTCATCCATTTTGAACTCATGTGTGTGGTGTAAGAGAATGGTCAAGTTTCTTTCTTCTATATATAGCTGTCCAATTTTTCCAACACCATTTATTGAAGAGACTATCTTTTTTCCATTGGATATTTTTCCTGCTTTATTGAAGATTATTTGACCATAGAGTTGAGAGTCCATCCTCATCTGGGCTTTCTACTCTGTTCCATTAGTCTATGTGTCTTTTTCTGCCACTACCATCTTGTTTTGGTGATCACAACTTTGTAATATAGCTTGAAATCAGGCAACATGAAGCCCCCAACTTTGTTTTTTTTCTTTTTCCACATTTTCTTGGTGATTCAGGATCTTTTCTGGTTCCATACAAATTTAAGGATTTTTTTGTTCCAGAACTTTGGAAAATGCCAATGGTAATTTGATCGTGATGACGTTGAAAGTATAGATTGCTCTGGGCAGCGTAGACATTTTAACAATGTTTATTCTTCCCATTCATGAGCATGGAGTGTTTTTCCATCTCTTTGTGTCTTCTTCAATTTCTTTCAAGAGTGTTCTGTAGTTCCTATAGTATAGATCTTTTAGCTCTTTGGTTAGGTTTAATCTAAGGTATCTTATGGTTTTTGGTGCTATTGTAAATGGAATCAATTCTCTAATTTCTCTTTCTATAGCTTCATTGTTAGTGTATAAGAAAGCAACTGCTTTCTGTGCATTGATTTTGTATCCTGCCACATTAGAATGGCAAAAATTGACAAGGCAAGAAACAACAAACGTTGGAAAGGATGTTAAGGGAGGGGAACTGTCTTACACTGTTGGTGGAAATATAAGTTGGTATAGCCACTTTGGAAAACAGTGTGGAGATTCCTCAAAAAATTAAAAATGGAGCTTCCCAATGACTCAGCATTCTGCTACTGGGTATTTACCCCAAAGATACGATGTAGTTGAAAGAAGAGCCAAGTGCACCCCAATGTTCACAGCAGCAAGTCCACAATGGCCAAACTGTGTAAAGATGCCCTTCAGCAGATGAATGGATAAAGATGTGGTCCATATACACAATAAAATATTACTTAGCCATCAGACAGATGAATACCCAGCTTTTGCATCAACATGGTTGGCACTGGAGGAGATTATGCTGAGTGAAATGAGTTAAATTCTCCTATGGTTTCACTCATATGTGGAGCATAAGGAATAGCATGAAGGACATTAGGAGAAGGAAGGAAAAAACAAAGAGGGGGATCCGATATGCAAACAATGACTCTTAGAACACTGCATCAGAAACTGATGACATATTGTATGGTGACTAACATAACATAATAAAAAAAAAAATAAAACTTAAAAGAAAAATGTTCCATACACTTTCTTTTTTCTTTTTTAGTTTAATTTAATTTTATTTCTTTTCAGTGTTCTAGCATTCATTGTTTATGCACCACCCCCAGTGCTCCATGCCATATGTGCCCTTCATAATACTCAAAGTCCACAGTCTCTCATGGTTGTCTCTCCTTCCTATTTCCCCCAACTCACTTCTCCGCTCCATCTCCCAATGTCCTGTGTTATTTCATTTTCTTAGGAGTTGAGGATTCAGGAGAAATTAGACTCTTTTAGGATGCAGTAGTGGTATCAAAAGAGATATGTTAAAGAATAACTTTCACCTATTTTTATCAACAGTTATCCGTGCACATTTATTTATTTATTTATTTATACATGCACATTTATAATAGCCACATGAAAATGATGGGTTACATTTTACATTCTCGTTAGTCAAAGAAAATATCAAAAGAAAAGTTTCTGTCCCTTGTATCATTGTATCTGGTTGATAAGAAATGTTCCATGAACTCTGAAAACAAACAAACAAACATAAGGATATAAGGAAATCCTCTTCTATATCTAAACAACACACACTTCAACATTCTGGAGGGAGGGTACTAGTTTTTATAATGGAACCTATAATTAGTGGATAGTATTTGTAGAAACTGATTGTACACAGAGTCCAGGGTAACTTCAAAGAGGAAACTAAAAAATGCCACCTTTTAACTGTGGTGGTTCAGGCCTTATAGCCCTGGGCTGTTTCTTTTGTGGGAGTAGTAGTAGCCCAGGTAGAAGCAGAAAGGCAGCAAAGAGTATGCACTGTGGAAAGCAGAACCACCTAGAAGCTTCTGTTGTATATCTGAGGGGAAAATGACCATGTAATTTGTTATTCAAACATGCAATTATATGAGTGACAGAGAACATTGAAAAAAATTAAAATTTTATACTTTGAAATATTCATTTAATGAAAATCCTGTAAAATAGTTATAAATCAAAAACTTTTCAAAACTAAAGTTATATCTGAAAATATATATCCATGTACAATAAAGCGATTTTTAAAAGGTATGTAGGCTAGCTGAACTTAGTAATTAAAATAAGCAAAATAATTTTAGCAAATATTCAACATAGTCTAACCAGTTTTCTTAATTGTTTTTTTTTAAAGATTTTATTTATTTATTCGACAGAGAGAGAGAGAGATCACAAGTCGGCAGAGAGAGAGAGAGGAGGAAGCAGGCTCCCTGCTGAGCAGAGAGCCCAATGCGGGACTTGATCCCAGGACCCTGAGATCATGACCTGAGCCGAAGGCAGTGGCTTAACCCACTGAGCCACCCAGGTGCCCCAGTTTTCTTAATTGTATCTATCTCTCATATCATGTCATTGATACATTTTGGGGGGAAAAAAGTGTGTTTCCAATAGAGTCTTTCCCATTTAAAATCTTCAATCTTTTTTTTTTTTTAAAGATTTTATTTATTTGTTTGTCAGAGATAGAGGGAGAGAGAGCGAGTGAGCACAGGCAGACAGAGAGGCAGGCAGAGGCAGAAGCAGGCTCCCTGCCGAGCAAGGAGCCCGATAAGGGACTCGATCCCAGGACGCTGGGATCATGACCTGAGCCGAAGGCAGCTGCTCAACCAACTGAGCCACCCAGGCGTCCCTAAAAACTTCAATCTTTTTCAAAGTTGCCTTTTATTAATAATAATTTAAAGTTCTTGACACCTCTATTGTTCTTTTCTCTGGGGATAATATTTTTAAATGATAAACATCTATAGATATTTTAGTTAAATATTTAGATATTGAGGTACTTCATAAGCTTGGAGAAAATACTGCTATATAGAGGACATTTTAATTCTTTTTTTTTTTCTCTGCAGAAATGTGTGACTACTTCAACCCAATGTTTTCACATGTACTGTCTTTTTTACTTCATTCAAAATGCTTTTCTTTGTCAAATATTTTTACATGACAAAACTCATCAAATGAGTTGTCTCTATTTTGTGATTTCCCAGAATGCTTCACCAAGTTCAGATGTTGTAAAATTGTATTCCCTGTCACTTCATTCTATTCCAATTTTGAGTATAAATTCATCCAATTAAACATAGGGTCATCATCACATTTTTTTTCTTAAAAGTTGGGATTTCCAAAGTACAATTACACAATTTGGAAATCAAAACACTCATTTTTCAAAAAATTACCATTTGAGTGTCTGTCTTTATTTTTTCTCAGCTTTATCGAGATATAATTGACATACAACATTGCACAGGTTTTAAGATGTACAATAGTATTGATTTGATAGTCATTTTGCAAAATGATTATTGCCATAGTTTTAGCTAATACGTCTATCATGTCACATAATTAACTTTTCTTTTTCACAGTAAGAACATTTAAGATCTACTCTTTCATCAACTTTCGAGTATATAATACAGTATTTTTAACTATAATCACCATAATGTCCATGAGATCCCTAGAACATATTCATCATATAATTGGGACTTTGTTTTCTTGACCAGTATGTTCCCATTCTCTTACTCTCCAGCCTCGTGGTAAACATCATTCTAGTCTCTGGCTCTATGTGTTCAGCTCTTTTAAATTCTATATATGTGATACTATACAATTGAAAGTAGCCCAATATGCATGTAATTGGAATCCCTCAAGGGGAGAGAGCTGACAGAAAAATATTTGAAGGATTAGTGGCCAAACATTTTCCAAATTTGATGAAACAATCATTTTGTGCATCATCACATTTCTTTGAAATGGAGATTCAAAATCCCAGATGGTTTATTGTGAAGTGATAAAATTATAATCAATAGTAAAATAAATACATGCAGATTTTAATTATATATAACATGAGACAAGAAACACTTCTTTATACGAGTTAAAACAGAACTTCTCAGCCTGTATTTTTTTTGACCCATACATATCACTTATGCTTTAATCTATCATTTTCCACTTTGCCTCTGACCTGGCTCACTGGCAGCCTGGCAGCCTGGCAGCTTTGTGCTCTCATTGGCAGCAACACCAGCCAAGGCACGATTGGCTGATGCATCAATGGCAGCAGGGTCAGCAGCATCACACATTCTTCCCACTTCCACTAGAGACCAGAAGGAGTAAAGTCTCCCTACGCACTCTTGAACCTATGTACTTTATTTTATCAGCAAGCACCTGGTATGACCGTATTGCAATAGAAGACAGTTAAAAAAAAAAAAAAGTATTAAAATGAAGCCTCTGTTCACTGTGTGTGTGTGTGTGTGTCTCACACATTACTAGATGAGATTTAGTATAAATGGGCAACTACTAAAGCCATCCTTACTTATCTTAATGCAACAATTAACACAACAACAATATTTGAGTGAAGAATGAAAAATTTTAAACAAACATTAAGAAGGCTTGATCAATGATGTCAAAGCCATTCTGGGTTATGTGATTACCCCATATTAAGAAGTAAGTTTGCAGTTAAAATCATTGTTTTTAAGACACTGCTATGTCTTTATATTTTAAAAAATATTAAATATTTTCTTTTCCCTGTTTATTGTTATTTTTAAGAGGTCTAGGCAGGACCAGGAATTGACAGATTTTTAAATAAAATTATTAACTTCCTGTGCTTTTGAGATTTTTGCTAATGCGAATTGCTTCCTTTGTGACACAGTACTATGTGCACTTCCTTTTGACGGGGGAAAATCTAGAAACGCAAAATTCTTAAAAAAATAAACATTCAACCTCAATTTTAAACTCAAAAATACAATTTTAGTAAAATATAATATTCAATGACAAAAATAATTTTACAACACTAAATATAGATATCTTGTTTTTGCTAAAAAAAATCTATACCTACACTCATGTTTTCATAGCTACAAATAAAGATGATATACTCCGAGTATTTCAGAGCGATAATCTATAAAGGTTGGAAAATTTTGTGTAATATTGTCTTCCTTAAACTCTTTTTGTTTTGACAATTTGAAGAAAACCATTATATAATAATTTATAGAACTGAGTGTATCTGAGAATCACAAACAAGATCACCTTTCCATTTTTATTAAGCATACACTCAGAAAATTGATGTAGATAAGGTACTCTACAAAGATCTGAGAAAGATACAAAGAATGAGATAGAAATCTAATCCTTAATGAGCTGACAGCCTACATGAGGAGATCAAACATACATATATAGACTCACAAACACACACGATTGGAGATTACATTTACAGAACGACATATTAAATAATGACAATCATAATATTAAACATGAGAAATTCTGTTTGAAGCTGTCAAGTAAGAGACGGCAGATGAAGTTAATCATCAAAGATTCCCTCGATATAGTGAAATCTAATTGTATTTGAATTAAATACTTCTTAAACTTAGAAAATAAATCTATAAACATAAGAACTGTTTTTATAACAGTTCTTGATGTCCTTACTCAGTCTTTGGGCATCAGACTGAAGAGCATTATATTGATGGTCCCTATTCCTTACATTCAGCAATGCTAATACAGGGGGCATATTCTTATCCAAGTGACTGACAGTAAGTGGGCCATGGGCCATGGCTCATACTTATTTTGCTAACGCTAGCTGACAGCCACACTTTGGAGGTCAGCCAAAGAAATTAAGAGAAGGGGGCATTACATGGACTTTCTTTTCCCTAAAATAATCAAACAGAATGGAGACATTGAGGAGAAGCTGTTTTCACAACGTTTAGTTGAGCACCTCTCACATCAAGTTGGGAAGTGTTTCTAGAATTACAAAGTGATGATAGAAAAAGACTCTCCTTATAGTAACAGAAGATGCGTTCATTCATAAGGACTGCTTGTCCTACTTTCCTATAATGAACCTGTAGGACAGGTCTTGTGCTTTTCATCCTTGGATTTTAAAGTCTGTGAGCTGGGTATGAGATAAAAGTAACACCAGCATTGTATAGCAATAATGTGCACTGTTTGTTTTAAATATCCACTTTATTCATCCCATTGGTTAGGTTATAGTGCTCGACACATCATCTTTAAGAAATCTTGTGCACTAACAGCTTTCACTGAAGGAATGTGTGGTGAGAGATCTTCAAAAGATTCAAGGCTTAATGTTCACTGGGAGTCTCTTTAACAAAGCTGAAGGTGTATATGAGAGAGGACAATGAAAGGGATTATTTTGATAATACTGAATTGATCAGTAATTACTATTTTATCATATCTCTGGATACCTTTGTAATTGTGAGCATCCTGGTGACTACAGCTGAACCAGTGCCTCGCTTTCTTACCCGTGTCTTCACCCCAGCTTTTAATCTCTCCTGTCATCCTCTCTTCTTCCTTCTTCTCTGTACCGTCGTATATAATTCTTTCAAAAAACCATTCTAACTTTGTGATTCAATCTGGCAAATCCCTTAATCAGTGCCATTTCAGTATCTTTGCACAGGTTGTACTTAATGAGAGGTCCATGGGTAACTTCTCTAGCACATTCATTCTTTCCTTCACTACATGAATACTGGTTGAACTCAGCTCTATGTCAGACACTCTGCTTGATGCTAGAGATACAAAGAAACACAGCACAGCTGTCCTATTCTTGAGTTTTCAGGACAGAGGCAAAACTATAAACAGATGATTCCAATGTCACATGAAGAGTGCTAGAGAAGAAGAGGCTCAATGCAGAGCAGAGCAGCACTCCTGGTTATGGAGAGAAGTCAGAAAAGTCCTCAAGGAAGACACAACAAAGTGACCCTACTGAGCACTAAAGTTCAAATAAGCTCAGCCCTTTGAAAGATGTAGGTAAGCAGCAAGCATTGTTGCCTTAAAAAGCAGCCTAGCTTCTGAAGGAAGACTTCCGTTAAGTGAGCATGGTTAATTTGTAGAACTATGTCATTCTGAGTGACACGACAGGGTCACAGGAAATGTTGTTAATGAGTGGCAAAATCTCAGTTAAGGTGGGAGACAAGAATAAGACCATTTAAAAAAAAGTTAAAATTAAAATTAAGCACAACAACGATTAACATTCCAAAAGATTAGGAATTTATTGAAAATGGTATGTGAGGCATTTCACTTATTCAAAATTTTAATGATGTCAAATTTGTCTTTTAGAACATTATTGTGTCTACAAAGAAGAGAATGGATTGAAGGGAATGAGGCTGGGACCAGAAAGGAAAGCTGCCTGAAGAGTTTTTCAGGCTAAGAAAGATGGGGTTGAATTAAGGTCATAAAACAATTTAGAAGGAAATTGTTGGATAAGAGTTAGCAAGGATGTAGAATAGATGGAATATTTTTGTGATTTGGTGTAGATTCTCAATGAGGGTTCAAAATGAGTTTTCTGTTTGATCTACAGGGTTGACAACCAGATGTTCACTGAGATTAAAATATCAAAAAAGAAGTGTATTGAAAGGAGGAAGAGAAGAGAAAACATTTCTTTTGGATTTAAACTTGTTGAGCTGGAAATTTCTGTAGAATAATGAAGAATAAATAATCAGTAGTGGTCAAAAATATCTCTGGAGAGGAGAATATTAATCTGGGACAGAGAAATTGATATTTAGGAATTCAGACTGTAAATGGTGAAGTACTTGAAATGGATGATATCATCTAAGGAAAATTTGTAGTGATACCAAAAAAAAAAAAAAAAAAAGCTCAAGAGCAGAACTCTAGCTTTATAAGGTCAAACTGCCAAGAGTCTGAAAGATGCTATAAACAAGAATACTAGAGACAGAACAGCAGAATGATTTTCAGGGAGAAGAAGAGAGGGTTCAGAAAGTAAGAGTGATCAAGAGAGTCAAATGACAAGAGCATAAAATAAATATAAGTGAGAAGCATCTGAGCTTCTTAGAATCCATGAGATTCCCTTTGACAACAGCAATTTTACTGAAGATGAGGGAATAGGGAAGGATATGTTGAGTTACAAATGAGTTCAAAGTAAAAACAACAACAACAACAACAAAAACCCTGCTTGCAGAGAATTCTTTTAGCTTATAGAGAAGAAGGAAAAGCATATGAAACAATGATGGCTATCTCACTCCTTTCCATCTTGGAGATGATGCTCTTTTATGGCCTTGTTAGGTGGGTGGAGCCAGAAGAGGGTGTTTGTGACCTGAGTGGAGTCACAGACTACTGATCTCTGACACAACAGGTGGGAAAACCACAGTTCTTCTCCAATCCTTAGTTAGTAATAGCATTTACCTCAAACAATATTGGTAAGTAATTCATTTAAATACACTAAATGTTAATTCATAGTCTTATTACATCCATTGTTATTTAATAACTGTGAAAACTGGTATGATTATAGAGATAGTAGGTACAGAGTTGATTGACTTTACTCTTGCCTCCCTAAAGGAACATAAGAGATTTTAACGATTTATTCAATAAATGTTTTTGCAGCTTCTCCCTTGTGCCAAGGTTGGTAGTGGGTGATTTTTGTTTCACGTTATTGATGAGGCTCAGGAAACTTAATTTCTTGATGAAATAACAGATAGTAAATAGCAGACCTGGGTATTCCATGTGAGTCTCTCTGACAGGAAAGCTTGTGAGGGGCACATTATGTGTCACTTCCAAAAGAAGAGAAAACTATTACCATATTCCCAATATTATATGAACAATTCAGTCTGTAATATGATAAGATAGGATTAATATGTTGTATTAGTTGTGCAGGAGTTCTGAGATCAGGGAAACCTGCATTATCTTGAGTCCAAATCTTTGTTGGCTTCAGTTTCTCATGTTTAAAGGGAGCTTAATAGTTAAGGGCATTTAGCATAAACATTTAAAAAGCTGATCTAGATAAAATTCTTTACAAAGTTGTCACAAGGTAAAACTCTAAGCCTATTAATGAAAGTGGTAATAGTAGCAATAGTACTAGTAGTAGTTATATCTTGCGACTTTCTTAATTTACCAAAGAAGTAACTATCCATAAAAGAGAACTATACTGTTTTGTCACATTTGGGTAATAAGCTCAGTAAACCAGTAAACTCAGCCACAGATAAGATTTGACATGTGACTTTTTCTGATAATTGAGTTAAATTACTCAGGATGGTTGACATTTTTTTTCTCACAAACATTAAGTACATCATTCACCTAATTTATCTGAACCTTCGTTTTTTTCTCAAGTCACATTTAAATTTATTGCTTACATCTGAGGTTGAGTTGGAATAAATATAGGAAATACCACTCTATTTTTTTTTGCCATTTTTAATGTATCAACCTGTATTTGTGGTCTCAAGTGAGAAAGATATTTATTTATTCCTAAGTATTTAATATTCGTTTCATTTCTCACATGTTTAATCCTCTTCAGTCAGTTCTATTAAAAAGGGGTTAAACTTTACTAAACAGAAGAACAAATATTTTAAAAATTGCTTTCATTTTCATTAAAAGTATAAGCTTTCTAGGATAATTTCGAGTTTAAGAAACAAAAAATGTGAATGGAATAGGAGAAATTATCCAAATTATGACATTGAAGTCATATTTATAATGATTGCCAACATAGTCACATAAACAAGTTACATGGGCAGGAGAGAAAGCTCAGGTAGTTGTTAAAGGGAGGGAGTGGAGTAAGGAATATATTTACACATTTTCCATATAATTGCTTTAGTGAGAATTCTTTTTCAATATTTGTGGCAAGCTGAAAAGTTGGGATATCCAACACAAAAATGAACACATTATCAACTTTTTCCATCCAGGAGCTAACCTAGTGCCAGTATCACTCTTCCTTATTCGTTCACTAAACCAACTAAAATACTGGCTATGGGAATGAAAAAATTATTTAACTTCAATTGTTCTATTTCTTCATCTTTAAAATTATTTTACTACCTGTCACAAGTAGCTGGGGTGATTAAATAATTTAAGATATTTGACAGTGCCTGGTATAGGAAGTCTCCTCCCCACCACAATTTAATATTTTGAAATCATTTGTCTAAAAGATTCTGAAAAAAATTAAAATGACATTGAACACTCTGAGATGTGGATGACTACATGTAGATACTTGTTATTCAGTCCTGATATCCTTAAATGCCACCAATTAAACTTGTATGTAAAGCAAAGAGATCAGTTTTGATTAGGGTTTGGATCCACTTGAGGGGATATTTCAGACTTCTCATTTGATTTCATTAGGCTCTACATTGAAATATTACAAATATGTATTAGATTTCTCACAAGCCAAACTTCTTTTTGGTGGCCATTTTTATCGTCAGTCACTCCCCCAGGTGCAGAAGCTATGAGTGGATTTTCTATAACCAAAAAAATTCCAGTCCCATGGAACCCAACAATCCCACTCAACATGCTTGGTTTCCAAGAAATAGAAAAACAAAGCATTTTTAATTTTACATTTTTATGTCTCTTATGGGTCAGGAGTACTTAAAACTGAACAAAAGTGAAAAATAAACCGTGACCCTTTCCCTGAAGAGTCCACATGTCAGCTATTCCCTGGCCAAAGGTTTTGGCAGCCATCCCTCAGGGCCTACAGTCTTCTCTGGATCTATTTCTCTAGCATTACAGCTTTCATGGTGTTTCACAGAACATTATCCCACTGCTTCTTTTGAAGCCTGCCTAAAATTGAACTTTTTTTTTCTTTCAAATAATCCTTTTATTTTCTTTGGATATTATGGTTATTTATTTAGAAATATTGACTATTAGATAAAGAGATACATCCATCCATTGCTAATATAAACACTCCACAATTGGTTAATTACAGAAAAACACCTGGAGGTCCTGCTGCTTCTAATGGTCACTGTCCCGTGGTAGCTGATAGTCCTACACAAAAATAGGAAGTGGTCATCACTTTGAATGAGAACAGCCATGGAGTCCTAAAGTAAAGACATTCATTAGCCATCTGTCCAAGGTGAGCTATGCCCAAATCCTTTCTTGTATGAAGTTCATATGGTAACTTCAGTGATTATTCTTCAAAATTAGCTGTTAGTTAAAGACACAAAAATATGAGCTGGGTGGATTTCATTTCAGAAATGCCTAATTTTACATAAAAATATTTTTTTCATTTTTATCAATTAGAAAATTCAAAAGAAATAAAAAATTAGATAGTGAAAGAAATCAGGAAAATTAACTTCATAGGTATGAATTTTTTTTCTATTTTTTTTTTTTTTTTCCCATTGAAAAGAAGACTGTGACACTAAGGACTTAAAAACATGCTTGTTTGGGAGCCTACCTAGGTGTCTCAGTTGGTTAGGTATTTGACTCTTGATAATATATTTGTTAAAATCCAAAAATAAGAAATATAATTGTTGATCAAATATATTAATTAAAGAATTTAAAACTGAAATTAAAGCATGATCTACTTACAACAAAAAGAAAAAAGAAAAAAAAGAGGCAAATTATCCCATGTGATAACTCTTTGTGCTATAAAGCAAATCTACTTTTAAAATCCCACACCAAGTAGCCAGTCACATGATTTATAGACTTATATGAACTTTGAGATCAGAGAAAGTCTCCAGTCTACTGTCTGCTATTATAAATATTCATTGAACTACTAAAATGGCTCTTTCCCATGTGAGGAAGTATTTTTTTAATGTCATAAAAAATGAAAATCACAACTTACACAGTAATCATGAATGGAATATTTCAAATAGGTATTTATTATAGAGGTAATAGATTTTTAAAAGTGCACATTAGGTAAAATCAAATAATGTATGTTTCAAAAATAAATTCCAAGAAATTGAATATTCCCAAACTATTAACTGTTAGGTTAGATTTTGTGCAATGTAAGCCAGAAATTCACTTTTCATTTAATCTAGGACATCACTGAAGGTAAGATGCTACTATTTTATCTACCCTTAAGGATTTAAAAACTGTACATTTTTTAAAATTTTATTATGTTATTTTAGTCACCATGCAGAACATCATTAGTTTTTGATGTAGTGTTCCATGATTTATCATTTGCATACAACAGTCAGTGTTCCATGCAATACGTGCCCTCTTTAAAAATACACTTCCAATTAAACTTTATGTAATGCTTTCATTTTAATTGTTTCCTTCCATACTTATTGAAAGTATTTCTTTTTAAGATTTTATTTATTTATTTGACAGAGAAAGAGCACAAGCAGAGGGAGGCACAGGCAGAGGGAAAAGCAGGAGAGAGCCCAATGTGTGGCCTGATCCCAGGACCCTGGAATCATGACCTGAGCAGAAGGCAGATGCTTCACCAACTGAGCTGCCCAGGCACCCCTATTGAAGATATTTTTTTAATTTAATAGAGACTTTTAAACTCACATTGCTTATAAATATATAAAAAATAATATAAATATTAAATATGTCGGCCTACCTGGTAGTAGTACATTCCAATTTCAGAAATTTTAAAATGTGAAAACAATATACATTTTAAAACAAAGAAAAGTACATGACATATTATTTATTATTAGACAGTGTAGCTCAGAGTAGAGAACCACAGAGAAAAATAAATACATGAAATGGATTCTTATCTAAATACAGAAAATAGTTCATATATAAAATTATCATTCTAAATAATCTACAATTAACAAGAAGATGTGTTCTTGGTCATCTAGATGTATGTTATCTAGATGCACAAGTCTAAAACTCGGCCCACCACATTCTTACAAGACATACTTAGCACTCACAAGAAATAAATGCTGTTTACATGGAAACTATGTTAAAATATTACAACCTAGATATTACATCATAACTTTTCAATTTCATTTGCTGAAAACATCTCGTAAAGACTCTTTGCTAGTAATGGTTAGAAATGTTCATGTTAGTGTACAGATTATCTCTATGATTTTGGGTGAAAAGTTTGTAATAGAGAAGTTAAAAACTATGAAAGAAAGTTAAAGAGCTATAAGTGACTTGTAGGCCTTAAATTTTCCATAATTACCTATCTCCCTCTATAATACTTTCCTGCTTTTCAAGCAACAATTTCTTGTCTTCTATCTCTGAGCCTGAAAAAATATTTATATACATATATGTGTTTATATGTATATGAATATGTGTGTATGTGTGTGTGTGTGTGTGTGTGTGAATAAACTGTGGCCAGTTAGGTTGCTTGGCAACAGGCATCATGGTTTTGGGTGGACCTGAGCCTTTTCTTTCTACAAACTGTTAAAATTAAATGTTTCTTGAGAGTAAGGTGTTATGTTTGTTTTCTGTTTTCTTTTTGGCTTATGTTATTCCTGTGAAATAAACCCCCTCCTTAATTCCAAATTTTAGTTCACTGAGAATTAGCTATTATCATTCCCCCACCTAGAAGAAAAACCATGTCTAACATTGGAGCCTCTGCAAAATCTTCACACGTTATGCCCTCATAAATTATAGCACATGATCATAAGAGACAGGGATCCTGAGTACAGAATGTGTGTAGCACATACATTGATTTAGCAACCCTTTGAAATTTTCAAAATTTTACAATCAGGTGGAAGCCTGCAGAGTCGAGGGACAAAATAGGGTGTATACAATTGGAAACTGCCATGTCGAGATGTGAGACAAGATGAATGAAATAGGCTTACGAAATAAAGATCTCTAATGGAAAAGAGAAACTAGGAGATGAAATGGATAAAAATGAAAACAGTGAGGAGGGCAAGACCTCAACAAAAGATCTAAGAAGAAAAGAAAATACATAAACATGATCTGGGAAACCCTGAAAGGAAAATGAGGGAGGTTTTCTTTCCCCCACCTCTTTCATGTGAGGGGTGACAGCTAATGTTATTTCTCAAGGACAGTGATAAAAAAACAAAATTGCAGAGGGTAGCTGCTTCCTGCAGAGAGCAGAAGAGTTTTACTAACATCCCTCTGTGTGTAAGCACTACATAAACAGGGGGAAAAAAAAAACAGCATCCCCGGTCCTCAAGGCTTTAGACAAAGTGCAAAACTTGAAGGCCACACAGAAAAAGCAACTGGAAGTATACAAGACTAACAAGGCATCTAGATCCACAATGGCATCTCGAAAAATCTATGCATATGAGAAGGTGTTGCATTTAGCAGCGCCAGACCTCAAAAGGAGATAATCAAGTATTAGTAACCATGTGATCAGCAGCATATAGGAACTTCAGCAAATTCCTATATATATATTTCTAGAGGAAGTGCTTACTTCCCTCCCATACTCTTTAAAAAAAATGGTATTGTCAAGTATTTTTCCCGATGATCTGATTTAAGTTGACTTGAGGTAGCATACATAGATCAGCCTCAGAACGTCAGTTCAGCAGACATGTAACAGTGAGTAGAGCGGTGACGAATGGATATCTGATGGCATCATGAAAATTGCTTTTTAGTGCAAAAATACAAAAATGATGTAAGGCAGAACTTTTTCTCTTTTTTCCCCACATTTTGTCTTTTTCTCACTCTAGTTGCCTTTTTTTTTTTTTTCTTTCACATTTTGTCTCTATTCAGCATCTTAGTTCCCCAGGAATAATCATGGATAACCAAAAATTCTTTCGAACTCTGTGATGATTTTCAAAGTGTTCTTTTTCTTAAATTGATTTTAATTAAGATGGAACTCTACTGTTGGGATCTTTCGTGACATCAGAGATTTTTTAGGTCTGAGGTAAAACTCTTGATAGAGGTGGATTTACATCAAAGACACAGTGTATGTGTGCGTGATGTTGTTACTTGTAAAGATTTTAAAGTCTAACTGAATTTTTATGAGAAATGATTGGATTCAAAGTATAGGCATCGGATGAATTTCACATTTACAACACTGTATTGAGGCATTATGGTGGATGAGCATGTGAAGCTATAAATTATGATCATAATTCACATGTCTGAATTTAATGTGCTTCAATTTCAAGAGAAAATTTCATCACATATGATGGAAGGATCAGGAACACTTCTAGATATTTGTGTAAGGTTGATGTTGATACCTAGAAAAACCTGAGTATAGATTTTTGAGAGACAAGCTTAGTGGGGCCCAAATAATATTTGTTATTACCATTGCCATTTGTTGGCAATGTTGTTAGCTTTTCCTTGTCTCTTGAAGCAGCTTTGCATTAACGGAAAGCCACAGGCCATTGACTAAACAAATGCTTTAGGCAGGAAATCAGAGAAGGAAAATAGATTACTTATTCTAATCCAAAATTTAGGTGTGAAGTCTCAATTCAACATTTTTTTCCAAAATGTTTTAGTCTATTCCCCCCAATTTGATTAATTTGAAGGGTATTTTGACAGAGCCGTAAAAAGCAAACATCTCCACAGAAAACACAGATTAGAGGAATTGTTTCATTTGAAAGAGAGAGTTTAAAAATGTTCACTGTCTCCACAAATACTTACATATCCTTTCTTTACAGAAAGTAGCCAGTGCAGTTAAGATTTACATATTTTTTTGCAATGATGTGAAAACCACGACTGATGTTCATTAGGATCAGAAAAATCCCTAGAATATCCTATGAAAGTATTACATATATATAGATAGGCATGTTCAACCTCACATACACTGATTTAATTAAATTAGAATTTGTATCATACTATTTTTTTAAAGATTTTTTTATTTATTTGAGAGAAAGAGAAAGAGAGCATGAGCAGGGGAAAGGGGCAGAGCAGGGAGCCAGACCTGAGCCCAGGACCCTGAGGTCATGACCTGAGCCAAAGGCAGACACCCAACCAACTGAGCCACCCAGGCACCTCTATATCATATTATTAACCCTACTAATTAAAATAAATGCATGGAAATAGGGTTAAAAAAAAAAACACCTAAAATTGTAGAAAAGGAATAAAGGTAGAAACTGCAATTCTAAAGATTACATTTATTTGTCTGTATCATTGTTACAGTTCTAAAAAGTTTAAAAACAAGTGAAACTTTCAGATTATTAAGAAATCTAGAGGTGTTTTTGTTTGTTTGTTTGGTTGGTTGGTTGGTTGTGTTTTAGATAGGTTAATAGAGATCTTCAAAAATCTCGATTCCCCCAAGAACCTCCAAGACAAAGGTCAATATAATTATCTCAATTTTCATCTTCAGACACTGGCTTGAAGTTGTCAAAAGACTACTTTTTCTGTGGTTAGTTCCCATATTAGTTTTCTGTGCTACACAAGACATTCATACAGGCTATTGATACACTCAGATCAAAACAGTAAAGAGCTGTCCAAAAGACCCCCGTGTGGTCAAATTTGTTAGGAATCTCTGCACTAGGGGTGCAAAAGGACAAACACTTACTTCATCGACTTTTTAAAAAACTTAGCATCAGGAGCTTTGTGGGTATCCCTGAGTCTCAGGGCAGGGATGATTTGGAACGCCTGCCTTGTCTGTTCAGTTCATACTCCGCATTTCCACGGAATGCGTGGGCTATGCTGCTAAGAAATGTTCCTAGTTTTCTCTTGTATCCCAATTTGGCTTTTGCCTGCTACTCTTCTCTGTGCGTAGAATGTTTACTCTTCACACATATCGCATTCAAGAGAGATCTCCGGTTTTCTTTGAACGAGCATGATCGGGAAAATTCAGTTAGCATTAAGCATTTTAACCTCACACTTCTTTTAGAGCATTTTAATTCTCTGAGATCCGTTTACACTCTTTTTTTTTTTTTTTTTTTGTATCAAGTACAAATCACTCAAGAACATGGTATGATTTTATAAATACAAGAACTCAAGGAACGGTTGGATTGGTTCTTTAGCTCTTATAAATTGTATTCTCAATACACAATAGCTCAGTGGAGGTAAGAGGGAAGAAGACATGCAAATATTACTGTGATGCAGATACCCTTCTCACTGACAGATTAAGACATTTAGGTTTAGTATCTCACAAAGAACACTTACTACAAAGTACAGTATTACCAGGATTAAAACACATGCCTTTAAGCTCAGTGTTGTTTATAAGGCATTAGCCAATTTAGTTTCCTAGGGCTCTACTTGGTTCTTACAGCTGCCATAATAAAGTAACACAAACTGGGTTACTGGGTAAGTAACAGAAACTTACTCACAGTTCCGGAGGCTAAAATTCTGAAATTAAGGGCCATGTTCCCCTTGAAACCTCTAGTGAATATTTTTTCTTCTTAGAGCTTGTGGTGGCCTCAAACATTGCTTGATTTCTGGCAGCATCACTCCGGTCTCTGTCTCCATCTTTTCCTGGAATTTTTTCTTCATGTCTTCATATCATCCTCGTATAAGGACACCAGTCATATTGGGTTAAGGGCTCCCCGTATACCAATAGGACCTCATTCTAACTAACTACATCTGCAGTGATTCTAAGGAAATAGAGTTCTAAAGTTAGGACTTCAGCATATATTTTTGAGCACAGACTTCAATGGTCACACCTTCTAAAATATTAAAACCTACAACTATATTTGTAACATTAAGCAAATATGGGTGAAATTATAAAATTAGTGGACCAGAGAAGCATCGGTATGTACTGTAGCAAAGAAATGATCTCGTGATAAACTTGGTTGCAATGTATCTGTCCTCTACTGGACTGCATTCTTTAATGCCTATTAACAAATGACCCAATGTAGTAGGCAATGGGATTTCTGATAGAATAATCATTACTGACCAGTCTAGCTTGATTTCTGCTTTGTTTTGTTCTTGCCAATATATTCTGCTAATATGAATGTAAGCATCATAATTCAAAATTATCAGGGAGACAAAATTAAGTCATTTGGTATATAGTTTACAATTTCTACTTGCCAAAAAAACTTTACTGCTATAGCATTCAACATTTGTGTTGTCAAATAATCCAATTGTAACCATATTTGTCCTTTTCCACACAACACAATGAAATCCCAACTCATTACAATACAATAAAATCCAACTCTTTCATTAAAAAGGAAGGAGCATTTGATTTTTACTCTGAGAATATTCACACATGGATATATGAGCATATGAATTCTGACAGAACTGTTTAAAATTGCTTAAAATGATCCATTAATTCATTAAACAACTATTTAATGAAATTTACTATGTGCCAAACATTATTCTAGATGTTTTGATCAATGAGCAAAAAAGGCAAGAATTCTCATCTTACAGATTTATATTCCAGTGAAGAAAGGATAAAAGTTTGTATTAGTTTATAAAGATAAACTTGGAGATATATATATATATATATATATAGAGAGAGAGAGAGAGAGAGAGAGAAAACATAATGAATTTAAACAAAAATATTTTGTGTTGATCATCTACTAAGTAGTAAGAATAGTCAAAGACAAAAGAGGAAATTTCCTTCCATATTTGAAAACTCCAAGTATAACTTGTATTTCTTATGGTTTTCAATGAACTATGAAATCACTATTTCATAAATATTTAACAATGAATAAAATTACTCATATCAATCCAATGATTTACATTTATTTGATATTTCTCTCTCTATATATTTTTTCATGGTTGCAATTATAGTGGCTATAAAATTGTGATTTTTAATTATTTCACTTAACATGAAAATATTTCACAAACTGTTGCCTCATGTTTTTTCATAGTCTCAGGACTCCTCATATTCATAGTTGCTCAATCTATCACATAACTACGACTTAGCATGTCCTTTTTCATATTTAGTTTTTCTAAAACCATATCTGTCATTATAAAAGTTTGTTAAAAGAGATTTTTCAATGAATTATTTTAATTTCTTCTTTTCAATGTTTCCCTTATGACAAAATGAGTGATTTCTCTAAATAAGGGTTGAACTATTTTATAGTTCTTAAACTTTATAATTGATTTTAATTGGTTAATTAGTTAAATTTTAATTGATAAATTGCCATTAAGAAAAGTTACTTTATAACCTTCAAAATTATGATTTTTCTCTATCACATCACCTGTCGATCAATCAGCACACACACTTCTTTTTGTGTGACATGTCTGATAACTTCTTTCGTCATTAGAAGAATTGGTGCATTAACACTGTAAATGGTTGAATTGAGCTTGGCCAGGTGATAGCTTATATTTTGTGTTTCTTCTCATTACTCATGATGCTACAACTTTATCCTTTAAAAAATCTTTGTTTTGATAATAGTGTTTAATAATAATGGCTACCTTCTTACTGGAAAGAATTTCTTCATCAGGAGCCACACATTAAGCCATGGTTTTGCTCATTTATATTGTGGCAAGTATAAACAGAGGTCATAACAAATGAGGAGCCAGGCTGATGGTTATGGCTACTTCGGGCAAAATTGAAGCTGCAGAATTAGCTGGGGATTGAAGTTGCCTGTGTCTTCACATATCTTTTCCAAATTGATTTTAGTATTTCTTAGGATCATTCACTAACCAGTCACCAAAAATAAACCCTAGATGCATAAAGTGATGCAGATGGTTCCGAAGGAAAGGCAGGAGAGAAGACTTCCAACCTTCACACATTGAAAAATAAAGCATGTTTCATTAATCCTAAAATATCAGTGTCTTTTGCAAGATAGACCTGGCCATGGTAGACACTATGTATTAGTGTTTTAAGTGTATAAAAAATGAACTAATGAAAGTATAAAAAATCTTTTGCTTTCAAAAACATTTATGTATTAGTGTTTTATGAGTATAAAAAATGAATAAAAGTACAAAAATATTTTGCTTTCAAAAACATTGTTATATAATACCCACCCCGTTAAAATGCCACAAATAAAATGTAGAACTACATCCAGTTTGAAAAGCTAAATGCTTATTTGGAATGATATTGCATGATGAACTTGATTCATATTATAAACAAAATTACATTTACTGTATTTGCAAGTGAAAGACATATAGAAACAACCTGAATTTCTTGTTTCATTTTTTAAACAATGAATTTCTAAAAAGAAATGCATAATATTTTCTGGTAGACATTAGTAAATGCTAACGTGACACAGATTGATTCATTTTTTTGACCCATATATTAGCTAGAAACCCTAAAATATAGATAGTAAAATAGTTACTTTTAAAATCATTACTTTTTTTGTTGTTCTTGTTTTTCTTTATCAATGCTATTATTTACAGCTCCAAAGCCTTAGGTCTCTGAGTTTCTATTTTTCTTCCCATGCCAATGATTTGTGGTATTAGTGCAGATCATTGATTCTGCACTGCTGAGCTATCCAGCTTATGGCAGACAAAGGGGCTGGGGTTGTGTTTTTAAAATGCCCTTTACTTTCAAAATTCACACTGTAGAAATGACACCTCTGTTTTTATAACTGTGCAGCTTGCACTGTGTTGCATAAAATGTTCTCCCAAGTGGACAAGGTCACTTGCTTTTGGGAACAATTCTCATTCTTTGTGTTCAACACGGGTTGAAAATATTGCATTATCTTTGCAGTCTGGGTCTTGAAACTCTATTAGGTAATAAAATATTTTATATTTTTAAGTGAAAACTTATCTTACACATTTCCTGATGAAATAAATATACCAGGCATTTACCAGTAGATGCTTCCTCATTTAAGCATGGTGATGCTAATGATGTTAATATCAGAAGTTACCAAATATGCTACAAGATGATTTATGCTGCTGCATAACGTACAATATCTTCAAGACACGGTTATATAATTTAAAAAATCTGAAGACTCAAACTTTATATCTGGAAGAAGTAGGAAGTGAAAGATAGGGTGATAAATGTATTAATTCAGTCAATATGGAGATCACTATCATATATACAAGACTGACAGAGATAACCCTATGCTATTCACTATAAATTCATAGAATCATAGGATTTTGCAACTACAGTTTTCTCTTTCTGAAAGGTTCTTTCACCCTCGGCACTTTTCCTGGCAAATCCCTACCTAATTTTTCAGACCTCCTCTTTTTTCTCTTTAAGAATAAATTTTTCCCCTACTGTGAGTCCCAACATCAAACACATCTTCGTTGTAGTTAACTATAATTTCTCCTCCATTAGCCCTGTGAAGGTGTAGGTCATATCTGTCCTGTTCATCATGATGTCTTCAGCACCTGCCCCTGTGGTTTGACTTGGTTCTAAACTTTGGATTTAGAGAGCTGGTTTTAAATCCTGGCTCAGTGGCTTAATGATTGTGTGACCTAAGCCACATTAAGATGACTTAACCCATCTTCTCTGACTTAGTTTAAATTGAGGTTAAAAATAGTACCTACTTGGGCGCCTGGGTGGCTCAGTGGGTTAAGCCGCTGCCTTCGGCTCAGGTCGTGATCTCAGGGTCCTGGGATCGAGTCCCGCATCGGCCTCTGTGCTCAGCAGGGAGCCTGCTTCCTCCTCTCTCTCTGCCTACTTGTGATCTCTCTCTGTCAAATAAATAAATAAAATCTTAAAAAAAAAAAAATAGTACCTACTTTTTAAGGGCACCTAAGTGGCTGGGGCAGTTAAGTGTGGGACACTTGGTTTTGGCTCAGGCCGCTGTCTCAAGGTGGTGGGGTCAAGCTGCTATCTGGCCTCCATGGGGCTCACACTGGATGCAGAGCCAGCTTGGGATTCTGCCCCCACCTCCCCTATGCCCCTTCCCTGGATCTCTCTCTCTAAAAACAAAACAAAACAAAAAAACCTACTTTTTATAAAGTGATTGTGAAGATTAAATTATTTAATAAAACAATAGCAAATAGTAGCTATTAATAGTAGCTATTATCATTTCTGTGAACACTCATTAACCAAATGTTGAATTTATATGTGACATATTTTACATGCAGGAGACATGGCTTTATTTATTTATTTATTTGTTTTTTAAGTAGGTTCCATGGGGCTAGAACTCGTGACTCCAAGATCAAGAGTCAACACTTAACTGACTGAGCCACATAGTGATATGACTTTACTCATATAAATATTTTAAAATTTTTTTTTTACAATTTATTTGAGAGAGTGGAGGGAGGGGCAGAGGAGAGAGAATCTTAAGCAGATTCCCGGCTAAGGGCAGAACCCCATGCCAGGTTTGATCTCACCATCCTGAGATGGTGACCTGAGCCCAAACTAAGAGTCAGAGGCTTAACCAACTGCACCACCCAGGTGTACCGTAAATAAAGTATTTTAATAAACAATTGGACAAAATCAGCCCTTTTTGATAAATGCTTTACAGTTGAAATTATTTGGCAAGTTAACTCATTAATTAGGGTGATAATCTGAAAACTGTTATCTTTAAGGTTTCACCACTAAAATTGTATCATTCAAGTTCTGATATATTTACTAAGATTTCTTTTGTGATTACAAGAAAACTTTATAATATTCTTTAATTTTTTAATTAAAAATATTCTGTCCAGGGACGCCTGGGTGGCTCAGTGGGTTAAAGCCTCTGCTTTAGGCTCAGGTCATGATACCAGGGTCCTGGGATCAAGCCCCACATCGGGCTCTCTGCTCAGCGGGGAGCCTGCTTCCCCTCTCTGCCTGCCTCTCTGCCTACTTGTGATCTCTGTCTGTCAAATAAATAGATAAAATCTTAAAAAAAAAAAAAAAAGATTATGGCTAGTAAAGTGGTCAAGGATGGAGTTAGAGCATTGCAGATGCTAATGGACTAAGTCACTGGTCTAAATCAAACTTCCTATTTAGTGTTGTGAAGTTATTTGTTACACACCTTGAAAAGGATCACAGCATTACATAATTATCATTATGTACATTGTTTGGTTTCTGAAAAGTATTTGCTGATAAAATATGAATTAATTTACTAAATACACAATTTCTATATGCTCAAGTGAGCTCTGTTTTGCCCTTAATTTCTGTTAGTGAATTTCATTAAATAAGGAAAAAAATGACATGTATCTTCTTCAGCTGTCTAGGACATATCTCAGCTATTCTCTTGATGTAGTCCCACTGATTTAATGTAAACTACTAATCACTTCCTAAAAGGGTTTACTAATTTGTTCCAGTTTTACCTAAAATAAGTGAAGTTGTTACTTCCTTAGTCTGTTTCCGAATTAAAATTATTTTAAACAATTGACATTTTAATTCTCTTTTTATTTTTATTTTATTTTTTAAAGATTTTATTTATTTATTTGACAGAGAGAGATCACAACTAGGTAGAGAGATAGGCAGAGAGAGAGAGAGAGAGAGAGAGAGAGGAGGAAGCAGGCTCCCCACTGAGCAAAGAACCCGATGCAGGGCTTGATCCCAGGACCCTGAGATCAAGACCTGAGCTGAAGGCAGAGGCTTAACCCGCTGAGCCACCCAGGTGCCTGTAATTCTCTTTTTAAAATGACATTTCAATGAATATATATAACACCTACACTACCATCAACAACAAAAAAACACTACTTTTAAATAATATCACTGTTTTCACTGGAAGCAATGAAACTGCTAAAGGATACAAAATCCTGCTAATTTCTATGAAGCTGAATATTCTCTTTCCCTTTTAAACTTCTTTAGAACTTCCTTTTAATATCTTCACTTTTTTGCTCAGTGCTAACTTTTTAGGTATAATAACAATATTGTCTGTATTTCATCTTTTATTCTCCACATATTCTTGCAAAATGAAAGAATAGATACATCAATGAATATATATAGTGTGTCTTCCTTTCTAAAGGCCATATTAATTGGTAACAGTGCTGCATCTTTCTAAAAATGTTTCAATCTGAAGTTTGCTATAATTCTATAGGTACAGATGTTAAGATCATTTAAAATCATAAAAACTGTATTTCCTACTTCTAAACACACAATATGAAAGTTTCCAGAGTAATTTTTTTGTCTCATATTTTATGCCCACCCGCTCGCTCTCTTTCCTCTCTCTTTCTTTCTTTCTCTTTCTCTCTTTCTTTCTTTCTTTCCTATTTTAATCCTAGTTATACTAAAAAATAAATAATAGACAAAAGTGAGGTAATTTCATTTTAAAATATTTTCCATTTATAATAATAATATTTATATTTATAAAACTTTCTATATTATCACTAAATATACATCCATAAGGGACACCTGGGTGGCTCCGAGGGTTAAGCCTCTGCCTTCAGCTTGGGTCATGGTCTCAGGGTCCTGGGATCGAGTCTCACAGTGGGCTTTCTGCTCGATGGGCAGCCTGTTTCCCCCTCTCTCTCTGCCTGTCTCTCTGCTTACTTGTGATCTCTCTCTCTCTCTCTGTCAAATAAATAAATAAAATCTTCAAAAAAATAAATAAATATACATCCATAATATATAATGTTTATTCATTCAAAAGTGTTAAGTAAGCACTGATTGTGTTTTATACAGTGGAGGTACAAAAGTAAATATGTTATGATTTCCTGACCTTTTAGAATGCATAATCTACTAGAGAAATGAATAGAATTATTGTAAATTTAATTACCCTAATTTAACACGATAGAGAAAAAACATTATGTGCAAATTATTATGTGAGCATAAATGAGTTGCAGATGGATTATTCTTGTGTTCTACCTTGAAAAGTAAAATATATAATATCTAGAGAATTAGGAAAAGTATTTTGACCCAACTGAAAGACAGAAACACCTACTGCAAGCATAAATAAAATAAAAAAAATTCAATTCACTCTTAAGAATGGCCTACAGAGATGCTCTACCTCATATGAAATCAGGGAAATGCAAATTAAAGCAACAAGGAGATAACACTATGGACCTATTAAAATGGCCCAAATCCAGAACACTGACATCACCAAGTGCTGACAGACATGTAGAGTGACAGGAACTCTCATCCACTGCTGGTGGGAATACAAAATGACAGAGCCACTTTGGAAGACAGATTGGTGGTATCTTACAAATCTGAAGTTACTCTGACCATACAGTTCAGCGATTATGTTCCTTGGTATTTGTCAAAGGAATAGAAACTAATGTCCACACAAAAACCTGCACACAAATATTTATAGCACCTTTATTCACAAGTACGAGAACTTGGAAGAAACCAAGATGTCTGTCCTTCAGTAGGTGAATGGATAAATTAGTTGTTACATACAAATAATCAAATATTAATCTGCACTAAAAATAAAAGATAAAGCCATGAAAAGACATGGAGTAGCATTAAATGTATATTATTTAGTAAAAAAAAGCCAATCTGAAAAAGGTACATACTATATATTGCAACGATAGAAAATTCTGGAAAAGTCAACAGCATCAAGACAGTTGCCAAGGTTTAGGGAGAAGGGAGGGATGCATAAGATCACAGAGGATTTTTAGGGCAGTGGTGCTACTCTGTACAAAAGTATAATGGTAGATACATGTTATTATGCATTTATCCAAATTAATATCACATTGATTGATTTGCGGATGTTGAACCAACCTTGCAGCCCTGGGATAAATCCCACTTGGTCGTGGTGAATAATCCTTTTAATGTACTGTTGAATCCTATTGGCTAGTATTTTGGTGAGATTTTTGTGTCTGTGTTCATTAAGGATATTGGTCTATAGCTCTCTTTTTTGATGGGATCCTTGTCTGGTTTTGGGATCAAGGTGATGCTGGCCTCATAAAATGAGTTTGGAAGTTTTCCTTCCATTTCTATTTTTTGGAACAGTTTCAGGAGAATAGGAATTAGTTCTTCTTTAAATGTTTGGTAGAATTCCCCCGGGAAGCCGTCTGGCCCTGGGCTTTTGTTTGTTTGGAGATTTTTAATGACTGTTTCAATCTCCTTACTGGTTATGGGTCTGTTCAGGCTTTCTATTTCTTCCTGGTTCAATTTTGGTAGTTTATATGTTTCTAGGAATGCATCCATTTCTTCCAGATTGTCAAATTTGTTGGCATAGAGTTGCTCATAGTATGTTCTTATAATAGTTTGTATTTCTTTGGTGTTAGTTGTGATCTCTCCTCTTTCATTCATGATTTTATTTATTTGGGTCCTTTCTCTTTTCTTTTTGATAAGTCTGGCCAGGGGTTTATCAATTTTATTAATGCTTTCAAAGAACCAGCTCCTAGTTTCGTTGATTTGTTCTATTGTTTTTTTGGTTTCTATTTCATTGATTTCTGCTCTGATCTTTATGATTTCTCTTCTCCTGCTGGGCTTACGGTTTCTTTCTTGTTCTTTCTCCAGCTCCTTTAGGTGTAGGGTTAGGTTGTGTACGTGAGACTTTTCTTGTTTCTTGAGAAAAGCTTGTACTGCTATATATTTTCCTCTCAGGACTGCCTTTGTTGTGTCCCACAGATTTTGAACCGTTGTATTTTCATTATCATTTGTTTCCATGATTTTTTTCAATTCTTCTTTAATTTCCCGGTTGACCCATTCATTCTTTAGAAGGATGCTGTTTAGTCTCCATGTATTTGGGTTCTTTCCAAACTTCCTCTTGTGGTTGAGTTCTAGCTTCAGAGCATTTTGGTCTGAAAATATGCAGGGAATGATCCCAATCTTTTGATACCGGTTGAGTCCTGATTTAGTACAACACCAAGAGTGAACCCCAATGTAATGTAAACTATGGACTTTGGATGTTAATAATATATCAGTGGGGGTTCATCAAGTATAATAAATATGCCTCTCTAGTAGGGGATGTGGATATGGGGAAGGCTATATATGCATGAGGTGGGGGTTTAAGGAAATTCTCTACATTTTCTGTTCAGTTTTGCTATAAACCTAGAATTTCTCTAAAAAATGAAGTCTATTAAAAAAAAAAGAATGACCTATAATTATTTTGCTTATCAAAAAGGACCTTTATTATTAATTTTAATAAATTATTATTAAATAATTTTATATTATTTTATATGTCTATTTTATATTTTATATGTATATTTTATATGTCTATAAAACTCCTCAGTAGAAATAGATAACTAAAGGAGGGGACAACAATCCCCAAAACCCATCACTCAATGTTTATTACCATGAGGTCCTCTCACCAATGGTGAATTTTCAGGCTAAATCTTTCCTCTAAATTTTAGAATTAAGCTTAGCAATAGGTTGGTAGCAAAATGTTTATCCTCTTGTTTATGGACAAAACACACTCTACTTTATAACTTAGGCAAATGTCTTTAATCAAACAGCATTGCTTTAATCAAGTTGAGAATGAGTTTGGGACTGAAAGTAAGCACTAATGCCACTCTCACCCTTTAATTCATTTCATAAATCTCCACTATGGAGTCTTAGAGTTTGAAATCCAGTTATATGTTAGAAGTCATAGCAAAATTCCCTATGTCAAACTTTGGTCTGCCTCTTTTCAGCTCTTTGAATTTCTGAGGTCAAGCCTCTGAATAGATAAATGAGTTGAACCAAGTAGTTTGATTACACCTAAATTATTAAGTCTCAATTTTCTATCATCATGGAGAATTAGACATCAAGGCAAATGAATGAGTTTAGTTTTCAGTTGATTTCTGTGGAAATTACACATTCTGTGGAAATGCATCCTTGTGGATAAGATTCCTCATCCATAGACCCAACTGGGAATTTAGGTTTATATGAACTTGCTCTCATCTTTCAGTCACACCTGATTCCCAACTATGGCATACTGACTAGAGACACTGAGTGTATGTAGATAAATCTATTTTAAAATTGAATGCCATATGGGGAAGAAGGAGAAAGAAAAACATTCTTAGAAGGGTGATGTAGCATTCTGTGGCATGAATCACAGTAGTGTGAAAGGAGTACCATATGCCATATGCTGATTGTTAACCATTTCATTAATTAACATGTAACAAGAAATAAAAGTCACCTCTGTCACTCAATAATATATATGAAAGCTATAGAGTGCTATATTGGTTAAGTGACCAGTTTACTTTTCACAAATAAAAACTAGGGTTGACCATTACACTAACCTAAATCTAGATTATCATAGTCTTCATAGTGTATCTGACTTTTCGGGCTTATTTTCAGAAATAAAAACACGAAATCTCAAAACTTTCATCAAAAAGGGTTTTTCTGAACTAAATGAACCAACAGCTAGAATTTGATACATTTTTCTTCTTAACTGAGATTTATCAAGTTGGTTTTGAGTTTTGTTTTGTTTTGTTTTGTTTTGATTTTGTTTTGTTTGGGTTTTATTTTTTGTTTTTGGTTTTTTGGGGTTGTTTTTTTTGTTTTTGTTTTGGTTTTTTTTTTTGATATTTTGTTTTTCTCAATGAGCTGACTTTGGACCTAAAGTCTGACTGCAACTAGGCCATCTACTCCAGCAAGCACCATACACACTTGCATCTGATAGACCTCTTTGAGTGTGCTCTCTTTCTATTGCCATGTATCAGATATGAATGAAGTTGTATTCTCCCAGTTCTGTATACCGCTAATATTCTTTGTGGGACACACTATAAAATGCTAGATAAATCTCATTGGACAATGTATAAAAATTATATGATAATTAAATTTATCAGATTTCTTTGGAATCTAGCTAATGGATAGCATTTATTCCCTATAGTTTTTTTTTTAATTTTTTTAAAGAATTTATTTATTTATTTGACAGAGAGAGACACAGCCAGAAAGGGAACTCAAACAGGGGGGGTGGGAAAGGGAGAAACAGGCCTCCAGCTGAGCAGGGAGTCGGACATGGAGCTTTATCCCAGGACCCTGGGATCATGGCCTGAACTGAAGGCAGAAGGTTAATGACTGAGCCACCCAGTCATTCCATTCCCATAGTTTTAAATTCAGTTTTACTTTAGCTTCTTTAGTAATATATACAATTTTATAGACAAGTAAATTTTCAGATGAAATCTAGTGAAATCTAAAAAGTCTGTTCCAATCTTAATAGTTCAGATTTGGCCCATTCATATAATTCTATTTGTATAGTACATTTAGGGGTTTTAAATTTTGTCAAAACTGAGAATCATGATAGACACCTAGTCTTTACTATTTTCTGGTAAAGAAGTAATTTTCTGGCTTGCAGAAAAGTTTTAGAGCAAGAGAATACTTTCTGTGTACTTAGTGAAAAGACTTGAACTCATGCTGGTTAATCACTTTTATTTTGTCTCCCCTTTATTGTCTTTAGCACAGATGATCATAAATTTTTTTCTTTAGACTTCTTCAAGGTAGTTCATTTGGCCTTTTATCTAAAATCTTTTCTGTTTACCAGGTTGGGATGTTACTTTTTTTTTTCCTGCAAAAGTTAAAATTATGGTTTTATTGACTGTGAGTTGAGGAAGTTTATATTTTCCCCTTTTTTTTTTTTTTTTTCCTGAGGACAACAATTGATCAGAGAAACACAAAATGATGTTCTAGCTCTTTTTGTCCTGATTGCCCAAATGGGCAATTTCTGTAATCTTAGACTTTGGCTCTCTGTACTATTGATTGTTTCAAAATGACTGTTGGATAGGAGTTGCAGCATAGGTCAACGCAGAACTATTTCTTAACCTGAATTTAGCAATCTTGCTTTGAGTTTGGCATTGGAATTGAAAGGCATCCTGGCCTCCCTGAGAAGGTATGGCTTACAAATGGTTATTTTGTTCTAGCGAAGGTAGATAACATTTTTATGAAGTTGTAATAGAGCAAAGTTAAATGTGTGGAATTGGAAATGATTCTAATGCTAACTGCATTACTGAAAAGAAACCAGGAGACCAAAATTGCTTATCATTTTTTATATTTATAAATTCTTTTGCGCAACTGATTTACTGTGGCTTTTGCTATTTATGCTCATTCAGTTTCTAAGTGTCTGGAACTTGGAATGGGCTGATGAGTCACATTAAGCATTCTCATACTCTGGGACAGCAAAGATGTAACAGCACACTTAATTGCACTCATTTAACCATTAAGCCTTGTTTCCAAGGGCTCTGCCAGTTGTCAGGTGCACTATATTACAGCCCCACATGGCATGTGACATCTTTGCTACTTGCTGCATCTGGTTAGAGCCCTCCAGTAAATGCTGATATCTAAGCTAGTGAAAGAGTCCAGGTGTAAGACAATGACGCTCAAGTTAATGATGGTGAAACATTGGAAAAATAACCCTAGAGACTACCTCACATCTGATGGACAGGACAACACTTTTTCATATTAAAATGATCACACAGTCATTACATAATTGCATTGTTTATTTTAAGAAATGTTAATATTGGCATTTTTCCAAAGACTACTTTTGTAGTTACTAAACATAATGGATTTTGCTAATTACACAAATTTTCAATGTAAATATTTCTAGTCAGACTTAAGAGCTGGGCTAATGAATTAGTGGACTTAAATTACAGGAATTTCACTAGAACTTGAGATTTCTCAATTCATACTTTTTCCTCCTCTCACAAATGAGAAGATGATTCAGTGTATATAAGTGATCAGTAAAGTATCAAGGTTGTTTTTCACCTTTTCTTTAGGTAAAACTATAACTACAGTTCTTATGAGCAAAATAAAATAAAACATTAGTATAGTAGGGAAGATATGTCTATTTAATTCTTCTCTCTGCATATCATATTATTCAGAGGAATCCTGTCATCCTAATGCAATCTAAATTATTAAAGTACTGAATGAGACGAAATTCATGTACCTGATAGACTAATTAAAAGACTGTACTATTTCTAGTCCATTTTTTTTCACTTTCAAGTGACTTCAGAAAACAATCAGATCAGGTGGAGAATGGAAAAAAAATATGAACCTCGTATTGTTTTGAGGAAAGATTAAGGAAATAAAGTGTTGTTGGCAGCCAGATGTTTTCCATCTTCCTGAAGGAGAGAAAAGCAGAAAAGGCTTAAGTTGCAATGGGTGGAATTGAAGTTAAATAAAACACAACTGCAGAAGTAAAATACATGAAATGGCAATTGGAGAAAATCTTGGAATTGACTTTTTTCTCTCCCCAGAAAAAAAATTTCCTTCTCTCTCTTTCTCTGTCATTTTAATGTTTAATACCAATAGAATCTATCAGACATCAAGCATATTAATATAGCTTTTAACCAACTTCATGATGGAGTTGATGGAAACTGGATAGCTTATTTATGATGGACAGTAGCATACAATGCCCTGTAGAGAGAATACTTTGGTTTGGTATGCCGCCTAGAATCTATAAACAAAAATATATGGTCCATGTTTATTACTATCAAAATCTATATTTAAATTTGACTCATTTCTTTTTTTAAAAATTTATTTATTTTTTTCAGCGCAACAGTATTCATTGTTTTTGCACCACACCCAGTGCTCCATGCAATCCGTGCCCTCTCTAATACCTACCACCTGGTTCCCCCAACCTCCCTTAAATTTGACTCATTTCAGAAATATAAGAATAATTAAAATCAAAATGCTTTAGCAATTTGAATAAGAATTGCACTAACACACCTAAAATACAGGCAGGTCTCATATATGTTTGTGTGTTGCAATATGGAGATGGATTTCTCACAGATAATGTTGTTAAATAGTTATAATGTCCAAGTACTTTCAATGTCATGTTTTTAAGTTGGATTTAGTCAAGCTATAAAATAATCTATAACAATGTATAACAATGTTTTTTCTTTCTCCTTTGTCTCTTTATCTCAATTTTCTCCCATCTCTTTCTTATATCTTTCAGATAGAACAAATTTGATAATACATTTAGTCTAAGTCATTCACTGTACTAGATGGTGAGAATACAAAGATGATAAAATTCAGTTTAACCTCCAAAAGCTTCTAGCCTGATGGAGGAAACGGGGTTATTAGAAAATGCAGTATGATACGTGCTATGAAATTCAGAAGACTAGATTATTCTGGATTATCCAAAATGGGTAAGTAGCACAGACTAGAGATATTTGTGAGGTAGAAAGTATCATTTTTTTTTTTTTTTACTTCAGTATCTGATGCAAAACTATATTGTGACTATGGACTTAGAGGCAAGAGAACATGAAGTTGACTTAGTTAGCCTCACCTAGCACCAGGTTTTTGGAGAGGGGATGGGAACCCAGGGGAAGAGAGACTAGAGAGAAAGTGAAGGCTTACAAGTGAGGTTTGTAGGTCTTTTAGGAAAGGTACTCATAGGAACTCCCACTTCTCTATTTATTTTGTTTTAAAGATTTTACTTATTCATGAGAAACAGAGAGAGAATGAGAGAGAGAGCGTGCGCAAGCACACAAGCAAGGAAGCAGCAGGCAAAAGGAGAGGGAGAAGCAGGCTCTCCACTGAGCAGGGAGCCTAATATGGGGCTCGATCCCAGGACCCCAGGATCATGACCTGAGCTAAAGGCAGATATTTAACTGACTGAGACACCCAGACATCCCCAGTTTTCACTTTATAAACCTCCAGTAGCAGGAACTTTTCTTGTGGTATAAAAATGGAAATAATCTCTCCTCAACCTCCTTTTTCCTTATATAAGCAGTGCATGTTCACTGTAAAAATAACAGATTAAGAATCAGATTAAATCAAAAGGGGTAATAAAAGTTCAATTTTCTACCATCCTGTAAAACATCTTAATTTAAATACAAGAAACCATTCCATTTTTTAAAAAAAATTATTTTTAATTTGAGTATAGTTGACACACAATGTTACATTAGGTTCAGGTATATAACATAGTGATTGGACATCTCTGTATGTTGTGCTCTCCTCACCACAAGTGTAGGTACCATCTGTCACCATACTATCTATGATATATATATATCATATATATATCTATATATATATCATAGATAGTATATATATATACTATAATATACTATATATACTATATATATACTATAGTATATATATACTATATGTAGTATATATATACATTATAGTATATATATACTATAACACTATTATAATATATTGGACTATATTCACTATGCTGAATCTTTTTTCCCGTGACTTATTCATTCTATAGCTAGAAGCCTGCATCTCCCACTCCCTTTTACCCATTTTGCATGTCCCCTAAAACCCTTTCTTTCTGGCAACCATCAATTTTTTCTTTGCATTTATAGGTCTGATTCTGCTGTTTATTTCTTTGTTATTCCTTTGTTGTGTTTTGTTTTGTTTTAGATTCTATGTGTAAATGAAATTATATGGCATTTGTCTTTCAATCTCTGATTTGTTTCACTTAGCCTAATGGCCTATAGGTTCATCCACATTGTCTCAAATGGCAAGATCTCATCCTTTTTAATGGCTGAGCAATATTCCATTGTATTTGTCTGTAATCTATAACACATCTTTATCCATTCATCTATTGATGGGAATTTGGCTATTATCTTGGCTATTATCTTGGCTATTATCAACCACATCTTGGCTATTAACAATAATGCTACAATAAACACAAGGGTACATTTTTTTTAATTAGATTTTTCATTTTCTTTGGGGAATATCCTGTAATGGAATTATCTGGTCATGTAGTCTTTCTTCCTTTCTTAATTTCTTTCTTTCTTTTTTTTATTTTTTTGAGGAACTGCTATACTGTTTTCCACAGTGGTTGCACCAATTTACATTTTCAAAACAACAGTGTACAAGTGTTCCTTTTTCTCCATATCCTTAACCAATACTTGTTATTTCTTGTGTTTTTTATTCTAGCCATTCCAACAGGTGTGTGGTGGTACCTCATTATGGTTTTGATTTGCATTTTCCTGCTGATTAGTGATATTGAGTGTCTTTTTATGTGTCTGTTTGCCATCTGTATGTCTTCTTTGGAAACCCACTGAATGGTAGAAAATATTTAGACATGACATATCCAATAAGAATTTAATATCCAACATGTATAAAGAACTTATGCAACTCCACACTAAAAGAACAAAAGCAAAAACAAAAACAAAAACATAATCCAGTTAAAAATGGGCAGATGACCTAATCAAACATTTTTTCAAAGAAGACATACAGATGGCCAATAGGAATCATTCCATTTTTCATCTTCCTGAGTCCCTGTGGATTTTTCTTGATGGTTTTGGAAGGGTTTTGCTTGTCCTTGAGACAGTGCTAGACATAAAGTTATTCCATAGCTTCTCTGTCCTCTTGTACTTGAGGAAAGCACACAACCCTCCTGAGACTTTCTAAGAGATTTTGCTGCTAGCAATAATGGGCAAGAGAAACATTAAATGCAAAGGGAAAGTTTAAAATTGTCAAGAAATCTAACTCTGCAAAAGTGGTTTCTGTTCTTCTAACTTGCTCTATGACTTTGGGCATAGTATTCATTTAACCATGTATTTTTAAAAAACTGACCATATGCCATAAAACAGTATTTCCAAACCCATGATTTTTTATTGGATTATTGAATAAATTAAGTACCAAATCTTATCAATTAAAAAAAAAGAAAGAAAACAGTGTTTACTAAGGCCCTAACCTGGCTCTTCTGGGAAGATTTTATTGCCAGGATTTAGTGCTCTTGCATTCTTCTGCAGGATGTGGCAAAACTTTGTGATATTTGTCATTCCATTTGTTGACAAGTTTATGTAGTTACTCTAGGTGTCTGGACAAATACCTCTATTGGCTTTTTGTGTGTCCAGACTGGAGATGTATTCTGAGGAAAATGTTCTTTGCAGAAAGAGGAAACCCATTTTTTTGGTTAATCACACAGTAACATCTTTACTCCCCAAGGCCACCAAATATGCTCTATGATCCAGGAAGCTTGGCTCTAGCCCCTGTCACCTCCCTTCTCTCACTTGGAGCTTTTTAGGTGAAAAAGAAAACGGAATGAGACAAAGTCCTGCGAAAGTGCTAATGATATGTTATGAAATAGAAAAAGACCAAAGTCTGTGGGGAAAAAAAGGAAGGGGGAAATGTTCAACTTCTGGCAGTGGAGGAAAGTGGGAATGTCTCTGGCCATGGTAAATCATTTGTAAATAGACAACGGGAGAGGTAAGAACTACCTGTAATCTTTAGCTAGAAGTCTCTCTCTCTCTCTTTTTTTTTTTTTTCTAAAGGTTTTATTTATTCATTTGAGAGAGATCACAAGTAGGCAGAGAGGCAGGCAGGGAGAGATGAGGAAGCAGGCTCCCTGCTGAGCAGAAAGCCTGATGCAGGGCTCCATCCCAGGACCCTGGGATCATGACCTGAGTTGAAGGCAGAGGCTTTAACCCACTGAGCCACCCAGGTGCCCCTAGAAGTCTCATTTTTAAGAATTGTACAATGACAATGAGATCACAGTGAATGGATATTTCATAACATTAACTTCTTATTCTACTTTGAAATCATAGAAGGGTAAAATTTAAAATAAGAAATCTGAGACCAATTCTTTTCTGTACTTGCTTTACAACCAGATGATACAGACTCACTTCCTTCCATTTGGCAGTAACTTATATTCTATTAGAAGAATCTGTAACTTCTGTGAATGGAGGTCATCAAATAATTTCTTGACTGAAGTATTTTTACCATGGGCTTGCCTGAAATATCAAACTATACACAATTTTGTCATAATTATTTTGTTATAAGTAGAAAGACAACATGATTTATTAAAATAAATCAGAGATTCACATCCCAACTTTATCATTTTCTGTCTCTGAAATTTATAGAAAAATTATTCTGCCTGTCTGAGCTTCAGTTTCTTCACTATAAAATAGAAATAACAAGGGGAGCCTGGGTGGCTCAGTGGGTTATGTCTCTGCCTTCGACCCAGGTCATGATCTCAGGGTCCTGGAATCGAACCCTGCATCGGGCTCTCTGCTCAGTGGGGAGCCTACTCCCCCACCACCACCTGCTTCTCTGCCTATTTGTGATCTCTCTCTCTCTGTGTCAAATAAATAAATAAAATCTTTTAAAAATTAAAATAAAATAGAAATAACAAAATATGTACCTTAAAAGATGATTTTGAAGATTACATTTAATATACATAAAATTCTTAACACAGCATCTAGAATCTGGCAATAAATACTACATAATATCACTCATCTATTTTCCAATATGTGGCATTACTTTTTGAAGTTTCCATATTAAAATGTGAAAGTTGACTGTATGCCAATGGTAAAACAAATAATAACTATTATCTTTTTTTTTAAATTTTTTTAAAAAGATTTTACTTATTTATTTGACAGAGAGAGATACAGCGAATGAGAGAACACAAGCAGGGGGAGTGAGAGAGGCAGAAGCAGGCTTCCACTGAGCATGGAGCCTGATGCAGGGCTTAATCCCAGGACTCTGGGATCACGACCTGAGCCGAAGGCAGATGCTTAATGACTGAGCCACCCAGGCCCCCCTAAATATTATCTATTTACATCTTATCCTAAATGTGTCTATTGAAAGTTCTTTTCTTTTTTTAGAAGGTTTTATTTATTTGTTTGTTTATTTATTTATTTATTTTTTGAGAGAGAGTGAGCAAGAGAGAGTGCACAAGCTGGGTGGAGAGGGAGTGGGAAAAGCAGACTCCCCACTGAGCAAGGATCCCAAGGCAGGACTCGATCCCAGAACCCTGGGATCATGACCCAAGCCAAAGACAGACACTTAACTGACCAAGCCACCCAGGTACCCTGTGAAAGTCTTTTCTAAAGGCCCTTCTTTAATCTAAGAGCCCTGAAATTATAGGCTACCTAAATTTTAACCCTCGATGCTGGAAATATTGAGGGAAGGCATCACAATGAATTCAGATCTGGTCACATTCACAAAGGGCTGTTTGGGCATGTTGAGTTAAAGAAGGACAAAATACTGCAGAAGGAGTGAAGTAAAGGCCAAAACTTGATATTCTACCTGACTTAAATCACACCATGCAATGTGATCTCAGAGTTCCCTTAATAACTGTGACGGTGGAAAGGAAAACAACTTCCATGAGAATAGAGAGCTAATGTAACAACTTTCATTTTTGTGGAAGTGAAAAAATAAAACAAAACAGTGAGTGTAAAACTAATGGAAGAGCAAAAGTTAAGTAGGACTATACCATTAACACACCATGGGTTATGAAGTAAAAATTCAGTACAAAAAGTCTTCTTGTGTCATAAAATTATATCATGAGTGTTGCTAGAAGCAAAATCTCTTAGAAAGTCTTACGAGGGTTGTGTGCTTTCAAGAGAATGCAAAGAGGCTATGAAACAACTTTCTGGCTAGCTGTGGCTCAAAGACAAGCAAAACTCTGGTCAAAACTATCAAGATAAATCTTTAGGGACTCGGGAAGACAAAAAGGAAATGCTGCACGGTCACATGGCTTCACATTCCCCAGCATGTGAACACAGAGAGATCTCTAGAGTCTGTTGCCCTTTTTATAAGGACACCAGTTTTATAGGATTAGGGCCCTACCCTTATGACTTTATTTAGCCTTGATTACTTCCCTAGAGGTCACATCTCCAAATACAGCTGCACTGGGGGTTAGGGTCTCCATGTATGAATTCGTGATAGATACAAACAACCTTTCCATAATCCATTTACATTAGCTTTAAGTGAGTATATTAAGTTGGCTTCCCCTGAAAGCAGAGCTTGAGACAAAGACTTGGGAGATCTCTTTGGGATATAAGCACTGAGACAAGAATTTACGAGATGAGCTCAGGAAGCAAGAGTGTCATTGTAGGGAGAATGAATCAAAAAATGTCAATGGAAGAGTGCACTAAAATGCTATCTTAGGCAAGGGTCTTCTTTCTTTCTTTCTTTTTTTTTTTTTTGTTGTTGTTGTTATCTTTTTTTTGTTGTTGTTATCTTTTTTTTCTTTTTTTTTCCAATTTATTTATTTTCAGAAAAACATTATTCATTATTTTTTCACCACACCCAGTGTTCCATGCAAGCCGTGCCCTCTATAATACCCACCACCTGGTACCCCAGCCTCCCACACCCCCGCCACTTCAAACCCCTCAGATTGTTTTTCAGAGTCCAGAGCCTCTCATGATTCACCTCCCCTTCCAATTTACCCCAACTCCCTTCTCCTCTCTAACTCGCCATGTCCTCCATGCTATTTGTTATGCTCCACAAATAAGTGAAACCATATGATAATTGACTCTCTCTGCTTGACTTATTTCACTCAGCATAATCTCTTCCAGTCCCGTCCATGTTGCTACAAAAGTTGGGTATTCATCCTTTCTGATGGAGGCATAATACTCCATAGTGTATATGGACCACATCTTCCTTATCCATTCATCCATTGAAGGGCATCTTGGTTCTTTCCATAGTTTGGCGACCGTGGCCATTGCTGCTATAAACATTGGGGTACAGATCAAAATTCCACCGGCATTCTTCAAAGAGCTGGAGCAAATAATCCTAAAATTTGTATGGAATCAGAAGAGACCCCGAATCGCTAAGGAAATGTTGAAAAACAAAAATGAAGCTGGCGGCATCACGTTACCTGATTTCAAGCTTTATTACAAAGCTGTGATCACCAAGACAGCATGGTACTGGCATAAAAACAGACACATAGACCAGTGGAACAGAGTAGAGAGCCCAGATATGGACCCTCAACTCTATGGTCAATTAATCTTCGACAAAACAGGAAAAAATATACAGTGGAAAAAAGACAGTCTCTTCAATAAATGGTGCTGGGAAAACTGGACAGCTATATCTAGAAGAATGAAACTCGACCATTCTCTTACACCGTACACAAAGATAAACTCAAAATGGATAAAAGACCTCAACGTGAGACAGTAATCCATCAGAATCCTAGAGGAGAACATAGGCAGTAATCTCTTTGATATCAGCCACAGCAACTTCTTTCAAGATACGTCTCCAAAGGCAAAGGAAACAAAAGCAAAAATAAACTTTTGGGACTTCATCAAAATCAAAAGGGTCTTCTTTCAACCATGATATCTAATCACTGTAGAATATTTCAGAATTTTCTATTTGAAATACATTCACAAAGGACTGTTCAGGAGATGTTGAGTTTAGGAAGGACAAAATACTGCAGAAGGGATTAAATAGAGGTCAAAACTGGCCTGTTAAAAGCTCCATATTAGTTCCAATTAAAGAGTACAATTAATGGTCTTATTGCCTTTCAAAATTAGAGGACCAGTTTTATATGTGAAGTGGCATTAGTATAGAAAAGGAAAGAATGAATGTGAATTTCAATTATCTATTACTGCATACTGACTTAAAAACAACCACTATTCTATTATTTCTCATGGTTCTATGGTACTGGACTAAGTTGGATGGTCTTCTGCACCTCCTGATGTTTGCTAGGTCTTTGGTCTTCTGAGGGCTACATAGAGCTGCAGTGGTTCAAGATGGCTCTCTCACCTGACTGGCACTTGATGTTGGCTGTCAGTAAGAAGTTTGTTTGGAGCTTTTGGCCAGAGCACATATGCACAGCCCCTCTCTGTGGCTTGGACTTCTCATTGCAAGGCATCTGGGTTTTAAGAAGTATTCAGAAAGAAAGGAAGCTGAAGCTTCCAGACTTTTGTAAAGTTTGCTTACACTCAGAAGTCTTTGAAAGGTACTCCTTTGTGTCTTATTGTTCAAAACAGTCACAGAACCAGCCTGGATTCAAAGAAACGACCATAAACTTTACCTCCTGATGGGAGGAGAAACATGCATGGACAAGGGAGAATATAATTATTTGCAACCATCTTTTAGTCCTAGGCTAAAGGGCTGTGATAACATGATAGAATAATAGGGCCTGCCTATTTTCACGAGCATTAAAACAATTCTTTTTCAAGTTTCTACTATTTTGTTAATGCTGTGCTTAATCATCTATTCATAGTAGATGTTTAAGAGGAGGAACAAAATCCTTTCCTACACTGGTTAAGGGCAAGTGAGGAGACTCAATAGGATTTTTTTCAAAATATGGTATTAATATCTACATTAGAATCCCCAGCATGTTTTTTTTTAATAATATGGATTCTTAGGCATAATATACCTATTGAGTCATGGCCTTTAGGGATGTCCAAGAAATCAGCATGTTAAATAATGCACACCAGGTATCTTTGATTAAAAACTACTTCTAGAAAGATACATTCTATGTCTTCAATTGAGAATAAGAGTAGACCACTGGGGAATAATAGCTGTTCTGTACACCAAAATCTTGGATAGACATTTTAGGTAGCATGGGATGAGAAACATGTAGGAGATTCTAGAAACTAGGCAGAGAACATTGTTTTCCTGGAAGCAAGTACAGAGTGCACTTAGAAGAAATGGGATGGTATGACTACACGAATCAATCTAAAGTCTAGAAGACAGATTGTGAAAGATTTTAATATCATGTTAAATAACAAGCTTCATGTTGAAGGTAACAGGTAGTCATTGAAAGGTTTTAACAGGAAGCGTCACATTGAGATGTATGATTTAGAAAGTTTATTATATCTACAGCGTAGACAATGGGATAGAGACAGAGATCTAGTTAAAGAGAACAGTAAAAAAGATAACTGATAATGGCCTAAACTAAGGTAGTGACCCATGTAGGTAAAGGTAATTAAACCACTAGAGTTGTTTACATAAGAATAGATCACTTTTCTAATAGAAAGGTTTTTAATCCCACTAACGGTTCTATAAGGTCAACCAACCAATCTTGAAATACGGTTGAATACATGTAATACCAAACCCATCTACAATCTTTAAAAATATACTCTCTGTACTGGTACAATTAGGTACCCAGACCTTAGATACTTTTCTAAAAAAGACTTACCTATATATTATATTTTCTACTGCATATGCAAAGGAACATCAGCTACCAGTGTTCTGGGAAGGATACAAAGTCTATCTTTTCAGTTGATTTTATGGATAGGCAAAACCACACCCCATTTGTTTCACTTTGTTTTTCCCATTCCCTTTATGGAACTTTATGAGGTATAACCATAAAGTAATGGTTTTCTTATGTAGCTCGTAAACTAACTCTGAAGGCAATTCCAAAAGAGATTCAACACAGTTTTGGCTATGGCAGCACGGTTAAAATGGAGGACAGCCTCCTCGGGTGGTTACTCTGATGAAGGCAATCCTCATTGGAGTGTATTTCTCTGATATGCTGGTTCTAAAAACATCCTTCTCCTTATCTTGATCCTCATATACCTACTGACTTTCTAAGTATTCAATAGGGATTTATTAGCTAATTTATGGTTATGCCTTATTCTAAAAGAAAAGCGAGAGTTATATTAAGGAACCTGTTTCTTCCCTTTCAGCAAAAGTCAAATAGGTTTCTGTCTGGAGGGCTTTTGACAACCTCTGTATTCCTGATGGGCACATAGCAGGCCTGTGGCTCATTTACACACCCAGGAGAAAAGAATGCAGGGGAAGCAACCACACTGGGCCTAGAAATGCTAAGGGCAAAAAACAAGATCCGAGCAAATCTTGGAACAGTCTCAGCAACATGAAATATATGCTGACTCCAAATGTGTATTTCCATTCTTAGAAATGAGGCAGTCTTGATCCCTTGAAGAAGAAAGTTAAGGAAATCAGACAACTTTTATTGACTTTTGGAGGGGCTTTTCACAATAGTTGTGCACATAAATCTATGCATGGCTCTAAGCCCTTGCTTCCTGAGTATATACAGACACACCATAGAAATGCTTATTCCTCCTCCTACTCTAAGAAGCCCCAAGCCACTCTCTAAACTTTTACTCTCTCACATACCCAAGAGGTTACAAACATTACCAACATCATTATTCCATCTCTTTCCAAATGTCTATGGTTCTGCTTTTATCAGAGAAGTCCTAACTCCCCACAAAGGAGCACCTCCCCAAGGAAACTACAAGTTACACAAGCAAACTCTGGTATTACAAATTGATGATATCCAGATTCTTCTCTCAAAAACTGTTGGCTTCAAAAGTAATCAGGTTCCAATTCTTGTTACTGCACGTTCCAATGTAAGCTTCTGAATTTTACAATCTGGTCCTAAAGTATTCCCTGCTTCAGTAGGTGGGAACACAGCATCTGTGCATTGTAAAGGTATCCTGTTTCTTCTGGAGTCTGTGGGTATCCACTATAACTAATGTTACAAGAGTTTCTTGTGCTTAAAAGCATGCCGACATCCATACCCCTTTTCCATGCTCCTAGGAGAATAGAGCTTAGCCCTGGAAAGTTAGTCATAGCAATTATAATCAATTATGTATAAAAGGAGATGAGTGCTGTCAAGAAGCAGAATTTTAAAAGCAAAGGTGGGTATTCTTCAATACCTATACTTCAGGTTGAGGTAAGAAAACACCAAAGTATAAATTAATGAAAGATGGCTCAGACTTGCCATTAAGTGAGACTTCTATCTGAAACACTCCTTTACCTTTTTATGATAAAATGAGATATTTATATGATAAAATGTGATCTTCCATGCTGGGGAGATGTGAGGAAGTGAGCTTAAGCAGCACTAGTAGTATGTGTACAATGGAGTAATTTAAATATTATACCTCTTAAACATACATTCTAATTTTTATAGGTCTATTTTTTTTGTATAAAAAAACCACTTCTTGCCTACTTTGTAAGTTGTTAGATTCACAAAGAGCATAAAACATAAACATAACACAGGCACATATACCAGTGCATGCTTCCTATTCCCCTCACTTCCCTGATAGTAAATCTAGAGCAGAGTGATAATAAGAAGTACTTTGAAATGCAAACACCATGCAAGTGCGAGGCAGTTTTTTCTTTCCCTGGAAGGGCTGAGAAGTCATATTAAAAATCAGGAAGCTTATAAGATAAGCAAGGCAGATGATTCCAAGTCACATTCAGGGGACAAAGCACCCCAGCTCAGATGTTTTCAAAAACAGTTATGCCTGTGCTCTAAAAGGGTGTTTTAATGACACACTTTGTTATCAAAAACTTCATTCAGAGTAGAATTGTGTTGCATGATTGGATTTCTCCTCTCCCATCTCACTTTGGGTGAATGGGCTGAATTTACTTAGAGAGTCTAATTCTCTGCAGGGTGGTTCTCCCAAGCAGAGGGCTTTAGCACGCTTAGAGAAGCTGTGTGGCCAGTGTTTGAAAGCTCAGATTCTGGTGTCACACTGCTTGAGTTCAAATTTCACTCTGTCACTTTTTAGTCTCTCAGAGACAAGGGCGTTACTTACTCTTCTGTGCCTCAGATTCCTCAAATGAGGGTAAAAATGGATTCTACCTTACAGCACTGTTAGAAGGAACAAATGACTTAATATATGTGAAGGACTTAAAACCATAAGTAACACTTAGAACGCATTTACCTACCTAAGCACACATGCTTACACACACACACACACACACACACACACACACCCATGCACATGTTACGTCTGTGAGCTACTGTGATGCTACTAGTTGAGAAGCTTCATATCTCCAGAGGCGATTTATATATCTGAAACCTGAAACAGTGGCCTAACAAAGAGATATGTGTTCTTGAGAATACAGTAGTTCCCCTTGGTGTTTTCAGCTACTCGAGGTCAACCACAGTCCAGATGATCCTCCTTTTGATGTATCATCTGAAGATCAGTAGTAGCCTAGCACTGTGTCCCAACGCCTGTGTCATTCAATTCACTTCATCTCATCATGCAGACATTTTCTCACCTCACATCTTCACAAGACGAATGGTGAGTACAGTACAAGGTATTTTGTGAGCGCGCGAGAGAGACCACATTCATGTAACTTTTATTATGGTATACTGATGTACTTGTTCTAATAGTTAGTAGTTATTGTGGTAATCTTTTACTGTGCCTAATGTATACATTAAACTTTGTCATAAATATACATACATACATACACACACACACACACACACACACACACGAAAAAGCACAAAATATATAGGGTTTGGTACGATCTGCAGTTTTAGGCATCCACTGACCTTCTTGAATCTTATATTCCATGGATAGGAGGGGAGAACTACTGTGTCTAGAGAACACAGAATACATCTAAGTTACTACCATTTCCCCCAGTTTGCTGTAAGTCTGGTCCAGTGCCAAGGAGAGCCAAACTTTATCATTATCTCAGGCTGAAATTGTTCAAAGTAGCTTTGTTCCCTATGACTTTCTAACCTAGGTATCACTGTACTGAGATAATTGGAAAAGTATAGGCTACATTTCACATGATGGACAGAATTTTGCCTGCTTATGTGTCACTTTCAGAATCTTAAAGGCATTCAGAGACAAAGATGATATTTTATCAGACAAATACTGATCATTTCATTGTACTTAAAGATTTTTATGAAATCCAATCTCACTACTTTCTATCACAACTTTTTTGAATGCTGGACAAACATTTATTGAGAACCAGTTAAGAGCCAATCACTCTGATAGATAATTAAAGTACACAGATGAAAAACATGCTCCCCAGCTTCTCTGGTATGTCAATATAGTAGTAATATAGTGGGGTAACTCCAGAAGAGTGTTACACTGTATGCTGTAATACCAAGCCCACGATGCCTGAAAAATAAAAGTCTATCCCCACATTAGTTTACATACTTGGATTATACAAGTTGAATATTGATCAACAGAACACTTTTTAAAGTAGAGTGATTCTTAATAATGGACTCTATAAAATTTATGGTATTATTCAAAGTATATGGAAAACGAGTTGTCAAATTTATGTTTAAAGGATTTTTTTATTATTTAGTCATACATGTTAACAATTATCAATTAATTTAAATATTCATTGAACTCAAATTTAAAACTAAACTTTAGATTCCTAAAATTGGCTTTCATGTGATGAATAGCAACTTAATCTTTTTATATTTAGAAATTTGAATTTCAGAAGACTGTAATTATAACATATCTTCATTCTCTTGCCATATGCAGTTCTAGATAGGAAGAAAATATTTGATCTTGAGATGTTTCTGATTTATTTTAGTTTATATACTATGCAATCTCACACATCTTGCAATTTTTAAAATGCCAGTCTGCTATAGAAAGTCTTATTTATTTTTTGAAAAGCTATTATATACATTTTCAAAAGCTAGTATATGTATTTGTACAAAATTAAAAATTTTGAAAGAATAACTACTAAATTTTATTTCCTTCTCTGCCCTCACAGCTCAGGGGCTCTTTGCAGAAAGAATCGCTGTTGCCAGTTTGTTGGTCATCATTTTATAAATTATCTATAAATTTAAACACACACACTTAATTTTTAAACATAGCTGATAATATATTACATGCATGGTTCTGTACCCTGCTTTTCCACTGAATACAATTTGGAAATCTGTCCGTAAGTTAAAGTATATTAGAAGTGCCTTATTCATTTAAAGGTTTTCAGTGTCACTTTAGAATGACCCCTGGTAACTCACGTCTTGTGTGATCCATTGTTCTTGAGTGTAGGCAGAAATGGCTTCCAACCAAAAGAATATAGAAAAGTGATGAGATGACACTACCTTGATTAGATGCTTTATGGCAAAGGTGAAGGGATGTCATTCCCCTGATTACTTTGTTTTGTATAAGAGTCGGTCTTGGAAAACTAGAACTGGAGTCCCCTTTCCGGCTTTGAAGAAGCTGTGATGCTATGAGAGGCCCATGGGGAAGGCAAATGGTAAGGACCTGGGTGCAGTCCTAAGAGCTGAGAGAACTCCTTGCCAGCAGGTAGCAAGAAAAAGAAGACCTCACTCAAGTGGCTGCAAAAAAAGAAAAAAAATAAATGACTTTTGCTTATGCCCAGATATGCTTGGGATCAGTTCTTCCCTATCAAGCATCCAGGTAAAAATATAGTCTGACCAACATTTTACAGTCTTATGGGACCCTGAGCAGAGAATCCCACAAAGCCACGCCTGGATCTTGGCTCACAAAAACTGTGAGAAAATAAATATGCATTTGTTTAAGCCACTATGTTGACTTAAATTTTTACACAGCAACAGAAAACCAATACACTTGTATGGTTATAAGGATATGCCATTATCGATCGATTGATGGATGTCTTTTTAATCTCAAGGGCAGGTACAGAATTGAATTAACAAAACTCATTTTGTGAAATGCTGCAATTATAGGTTCAAGGTGCTTTTCCTTTTATACTTATTTGGTTACTTTCTTTTAACCATAATTCTCACTCACATTCTCCTCCCACGAATAGGCAGCCATTTTAAACGAGTTTGATGAGTATCTCTTTGTGTTGGATTTTTATTTCTGACAATTATGTACATTATTTGAAATTTGCCTAGACATTACTGAGATATAGACCTAACCTTTTCCTCTTAGTGAGCATTATATTTGTATGATTGATGCATATTGCTGTATCAGCCTCTATTTAGTTGTTTCTCACTTGAGTAGAATTCCATGGTGTCCTTATACCACATTCTTTTCTGTTTCCTCAGTGATGGATCTAGAGTGTCTCATGCTTCTCACTGCTATGGACCCCCTTATAGATGGACATTTATGTTTCCACGTGAGAATTTCTCTAGGTATATACCCAGGAGTATAGGGACATAGGACTTTTTGATTTATCTAAATTTTACAGACTAATCTTCAGAAGGAGAGTGGTGCCATTCTGTACAATATACTCTGACCAGCAGTACAGAGGGTTCCTACTTTCCTAGAGCTCTGTCGTAACTTAATTCATGAAATCTTACAATCTAGTTGACACAGAATGGGGCTCACAATTGTTTTAACCCCATTTCCTTAACTTCCAATGAGTTTCAGCACAACTCCACTTCCTTATTCACCACTTGCACTTATCTATGTTTTACGAGCCTATCCCTAATATTTGCTCAAATTCTGCTGTTTTTCTCTTAATGTGCATAGATTATATAAGCATACTGTAGATACTGGTGGAGTAAAGGGAAATGAACTTCCTAATTTACTGTATCTCATACCAAAAAGAAACTTAACTAGGAAGAATTGTTATAAGAGATTAGCAAATGGTGATGAACAACTGATACTGCTTCGTCGAATGATTTTTTACTCACATTCCCATACCACATTGTCTTGCTTTCTATAGATACATAGTAAGGAATGATAGCTTTGTCTTTTTGAAATTTGTCTTGACTATTGAAAGTCTCTCATTTCCACTACATTCAACTAGTTTTCAAACGCACACTCACAAAAACTCTATTAGATTTTTTTTGGGGGGGGGTGTTGTTGAATTTGTAGGTTAATCACAAGGAAATTGGTAACTTACAAATATATAAACAAGGTATATGTTTCCATTTATTTAAAGCCACTTTAATTTCTATCAGTAATATTTTGTAGCTTTAATCAAGAAGTCTTATACATTTCTGGTAGGTTTATTCCTAAGGATTTGATATTCTTTAAAATGTTTGGTATGTATGGTGACCAACATAACATAATAAAAAAATTTTTAAAAATCACGTTATTTCTTAGGTTTGTTTTTGAATTGTTTGTTGTGAATGTATAGAAATACAATGTATTCTGTATTGCCAAGACATCCAATAACCAGGCTAAATTTGCTTATTATTGCTAATGGTTGATAGGTTCTTCTGGACTTTCTAAATACATAATCATACCATCTGCAGAAATTAAAATTTTATTTAAAAAAATTCCATACTTTCAATTTTTTTGTTGGTTGCACTGCCTAATGCAACCTAGTATAATGGTGGATAAAAGTTATTATGGACATTCTTGCTTATTCCTGACTTAGAAAGGAAACATTAAATATAATATTAGCTACTGTTTTTTAGTAGATGCCTTATAACAGATTAAGAAAAAAAATCCTTTCTGCTACTCTCAGTTTCTCAAGTTTTTATTTTTAATCAAGTAAGTGTTACATTTTATTAAATATGTTTTCTGCATCCATAGACATGATTGTTATTCTTTTTATTCTGTTGATAGTGTAAACTGTATTGGTTAATTCTGAATGTTAAACTAAGTTTTAAATCCTCGAATAAATCCCATTTACTCAAGATGAATTATTCCTGTTTATATATTGCTGGATTCAGTTTGCAAATATTATGTTTGGTACTTGTGTCATGCTCATGAGAGATATTGGTCTGTCCAATTTCTTTGTTGTAATCAGGCATTAACTTCAAGGTTATGATAATTTCATACAATTAATTGGGAATTATTTCCTCTTCCTCTACTTTCTGAAAGAAGTCATTTGAGATTGGTATAACTTTTCTTTTTCTTCTTTAAATGTTTGAAAGAACTTACCAGTTATACTATATGAGTCTGAAGTTTTCTTTGTGTAAAGATTTTTAGCTACAGATTTAATTTTCTTACCAAATATAGGAGTATTTCACTTTTTGTGACAAACTTGGAAATTTGTGTTTTCAAGGAATTTGTTCATATTGTCCCTGTTATCGAATTTATTAAAATAAATATGTTTATTATTAAAACTGTCTTATTGATTTCTTAGTATCTTGCAGGATCTGTGCTGACATCCCTTGTCAAACATGATACTGGTTAATCAATACCAGATAGTTGGAAAATCAAGAATTTGTTTAAAAAATATTTAATGAATACTTAATATGGACCCAATGATATTCTAGACACTGAGAATTCAGTAGTCAGAAAATCAGACAAAAATCCTTCCCAATTAGGTTTATGTTCTAATGAGCTTACATTAAAATCTAAATGTAAATTTGCTTTATTTACAAAAATCTGAAATTTCTTATTGTTTGACAATTTCTTGTTTTCCTTTCAGTATGGAAAATGAACTTAACTAATATTTTTTTAAAGATTATTTATTTATTTATTTATTTGACAGACAGAGATCACAAATAGGCAGAGAGGCAGGCAGAGAGAAAAGGGGGGAAAACAGGCTCCCTCTTGAGCGAGAGCCCAATGCGGGGTTCCATCCCAGGACCCCAGGATCATGACCTGAGCTGAAGGCAGAGGCTTTAACCTACTGAGTCACCCAGGTACTCCATGAACTGAACTAATATTAAAAAAATCCATTTTTTCCCATCTCATGATTTATAGTTTGAGACCAGATCTCTCTTTGTAGATATTCAGGTTCATATGTATTTATTACGGTCAATTGCTGTTCCAGCCTTCTGTCAGTGTTTGGGCAGAGCATGTGACTGAAGAGAATCCCTCAGAGGGGAGAAGAATTTGGTAGCCCTTCTTTCTCCGTGAAGTTTATTTTGCTGGGTCAGCCCAATGTAGCATGAGGATGCGTGATGATGAGCTAACAAGTTTGCCTAAATGGTGTGAAAATAAATATGTTTTCTGCCTGACCTGGTGATACCTCAAAACTTTATGATCTGTGTGTTCAGTGATGCCAAGCATGGGCTTCTGCAGTCATGACACTTGCCCTAGGTGATTCACTCCCCAGGTTTCCTTCAGTTCCAGAGAAAGGCTGTCACGTTCAACCTTGGCTCCTACCAGCAGTTCACTCTGTGAAATCTTTTGAGTGTCATTTAATTCGGTAAATTTCCTATGTTGTTCTTCTTCCAGCGTGTGTCCCTAATAGACTCCATGTCTTCTGCACTGCATAATGCAAACTTCCAAGAACAACTTTTTGTTCCTGCCCTAAGTCTCAGGATTCAGGGTACGGCTTCTATCCCCGCCCTCTTCAGACAATACCTAAGCACAGCACAAGATCCTGTGAGACACCTCTTTATTCTCCAGCCATTCAGAAATTCCAAGCAAGAGGGTTCCCAGGCCTCAGGAAGACTCCCAAACTTCCAAGAACATTCTTTAGAGCCTTCATCTTTATTGGGAGAACTATTCATCAAAGCTCTTCTCCACAATAGGTTATGGGAAAAAGAAGAATGTTCCTATCTATAGTTAATCTTTGAAAAATCTTCTTTCTCAAAGTGCTTCTTTCATATAGTTTGCTTTGTATAGTGCTACAAGAGAGGCAAAATAAGCAAATTTATCCTACTTACTTGAATGATTATGTCCCACACTAGAATCTAGCTTAGTAGAGCTTATTTTCATGTAATTTAGTGTGTCTCCTCTTAAAAGTCAAAGTAGGAAACGCATTACAAGAAAAGAAAGTGAAACTGAGTTTAAGCTCCCAAGGCATTGCTACAAGTAAATACATTATATACTATTCCATTTCAAAGAGTTAAGAGTTAATATGAGCAGATCATGTTCAAAAAGTAAATCAAAAACAGGGTCAGGGTTCAGGTTAAGAAGCAGAAAGCAGTAAGAAAATGAGGTCATGAGCTGGGGAGTTCTTCAGGAGTTAAATACCCGCTGTTCTGTCTTCAGCGGAGGGCTAAGGGACAGGTCAACCTGCCTTGGAATGGGAAGTGATCCTTTTAAAACATGAAAGCTATTATTTCCTCAGTGGCTGAAAAATTTGAAAAATGCTTGGACCAAATTTGGACATTGGTAAAATGAAAACTACAATATAGACACCACACATAAAAAAGGGGAGAAAAATCAGGGCCAGACATAAGTATGAATTAAGTGACCGGATGAAAATATTCTGCATATAAAGTTCTCTATTTTGTACCAAGAAAGAGGAAAGAGTGTGGGGAAGGATAGGATCTGGAATAGAAGACATAAGGTAAATTCTCAGATTGCTACTCTAAGAGGCCATGGGGGTTTGGGGCTTGTAATTTATTCTCTCTAGGCTTTGTTTCCCCCACAAGTAAGAGGAGAGGTAAACAAAGCACCTATGTTACAAGCTCATGTAAGAAATGACATAATTGCTAACACAGTTACTAGTTACTGTCAGCCTCTTAATTTGTTCTTGGATTTTTTAATTTAATATCTTTAATTAAAGATAACGGATATATGATTCTACTGCTGTAGAGAGACAAAGGTTTGACAAAATAGGTAACATTTTTCATGGCCTGTAACCACTGGAAAGAATGACATGTCCATGGGTAGATAGTGGCAGAGTGTTGGTTTATGAGCTCCTGGGGAGCTTCCCAAGTGTAATCTGAACGTGCCCCACCCTAGGTGGAGAGCAAGGAGAGAAAGAAGAAAGGGGCAAGCTACTCTAGGTTGGTAGGTGACAGATTTATTAAGCAACAGAACTTATGCAGGGGGCTTGCCTTAGGTCACCATAAGACAAGTAGGTCTTCACACCTATCTGTCAAATCTAAAACATTTACATAGACTCCTTAACTACATTTACCCACATACACCAATCCTGGCCGGTTAGCTCAGTTGGTTAGAGCGCGGTGCTGATACCCACATACACCATCCCGACTGTCTCAGCGTAGCATCGCTCTCTCAAGGCTATGACCTTGGAGCAGCCTCTGGTGGTGGGAAGTCAAGCAGAATTCACATTCCAAGGACAGTGAAGGTAATAAGGATCCTCTGATTATTGAGATCCAGCTCAGCATCAACTGGTGGTTACGTTCCCTGGACGACCTCCTGCAATGCATTGTCAACAAGTTAATGTCTTTCTGCAAGGCCCTTCTTAACGTTTATTCCAAAACTTCTCAATACAACTTCTTTAAAGAAGTGTTTATTTTTTTCCATTCAATTATTTATTCAATTGTAAACTCTAGTTTTTCTCAAACCACACCAGCTGTACATATAAAATAAGATCACTTTTGCCATTATCCGTCCCACTTCCTGGGTTGTGGATATTTCATTCTTCTAGTAGTTTCCTTTCTCCACATAGTTTTTGGAAACCCCAAAAGGATGCTTACATCTTCCACAAATCTGTCTTGGTACTTGATTTTTAATTCCCCAAGGTATTCTAGTAATAGTTCTAGAAATATAAACATTACCTTCAGTTTTGTTAAAAACTCTTCCAGGCAACACTGTTTCTGCTTAATGATATATAAATATATATATATTTTTTTACATATAATTTTTTTTTTTTTTTGCTTACCAGTATTTTTAAATTGAGTCATACTTATTGTCTCCTGTGCCAATAAGATCAGGTTTGTTTTTGTTGTTTTTTTTAATTTACTGATTGGTTATAAAGTTTAAAAAGACAAAACCAAGGGGTGCCTGGGTGGCTCAGTCAGTTAAGCCTCTGCCTTCGGCTCAGGTCATGGTCTCAGGGTCCTGGGATCAAGCCCCGCATCGGGCTCTCTGCTCAGCAGGGAGCCTGCTTCCCTTCCTCTCTCTCTGCCTGCTTCACTGCCTACTTGTGATTTCTGTCTGTCAAATAAATAAATAAAATTTTAAAAAAGTCTCTTTAAAACAAACAAACAAACAAACAGCCCCAAGGACCAATCTGAAATCTGCTCTCAGATAAAACCAAGATCAGAGATTATTGAGCTCCCCTGTGGTCTGGTCTTGAGACCACAGCTATGCTGAAAATCTATCATCTTTCAGTTCAGAAGGAAATACCTTTTTCTTTTGACAAAGTAAACATTTTCTGTTATTTTGCAGAACAGTGACATTTTTCTACAGAAGTATATATTTTGCCTTACTTAAGATGAAGCAGAAAACTACTTATGTCTTCAGAGTTAGCACTGTCTTAACTATCAAATATTTGGAAAAATTTGTGTGCAGTCTCAGAATACCATGGCTCAATAATCATTGGTACCAATCTCCTCTTACACCCTGAAATCATGGACTCAAATTGCTAGCATAAGAGATTCTGAATCTGCCTCCTACTCTTTAGGTGTTCACACATTAGTTAGAAAGAAAGAAATGAGCATGGGTGAAAGCAGGACTGCAAGTGGCCTCTAGAATGGACCAGGCAGTTGATGCTTAGAGGAAACATTAACCATTCTTGGAGGTCTCAGGAATAAAATCTACCCCCCGAAAAGTTGTACTTTTTGAAAGATGTGGGATTACTTAGCCAAGGAGAACAAGGCAGCTCAAACTAGCGGAATATCTTGAATAAAATTACAAAGTATATGTTGTAATGTGTGATGGGAGAAAATGATAATTTAATATAAAATTGAGTATGTGGAAAATATGGTAGGAAGTGGTGCTATAGGGTAAAAAGTGAAGGCTCTTCTAAATTATGCTCTAAATTCAACCACAGTCTGCTTGGGATCAAATTTTACACTCTCACTATTTTCCTCCACCATAATCAATTATATTTAATGAGAATGGACAACAATTTTTTTTCTTACATTGATCACAATAGATAAGGGAGGAAAGATCACCTTGGACCTGTAAGAAATGATATCTATTATTTTTATTAGTTTTATGTTTAAAAGTATTATAAAAGGGACGCCTGGGTGGCTCAGTTGGTTAAGCAGCTGCCTTCGGCTCAGGTCATGATCCCAGCGTCCTGGGATCGAGTCCCACATCGGGCTCCTTGCTTGGCGGGGAGCCTGCTTCTCCCTCTGCCTCTGCCTGCCATTCTGTCTGCCTGTGCTCGCTCTCTCTCCCTCTCTCTCTCTGACAAATAAATAAAATATTTAAAAAAAAAGTATTATAAAATATTTGAGACATTTGTAGGAATATAAAAATAATGTAGCAGATGAATAGTATAAGAAATATGATATTACAAACATAATATAATTTAAACTACTGCTTTATTCCTCCTTGGTAGCATTTCCTTTACTCTTCACTCAAAAGTAATAGCTAATTTCACTGAGTTAAAATTTGACATTTTTTCTTCAAATATTTATAGATTCTTCCTCATATGTATACACAAACATATACGCATGTGTAGATGAATACATACATATATGATATGTACAAATATAATTGCATGCAAGAGTTGAATGTATTTTAAAGTTTTAAGCTATGTAAGTATTCTTCTGCAATTCACTTCTTGATTTTCCTCAATATTTTATTTGTGTGATTCATCAATTCAGATGAATGAATACCTATAGCATTATGTTATTCATTTTCATTGTTGTATAGTATTCTATGGTTGATTATTACATGCAAGATCTCCATTCTCCTGCTGGAAACTTATGTTGCTTCCAATTGTTTGCTGCAATTAACAATGCTGCTATGAATATTCTTATGGATATATTTTTGCTCATATGTGCATGTTTTGTTACATTCTATCAAAACTTATGAATGATGTGTAAAACAGGATTTTTAAAATATCAAGTGTACTCTATTGCTAGAATACGAAGACCAATATTTTTTCTTATAGTTGTATAGATATATATTCCTATGATCTCAGAAACTGAAAACAAAGGGCTAAACAAATTGCACAACAGTCTACAAAGCTGTCAGAGGTTACAATCAAACTTCTATATTTACTTTATTGAGTAAAACAAGTTACATGTCCATTCTCCAAGGGTGCCTGAGGATTTACCTTTACTTCAAGGTTACCTTTATTTCCAGGATCATTACTTACAATATTCTTTATCAGGCTTTTCCTGTTCTATATTTAATGAAGTCTAAAGACACTTAAATGTTTATTATTTCAAGAGTGGTTGTTTCATGTATAATGCAGTCTCACGACCCTTATCAAAATCACTCTAGTGGATTATAAATTATACATTTTAGGGTCTATAAAACCTAAGAGGATCCAGTTATCAGGCTTTTTATTGTTAAAATATTTTTATAATATCTTTCTAGATATAACTAGCCTTTAACTGTTATGATGACCATCCAAAATACCTCCCTTGACTAGTAACAATTGAATCCTGAATTCTTTTTCTACATAATTTTATGAGAACAGGGTGAAATATCACCGGGATCTTCTTCAAATATCTACCATAGGAGATAATTTGACACATGCCACATTTTGGGAAGCATTAATCTTTTCTTTCATATCCCAGAGGGAAAATAGCTAATGAAAATATTGTGACTAACCTTATCCAAAATGCTCTAGTTTGATTTTCATACACACACAGCTAAACCATAGATAGTGAAGCATTTAACGTAGAATTAACTAAATCAAATTTACCAGATATTTACTGTGTTATTTCTTTATGCAACACTCTATTCTAGGAACTCAGGATACAGGGAATAATACAATGAAGTCTGGTCACATAGGGTTTATATGCTATACTATTGCATTTTGCAACACCATGTACTCTTAGACAGTATCCTAGCATTCTGCCTTATGTAGCATTATATAATTTTTAGAGGATACATTTCTTAGCATAAATAATAGTATATTTGAGGGCAAATTCTTTTCAGAAATGTTTCTACAAAATTTATATTCTACAAATGCTTTAAAATATGATAATGGCTGATAAAAAGGAAAAATGCTGATAATAAATAAGACAATAGATGACCTAAAAACGAGAGACAATATACAAATTTAATTACACAAAATCTTAGAGATTCCAAAACTGTATACAAATATACAACTCAGAGAGAATGCAGGTGCCACAGAACTTTGTTTAATATGGTGTAGTTGCTGTGAAAAACGGGATGGTAGTTTCTCAGAAAATTAAACATATAATGTCAATATGACTCAGTAATTACAATTTTAGGTATATAACCAAAATAATTGAAAGCAAAGAGCCAAGCAGAGATTTGCATGCTCATGTTTGTAGGAACATTATTCACAATGGTCAAAATGTGAAAGAAACCCAAGTGTTAATTGAAGAATGAAAGGGTAAACAGAATGGTGTACATACAAAATGGGATATCAACAAGTGTTAAATAGGAATGAAATTCTAAAACATACTTCAACATGGATGAACCTTGAAGAGATTAGGCTGAGTGAAATAAACCAGACTTAACAGAACACGTGTTACATGATCATATTACATGACGTACCTAGAATTGTCAAATTCACAGAGACAGAAAATAGAATGGTAGTTGCCAGAGGCTGGCAAGGAAGGAAGTTGGGGAGCAATTGTTTAAAGAATATAGTTTTTCAGTTTAGGAGCTTGTTAGTGGTGATGATTGCACAATTTTGGGAATACACTGATTGTCACCGAACTGAACAGTTAAAAATAGAGTGAAGGGAAAGCAAGAATCCACAGACAGTTATGATCAAAGGGCAGAAGTGAAAAGAGGTTGGAAGGCAAAGGGGACTCAAAGGAGGTGGTTTGGTTTTAATAGGAAGAGAGCTAGGGCATGTTTGGAATATCCAGATTACAGATAGAGAGTAACAAGAAAGAGAACCAGCAGTAACTATGGGAGCAGAGTTTGGTTGGGAGAGGGGCAGGAACTCTAAACACTATTATTTTGGTAAGCATGAAAAGGTTATAAACCTGTAAAGAAAACAAGGCAGCAATAAGTAATTAATAAGAAAGTCCAGAGAATGTACCTCTAAGGGTGAAAGACTGACATAGTCAGAGGTGACAGAGGAATTTCTGGGGGATTGTCCTGTTTCTTGATCTCAGTGTTAGTGTGTTTTTATAATTATTATAATTATTCACTAAATTTCATATTTAGGCATTGTGTGTTCTATTCCATACTATCAAAAGTAATAAATAAATAAATAAATACACACACACACACACACACACACACACACACACGCGAAGACTAATATCCCTAATGGATGTAGAGTACTTACAGATTACTGCGGAAAAAATAGACTGCCTTGTTTTTTTTTAATTTTTAATAGGCAGATTATGCAAAAAGCTAATTCATAAAAGAAGAAATACAGCTGGTCACTAAACATACAGTGTGATATTCGACCTCACAGATCACTTCAAAAACTAACTGGAACTCAAACAAAATCTTAAGAAAACAAAATGAGAAGAAAAAAACTTTATGGATCTGGCATAAATTTTTAAAAAGATGGATACTCTCCCCGGCTGGTGAAAATGTCGGCACAGAGGTATTTTCTTTAAATGGTCGGTGGGGACTCTATTCTGATTAAATATGGGTGAAATGTGTGATCAAGCAATTGCACTTACAGGAATCTGTTCTTCAGTAATTAGGCAATTATCTCACAAATGTACTGGGCTTTTCACCACAGAATTATTATGTAGGAAGACAAATGGCAACAGAAAGAAAACAACCTAAATATCCAAAATTAGGAAACTGGTTAAGTAAATTATGGTATGCTCATGTCATGGTATGTCACAGAACCACGAGATAAAAATGCCCTCGTATACTGACAGGAAAACAGGTCTGTGGTATAGTAAGTAGAAAACCTTTGTAAGGTCTAATTTCACTTCCATTAAAAAACAATAACAACAACAACATAGTGTGTGTGTCTGTGCACTCCTTTGTGCATGCAATGAAAAGACAAAGATAGGAAAAATGTATCATGAAGACACAGAAAAATACTAATGTTTTTATTTTTAAGAGACATGATTGGGGGTGGAAGACTAATTTTTACTTTAAATCTCTCTCTCTCTCTCTCTCTCTCCCTCTCTTTCTCTCTCTTTACTTATCACCGATATACATTAATTAAGAGGTTTATTGATGAATTTGTTTTCTTTTTTTGCTTAATGTATTTCAAATATTTGAAAACAGAAAAGTTGAGAAGAAGCTGTGTATTTAAACACTGTGTTAAGTGTTCTCTTTCCTATCATGTTAATTTGAGAAACCAGCATCACAGTTTTATAGATTTCTATTACTAAATTTTAATTCAAATATGCTATTTTCCTAATGCTTTTTATATTGCTTTCATTTTCTTCTGAAATTAAACATAAGAATCCAAAGTTCTTCCTCAATTCTTTTTTTTTTAAAGTCTGCAGTTAATTTTAATACCCGAGATAAAGAAGATCTCACTAAATTAGGTAGCTATGTTTAAGGGGCTGAGAGAATTGCAGACCTAATTCTATTAAGGAAGTAAATAATCTATTTGCAAACCCTTATCTTGAGTTCTCTCTGGAAAAGGCTAATTTTACTGGTTGTCTGGGTGCTGATGACAAATAAAAATTTTTAAATAACATAATAAAAAATGACCAAATCAAGCATTGCCATCAGAGGTGACAGGCAATTTACCTCTGAGAATACTGTGATGATAAAATTTTTGCTGTGCTATGTCTTAAGTGCTTCCTTGAATTATAAAAATATAATTACATTTTAGAGACCTGATTTTTAAACCACCCACTGATTATTTATCTGAGGATACTGCCATTTTCAAAATTTCTTTTAAGCTTGCCTATATTCATGATTAAATCACCCATTCTGATGATCAACTTAGCAAAACATGAAACTGATATGATTACTAAATCAAATTAACTATTCTGAGGGTTGCTTTCATCTGCTGGCTTTCCTTTCAGGTTATTGAAGTGTTACTTAGTCTCAGATATGTAATGTGGCCTGATTTTATGAATGCAGCTTAAAGTATTTCTGAACATATTTGAAAGACAGTAGAACTAGAAAAATGTGGTTCAATGAGAAATCCTAAGTGTGGTGACTTAGTCACATATAAATTTGGTTAGACTGAACTTCATTGTCCAGAATTTCCTTTACACTAAGTTTCCAATTAAGGTAGACCAGGAAAGGGATTTTTTGAGAGATTTAGAGAGAGGGGAAGCAGCATTTTGTATCTCATATGTTTGTCACTAATCCATTGATTCACCTTCTTGGTGGTGGCTGGACCTATTACCACTCAAACTTGCCCCTTAGTGTATTTGACACCTGTGTGCTTATCTCAATGATAAGGAGTCTCAGCTTAGGCAGGATGCCTGTACAACCAGAGTCAGAGTAGGAATACTGAAATGGTTTCAATCTGTTCCAGTGGGTGTCAGAACATTTTTGTAGGTTTCCACTTTCCCTTGCTCTCCCCAACTTTATATCCATCTTCCCTTTTCAACTATTGTCTTGGAGACTTCAAGCTTCATCTTCAGACACCAAGGCAACAGTTTTGCAGAGACTGCTCAACCAGCTCACACAATTTGGTGAGGTCAAATCCCTCTAATAAATAATAAATCTGAAGATAGAAGATAATAGGGAGATAGATAAATCAATCTCCTTATGGTTCTCGCTTCTTTGAATGAATCTTAACAAATACACTATGACATGGACTTAAATACTTTTAGTTGAATTTCAATTTTTCACCAGAAAAATTATTTTAATATATTTGAGTTATTATGAAAATTTAATTTTAAAGTAGGCAAAATTAATTAATACCTGTCTTATTAGGTACTAAATGAATGCTAAGTAGCATTGAAAGTGTGTTGAAGAAAAGAAATATTCAAGAATAATAATGAAGTGAAAAATAAAACACGATGTCATTTTGTTCTGTTCCAAAAATATCTTCTCTATTGGCTGGGAAGAATGGCACAATTCCATTTCTGCCTGCAATTCTCACTCTTCCTCTCACTGTATTAAAGACGAAGGCACGGTATCTAAAAGTTCAATGCCAGTATTATTCAGTGATTGCTCCTGTAACCCTATCCCATCAGTACAGATTAGTTTATCACATTAGGTAGTTAATAATTTGCAATATCAGAATGCTGACACTAAGAGTTTAGCAGACATGGCATACATTTCAGTGGGCCCGGAGCACGCAGATAACAAACCCCAGATGGTAGAGGTCAAGCTGCGGGCTCCCGGCCAGGAAGAACAGGCTCCTGGTGATGGCATAATTAGAGGGGTACGTGGGAACAGATACCCTGAGAGCTGGGAGTTGGAGTCACATCAGGGAACATTTCTTGAAATATCCAATGATAATTTGCAAATATTTTTTTAGCATTATTAAAATCCAAGAGTCCAGAACATGAAGAAAAATTTTTAAGGTTTGAGGGTATATTATACTACTAATAATTTGAAAAACCCATTTTATTTATTATAACTTTACTATGCTTATAAAGTTTATAGTCTGTGTTTTTAATAAGGCATGTGATAGTGTAATATAATAAAAATTAGCATATAAATGTATTATAAATAAAATTTATAATCAATATGCATATAATTAATTGAGAATGTGTTTTTTATATATTTTTTTTCCGGCAAATTTTGAATATACTAATTTAGAGTTTTTGATGAGACCTCTTATTTTCCTTTGATGATCTCTGTAGTCTCGACAAAACATTGCTCAGTAGTATATATGTGGATATGCAGTAAACACTGCTAATCAATAAATATATAAAAATGAATATTTTTTATATTAGTGTTATTAAAAAGCCTCCATATTATTAAAATAGTTGAATGTCACAGCAACAGTATTAGTAAAATACTAAAAGACTCTGGAATGACTTCAGGAGAAAAAGGATTTTTTTTTTCCTGTTTTGTTCACTAATGTATCCTAAATGCCTGGAACAGGGATTTAGGTGACAGAATCATTTGTTGTATGTTGCTGTTTCAGTCAAAGTGAGCAACATATTGTATTTTGATAATCAAACCACTTTTTTTTCTATTTTCTATATTCAACTCCAGTTATATCTTGATAAAGTGAAAAAAAAAAAAAAAGCAGTGACAATGAATTTAAGACAGCTAATTTGGCACACAGGGCAGTTTCTCCCCATCACTAAATTTGAGAATCATAAAAAACATTTTCAGAAAGCTAATAGATAACTAGTTTCAAATATAAAGTGAAGTTTTGGTGGAATAAGAACTCTAGGTTTAGAATATTGGGCTGGAGAAATTCTCAAAATATCTGGCACAAAGAATAAAGAGATGGGAAATATAAGAGAACAATGGACATATGGAAGATAAGAGTCAAATAATCTTGATTTTTTTTCATAGAAATGTGGGAGAGGAAGAGAGAAAATGTAATTATTTGAGAAGATAATCACAAAAGATTAACACAATTAAATAACTGGATATATAATAAATTTTCAAAATGAATGATAAGGAGCAAACTCAGAAACTACTACTTTCAGAGAAAAATAATGAAAATCACTTCCAAAGGAAAAAGACCCACTGACTACAGGCTTAATAGAAACAGTGGTTGTAGGAAGATAAGGAAGATAAAGGACCAGCATCTTCAAAGTGCTGAACCAAGAATTCTCAAGCCAGTCAAAGATCAGTTAGGAGTGAGAGGGGAAAAAAAAAATTCAGTCATACACGGACCCAAGAAATTTACCTCACTAAGAACTTTTCTCAAAAAAAAAAAAAAAAAACCACAAAGGCAAATAAATTAGTAACTCATTTTCATCAAAAAATACTGATTGCAAAAAATCACATTTTAAAATTACAATATTCAATTTGACTCCAGATGATTCAAACATGACAGATGAGATGAAACCCAAAGAGCAGAGAGAACGAAAATTGAAATAAAATGCTCTACAATTTTTGGGAAACCATAAGTTTAAAAATATTGGTTAACGTTTTATGCAAAACCACTAAAATAGAAATAGAATGCATAATTCTCAAACCGGTAGAATGAGTAGAAGAAAAAAGAAACTAAGAAAATGTAAGCTTATATAATTCTACATTTTATAGGGAAAAAATTCTCCCTTTAATTCTTTGAGCAATAGCTCTCCATTAGTAGCCTGTGTTCATAAAAGTCATGTATTTGCACGTTGAATAGACTAAAGCAAGAAATCTTCCGGCCCTCTCTGTGATGAGGGAAACCAGGTCCAATAACCTGGTCCACAGTCATACAGTGAAAATAATCCACAAAAGAGCAGCAAGAAGAAGATCAGGATTTAATATGAAAGAATGCAAATATCTTCAAAATACATTTATATCATTTCTGATAGGAGCATTTTAACTTAAAACATTATTTCTTCAACCTCCATCTCTCAAATGCATTCATATGACTTCGGTTGTCACAATTCATTGACCCACTCGATTGAATCCACTCCTGTCTAATATATATATATATATATATATATATATATATATATATATATAAAATGAAAACTCAAAACTAAAAATCTAAGATTTGTAATAATATGAAAAGAAGGTGGGAAAGGCATTTTTAAAAAGTGAGACAGATATGTTAGCATTTTTCTCAATATTTCTCATAATTCTAAATTTAGATCTATAGTAAACAATCCTATTCAATGTAATACTTTCAATGTTAACTTAAATATTTATGCAAAATGTTTATAGCCTTGAGCAAAACAATCTAAGAGCTACCATTTTAAATGCCCCAGGAAAAGATGATTTTAGGCATTTTAAATATTATGTTAAAACCATTTATATATTTCTAAATGTGTTTCTAGTTGGGCATTTTTCCAAATATACTAATTTGGCCTTTCTCAATGTCAAGAAATGAAGGGAAGATTAGTCTAAATAAGAGACTGTGGCATTAGAGTCAGTGTTTCAAATGCAGATGTAAAGTTTATTTGAGTCTGATAATAATGTCAGAAAAGACTTTAATGAGCTATTTAAAATGGGATATGGGTAATATGAAATATTCAGAATGTTAAAACTTGATCAATGGGAAATGCTGACATTAGCAAAACCATTTATTTATATTTAGAATATAATGGGGCAGGGATTTAGTTTTATTTATTTATTTTTTGTCATCTGCTTTATTTATCTGCTTTTGTGATCTTTGTTGTTGTTGTTATTTGCTTTATTTTTGTTAACTGTGCTACATATTTTTCTGGTTATCTTTTTAATTACTTGTAGTAATAAGGGCCAAGATATTCATAATAAGAGCTACTTTTTTGAGCACTTACCAGGTGCCAGGTACTCTGATAGGATTTCAGTTTTATGAACTCATTTAGAGCTCTACCATTGTCTTGATTTGTTTGAAGGGGAAGCATTGCACTCTACTGCCTCCTTACATGCATGAGAACAGCAACAAATACACTGGGGCAGGAAGTATGGGTTTGGGAGTCCTCATGGACCACTGGAGAGAATGTGGATGCTCCACTACACCCAGCTTAGGACGCTGCATTTTCTCCTGGGCAAATGTCTCAGAGGAATTCTCATAAGGTTTCAAGCAAGGCCTGCATGAAAGGATGCTCATTATAACATTATTTGAAGTGCCAGGTTTTACATATGACTATGTCCCAACATGAGGAAACTTTGTGGGTAAAATGTGATGGAATTTCACAGTGGAGCACAGCAGCTAGAAGAATAGGTGATAAAAACAAATATTTATAAGTCCTAAATGCATAATGTTAAATGGCAAAGACAAAATATATATCGAAAGACAATGCTAATAATAATAATAACCACAAGGAATACAAAATAAACACATTAAAAGAGTTGTCTGGTTAGAAATGCAAATGGGTGGGAGAATGAGGAAAGAGAGGATGAGTACCTAATTTTTAATTAAAAAAAAAAAGAATGGAGGGATTTTCAGGGATCAAGGAAGATAGAATGTCATACATGAAAAACATGTATTAATTCAGTGTTTTGTGTCTGAATTCTAACATGGATAAAAACATAAAATATAAATGAAATATTCTATTGCAAAATTATTGAATAACACTGTCTTTCAGTTCAGATAAAAATCAGAATTGGCTAGGAACCAAGATAACTGAAAGTAATATTTAGTTTTAGTGTAAGTTAAATTTGTGCAACCATTTTTGGAGTAGATTTTTATAAATGCACATTGTTTTTAGTATAACGATTTATCTTCAAAAATTTCGTAGTAAACAAATGATTGGAAAAGTAGCCAAAGACATATGTGTATGACTGTTTACTGAAATAGCCAGAGAAAGGACATTGACTGCTTTCATAAGTGTATTTAAAGATTATTAAAAAATAAGATAAATGAAAGTCAAATTATTGATTTATACATCATATGAAAGAAGGCAAAGCCCAACAACATAAATGCATTGCAAAAATTGGTAATTATATCACAAATTTTAAATAAGCATTCCACATTTGTTCTTCAGAATAGACCAGCATTATGAAAATTATTGTTTAATTAAGGCTAAACAGATTGCTTGCAGTATGCCTAATCTCTATCTCCAAATCTGTACCATATTTGCATCTCCTCTGTAACTATTAAACTAAAAAGTGTAAAATGCAATAAATTAATAAATGGTTATTTTATGAATGCATACCTATATACAATATGAACAAAGGCACTTGAAAAGGTGAAAGAAAATGATGCTTTCCTCTAGTAGAATTATATTTTGTTTTCTTTTTACTTTTCTGTATTCTCTAATTTTTTTCTGCAAAAAATACAACAATCTGTGTAATATAATGGGACATGCTCATTTTGATTTTGCCCGAGTATATGGGGGCTTATTTGCAGATAAGAGGTGGGGGCAAGACACAAACACACAGTTTACCAAATTTACCTAATTCAGCCTCTGAATTAGCCTACGAACTTTCTAAGTCAGAGGCTTATATTTGTGCCATTTTATAGGAACCACTATTTATTAAACAAATTCTTTCCAACAGTGATCAAATCTCAATCTTTCTCTCAGGATGGAGACAAATGGACAGCTGTCTTTTCTTCTGAGTAACAGACAAGTCAAATCAAATTGACTGCATGTGTTCATCAGTCAATCAATGTATTTAAGAGTCTATTGATCAAGAAAATCCAAAGCCCCTTTTCTCCTTCTTCTATATTGTTTTTCTCTAAGTTGTAGAAGAAATGGATTGAGAGAATCATTTGATTCATCAGGTTATAAAGATGTAGTTAAGTCAGTGGTAGCAGCTAAAGCAAAGGTAAGAAATGTGTATCAAGTCATAGGAAAGCTTAGTGATATTACTCAGTAAATATACTCAATAATATGTCTTTATTTAAATAAATCTTCTCATTTCTTCTAGAATGTAGATTTGCCTTTTTAAAGACATTTTACTATAAAATATTACAACACATAGAACAGTTTAAAGAATTTTACTGTGAAAGTCATATTCCTACCATTTAAATTCTATAAATAACATCATGCTTTTTTAGTTGTCTATCTATTGAGTACTCTAATAGCCATCACTCCTTTTTAGTTTTAGTTCATGTTAAGGTTATAGACACTATTACACTTCCATCCAAACATATTTTGATATGCATATTATCAACTGAAATTCATTTTTTACAATTTTTCCCATTTGGAGTTAATATCTCTTATTTCAAAGTTTGATTTTCTGCAAAAATAGTTGTCTCCTTGAAATTCAGGGATAAAGTGGCTAAGTTTTAACTTAAACATTTCTGAGCTAATGTTCCTAGAGGATTATTTAGGGACTATCCCAAGAGCAGATCCATTTTTGTCTTGTAATCCACGTAGGATAATTTAAAAAAAGAAGTCATCAGAAGGAACCACTTGCATTTTCCCGTCAAGAAGTCTGCAAACCTAGGTATGTTGCACTTGTCTTCTCTATTGCTTTTGTTAAAATGCAGCTTACTAGCATTTTGCAAGATGCGAGTGTTTGTTCTGCAGATTTTGATTTATTAACTGTGCGAAGAACAAGGCTATTTCATGAAATACCAAGAAATTTATGAAGAGAGGAGGGGATGAAACTGTTTTTGTGCTTAGAAGTTCTCAGTAGGGGAAGATTACAAAATACACAAAAATCCAAGATAAAATTTTGTGTTACCAAAAGAGATATTATTTGTTAGAGTGTGTATGCTTGTGTATAAATGGAGGTAGATAAGAGACTCTTAATCTCAGGAAACAAACTGAGGGTTGCTGGGAAGTGGGGCAGGGGGATAGGGATAGGGTGGCTGGGTTATGGACATTGGGCAATGTATGTGCTGTGCTGAGTGCTGTAAACTGTGTAAGCCAGATGATTCACAGACCTGTACCCCTAGGACAAATAATACATTAAATGTTAATTAAAAAAATAAATGGAGGTATGATAGACTACATAGTTTATGAACTTCCAAAGTACAGAAAAAGGAATATCTGATAAATTATGCAGCATCAGATTTTGCTGGCTTATATCTGGCCCATAGGCTCTTTGAAAGTTTTCATAGACAAAGTCAATGAAGAACAACTGGATATAATTAGAGATAATGATGATATGGAAACTCTGATGGTCATTATGAGGCCTATACCTACCATTTTTAAAAGATATTTTTCTTTAAATTTCCTTTTTTTTTTTTTTTTTTTTAGATTCCACAAATAAGAAAGATCACACAGTATTTGTCTTTTACTGTGTCACCTATTTCACTTAACACAATGGCCTTGAGGTCCATCCATGTTGTCACAAAGTAGTGTTCTTTCTTTGTGGCTAATAGTTCCATTGTATGTATGTGTATGTGAATGTGTATGTGAACATTATATATAAATATTTAATTTTTTGTCCATTTATCCATTGACGGACACTTAGATTGCTTCTTTATGTTGGTTATTATAAAAAATGTTGATACAAACATGATGGTGTAGGTATCTTTTGAGTTAGTGTTTTCATTTGCTTTGGATAAATACCCAGAAGTGAATTGCTGGATCATATGGTTGTTATATTTTTAATTTTTTGAAGAATTTCCATATTGGTTTCCATAATGATTGCAACGAATTACATTCTCACCAACAATGCTCCAGGATTCACTTTTCTCCACATTCTTGCCAACACTTGTTATTTCCTATCTTTTTATATGAGCCATTCTAAAAGGTGCAAGATGATTAAAAAAAAACAACAGAACTGAGGTTTTGATTTTCATGCCCCTGAAGGTTGATGATGTAGAGTATCTTTTCATCTTTTCATCTGTAAGTCTTTGGAAAAATGTCTATACAGATCCTCTGCTCATTTTTCAATCAATTGTTTAAGTTTTGCTATTAAGTTGAATGACTTCTTTACTTATTTTGCATGTTAGCCCCTTGTCAGATACATGATTTTCAAATATTATCTACTATTCAGTAAGCTACCTTTTCATTTTGCTGATGGTTTCCTTTGCTGTGCAGAAGCTTTCCAGTTTGATGTAGTCACACTTATTTTTGCATTTTTTTTTGCTTTTGTTTTTTTTTGCTTTTTGTGTCAGACTTAAAAAATTATCATCAAACTTATGTCAAAGAGCTTCCTGTCTATATTTTCTTCCAAGAGTTTCATGGTTTTAGGTCCTGCATTCAAATGTTTCATCCATTTTGAGTTAATGTGTGTGTGTGTGTGTGTGTGTGTGGTGCAAAATAGTGGTTTATTCTCATAAATGATAGGATATTTTCATATCATTCTTGATATGACATTCTATTCTATTGGTCTATGGGTCTGAATTTATGCCAATACCATACTGCTTTAATTACTATAGCTTTGTATTATAGTATAATGCCTTCATCTTTGTTCTTCTTTCCCAAGATTGCTTTGGTTATTTGGGGCCTATTATGGTTCCATAAAAATTTTAGGATTACTCATTCTATTTCTGTGAAAACTACTACTGGGCTTTTGATAGGGATGACATTGAATCTGCAGATTGCTTTAGATAGTATGGACATTCTAACAATAGTGATTCTTCTAATCCATGAGCATAGAGTATCTTTCCATTTATTTGCATTCTCCTAAATTTCTTAAATTAATGTCTTATGGTTTCAATATACATATATTTCATCTGTTTGGTTTGATTTATTCCTATGTATTTTATTCTTTTTGATGCAATTGTATATGGGATTATTTTCTTAATTTGTCTTTTATTTATTTAATTTTTATTTATTTATTATTAATTTTTCTTTATGAATGTTTATTAGTAGTGCATGGATTTTGTATCTTATAACATTACTAAATTTATTAGTTCTAAAAGTTTTTTCATGAGTCTTTAGTGTCTTCGATATATATTATCATGTCCACTGCAAAAAATAAGGTTTTAATTTTTCTGTTACAATTTGGATGCTTTTTATTTATCTATTTATTTTCTAATTGCTGTGACTAGGACTTGAATGAATAAACAGTGAATAAAATTGGTGAAAGTAGGCATCCTTGTTTTGTTCCTGATCCTAGAAGAAAGGCTTTCAACTTTCACCATTGAGTATAATGTTAGCTGTGAGCTTGTCGTTTATGGACTTTGCAATGTTGAGATACACTCCCTCCATCACTTTGTTGAGAATTTTTATCATAAATGGATCATGAATTTTGTCAAGTACTTTTTTGGGGGATTTATTGAGATGGTTACGTGATTTGTATCCTTCATCTTTTAACCTTTATCTCAGTCTCTATTTCATTTATATCCTTCCTTCTACTAACTTTGGGTTTTATTTATCCTTCTTTTAGTTTCTTGGGGTATAAAGTTATGTTGTTTGAGACTTCTTGGTTCTTAAAATAGGCATTGATCAACATAAACTTCTTAGATCTGCTTTTGTTGCATCCCACAAATTATGTTACATTACTATTTATGTTTTTGGGTATGTTTTGATATCTCCTTTGACCCATTAGTTATTTATCATTTATTGTTTATTGTTATGATTATGATTATATTATGGTTACTATATATTATTTATTTTCCATGTATTTGTGAGTTTTCCAATTTTATTTGTATAGTTAATTTCTAGTTGTACAGCATCATTGTAAGAAAAGATGTTTGATATGATTTCAATCCTATTAAATTTATTAATATTTGTTTTATGACCTAACATACCTTATCCTTGAAAATGTCCGTGTGCATTTGAGAAGACTGTCCATTTCATTGTTTTTGGATGGAATGTTCTGTATAACCCTTTAGGTTCATCTGGTCTAACATGTCACTTAAGGTTGATTGTTTCTTATGGCCTTCTTATCTGGATGATCTATCAATTCATGGAAGTAGGGTATTAAAGTTTCCTACTATTAATGTTATTATTGTTATTTCTCCCTTTGGGTCTGTTAATATTTTTTTATATATTTAGGTGTCCCTATATCAGGTGCATAAATATTTACAAACTTTATATTCTCTTTTTGGATTGATACTTTATAATTATTTAATGCCTATATTTTTATCTTATAGTCTTTAAAGTTTGTTTTCTGATGTAAGTACAGCTACTCCAGCTTTCTTTTGGTTTTCATTTGCATGTAATATCTTCTTGTATCCCTTCATTTTCAGTCTGTGTATATCCTTACATCTAAAGTTAGTCTTTAGCATATATAGGGGTCTTTTTTTTTTAATCCATTTTTTATTGGAAAATTTATGCCTTTTATATTTAAAGCTATTTTTGTCATCTTAAAATTGTTTTTTGGACATATTATACTTATTTCCTGTTTCTTCTTTTCTTATTCTCTTGCTTTGCAGTTTGGTGCTTTCTGTAGTGGGATGCTTATATTTGTTTCTCTTTATTTTTTGTACATTTCCTATAACTTTTTGTTTTGTGGTTATCATGAAGCTTACATATAACAGCTTATATCTATAACAGTCCATTTTTAAATTGATGGCAACTTAAATTTGATTTCATTCTAAAGGTCAACATTTTTACTCTCCCTTGCAACATTTTATGTTTTTGGTTTTTTTTTTAAAGAATTGTGTGACTTTTTTTTAAGATTTTATTTAATTATTTGACAGACAGAGATCACAAGGAGGCCGAGAGGCAGAGAGAGAGGAGGAAGCAGGCTCCCTGCTGAGCAGAGAATCCGATGGGGGCTCGATCCCAGGACGCTGGGATGATGACCTGAGCTGAAGGCAGAGGCTTTAACCCACTGACCCACCCAGGCGCCCCAACATTTTGTTTTTAATGTCGTATTTTACATCTTTTCATCTTGTGCATCTCTTAACTAATTATTGTAATCATAGTTATTTTACTGCTTTTGTCTTTTAACTTCCATACTAACTTTGTAAATGATTAATCTACAACATTTATTGTACATTTACCTTCCCAGTGAGATTTATACTTTCATATGTTTTCTTATCACTAATTATCATCCTTTCTTTTCAACTTAAGAAAGTCCCTTTAACTTTTCTTGTAAGACCAATTTAGTGATGAAGTCCTTTAGCTTTTGCTTGTCCATAAAACCCTTTATCTCTCCTTTAATTCTAAATGATAGCTTTGATGTGTAGAGTATTCCTGGCTGGATTTTTTTTTTTTTTTCCTGTCTACACAGTAAGTATATCTGTTACTCTCTTCTGGGGTTTCATTGTATGTAACAAGCTGTTTTACTCTCACTGCTTTTAATATTCTCACCATGTCTTTAACTTTTGACTTTTTAGTAATAATATGTCTTGGTGTGGTATCTTTTTGGTTTCATCTTATTTGAAACTCTCCAGACTTCGTGGGCCAGGATGTTAGTCTCCTTCCCCAGGTTAGGTGTTTTCAACTATTATTTCTTCAAATAAGTTTTTTGCTCCTTTCTCTCTCTTTTTTTCTTGGGCCCTTATAATGTTAAAATTAGTCTGCTTGATTTTGTCCAACAAGTTCCTTGAGATATGTTCACATTTTTTCCCCTTTGCTCTGATTCGGTGAGTTCCATGGCCCTGGTTTTGTGCTGACTGATCCTTTCTTCTTCTTCTTCATGTAGTCTGCTGCTGAATCCCTCCAATGTATTTTCCAGGCCAGATATTGCATTCAACTCTGTGACTTTTACTTGGTACTTTTGTAAGGAAGCACCATATGCTATTTAGATTTGGGCTTGCCAAAATTACCATAGAAAATAAGTGTTTTGGTTCTAACAGATTTTTTTCTGTCTCTCACAGTATCAAACAAATTCCTGGTTATGACTCTTAAAGTAAAGAATTCAATATAGAACTAGATTGCAAGCACATCATAGTCCAGAATGTTGCAGATTATTTTTTTACACAATTGAAAAAGATGTACTTTCTTACAAGAATTATATCCCTTTACATAAAAGGAACAATATAATTCTGGATACGGTTGATTAATAAAATGATACGGTTGATTAATAAAAAAAATTCATGTTGTCATCCATTGATTCTTGCTATAGCTTATGAAAAGGAACAAACAAACAAACAAAAAAGTTCAAAAGATGAGAGAGAATTGCTCCAAACTATCTTACCCAGAATAAAGGTAAAGTTACTCAACAACAGGCAAGTTTCCTTAGAACTAAAGAGCAGGGCATATTAGCTAAATCAAGTCTAGAAGCTTTCTATGACTTTTTCAGATTAAAAATAAAATTATTGATCAAGAATAAAAGTTACTTCTTATTTTCAAAGGCCACTCCTTGCAAATGTGTTAGCAATCTTTCCACTTATAATCTTTTCAAGACATGCTATCTTCCGTGCAATCCTTCCTTTTCCTAGTTCATCAATCTCTTCCACTCTATGCAGTTTTTCTTAACATTTAATCAGCATGTCCTTCTATATCCCTCATAATTCCTATCATGCTCAAGTTATATTTTGATTTTTCTATTCACTCTAACAGCCAAACCTCACAAAAAATTATATGTGCTTTTTTTCTCTACTTGCTCATCTTGTATTAATTTTCATTGTGACTTTTCTTGTAACATTTCGATTAAATTATACTTATTACATTCCCATGATTGTTGTCAAACACCAGAGATAATTTTCTACCTTAATACTACTCCACTTCTTACTTTATGAGAATCAGTTAGCTCTTCACTCCTTCTCAAATCCCTGTGTCCTCTTGAACTCCATTATATCCATGACCTTCATGCCAAAGGTAAATGGTACCAAAAGATAGAATTAGACAAAGACCAAGACAGTACACAGAGGATAGTAGAGACTGATAATTAAGAAGTCCCCAGTCATGTTAGAGGATGCAAGGGGGAAACTTGAAGTTGATTCAGTATTTATTTTGTCTCCTTTATAGCTTGTTATTGTAACCATGAATAGAAAAATGAAATCTTTTATTATAATTTAAATTGTTTTATATATAACCTTTCCCAATTTTCTTATTCACTTATTTAATAAAAATTTTTGCAATTTTTTTTGCATTTACTGGACAAAATTAAAGTTTAAATGAGCAGTATATTTAGTTATGCTAAAAAACTACAACAAAATGTTACATAGTTCTCTTATCTTTAGTATTTTAATATTATAAAATATCTGAAATACATTAATCCTAAAGAGCAAAAAACTCTTTTTTTTTAAATCATAGAGACTATTTCTAACCCATATCTGGTATATTCTCACTGTATTAACAGCTTGTAGTATAATAAGAAGTTGCTATAGCAACGTATCTTAATCCCGTAAGAATCACTTTTACAATTTACTGCTGGTTTTGTACAGATAGACAAATGACTATTTTTGATTCACATTATTACTAAAATTAATAGTGTATCAATCAGGAATATAAAGTTATTCCAGAAGTATAAAATGAAACCAGCAATATTTAGCTTCATTCATCCTAAGTATTTTTCCACATTGCTTCTATTCCAAATGAAGTTTTCACATTATATATCCCATAACTACATTGAAAAATCCCCATCTGGTAGGGTCAGCATCGTTAAAGAAAAGATAAACCAGACTGCAAAATCAGCTCTCTATCACTTGATGGTCCAAATATTCATTAAACAGTCAGGGTGCTTTATTTTTTGGTTTTTGTTTATTCTTACAAAGCTATAATGTATCTCTTGCCTATAATTTGTTAAATCTGTTAAAAATTCATTGAGAAGGGCATAACCATGGACAAATGAACATGACAAAAATTAAAAGATGTGAGCTGCCTTTATTGAAAATTTATATTTATTATGAAATTAATATTTCATTTTGATACAGAACACTAGTGTCTTGGGGCACCTGGGTGACTCAGTTGGGTAAGCTACTGCCTTCGGCTCAGGTCATGATCCTGGAGTCCGAGGATCAAGTCCTGCATCAGGCTCCCAGCTCTGCGGGGAGTCTGCTTCTCCTTCTGACCTTCTCCCCTTTAACGCTCTTTCTCATTCTCTCTTTTTCTCTGTCTCTCTCAAATAAATAAATAAAATATTTAAAAAACAAAAAAACAAAAACAAAAACAAAAAAAAAACCCACTAGTGTCTTTCATAAAGATTTCAAAACCCTAGCAACATAGAAAAAATCCACTTAAAATTCTAGCTTTCTAAGATTATCACAGTTAACACTTTGGTATAGAACCATATGAAATTAATTTTACATTGTACCTACTGTGCAGTAACCTGCTGTTTTCTTTTAAAAGCAATCACAAGCATGTCTCTATATCCTTAACTGTTATATCATGGACTGACATTCAATATTTCCATGATATTTGATTCCAAGAATGTACAGTCTTTTTTTTTTTTAACCATTTCCTTTTGTGGTCCATTTAAGTTGTTTTCAATAGCTTGCTCTTTTATACAATATCTCACATTAGTCTTCACTCATTTTTCTATTCACTTTGACGATTGGTAGGTCAAACAATAAACACATTCTTACTTTTATTAATTATATTCAATGCAGGTTTTTTAAAAAGATTTATTTATATATTAGAGAGAGAATGTGCATGAATTGGGGGAGGAGCAGAGGGAAAAGGAGAGAAATCCTCAATCAGACTCTCCGCTGAACATGGAGCCTGAACTGGGGCTTGATTCCAGGTCCCTGAGTTCATGACCTGAACCCAAATCAAGACTCAGACAACTAACTGTCTGAGATACCCAGGCATTCCTTCTCAATGCAGTTTTAATTAAATGTTAATAATCACATGGGCTTTAAAATCAAACCTGTTGAATTGAAATTGAATTTGATACTTAATAACTCTACAACCTGAGAAGAGTTATTTAATCATCCTGTCTCCACTTTCTCATCTGGAAGATGGGATAAGCACATTACCTCTCTCAGAATGATTTTTAAATAATTAGAACTGTCAATAATGAGAAGAGCCTATATCAATATCTGGCAAAGAGTAAACACTCCAAAATGTTCATTATTACTATTTGCCAAATGAGCTGCCTGAATTAATGCACTGATTTATACTCGAAAATATAATATATACATATTCCTATGTTTTTATAATATAATAAATAGTATGTATTGTTAATATAATCAATAGTATGTATTGTTATTTCTATGCAGTGAAAGGCATATTGATTGTATTTAATTAAATATTTTTGATAAGCTAAAGGTCAAACAGAAAAATTTTTTTTTGATAAGCTAAAGGTCAAATATAGGTTACTTACTTACCTAAGTAAACATGAGCGATTAAAGAATCAGATAGAAGAAACTTCTATGAACTTCCAGAACACTCCTTCTACTAAACCATAATAATTACACTGAAAAAACAATCCGCAAACATTTGGTTATTCTCTTAAGTAAGCAGAGTTTCACTATATCTGAAATGTTCTGTGCAAGCCAGATGTCTGTAATATAAGAAATGTATGTCAACATGAGGCTAGAAATGTTCTAGAAATGGATAGTGAGATGGGCATCGTGATAGACTCTGCATGATAATTTCAATAATAGGAACTCAAATCAAAAGGTGACAGCAAGGAAAAATATGACTGGTATTTTTTGATTCTTAAAGAATATATAAGGAAAATAAACTCAATTACCAAATAGTCAACTAATATGAACAGTAGAGTCCTCTCTTACATCTTAACTATGGGATAAATATAAAGGCATACTACAGGGCATAGAAAATAATAAGCTCATGAAATTTATAGTACCAAAGGATTATAGACAGGTTGAAAATTTAGATTCAAGAAAATAAATACACAAATGGGTAAGAGAACCTTAACATACAATAAGACGTTAGGGAAGTTTCCCTAAATGTTTGATATTTTCTGGAAGGCAAAGTATCCTTAAAAAACATAGCAGGTTGCCATGTGTTATGGACTGAATGGTTGTGTCTCCCCAAGGCTCATATGTTGAAGCCTTAACCTCCAGTGTGATTATATTTTTAGATAGAGTCCTTAGGACATAATTAGGTTCTATGAAATTGTAAAAATGGGCCCCTAATTCAATAAGATTAATATTTTTATACGAAGAGAAAAACTGACTAGCTCTTTCGCTCGCTTTCTCAACAAATGCACAGAAGAAAAGGCCATGTGAAGACACAACAAAAGGCAGTTCTCTGCAAGCCAGGAAGAGTTCTCACCAGAAACCAAATCAGCTCATCTTGGACTTCCCACCCTCCAGAACTGTGAGAAAATAGTTGTGTTGTTTAAGCCACGGCCAGTGTACCGTATTTTGTTATAGCACCCTGACCTGAAGTCATTGCTGGTCCATCTTAGCAGCATCTCTCGTGTTCCTAAGAATCTCACCTGCTAATGATTGAATGCTTGTGTTCCTCCAAAATTCATATATTGAAACTGTAACCCTCAAGGAGTTTAAAAGTTGGGCCTTTGGGACATAATTAGTTCCTAAAGGCAGAGCTTTCATAAGTGGGATTAGCACCCTTATAAAAGAGGCCCCAGAAAGTTATTTTGCTCCTTGCACACCAACAATGTAGATTAAGGCCAAAACTTGTAAATCTGAACTTTAACAATAATAATGGCTATCCTGTAGAGATTCTGAACTGACATTGGAAAGATGGCTATGAGGAATTTTCTGGTCCATTACACTAATTATATTGTTGGCTTTCTGTAAATTATCTGGATAATTGTAGCTGGTTGTCAGCTTTAACTGCAAACGGAGTTGAAAAATAGCAACCTTTGGAAGAGAATTATGATAGGATTAAAATAATGTGAAAAATCTTCCCCCAAAGAGAATTTATATGTATTAAAGTTTGCAAAGCACTATGTATAAATTTAGAATTAGGAAGATAACTGCAAACCTTTCAATCTGTAATATTTGGTAAGCCTATGAACTTCTATAGATCGTCTTCTCACATGTAGTCTTTTGTTTTCTCATCCAATTTATTAAAGATATATGGATATACTCATTAAAATAAATTAATTGAAATACATTGATAAATCTGAGAAAGAAGAACACTTAAGGCGACCAACTATCAGACCATATTTATAATTCAGGTCATCTGTATTTTTCAAATACTAATTTAATGTAATTATTTAACAATTTGAGGTAGGTGTGTAAAGGATAAAATGACAATTTAAAAAAAATCTTTTAAGAACACATTGGGCATTATGGTAGTTAAAGTTAAATTACAGTAAGGAAATGGGAAGTGTTCTCTGTCAGTGTGCCTTTAGGGAGCAGAGGATTTTATGACTTGGTTTTTAATGACCCTCATGATTCCTGAGGGGAGTCATAATTTTTTAATCAGGCACAGCTGCCATTTAATAAAAGCCAACTTTGCTAGAGTAGGTCAGTGACAGTATGTTTAACGGCTTCCTTGATAGTTTTGTACACGTTTTTCTTTTAAGCTTATCCACATTTCTGGACATCCTTAAAAAAATTTTTTTAACTAACTTAATCAAGCAAGGGAATACATTCCACAGGTCAGAGCAAAGATTTTGGTAATAGATACTTTAAGACTTTCAGTCCCAAAGCAAGTATGAAACTATCCTATTAACTTTGCCATCTTTTTTTTTTTTTTTTTTTTTTTGGAAATCTTTAAAGATATTGGGGAGAAAAACCCAAATTTTCAATATGAAGAATGTGAAGCTATTATGTAAAATTTAGGAAAGTTCACTTAACAATTTTGTTATGTGAATGTCTTAAGATGTCTGATTCTGCCAGTGAAACTACCTGTCCCTTTCTCTCTACTTTCAACCAGGGTTTATATCCTAGTGTTCTAGAACTTACCTCAAATCTCACTGGTCACAGTTTTCCTCTGAAATGTCATGATTCTTCTTTCCCTCTTTTAATGATAAACTTACCCTGTATGCTCTAGCGTGGTGCTATCTTCAGGAAGGTATTTATAAAAAGTTTAAGAAAAGACGATAAAATAGCTGCAGTATTATTATCAGGTCATGATTTGGGCACTCGTTGCTGAGATTTCCCTCTGTGGTTAACACTGCTACTAATCACTATTATTTCAGGTTCTCTCTTTCCTCCAGGAACATAGAATTGCATTTACTCTCCCCTGCAAAGTTAGGAATGGGGATGTTTTTTGTTGTTAAAAGATTGCCAGAAGAGGAATGTGTCAATTCTGGGCTGAAATATTTAATTGCTATTGCAAAGCCCTCATAGTCTTTCTTTCCCTCTGTGGACATTATAGATGCATACTTTGAAAGGGTAACACCTTAAGATGGTAAAGCCTCTGTTTGGATCTTAGGAGACTTTGGTAAGAACTCTCTTGTGAACCTGCATTTTACATATAGCTTAACCGATAAACTTTGATTGTTTGTAAGCCACTGAGATTTGTGGTTGATTGTTAGCTGATGCACCTCTAAATTTAATTTATTCCTAATCATCAAGTTAATTATGAGAGTTATGCCACTTATCAAATAAATGGTCTTTACTGGTCTCTAACCATCCCTAATAGTTAGAGATGGTTGTTCATGACTTTTGTATAGGTTCGTTATTGTGCATTTCGGTCTTACCCACTATTCTAACGTGAGTTTCCATTGTAGCTATTTTCTTTGGAGTAGTGTGATAAATTATGAAAAACTGACATCATGCTAAGCTTAATAGTCATCAAAATGATACTTTCCATGTCGCCCTAGATGGCAGTACTGATAAGGAATGAAGGCTAGGAACTTAATCTAATTTTACTGAACTTACTGTTGAGAGAACTATATAGTCCTAACCTTTCCACCCTGGTTCCTGTGTCCTATTCTACCACCTGCAGCACTATAAACAGAAAAATCTTGCCGGATGGGAGCCATCTGCAAAATAACTCATCTCTTCAAAGGGCGGCTGGATTCAAGTGCTATCGTGTCTTCCAACGTGCAGTATATTTCAGTTATTGCTTTTAAATAATCTTTAGTTTCCTCTTTTGCACATCGGTAAAACTTTAAATAGCAGATATCAAAGTCACTTGATTCCTTTGCTTATTGAATTTCCAGAAATGTTCAGTATGAAGATACGCTTCTACAGTGCTTGTGTGAAATAATGTAATTCAATCATGCTTCCTCTATAGATAGCAATGGTCCATGTATGAGAAAAATTCTGAATGTGTTATCCAGACATTAGCTTCCATACATTTTATTATACTTAGCTCTTCTGGAATAAACAAAATTTGATGCCACTGATGCTGATGCCCTAATTCTTACTTCACCTGCTGTGCATGAAAAATAGACACTAGAAGGGGAGCGCAAACAGTAGCAATGGTATAAAGATTTCTTATTCCAATATTTACCTTTTGTGGGCAGATCTGGGAATTTTCTCTTGCCTTTAATGAGAATTGAAGATAAGCTGGCTTCACTATGGCAATACAAATGTTAAAATTATCACGAATGCTATGCCATATGTCACTTAGATAATAGTAGAAATAGGTTGTTGATCAGTAGATACATTCTCATTAGAATCTCACCATTTTTAGCATAGAACAGACGAATTTTCTTTGGAACAGTTTGTTCTGAGGATGGTTTTCTTGGCTGTCATAGGAGGTTTTACAGTTTCATGAATTGTCGCTATAGAATTCTGTATAAATTGAATAAAATGTCTATTGTGTTTTCCAAGGTACATGCTTCCTAACTTCTACAGATATTTCAATATTTATTTATTCTATGCCACAAATTAATGCTAACTATTAAAGTCATGACACAGTTCTTAAATATTGTCTGTACACATCTTCATATCTTTTATGAAGCAGGCAATCCCCAAATTCTCATGCTGTAAATGGTTTGCATTTGCAATGTAGGGGACTGAGAAGAATAATATTTGTTTGTCCCTCACCTGAAGAGGTAATTCTATAATAATTTAGTGGTGTACCTGACTATTCAACTTTAGAAGTAAGATTTATATAAAGAAGATAACCTACGGAAAATAAAATGTCATTTACATATAGCTACCTAGAGTCCCATGCAAAACCACAGTATAAAATAGAACCCTATTTACTTGTATACTTGTCATTGCTATATTTATTTAAAATCTTTGCTTTCTATATTCTTTATATTCTGTAAGATTAAATATTTGTGTTATTTTATATTTTTTCACTAAAGTGAAATACTATTTTTCTAAAGTAATAGAACTAATTACATAATAGTTTTGATTGAACTCAACATTTATTAGCATAAATAGAACTGGAAAAATTTAAATACCTATGCTAAGAGAATAGACAACCTTCATTACTGAAACTTTGATGTTGATAGAAATATGCAAATGCTTCAGTTTGAATCTGGCTTCCAGTTTAAGAAAATTTAGTACAAATAACACTTACTTGTGGAGCATAAGGAATAACACAGAAGACATTGGGAGATGGAGAGGAGAAGTGAGTTGGGGGAAATGGGAGGGGCAGACAAACCATGAGAGACCGTGGACTCTGAGAAACAAAGAGGATATTGGAAGGGATGGGTGTGGGGTTTGGGTGAGCCTGGAGGTGGGTATTAAGAAGGGCACGTATTGCATGGAGCACTGGGTGTGGTGCATAAACAATGAATTCTGGAACACTAAAAAGAAATAAAATTAAATTTTGAAAAATCACGCTTAAATGTGTTGAAATGTAAATACATTATTTTTTTTCTAATTAGATATAAACTCAACATAGTGAAAAAGAACAACAGCTTTGAATCTGGTATTTCTAAGTCAAATTCTGATTTGTTATTTAAAAGTTATTTAAAATTTTATTTAAAAGTTATGTAATCTTTCAGTGGTTCAGGTTTTTTTTGTTTGTTTTTTATTTTGTTTTGTTTTGTTTTGTTTTGTTTTGTTTTTCCCCGATTGTCAAATGGTGATTGTAATAGCATCTGTTTTGGGGGACTTACTTGAGTGTTACTTAAAACACTTAGAATGGGGCCTAATATAAAACTGGCACTAAACTTTTGCTCACTGTTATTTTTATTTTCTTACTATTACGTTGTATCATAAGATAACATATCATTAGGGTTTTGGATCAGTAATACATTATTATTATCCAATGTCATAAGACAGTTTCAGCCTATGAAAGTTATTGAATTTTCCCCAAATGCTCATTTTCCTATTGAAGACAGAGCATATCTCTCATACTTCTGTTTTACCCTAATCTAGTCACTCTTCAATTTTCTTTGATAATTCTGACATGACTATTCTTTTCTCCTTTCTTTTTAATTTTCCAATGCCCCTCATCCATTTTTACTTTCATCTGAAGACAGGGCCTCCTATTCCACCTAGAAAACTGAGAGTATCAGCTGTAGTTTCCTCACGCTCCTTTATCCAAGGACCACATGCCAGCATGTGTCCCTTTTTCTTCTGTATTAAACTCTTTCTTTTCCACTGAAACTTTTCCATTAGCACATAAATGTATTTAACAGTACACATTTTTAAAAAACATCTTTATTTTTCCTTCAGCAGTATCTCATATAACTTCCCCTTCTTAAAATAAACAAAACCCAAAAAACTCTCTAAAGAGTTGTCTTACAATCACCGAGTCTCTCATTGCTCTCCTCTCATTCCTTTTTAAGAATATGACCTTAAAAAAAAAAAAAAAAATTGGCTTGCACCATGTAACTAAATCAGCTCCTGTCATTGTCAATGATGACAGCTGATAAATCCAAGGTTCATTTTTATACCATTATTTAAAATATCAGCCTGATTAAAAATAGTCAACAAATCCTCTTTTCTTAAACTGATATCTAATTCAGTTCTATGCCTTTGCTACTTCCTTCTTTTAAAACTTCATTACTCGACCTCAAATGCTAAATATTGTAAAGGATGGCTCAGTCTTTCTTTTATTATCTATTGATATCAACTCTCTTGCTCAGTACATTGACTTTAAATTCTAGTATATGCTAATGATTTAAGTTTATATCACTAGTCTTGATTTTACCCAAAACTGCCTGTTCAATAGCATCGTTTGGATGACTACAGATATCTCAATCCTCTAGCAGTCTTCCTTCGGACTGCTTCCTAGTGCCAAATATACCTTTTACGAATACTCTAAAAGTAGGCCTGCTCAGAACAGAATATTTTGCTACAACATATATTCAATACATATACCAATTTTGACATGTATATAAAGCTCTTTTATCTCATCTATCTTTTATCTTCATCCATGAAGTTGTTTAGAAAAACTCAGGTATATAAAAATATTCATGGATTATGATTTTAGCTAATTTTATGTAACAAAGAGTAAAACAGATTGGGTTATTTAATTTTAAGAATAGTACCTTCCTGCTTCTTATATTTGCAGAGTAATTAAGGTGCTTTTCATATGCTCAAAATACTTAGTTATAGGTCTCATAGTTTTCCATCATTTGGGTTCACTTACTAACTCAACAATTCTACTTCAGATCTTAATTTAACTAAGCAAAGCAAAATAAAACCCACCTAACCCCACTCCCCCACCACCAAATAAACAAAATGAATCTATTGTGAAATCTCCCTTCACCACTAATTCTGAATTTCTTTTTTTTTTTTTTTAAGTTTTTATTTATTTGACAGACAGAGATCACAAGTAGGCAGAGAGGCAGGCAGAGAGAGAGGAGGAAGCAGGCTCCCCGCTGAGCAGAGAGCCCGATGCGGGGCTTGATCCAAGGACCCTGGAATCGTGACCTGAGCCGAAGGCAGAGGCTTTAACCTACTGAGCCACCCAGGCACCCCTAATTCTGAATTTCTATTGAAAAACTTTTACCATCTAGAAGACTCTCATTAACTCTTCTCACCATTTTTTTTTTTTTTTTTTTTTTGCCCATGAACCATGGCTTTCATGCCCTATATAGTTCTTTCCTCTTGAATCTGGGCTTACCTTTGACTTGATTTTGCCAACAATATATGGCACAAGTGGTGCTTGTTCATAAAAACCCTAAAGTCTTCTACTAGGGGCTCTTGGTGAACACACATTTGAGTCCTCTCGTTTAACACCCAGCTACCATGTTGTAAGAGGCCCAAACCACATGGAAAAGTGACATTAAGTATTCCACTTAGTAGTCTAAACTGAGCTCTGAAAACAGCTGGTAGCTAATAACCACATGAATGAGACATCTTAGACATTCAACCTGAGTCTTCATATAACTAACTACGTGAGAGACCTTTTGCAAGAATCCAACTGAACTTAGTCAACTACAAAACAATGAGAAATAATAGTAAGTTGTTGTAAGACATTAAGTTTTAATATAGTTATTTTAGGATTGGTTTTAGAGTTTGTTTAGAGACTTCTTATCTATGACACTGGGATTGTTTTGAGATGACAGATTATACCAAAATTAATAAAACATAAATAATTTTAAAATGCTCATTCATTGATTAAACTGTTTGGTTATTGATTTATTGATTTAAATCAACTTATAAACAAATCTATAAAGTAGTTCTGTTAGAAAAAATATTTAAAAATTTTTTTTTCTAAATCAATTAAAAGAACATAAAGCATTATAAATTCACTCAATGTAAGCAGAAACTCTAAATAAAATGAAAAGTGTATTTATCTTGATTATTTGAATATTGTATATAACAGGAGCTGAAAAATTATTCTCAATATAGATAAGTAATAGGTAATTAATCGACTTTTTTCAACTGCATTTGTCTCTAATATTGCGTCTCTGGTATTCTTCTGATGAAAAAATATTCTTCTGTGTTCAAAATTTATGATATGTTGATTTTCCATAAAATGTTCTAATATTTTCTTAAAGTTGCATCCTATATTTAATGCATTTGAAATTGTTAATTCTTTCCATTTACTGGTATGAAAACAAGTTATGCTAAATGAAAGATATTCTCAACGCTATATTTTGACTGAAATGTGTACGTATATCAATCTCTTTTAAAGATCCACTCATTGCTATCTTGCCATGTCTTTTTTTTTTTTTTTAAGATTTTATTGATTTATCTGACAGAGACAGAGCACAAGCAGGGGAGTGGGAGAGGGAGAAACAGGCTCCCCGTGGAGCAGGAAGCGGGGCTCAATCCCAGGATCCCAGGATCATGACCTGAGGCGAAGGCAGAGGCTTAACCTACTGAGCCACCCAGGCACCCCTATCTTGCCATGTATTTCTGTGATTATTTTTATAAAATAAAACTTGTCAAAAAATTTGTATCTACTTATGATTATTTCCTCTATTTCATCAATTTTAAATACTGTAAAATCTTAGACCTTTTCATTTTCACGTTATACCCAAATATATATTCATTCTATGTGAACAGAACCCTATCAAATTACTATTCCTATAAGTATAAATATTTCAAAGCACAAGAATACAATGCTAAAATAAACTTTGCATACTGAGTTCTTAACATTTCTTTAGTTTTTCCTGTGTTTTGTATGAATAAAATTTAGCATCTTCCTGTCTACATGTTATATTTTCAATAATTATGATTTGTTAAATACTTCAGAAGCTGAAGATGTAGGATATTGCATTCATTGTGTACTTTTATTAAACTTTCCAATTTTTATACAACAAAAATATTATAAAACAGTTTAATACAAATATAAGAAACTTAGGTTGATTGATGAAGTAATTCTTTATAGACTCAAATATATCTATAATCAGATTAATGTTGTGCAAAAAGGATGAATTCCATACTACCATGACAAACTAGTATCAGTTCAGTATCAGCTCAGTATCATCAGAAAATTGTACTTAATCTGAGTATATATATTAGTTATTTTTGGCAACTATGGATTCTATTTCAGTTGTAAGAATAAGTGTAGTTTATTTGAATACAATTATGAATTATATGTCTCCTATAACTACATAATAACATTGCTGCTTTATAGGTTTCTTAACTTAAACTTTATAATTTCACCATACCAAAAAAAAAATTGTATTCTAAATGTTGAATTTTATCTGAATTTATGCCTTCACAATATTATCAAATATTTCAAAGAAAATTTCTGAAAGCTCAACTATTATTCCATAAATTGCATGAAATAACAATATATTATTATTGTGATTAACTGATTTTCTATTTGAAGTATTTTATGATGTTGATTATTAAACTTGCATCACTTAACTGATGAAAAGTTCTGTCAATGGAACCAACACAGCTCTAACTTCACTTTTTAAATGCACAAGAAAGCTTAGAATTAAAAATGAGAGAAATTATGAATAAGTTATTTTCTCTGAAAATGTTATGTTTTCAGAGTGATATACAAGCACAACTTTAATGTGGCTGTTTATGATCCCTGCTTTCCAAGTAGTCTTAAAACTGCAACTTGTATTTGAAGTTAAGGCTAATAATCCCCCGGCAGGTTTGGCCTTATCTGATCATTGATAGCATCATACTACCAGTGGTAGACAGTAAACGTCAACAGGAGTTTGTGAAAGTCACATATATACATGTTACTTTCCTGGGATACGGAAATCCAGAACATGATTTTCATGTAGCTCTGGCATTCACTAAGAATGAATGGTTTAGAAGGAGTCATCTTTTCCAGTACCTTGTAAGGAATATTCTTATTGTCAGAAAAATCTCTATACTCATTGGTGACACCTCCCATGAATCCAGACATACCTGCTATGCTGAGCTGGTTCAAGCCTGGATCTATGCTTCCCTCAATTGTTCAGCTCTGATAAGGATGGATTTGTGGACCTTGTTTGTGTAGAATTTATTCACAAAAAAAGAAAAGAGGAAGAGAGAAAAAAGCAAAAAGGAATAAGAAAATTATTTTTAAAAAATATCTAAAGGAAGAAAAATGAAAAGACAAAAATCTGAAAGGAAAAAAATGAGAAGTTAAAATATGAAAGAATTGTAAAAACTTAAAAACAGAAAGTATAAACACTAGAAACTTAAGAAAAAAGTTCCTCATAAACTAGTTCACTGCTACTAAATGATTTTACCAGAAAATGTAAAAATGGGCTTTCAAAAACAAAATAATTAGGTAACTATAATTGTATGTGAGATCATAAAAACACTCCAGCAAAAGCCTTTAGAACACTCTCTGGGCTGAATGACTTCTATTTTCTGTGTACATATGTCAGATATATCTAACCTATACTTGCCTATGTTCTCCACAGACCATGCAAGTTGGTGACCTGGTGCCCTTGAGGCATTTCTCAGACAGTGAACACAACAGAGCCCTGTGGTAAGCCTGGTGGCCAGCAAAGGGAGCTGTATCCAATGCTACCTTTACTCTCCCAGCACCCAGCACCCAGCACCTAGCACCCGGCACCGGGTGTGAGTTTTTCAGCGACTCTCAGTTTCTCAACAAGTGTCCCCAACATGTTACTGTCTGGAAAGAGAAGGGTTGGTACTCCACATCTGGAAAGATTGAAAGAAAAAGTGGTAGGTTATCACTAATTGCTTTTTACGTTTATTTACGCATTAGAATGAAAATTATGCCCACTATCTGTGTCTTCTTCACTACTAGAGGAAATTAATGCTGAATCTGGAAATACAAAGCAGAAGTCTATCAAAACCATCACATCTTGTCTTAGAGCAGCATTTACTTAATAGTGCTCTTTTTAAAAAGGGAGAAATGTAAGGCAAATCTAAATCAGACGCCAAGAGAGTCAGTATCAACTGGCCAACTGGGACCGACAAAGGATCACTCATTTCTCAGCCACAAGTCTGCAACCCTGTTCAATAAATGAGTAAAATATTGACATCACTTATAAATCCTTTACTGACTGCTTCCATTTGACTTCAGTTTTCCTCAGCTTTCTTTAAGCATTTATGTACTTAGTTCTTTAGAGCTGGATAGCTTGGCATTTACTTTGTATATTTTGCCATGATATATTCTTCATTAAAGCTTTTCAGTTTGTGTTTGTCCTGTTACCCTTGTTGGATTCTCTGTGTTCTTAAGGACTATAACCAACTTTTGTAAATCTCTGCACATAAATATTATTGATTACTAATGACATGGCTCTAATTTGATATTCACTGGAAATTAATTTACATTTGAAGAATATAATTTTTAATGTTGAACATTCAGTGAATGAACAATCCACTTTTAAAAAGTGGAGGTCAAGAGAAATCCAGTGCTTTTCCTAGACTGCTGTAGTCTGAAATATACCTTATTTTAGCAAATCTGTTATTTAAGGAGTCTCAGTTTATGCAAATGAAGTGACAGTTACCTTAGATATTTTCTTGATCTTTTTTGATAGTTATAAATCTAGAAGTCTGAGCCGCTTAGTATTCTTGGTAACTTTCCTTTAAACACAAATGTCACATTAAAAAGGAAAATAAAAACTGCAATACTGAAGCCATCCCCCGATTTTTAATCCCCTTGCACAGAATTTTGATTTGCTTATTGGTAATTTACTTTTAATTCACTTTCTAAAATGACTAATTAGAAACTTTAAAATTAGGGCGCCTGGGTGGCTCAGTGGGTTAAGCCACTGCCTTCGGCTCAGGTCATGATCTCAGAGTCCTGGGATCGAGTCCCGCATCGGGCTCTCTGCTCAGCAGGGAGCTTGCTTCCCTCTCTCTCTCTCTCTGCCTGCCTCTCTGCCTACTTGTGATTTCTCTCTGTCAAATAAATAAATAAAATCTTTAAAAAAAAAAAAGAAACTTTAAAATTAAATAATTCTTTTACAAATACCACTGGTAATAAGTATATCCATGACTGGAAAACTTTTTTTTTTTTTTAAATACAATGCAATTATTGGAAAAATAAAAATAAGCACATATTGCCAATATAAGCCCATTTAATTTCTTATAAATAATATACTTGGAATACTCTACTAGTTCTAAATCCCATTTGTTTAAAGGCTTGTTTTAATGGTTGTCATGGGGGAGGGAAGTGTATTACTAGACTATGTGGATCCATATTAAAAAAGTACATTGTTGGTTATCCCTTCTCAATCCAATTATTCAATGGTTAGTTCCTACTACCTCCCGATGCAGGACTCAATCCCAGGACCCTGAGATCATGACCTGAGCTGAAGGCAGACGCTTAACCAACTGAGCCACCCAGGTCCCCCTATTTTCCACCATTTTAAATTACAGCAAGAAAGCAAAGGTTTTATTTGAAATTATTTGGTGATCGGTTCTGTTAAACCTCCTTTCCCCCAACCCCCGCCCCCAGTTTCCACTGCCTCCTTCTCTGGTCCTTCTTATATTTCACTATAAGGAAGTTTTTTGTTTATTAAGTTTTAGTGAAATTGTGTAAAATGCTAATTTGAATCCCATACAATTTTTTTCATAATATACAGTTTTGTTCTTTGTCTTCTAGATGTTTGGTTCTAAAAAGCCTTCCTAGTTGCTATGCCTTCATAGTATCACTATCTAATCACCAAAGATATCCTCAAACTTAAGAGAACTTTGACCACAAAAAACAGTGAATGCAATTCAAACTTCTAAGTATCCTTCTGACAGTTGCAAAAGTTTTGGTCAGATTTTTGCCAGATCTACCTAATTCTGATTGTTTTGTTTCAAAGCCTGGTTGACAAAGAACTCATGCTGGAGGGGGAGGTGTGTCAACCCTGTAGTTACATTGTTTGCTGATACATGCATTATTACTTTCTGTCGTTTCTTCTTAAGGAAATTTTCTAATGCATTTGCCTATATTATGAACATTAAGTTTGACGAAGCTCAACAATATAATTCATAATTATAAGCATGCGTAAATTGCAGTATTTCACAAAATGCTGAAAGTACAAAACATAGGTGACATAGACATAGACATGGGTGCTCCTGTCACACTTTGCACATTGAAGAATGCCCACTCTTCTCTGAGGATAGCTCATTTACCATGTGGATTGATGATCATCAGGGTTAGGGCCTTGGTGAAGCACTAGTCCCAATGCATATTTCAAACAAATAAATGGTTATAAGTTTATTTTATTGCCACATCCAAATGCATACTCTTGATGATTCCCTGAATACACAAATACACACATTCTACTGTTCTAGCAAGCTGCATACTAGATGTAAACTTTGGTTTAATTCCATATTCTGATATTGGTTTCAGCTCAGGTCTTGATCTCAGGGTCATGAGATTGTGCACTGCAATGGGTTTGCCACACCGTGCAGAGTCCGCCTGAGATTCTCCCTTCCTGTCCCTCTGCCCCCCTTGTTTGTGTTCTCTATCTCTCTTTAAAATAAATAAATAAATCTTCAAAAATAATTCTCCCACTTATTTTCTGGGAATTCCTCTTTTTTTTTTTTTTTGCTTTTCATTTTTTAACAGCTTTACTTATTTATTTTTTAACTTTATTCATTTTATTTATTTATTTGTCAGAGAGAGAGATTGAGAGTGCAAAGGCAAGGGGAAGCAGCCGGCAGAGGAAGAAGCAGGCTTCTTGCTGAACAAGAAGCCCAATGTGGGTCTTGATCCCAGGACCTTGAGATCATGACCGGAGCCGAAGGCAGCCACTTAACCAACTGAGCCACCCAGGCATCCCTTTTAACAGCTTTATTGACGTGTAATTTGCATATCTTATAATTCACCTGTTTAGAGAGAATTCAATTTTTTTATTAGTAGGTTCGTAGGATTGTGCAATCATCACTATAATCTAAATTTAGAACACATTGGTCTTCCCACAAAAGCCCTAGGCAACCATCAATCTACTTTCTATCCTTATAGATTTATCTGGATATTTCATATAAATTAGATTATACAGTATGTAATCCTTCCTGACTTCTTTTGTTTAGAACAATATGATTTTCAAAGCTCATCCATGTTGTAACATACATCAGTTCTTTTTTCCTTTTTATTGACAAATACTAGTCCATTATATACATTGAAGACATTCTATTTATCCATTCATCAGTTGGTGGACATTTGAGTTATTTCAAATATATTCTATATATTGTGTGAATTTTCATATTCTTATATGATACTACCTCACTGTCCATAATTGATTGGTCTAAAATGAAGTTCTTATACAATTCTGAAAGCTATATACTTCCTTATGACTTTTAAAAATTTACATATGCTAAATATAAGGTTTTGGTGACCATATTTTCCAACATGTGAAGAAAGCTCCTCAGCATGCAGAGAAGAAAGAGACAATATGAACCAGGCATCCTGGAGGCATTTTCTTGGCTGGTTTCAGTATTGAGAGGCCGAGCAGCATCCTGCCTTTCCTGTTGTTCTGTTGTTCACCTCTTCTAATCAATCTTCTAATCAATCTAATCATTCTTCAACCACTGCAATAATCATCAGGGGTGAACTTCTCCCAGGGAACTGGATACAATTATCTCATAGAAAGAATAACCTGCATCTCCATGTGAAGCAGCAGCAGGATGGTAAGTGGGCTTTACTCTGTTGCCCTAAAGAGACTATTTGATAGAACTCAGGTAAAAAGAGCCTGAGAGTACCTTAATGAAAGCAAAAAAAAAAAAAAAAAAAATTGCTACTAGGCATCTCCAGAATTTATTAAGTATTGCAAACATATACATACTCATACATGCACACATGCACACACACACACACATCAACACTAGTTGGTAAAACAGGATGGTATTGTGGAGTTGGATCTGAATGAGGATGTGTCAGCCTGAGAGAGTGCTGTGGTTCTTTCCCTGCATTTTTTTTACTATGCTTAACTTCATATAAAGTCAAATGTGGAATTCCATGTGATTTATTTTAGATTAAGGGAGCCTATAATAACTGAGACGGACACCTTATTTCCCGCTTGAATATCTGCCTACACAGTAAACTTTCCTGTCTGCCTACTGTGCTTATGTGAGCAAGGAAAGTGTGAGGAAAGCAAATGACTACAGAGAAAATTAACAACGTGGGAAAAAAAGGTAAAAAAGGACATCTGAGCTTCTGAAGACTTAGTAAGCCCTACAGGAATTAGCTTGACTTGAATTAGCTTGCTGCTCTGCCACCCAACAGGACTGGCCACCATGCCAGAGTAGTCCAACAGCAAATGTCTACTCCACCAAAAGCGGGAGTTGAAGTGCACTGAAAAAGTTTAAGTCACTCTAGATCTCCCTCTTAAGTGGCATAAGCACAAAGGGACTCTGAGGGCTCCCAGGATGGCTCGCACATGAACCTACCCAAGAATCAGTACTGGGATACTTGCTGAATGGAAGGTGTTGGGATACCAGTATTGAACGGAAAAACAGTGATGACTCAGTAACAACTACAGGAGCAAGACAAGTTTCCCTTTACAGCTCCTGAGTCCTCACTCCAGCCCAGGGAAGAAGAAGACATACTGGAAAGGAAAAGGGAGGAGAAGTGAGAGGGCTGGTCCAAATCTGCCTGGCCAACATCCAGCAAGTCCTGAGGAAGAGGAGAAAATAAACAATCAACAGGATGTATAAATAAATTTTCATTCTAGACAGAATTGTTATACTTAAAAGTGATTGGAGAATTAAAGGAAAAATAAAATCACTTCAAGTGTAGGTTGTTCAACAAATGGGTTACACATGGAGCGTTTCCCCCCAACATTTCCAATGATTTTCAATAATCGCAGAGGTAAATTGTGTGTGTATGAGTGTGTAGCGTGCACGTATTTGGAGAAGGAGAAGGAGACTGCCTTCACCAAAGTACATGAGAGCATAGACAATGAGGTATAATGGGGATCAGAGACAATCTGGTCAAATAATCATTTGCGTAAAGTAGTTAGAAAACAAACTCAGGTATCATGGCCTGCCAAGATCCAATAGCCCTCATGGGTGGCCCTTGCCCAAGGATCCAATGTCTATGCCCAACAAGCATACGCATGTTGCTTCAAAACATTTTCCCATTATTATACTTTTTCCCTGGACTTTGTTCATTTTCTGAGAAACCCCTTGTGAATGCATGAAATAATAACTCTTTCTGGTATAACGTGACTTAGGCTTTGTCTCCTGTCTTATGCCCAGCTAGGAATGTCAACGACTTCTAATCTCAACACTTGCAAGTGTTTATAGGTTCTCAGCCATCCAGGCTATATGCTTTGAATGTTACCCTTTTCAAATAAACAGGAGTGTCATTGTTTTGCGGTGCCTTGCTTAAATACCTTCCTTTTAGGCCTTTAACTTCTCTCAGGAAGGATTTTCAACCTTTAGCGACTCATTCAGGACTGCCCCTGTGATCACCTTCTGTCCCATTGACATTCAAGGAATTTGAATAAGAATGAAGCAGGGAGGCAGTAGGCAGAAAGAAGAAAACAGTCCTGAGCAGCCTACACCAGAATTTTATTAGACTCGTAAATGTGAAAAATTTGTTAAGCAAAGAATTTGTGATGTTAAAACAAATATCTAAATTTTCATTGTTCACATACTTTTAAGATACATTTTTTCTAATAATATACAGGATATTTTTGCCATTTAAATACTGCCTTTAACCTGTTTTCTCCTATAAATGGCCACATTTTAAAATATGAGGGCAGCATCTTTATTAGTATACTATACAATATATAATTAACTTGGAAATGATTCAGCTTAGGCAGCATAAAGAAGAATTATAGCATAAGTCTTTGTAAGTATGTGTTAAGGTTACGGTCACAGCTACAGCAGTTTCCATGGTCCTCCCGTGCTCTCAAGTCTTCCTGGCTTTAGCTCTGAGATGTTATCTATTTGATTCTAAATGAGAGGGTATTTTATTCTTAAAATCCCATTATGGTTATTATAAGAAAGACAACAAAGCAAAAGAGAGCGCACGTTTTCGATAAAATAGATTCAGGTCTCCCAATCTCCAGGGTGTAAACAGTAGTTGACAGGGATAGGGAAAAGAATAAAGCTAGCTATAGGAGGAACCTCCTTGGAAGTGCAGTCAGAGAGAGGAAAAGGAAAAAGGGAAGGAGAATAGGTGGAATAGGTGGGGGGAGGGGAAAGAGCAGGTGAGAAGAAAAGGTCAGGAGAAGGGGAAGAGGAGTGGAAGAGAGGAGGGAGGGAGCAGAGGAATAAGATGGTCTTCCCAAGGAGATCAAGATTATAAGTGAGAGAGCAAAAGTGAAGCTTTTTAAAAAGTTCACTATCAGGTTGCCTGGGGGGCTCAGTAGTTTAAGCTTCTGCCTTCAACTCAGGTCATGATCTCTGGATGGAGCCCCACATTGGGCTCTCGGCTCAGCAGGGAGCTTGCTTTTCTCTCTTTCTCTCTGCCAAATAAATGAATAAAATCTTTAAAAGAAAAAGTTTCAGGGCGCCTGGGTGGCTCAGTGGGTTAAATTTGGCTCAGGTCCTGATCCCAGGGTCCTGGGATTGAGTCCTGTGTCCAGCTCTCTACTCTGCAGAGAGCCTGCTTTTTCCTCTCTCTCTGTCTCTCTGCCTGCTTCTCTGCCTACTTGTAATCTCTGTCTGTCAAATAAATAAACAAATACAAAATCTTTATCAAAAAAAAAAAAAGATGCATGGGCAAAAAAAAAAAAAAGATAAGAAAAAGTTTCTCTGTACATATTTTTTGGGATTGTAAAAAAGGAATCCATTGTGTTATCTATTGTTTTTAAACTTCGCACTAGCAAATAATTGAATCTTTTCACATTTGGACATTTATTCACATTTAGAATATACATTTTAAGATTATTTCCTCTAAGAACACATGGAATATACTTTTTAAACAAAATGAGATTAGAGCAAATAAAACAGGATCAAAGTGACTCTCTTTTCTAAGTCAAGAGCATTTTATTTATTCTTTAATTTCATTATATAGTTCTTTAACACCATTTCAATTAACACAAAATATTCAAACATACTGGGATTCCATTGCCATAAAGAGAAATTCTGTAGTGGGTGTTCGGTGTTTCCAATTTGCTTACTGTACTATAACTGAACAAAAGTAAAAAAGCTGTATATGTTTTTCTGTGTGCATATTATTTAATTATTTTCTCAGCATCAATTACTTGATGTGAATTTCAGTTAATGAATTTGAATTTTAAGTCTTTTGTGGTTCATTACCAAATTGTCCCTTGGAAAGTTACTGATTGACTATCCTATTCGTAGTACATGAAAAGCCCCACAAAGAGAGTTTTCCACGTTTCTTTACAATTACTGAAATGCTAAATTATTTTACTTCTCTGAATAATATGCAATTGAAAAAAAATGTGTTGAAGATTAAAGGAGACTATAATAACCTAAACGAGATCAAAGAATAAAAAAAATCTCTCTATGAGTGATTTCCTTTAAATTCATTAAAAAATGGTCTAAAGGCACTGCAATTGTTTGGCTAGGAAGAACTGATTATTAGAACCAAAAGAAGGCCCACAGACTTGAAAACCAGCTATTTGACTTCAGGCCATCCCCCCACCACTCCCAGCCCCCACCCTCTGCTCTTCTCATCATCATCTGAACATTATAAACACATTACCTGTGGACTTATATGATGTTCAGCTTCTGCTAAAATTATCCAAATCAGCCCTTTGATATACTTTGCTGTTTGTTCTGGGTATACCAGCCCCAGCTTACAGAGGGGACATTTTAGGCTCTTTTCAGGGCAGAGAAACTCAGCTATTTGCATTTTTACATGTACCTCCTAAACTATTTTGATATACTTACTTCATAATACATGTTAAAGCGTAATAAATTCTTAAGTAACAAGACAATTAAAATGTAGTCATACCTATTGTATTTTAAGGTCATAAAATGGTAACTTTTAAGTATAATCATTCCAGTTCATTTTCACAAGGTGTCTTTTGTCTAAATAAGATTCAGAAAGGAAGAATCTCAACTTACATGCCTGATAAAATAAAAATTATCACTTACAAAAGAATATTTTAATGGTTATCCCTTCCTTGAGATCAATCCTGAAAACTGGGAGTTATAAATAAATTTGTTTTAGTCATTTTGACATTTGAGCATCTTGAAAAACATGAAATAATTTTGATAGAAATTATGTTTTAATCTTACCCAGATTTGCTTTGCTATTTAAGACCTTTCTCAATTTCTCTTATCTCTGTCACAGTGTTTTTCTGCCTGATAACTTCATATTTAAGGCACAAGCTATCAGTTTGCCCCTAATAAATCAGGTGTCAGAATTTACCCAGAAAAATAAATCTGGATTTTAGGAAGCATACGCTTTATGAAGGGAAGAAAGGAAGATCTAAACTGAAGACGATGGTTTTACAAGCATTTAGCCAAAGACAGAAAAACTGTCCAACTGCGAAATACGTATCTTTTTTGTTGAGAGATTATTAGAAGCCAATAAACATTGTAGGTAGAATGATTTAAGGTAGTTGTGGCAGCCAAATTTAATGTAAAGGAAAGGGAGAGGCCAAAAGTGAGAAGAAATTTCAGGTTGATTAGAGAACAAGGCAGATCAAAATCCTTTGTGTGCTGGGTGCAATTTTTCTTCTTGCATTGTTTAAGCATTTAATTTTGGTCTTTAAAATTAAAAAAGAAAACTTACTTTAATAGTATTTAACTATTAGCATTCACTTGTAATCAGGTTGTGTTTTGATGAATGGCTGGACTTTTTGCTGCCAGTTTGAGGAAACCAAATTTCAATTACTTCAGAAAATAATACATCCTTATGTGTAAGGCATTTCACGTAGAAAAAAATTAACTTTTCCTTGATCTATATCTAGGTGAACTTTTTTTTTTTTTTCTGTTTGTACATAGATAAGATTCTCTGAGGTAATCATGAATATTTGGTGGATCCCAAGGGGGTCTGACATTTCAATATTTCCTGACACGCTTCGGATGGAAGCATTTCAAAAAATTAGAGGCACTGATAAGCAAATCTTCATTAAAAAAACAAAATATTAAGTTTGTAGCTCCTGCACTTAAAATTTTCCTATTTTATCTAAAATTAATTTGCAGGTACCATGAACCTTTTTGAAGTTTGAAAAAAAAAAGAAAAAGAGATTAAGTTAAGGGCAAGATTTAAAAAAAAAAATGGCTTCATCTACAGTACATCGCTGCTCTACAGATCATTTTCTCCTTTATTTAATAATTAATGCCAGCTACACCAGCATGTTTAAATCCTCAACAGATAAGAAATAATTAAGTTAACACCACTCAAAATGATATGTAACATCTCAATTAGTGAGAATTTTTAAGTGGCAACAAGGAGGATGAATTTATTGAAAGCTACACTGTAAGATATTTTTTTTCTGATAAAAGTCAAAGTCACATTCATACAGATGCAAGAAACACTACACTTAGTGAAGTTGTTGTATCATCTGCTAAAATACATGATGTAGCTGCCAGCAATCTAATGAATGCGCTCAGTGGCATACAGACAGTACTTTTCTGGAAACCCCAACAAAATATACTCCAAATTTGAAAATCAGACATTTCCCTGGATGGTGAACCTCCCCTCATTTTTCCTTCTTTTTCCACAAATACTAAAGTGCTTGGCTAGAATAAAGAGCTTAAATAGTCTCTGTCCTCTGCTTTAAGCTCAAGACATTATAATGGACAAGAATAATAAAAATACCTCATTCTATGTGTGTGTGTGTGTGTGTGTCTTCTTCTCTCTTTCCCTCTCTCCCACACACCTTCCCTTCCTCTTCCTCACTTTGCTGAAGGAGCTGTGTGTCTTGTATACTTCCAAAAAACATCCATATGCCTTTGTCCATGAATGCCGTATACATCATAAGAGTCGGTGCCAACAAACAAAAGGCCCCATAAAAAAGTAATCTTCCTACAAGTACACATCAGCAAATACACTCCTTGCTTTATTTTTTGACAACTATCTAACATTTTAGTTGACCCAGAAAATTGGCACTTTCATTTGGCTCCTCTTCATTTCATATGCCTTATCTGAGAAATGGGGAAAATGACTTGAAACACAGAAGTCCACTAAAAGCAATACCACAGAGAAATAATTTCCTCTTTTAGCGGCAACTGTCTTCATCATCCAACACTCATCATAAACATTGTCATCATGTTTACATTTCCCAGAAGTTCAGTGCATGTCAGGCAGATTGTTAAATCATTTCCTAACAATTATGGCTTGTGGGTTTTCCATTAAAGAAAAACATGGACATTCCACCCTGCTAGCCGAGAGGTTGAATTTGCATGATGTCATGGAGTAGTTATTTCCTTCTGTCCCTAGAGAAAGACATAAAAGTGTCCATTAATCCAAAGTCATAGCACTGCAGCACTTTTTAAAAAAGATTTTATTCATTTATGTGATAGAGAGAGCGTTCACAAGCAGGCAGAGAGAGAGAGAGGGAGAAGCAGGCTCCCCGTAGAGCAGAGAGCCCAACACGGGGCTGGATCCCAGGACCCTGAGATTATGATCTGAGCCAAAGGCAGAAGCTTAACCCACTGAACCACCCAGGCGCTCCCAAAGCACTGCAATATTATCATTGTCTGGGGCCATTCAAAATACTCCTAAACCAGATTCCCAGTCTACACTGGGTGAGCCAAGAGACACTTTAGGCAATTGCAGAGAGTAGGCTAAAAGTTGAGTGGTCGCAAATCTCTGCTGTCTCAGTTTGAGGGCTCCAGAGAAGTGAAGGGAAGGGGACCTTTTTGAGTTACTAGCAGCAGGACTGACTGAAACATGGAATGTCCTGACGAGGCCAGGTCCATCAGATCTTCAGGGAAATGGGTCACAGAAGAGGTAAGAACAACTCTGCTGCTTCCTCTCACTGCTTCTTCCACTACAAACTATCAATTCACCACTTAATAATACCATCAAAAATAAGCCAAGCTGAGGACAGGTTCTGTAGAAGAGAGATTTTTCCATTCGTTGAAGTTTTTTTTTTTTTCTTTTTTTTCCCCCCTCCCCATGACCAAATATTTAGGGACATTTAATTTATGTAGTTTTCCTTAATGGTTAATGACTTATTTTCCAAAAATAATTATAGTGCACTCTATACCACAAAGAGCCTATGTACTGGGCGCCTGGGTGGCTCAGTGGGTTAAGCCGCTGCCTTCGGCTCAGGTCATGATCTCGGGGTCCTGGGATCGAGTCCCGCATCGGGCTCTCTGCTCGGCAGGGAGCCTGCTTCCCTCTCTCTCTCTGCCTGCCTCTCTGTCTACTTGTGATTTCTCTCTGTCAAATAAATAAATAAAATATTAAAAAAAAAAAAAAAGAGCCTATGTACTATACCACACTCTTTGTAGAGTAATATTTATTTATTCATCCCTGCAGGGTATCTAACATGGCCTCATGCATACTCCAGATTCACCTGTCTTTGCACTTACCACATAGTATTGAAAATGTCCTTCCCTTTAATGTAAAGATTTTTATCTTTCTCGTTTCCTTATCCCCAGCTCCTAGCACAAAGTCTGACATAGAGCTGGTGCTCACCAAATACATTTTGTAATAAACCAAACTAAGGCAATATATTTTAATCATTTCTTCAGATATATAAAATATTTCTTGATATTTAGTAATTTAATTCATCAAATATGACATCTAAGGTTAAGGTTAGGGATGCCTGGGTGATTCAGCGTCTGCCTTCACCTCAGGTCATGATCCCAGGGTCATGGGACCAAGCCCTATATTAGGCTCCTTTCTCAGGAAGGAGTCTGCTTTTGCCCTCTGCCTGCTCTGCCAGCTGCTTCCCCTAGTCATGCCTTCTCTCTCTCTGACAAATAAATAAAATGTTAAAAAAAAAAAAATGTTAAGGATAAGGGCGCCTGGATGGCTCAGTCAGTTAGGTGTCTGCTTTAGCTTAGGTCATGATCCCAGGGTCCTGGGATAGAGCCCCACACTGGGCTTCCTGCTCAGCTGGGTGTTTGCTTTTCCCTCTGCCCTCCTGCCCCCCCCCAGCCCCCACTCATGCTGGTGCTTGCTCTCTCTCTTTGAAATAAAGAAATAAAATCTTAAAAAATTTTTACAAAAATTGAAGCTAAGGATAGTTCCACTTTTCCTGAATACCTCTCAGGGACTAAGCTACATGAAACCACTACCCCAGAAGCACTCAATAACTAGGCTGAAAGATTGTAGTATTTTGAAATGCTGACTGTCCCATGTATCTAACAGCTTCTAGAATTAGTGGAAGCAACATATATTAGCCAGAGTTGTCCAGAGAAACAGAACCTATAGGAATGGGGGGGGGTGGTATTTGTGTGTGTGTGTGTGTGTGTGTTTAGAAAGAGATTTTAAGGAACTGGCTTACATGATCTGGCAGCCTGGAGACCCAAAGAAGAATTGATGTTGCAGTTCAAGTTTGAAAACAATCTGGAGACAACATTCTTTCTTCCACAATTGTTTGTTTGTTTTCTTTTAATACCTCAACTGATGGGTAAGGCCCATTATGGAGAATACTATTTACTCAAAGTCTACTAATTTAAATGCTGACTTCATCTAGGAAATACTGTTCACAGCAACATTCACACTAGGGTTGGACTAAATATCTAGGTACCTTTGTTTCACAGAATTGACATAAACATTAAATTAAAGTTAAATTAAATTGACATAAAAATTAACCATGTACAAGAATTTCTGGAAAAAAATTAATAATTCTACTTTGGTGAAGGAAAGGTTATGTATAGAATTGATTAAAAACCCAGAGATAAAGATTTAGCTTCACAGTTTGCACTAACTTAACCTTTGCCAACTATACTTTATCTGCATCAATTCTCTGTGCAATTTACATTTGTGAACTTAGGAAAGGTTGGAATTTGGATGCATTAGTAGAGGATTGAAAATCTTCTCTCTACTTTTTAAATTGTTGTTACTTCTTTGCATGCTCTCTAAGCAACCCAAAACTAATGATCTACAGAAAAGCTGTTAACTTTTGTGTCTCTCTAATTTTGAAAAATTTTCTTGGCCCATTCATTGAAATTCCAATCAGAAATCAAGATTATTCTCAAATGTCACTTCTAGGAAAACTTCCATAAACTTGCTTGCAGAATAAGTAGCTTCCTGCCTTCATCTGTGTTTTCATAGTAGATGTATACATCTTTATTAAAGTCTTATTTTATTTAAATTAGTTATATATAAGTCTGTCTTCCACAAAAGTTTATAAGCTTTCTCATATTACGAGAGTTCCTTAAAATCTTAAATGTAGTTCCCAGATCAGCAACATCAAAATCACCTGTGAGCTTGGCAGGGATGTAGAACCTGGGGCCCATCCCTGACCTTCTGAAAAGCAAAGTGTATTGTCAAAAATATTTCCAGATGACTTTATGAACTTAACATTTGATAAGTCCTGTCTAGATATCGGTATTAACAAACATAGCTAAGGGAAGATTTCTACATTAAACGAATTAAATGAACCCCTGTTCTACTAAAGAGGTTATTATCAATTCCTAGATCAGGACAAGAATTTGTCCTGGCTTCTCGTTGAGCATTTGTGAGGACTATTCCACATTGCCCCTGATGTTCAGACTCCTCTTTATCTTTCTCCTGCTCCCTATTTCTGAACTCTTCATGTTCTTCAGGTCACAGCTTAGATGTCAGTCTACATAAAATTAAAATAAAGCATGTACCAAGCCTTAAGATAAGTCTGAGCATATCTAATAAATTTATTGTCTATTCCCCTCCCACTGCTTAACCAAATATCATCAAATTCTGTCAAAGTTTCTGTTTGTGTGTTGTTTTATTTTCTTTTGTTTCTGGTGTTTATGGCTACCACTTAATTACAGGCTTGGTCTATCTGTTGGAAAATGATTAATTCTTGAAATCCAAGATTGGTTGAGGTGTCCGTTTTTTGGACAGCCATGAAACATGAATGCTGGAACATGGCACTGTCGTTTTCTGTTTGTGTTTCTAGTGAACTTGTGGTCAACTTCAAAGTTAGAATTCTTGTCTGTTATATGATATTACCTCCAGCATCTTATCCAAAACCGGGTGCCCTATAGGTTCTCACAACTATTTGTTGATTTCATGAATGAATAATCCTGAGAATGCAATTAGATAAAGAATAGCCATACATGTAGGAAGCGGCAGATGTGAAAGATAGAAATCACCCCCAGCAATTTACATAAAACTGAATTATCAAAAGTAGGAGTTCTTTGGTGCAATTTTTTTTTTCTCTCTCAATTGACAAGTGTAAGAGAGACTGCTTTTTTTTTTTTTTTTTGATTGTGGGGATGACAAATTTAAACTCAGTTTAATTTTTAAATTAAATCCATTACTCTCCTCTTTAAATACCAGAATGCAATGATTGCTAAGTAAGTATTAAGGCAAAAGTGAGGGTGAATAGAAAAATAATGTGTTGCTAATGAAATAAGTGGAATGCAACCAGGTTGTTATTTGATTGTTTTAGGCTCTCAAGTGGTCAACCAAAATTGACAAGTTAAATCTATAATCGCATGACAAAATCCCTTTTCCATATCTACTGGAAGAAATTCTTGGCCAAATTTAAAGAAATGCCTCCTTAAATTTGATCAAGTCTTTCCATTTTCACTTTAAGAAACATCTGCAGAATCTGATGTTTCTCTCAGGTACTTGCAGGGGGCTTAGTTTTAATATCATTCCTCTTAATGTGTTAGCTATTATTTTTACATAAATAGTCTAGCAGCAGGCTATATATTAAATCCTGAAGTACACTGTATTCTTAGTATTTCTGAAAATAAATAAAAGCACACAGAAGAAACATTTATGAAAAATGACACATTTTCCTACATGTTCAGCTGAAAAAACAGAGGTTTATTAAAGAAAACAAGAGATGCTTTCTAGTGGTAGAAGATAATGCCCCACATAAACATGAATAAGATCAGCTCCTTGAAATATCTCTGGATCTTGTTATGGTCAGATTCAGAGGCTTATGGTGACAACTTTAATGATGGATTTATTGTGGCTCAAATCTCATTTGCACAATGCCTAGAAAACTAAGCACCCAGGCACAGAACTTTGCTGAGAGGACAACTGGCGTTGGGGAATGAATGAGGAATGTGAGCAGATCTGCAGGCATGTAGGGCATGACCAATTTTAGTAAACTACTTGAGTCAGCTCTGTTCAGTATCTATCTCTAGGCACTACAGAGATGCCCATCACCACACTACTTAGTGCTCAGAGGAAGATATTAGAAAGTCTGCCAAATTATCTTGGCCTAATTAACTGGAACTCAAACTGGGGCAGTATTTTACGTAGTCTAAATTATTGTGCACTTGGGTCTGGCTATTTTAGCACATGGTGATGACTTCCTATTGTTTTCCACACACATAGCATTCTTATATTTTGTCAAGTATTAAGCATATTTGAATTAACCTTTCCTATTAGTTTATACTAAATTAAAATATTCCCATAGTAAAGATGAAGAAACTGAGGCATGAATAAAGCAAAATATCTGTGATGGCTAATTTATTCCTGACTAATACATCATCGAAGCCTAGTTTCACGCAGTATGAGAAAGACACAGAGTCTAACATTATAACACTAGAGAATCATGAACTTTCTCATAGACAGTTCTAGCTGATTTATTTTCTCCTTTGTGGCAGTGACTACTTATTGATAATTCTCACACAGGTAGAATCATCTTCCTTCAGATTAGCATATTAGGATTTGTGTCAATGTGTTTATGTGTAAGTGGGTTTAATTTGCAAAAGTACCACACAGATAATCCTGATACCCTCACTCCTCATCCCAAGTGAAAATCACTGACGGGAAAGAAGAGCATTCATTTATTCCACGAGGGCCTGAAATTATATCTCCTAATTATTTAGGTCAAGGAAATTACACTTTGTTTCATGTAAATAAAATGGCATTTTCAGAAATAAGTATCATTGATTTGTGTTTGCAGTTAAGTAAAGCAATACTCCCTTTTTCTTAGCACCTATTATATGAGAAACATGAAGTCCAATTGTTGTTGTTACTGTTTTTAGGCCACTGGTTCACAGGATTTTATCAAATTATAATTTTATGACTCTCCATCTTGAATGAAACTCCTTCAATTTCTTGGGTCATAGCTGTTCTCCACTCACCAAGAGACAATATGGAAAGTACTCTATATAGATTTAACTATTTTTCGAGGATCTGGAGGGACATAATTGTGCTTTAACAGTCAGTCAGAAATGTCTGAAACATTCTCCTTTATATGCTAATCATGAATCTCATCATCTTCAGAAACGAGATCTAAACTCATCCTGCTTAGAATGTCTTCCCCAGTGGATAAAATAGACCCAAATTGTTCTGTTTCCTTCTTTGTTTGATGACCTTTGAACAAATAAATCACAAATATTTGTGTTTATAGTTATGTAACTTTTACTATTTTCTGGGTATTGTCTTAAGCCCTTTGTTAAATCCTCACGAAAGTCCTGTGAAGATAGTAACATAATTTCCACCACTTAAATGAGAAAGCTGTGTAGTAGCCTGGTGACGACACAGATCAGTGAGTGGGGAGGCAGATTTTGAACACTGGCCAGAAGATTGCTGTAGTCACGCTTTTAACAGCTATGTAAACCCATCTTTCAAGAGGAGAGTTGTTTGGGTTTCATTTAATTTTTTTTTTCCAAGATAGATAATATTCTTTCCTAGAAAAATTAATAAATCCATCTGTTTCAAACCTGCCATTTAGGTATTTTAGGCCTACAGAGCTACATTAATATGTATTTTATATAAGATCTTATCATTTGATTCTGGTAACTTCTGAAACTTGTTAATTCTCAAGGTCACACTGAATTTTAATTCTGTCCTTCAAGGTGCTAAAAAACCCTTACCTTTCAGTCTGATGTTATTAACTAAGCAAATGAGCATGTTTTGAAATGATTGATGGAATTATTAAATAGCACTCATCCTAGGACTAGCCCCATTAGTCATGTTTCCCAACTTTGATATTGAACTATTTAGACTACAACTGTGAAACAAATTATATACATATTTAGTAGTAATAGGGTAGGTAGCTCAGCTCTCTCAAATCATTTCTAGCAGTTAAGAGTGTATTAGAAAAATATATTTCGAAATTCAAAAATTACCATATTCTTTTTCATTTGTTGATGAGATTACCAGATTAAGCAAAAACCTTCCTAAAGTTTATATACTTACTAAGTACATATTAAAATACCATAATTATTATTACACAATTCTTCTTAATTTTTAACTTACTAGAGGAGAAAGATTCATTCATCTGATAGCATTTGTTTGCTCATGAAATCATTTTCATTATTTTATAGCACCTAGTGGTAATAGAGGTTTATGTGCTTAAAAAAAAGCGAGACAAAAATTCCTCAAATATCTGTTATCTTTTGTTTGTTTAAACAAAAACATATATATGTGTTTGGAATTGGGTATTTTTTCCTGAAATTACTTTTGTCTGCAGTTCAAAATATTAATGCAACAAATTTAAAGTTTGTTAACTCTGCTTTTGAAAAATCCACAAATGTATCTTGTCAAGAGTGTAGTATTCTTTTCATAAAATACTTTCACTTTCTATGTAGTATAGTCAAGAAGTTTTTACAGTAAAAGAGTGTCAGTATAATACAATTTCTTTTTTTAACAAATCTTATTTTTCTTATATAGAGAGATATTTGGAGTGTTCAGTTTTCTGGAGAACTTTCAAACCCTCTTGACTTTGTTGCTTTTGATATATTATTTTTATTTATTTGGGGTTTGTTGTTGTTGTTGTTGGTTTGGTTTGATTTGCTTCTTTTTCTTTTTAGAATTAGGATTCGTTGCTACTTTCTCTTCCAAAATCACTAGATGCTACTATGTTTACATTTGCACTGCCAAATTAAATCATTAAAAGGCCGTTTTAGTATCTACATTTCCTTTTGACTTTTCGCTGTGATCCTGTGATCAGGGTTTGTGTGAAATGAAGGCTTTCTAGATCAACAGATAGTATCCCTTCCCCTGTATTACGTAAACTGGATCTGAATTTCACCTTGTTACTCACTACTGCAATTAACTTAGCTTTTGGTACATTCTGGGGCTACCACTTAGTGTTTTCTAGATGGTACAAAGTCGAATCAGCTCTACGCTACACCCAATTTAGAACTTAATTAACCACGAAAGTTAAAAGTGAGGGCAGTCCCCAATAAGTTGACAATGAAAGTTGTGGCTGCCCTAAGCCCCATCAGAAGGCAACTGCGAGTTTTAAATCGACATCACTACCAACATAGCCGTGGGTTTCGGCAGTGACAAACTGTAGTCACAGATTCCAACAGCCGCTGATGAAAAGCTGTTCTCATTCCCTAATGCTTTATGGGAAAGCTGCAGCTGCTTGGAATATTTTTCAAGCAGAAAGCCATCATCATGACAACACCAGAGTAAAAGAGGGCAAAAAAAATTTCTTTCTAGTAGGGAAATAAAGACATCTTAAGCTTGACTTCAAAAGCTCTCTACAGCAAACAGTAGCTGTGGAAATACCGTTTCATCTTTGCCTCTGGGATATTATTAAGCCTTTCTGGTAGCTCTAACTGCAGGACAAGGGATTACAGAAGTTGCTGCTGTGTAGCCGCTTGCCATACAAATATCTGGAAAACCTGGCATCGTGGATTGGTATTCCGGCCCCTGATTAGCCAACCCCCAAGAAACTGACCCGGTAATGAATACTGCAACCCACCCCTTTGGACACCATACAAACAAAAACACGCAAGACACTGCCATTTCTTGTTGAAGTATCAAAGACTTCTCTTGGGTCCAAGTGTGCTGAACAGGAACCGGGCCCGTTCTAGGAAGACCTACTAATAGCACGCAGAGTGGAGCAACGCCACGCACACCCTGTCAGTTACGGTTGTGTCCGCATTTCCATGCTGAATCCCCGCTTCCGAAGGTTGTAGCTCAATTGTTTAAAAATCCACTAGCAGCTGCAGTGACCCATGCAGTCCTGTTGTAGCAACGACACCAGATCGTTTTAGCACAGAGGGCAAGGAACTCAATAAAAATTAGTAATCAAAGGTGTTTATTTGATTCTCCTGCCCGGTATTTTTTTTTTTTTTTTCAAAGTCATTTTTCAGTGGAATGTAACTAATGTCCATTTGATGTGGATGGATTACTTGTTATTTGGGGGGAAAAAGGGAGAAAACAAACCAATTTCATTTTTTATAAAATGAATGAGTATGTGCAGAGTGCATTTAAACATGTCATCAAAGACCTGTAACTGAGATGGAGTGAAATTTGGTTGTTCTGTGTAACTAATAGTTACGGTGTAAATAGCCATGATGTGGCTAAATCTTCTAACAAAGTAAAATTAATGATAGTTACTAAATAATAACTAGTTGTCTTTACAGTTGGCATTTTGTTCTTACAGATTAAAATGCGAAAATGAACCCAAGGTGTAAGGTGCATGCATATATATTATATTAGTTGTGAAAAATGCAATATACTTAGAAGTTGAAATTGATCTTTTCAGGACAAAGAAATGTCAGAACACACAATGATGGGCCTAAAACATATAAACAAGATTGAGCCATAAGGTATTTTGAAACAGAATAAAATTTATTTTTAATGAATGTCAACATTAACTTGACTTGACTTTTGTCAAAAGTGGACACACTTGACAATCCTTCTATAGATGTAACTGATTCAACTCTATTGCTATTTTTAAGAGGCTCTAATAATTAGACCTTTACATCAGATGTTTATATTCTTAATTTTCCTATACGGTTGAGATTTCATAAAATCATTATATGATTATTCTCTGATCACCTCCCTGGTCTAGCCTCATCATTATTATTTTTCTCAATTTCATTTTTATCCATTTCATTATTTCAATTGCAGTGCATTTTATAGCATCAGTAGATGCCCTCCAATAATAGAGATTTATAGCAAAGGAGAACCATATAGTAAATCCACCTCTCCCAAATTTGTACTGAAAATGCATGTTTTTAAGGAAAGACATGAGTATCCAGTCTATTATTTTATTTTCTTGTTTGAGGCTGTCTTTAGAACATAAAGAGTGAGGCCTGACCTTGCACATCAGCATATTTTAGTAAGCATTCAGTAAAAAAGCAATGACTAAAAATTTATTTAATTTACTAATCTGAAGAAAAAATATATCTATATGTATACATGTATATGTATATCTATCAACTTGAAAAAAGATGATTTGGTTCTAAAATATGCATTGACGTTATTGTAAGACTTTTAGATTATCATAATATTTCAAAGTTTTTATAAAACTTTTCAAAATGTAAATTTTTTCAAAATATAAAGTTTATTTCCAGCAATCGGCTACTTTGAAAACACCTGTTTAATAATGGTTATTAAAATGTTACATAAATGAATTAAATGGTATTGTAAAATACACCCATACGCATTAACTTAGATTTTAATAGTTTAAAGTTCTGGTGTTCTTTTTTCAGAAGTAACTATTTGCATTCCATCTTTTGACATGAAGTTTTAAATATCAAATGCTTTGATGAATAATAAATACAAATATAAATGAATAAACGATCTGATGCCAGGAAAGAGGCAGACAAATATTCAAAGGACGTGACTTTGTGTTTTGTTTTTTTATTTTGTAATGTATTTTGCATTTGACCTATCAACAAATAGATGAAAAAAGAAAAATAAAATAAAATATTTACTGGTAAGCTACTGTTGTGGTTCCTGTATTTCCTGATGAGTGTAAGGTTCATGAATCCAATATTCTGTCGGGCAGGATGACTCAGCTTCGGCATTTTATTTGCCATAATATGGAGGGTAAGGGGACTACGAATGGCGGGGTTTTCCAGAGTGATTTAAAAAATCAGTCCTCATGGCAGAAGAGAAACAGTGTTTGATTCCCCTGGGCTGTTGCTGCTCAATCAAATTTATTACCAGCATTAGGGCTGGAGGAAAGACAGGCACTGGGAGCTGCCTGGTTCTTCACTGCTCCAAAAACACAGGCCATAATGCAGCCTGATTCCACAGAGCCGTGTCCAGGGATTACTGCATGGCAGTGAGTGTTCTCTGGTTCTGAATAAGAAAACTGCAGAGACAGGTGCTTATTTTGTATAATATGCTAAGAAAGTTGAAATATATAATCAGAAATATAGACTTCATCACGGTTCCCTATTTGACTGGGAAGGTCATGAGTCAGGCTGATGAAATGTAAAAGGCAGAGAGTTAAAGTTTTCCTCCTGCTGTGATCAGATGTTCTTAGGATTCCAGCAGAGGTAATCTTTAAAGGAAACATGGCAGAGCTTTGGAACGCTTTGTGATCATGACCCACCAGTAGCCCATAGGCTCATTGGAGGGGCCAGTTGGAGCTAGCCTCCGGTCAATTTTTATCCTGCTATTCTTAGACACTCTAAAATTACAGACTTTAGTCTCTGAGGTAGACTTTAATTCCCACCATGCAGAGGTGCCAAAAATAAGGCACCAATGATTTTATCTTAAAATAAGATAGAAACATTCTCTACATCCATGTCTTTTCTGCTCCAAACTCAATAATAATATATTTAAGATGATTTATAATTTTCAATTGACTTACAAACACTATATAATTCAATTCTCAAACAACCTTTAGAGTTGATAAGAAAACACAAGCTGTCTCTCATTTTATTTTTTTCTTTTCTCTCTCTCTTTTAATGGAAAACAAGAATTCACAAGGAAAGAAGAAGTGACTCTCTAGCAAATAAACAAGAAATAAAACAGCTTCCAGACCCTGGTTTCACATCATGGCAAACATCAGTATTCATGGTGTAGTAGAATTGCTACTAAATTCTAGACTGTTTATAGAAATCTTCTCAACACAGTATTCAGAGTATGCAACAGCAGAGCAATTCACGCAAAAAGGAAACAAAGTTACCATTCCATTCTCCTGGACCAGTGAAAAGCAAAGATCAGCATACAGAATGTTTAAATCCTGCTTCACAGTTTCAGGTAAATAGATTTAAGTAGAAGCATATCCTAACCATAAACAAATTCAGTATCAAATGAGTTTTGATGTACATTATTCCTATGGATTTTACTATTATAATACTTGGGTAGTAAAAATAAATCAATACACTTTAAGAAATTACAAATAAATCTTGATTTTTTTTTTTATTGTTGGTTGTGTTTTCATGATAGTGTGAGTCTAGCAGTTTTGAAGGTCTTTGTATGTATTTTCAGACTGAGTGAGTATGTTGGTGTTTGGAGCTAGAGTTTTCTTTTCTTTTCTTTTTAAGATTTTTTTCTTTATATCAGAGAGAGAGAGTGAGTTTAGGGGGAGGAGTGGAGAGAGAGGAATGGAAGCAGCCTCCAAGCTGAGTGCAGAGCCCAACATGGGGCTCCATTGCATGAGCCTGAGATCTTGACCTGAGCTGAAATCAAAAGTCAAATGCTTAACCAACGGAGCCACCCAGCCACCTCTGGAGTCAGGGTTTTCATCATGGAAGAGGGGCATACAAATATGGACTAAGGAAAGGCAAGCAAGAACCCGGACGTGGATTGAAGTTGGAGATAACAGTATATACTTGGTGTGCATGTATTCACACAAATATACATTGGTTCTGGGAAGAATCCTAAATGCCATGAAAGTTTATGAGAAAAGTATCTCCCCACAGACTGCTTACCATTTGTAAAGGGAGTAAGTCACCAAATCAATTATAACTTAAAATTATAACAAGTGATTTCATTTTTGTGAATGGCTCAGTATGGGTGTGTTCAATAAACTGGAAGTTTCCTAGTAGGTACAAGTATGTTATTCAGATCATCCTGCTAGCTCTTACAGAAATAAATTCCTGTTGATTTCTCATGATTTCCCTGTCTTAGCTGGTTTTAAATAACACAAAACTCCTCTAGGTAGTAACTACTTCTGAGTTTTATTTACAAAGGAAATTTTTGTTCAAGAACACCGAATTAATCCATCCCCAGGTCACTAAGAGCACCTTGAGTAGGCTACAAATAATCTACTGTATAGAAAAATCACATGATGCAAACATCTATCCAGGTTCAGAAGCAGAACCTCTTATCTAAAAAGTTGTAGAAGTATCATGATCATCATCACACATACCTCACTGAGTGGTCATTACCACCTATGAATTATGTAATTTAACACTAAGCTGAGTAATGTGCTATAACTTGAATAGCCCATCTTATAATATTTATGTATAGGCTTACTTCCCCAAATCACTGCCCCTCAAATGTGTTTGCATGCATCTTTATGCATAAATATATTCTTTGAGGAGAGTATATCCTTACAAAGCTAAGCATACTCCTAACATATAATCTAGTAATCATGCTTCTTGGTATTTATTTACACAGAAGAGTTGAAAACATACTCACCCAAGAAACTGCACATGATGTTTTTAGCAGCTTTATTCATAATTTTCACAATTTGAAAACAGCCAAAATGTTCTTCAGTAGATAAATGAATAAACTGTGGTATATCCAGAGAATGGAATATTATAGAACACTAAAAGGAAATGAACTATCAAGCCATGCAAAGACATTGGGGGGGGGTGTTGTTTAAGTGAGGATATACTACTGAGGATACTACTGAATGAAGCCAAATTGAAAAGTCTACATATTGTATGATTCTAACTCTATGACATTCTGGAAAAGACAAAACTATGAAGAGAATCAAAAGAATACCTGTTGCTAAGTGGTAGGGGTGGGATAAATAAGCAGAGCACAGCCAATTTTTAGAGCAGTGAAAGAACTCTGAATGAAAGTATAATGGCTGGTACATGTCATCATATACTTGTGATAAGCTGTAGAATGTACAACACTAAAAGTGAAAGCTAAGGTTAGCTATAAACTTGTAGTGATAATGACATGTCAGTGAAAGTTAATTAATTGTAACAAATGCACCGCTCAGGAAGAGGATGCTGGGAGAGGAAGAAGTTGTGCACATGGTGGCCCAAGGGACATCTCAGAATTCTGTAATTTCTGCTCAGTTTTGCTAATAGCCTAAAATTGCTCTAAAACAGATCAAGATTTTTTCTTTTAATTTATTTCTAAAGAAATTATGATGATATTTTGGAATACACAAATGTGAAAATGTGTACGTAGTTTACCATAGCCGTTTACTTCTAAAGCAGTTATTATTTTAATATGTAGAGTGTTGACTCACTCCACAATGATGAAAACTCCATTCAAATGTCCTTTTGTTGAGAAAAGAAAGATTGATAATTGGGAACTAAGAAGCGATTATAATAGAAAATATGGGATCTGAACTGAGAAGAACCATTTCAAATTCCAGTTCTGTCACCCTTAACTATATGATTTTAGGAAAGTTGCTCAGCATCTCTGAGCCTTATTTTTCTCATCAGTAGGAATAAAAAAAATGAATAGTTGTAAAATGCCAATTTCACAGGGCTGTTGTTGTAAGGATCAAATTATAGAGTGAGTGGATGTTCGAGTTCTTTATAAAGTAATGGCCAATCATTGGTATCATTTAGATGATCATTTCAAGGATAATCACCCATACCATTCTAGAATCATTTTATTAAATATCAGAAGAAAGCCATACAAATCCGAAATGGATAAAATAACCTCAGAAAAATATGTGATGAAAATCACAGCAGTGAAACAAATTTGTACTGCAATGAAAACCCACAGAATAAAATACAATCTTGATATGATGACTCTTTCCCACTCTTTTATATGAAAGACGCTGATTCTGGGAATATGGTGCTATATTTTCTTTTAAAATGTATCAATATTGCTATAGCATATCAAAACTTCTGACAGGTTAAAGGAATTCTGACAGGTCTCAAACACTGCATTACAATAGGTTTAAATTTCTCTGGAAACTTAAATGAACTGTTAGTCATACCTTAAAAAGTGCTACATGTTATATAATAAATAATTGAGTGTGAATATAAAATAATTTAAATCTGGTGTTTTATATTGTTGAATAACAATAACAATCTATCATAATTTTTATAACAGGAGACAAATGTATAAAAAAATTGATGGTTAAAAATTGTCTCATTACCAAGTCAGAAGACACTTTCTAATCATAAAAGCTATGTTGAGTATGGAGAGGAAAGTAAAATAACAAAATATCAATATATGTGATGAAGTCCATCAGAAACAAAATTAAAGAACAAAGAGAAGAGTTATAATTTAAAAAAAAAACTAAAAAAATAATAACCTTAATGGCAAGCTTATAAAGCAAATAATAATAATCACTTAAACAACAGTAGAAAAGCTTAAACATGACATGAAAATATTCAGAAAAAAGAAATACAAATTATATTTAGACCCATGAAAAATATTTCAATCTTTCTATTAATTACAAAATTTCAAATTATAATAGCAGTTACTACTGTTAAATAACAAGTAAGTAAAGATTTTTAAAGTTCTATCTAGTATGTGTGCACTGCAAGACTTATCAATATACTCTACTAGTGAGAGTATAACCTGGTACAACCTTTCTGGAAAGCAATTTGTCAATACATACAGAAAGGTCTGTAAAAAGTTCATACCCTTTAGTACAGTAATTTCTCTTCTAGAACTCTATCCTATGGAACTAATAAAAAATCCAGACAAATATTTAATACAAAGATGAAAATCATGACATATTTATAACAGTAAAATCCTCTGAGCAACCTAAATGTCTAATGGTTGGATAGTGATTAAATATATTTTACTACAGTTTTAAGGTAGAACATGTGGTGCGAATAAGCATAGGTTTTTAGATAGTATATAACGACATCTCACAGTGCTTACAATTTGCAGTTAAATTAAAAATAAGGATACAATTCTATATCAAGTCTACTTAATCTTAATATATTGTATAAAAAACTCAATTAGAATTTTAAAAATAAAAATTTAAAAACTGGAAAATATATATGAAAGCAGTTACAGCAATTTTCTACATAAGGTAATTTTATTACATATTTTAATTTTTATTATTACATATTATTACATATTCTAAACTCTTTACAATGAGCATGCATTTTTGAAAATTAAAAAGACATAATATAAGTACACACATTTCAATATATTTGATCACATTTTCAAGATATATATTAGCCCTCTTGTCATTGATAATAAAATAGAATTTAAATCTTAAGAGATGGGGGAAAATGCCAGATGTGGACTAGTTCTCAGCCTTTACTACTGGCTTAAAGAAATTAAGGTTACACGTGCTGCTTTTCCATAGAGCTCAGCACTAAGTGGGATGAGCCTGCTGTTCCCTGCTTTGTCCTCCTTCTAACACTGTCAAAATCACGGATAGAGAGAAATTTCCATCTCTTCCGTGTATTGGTCTGAGATTGTGGTGTCACAATATGTTTCACTTTGTATTGAAGCCATTGTGTGAATTTTGACTAACAAGCTGCTTTCAGGTTCTGAAACACTAACTCTGTCTCGGGAGACTGGCACAGGGGGCTTACACCATGTCGAGAGATTTTTTTTTTTTTCTGCAAAAAGCTTTCTTGTTTTCATTTGGTCCAGGGCTTGGGAGAGGGCTCCAGGGTGGTTACAAAGCTGCCTCTGGCTGCAGGGAGAGGCTGAGGCACGGAGGTCAGCGAGGCCCCCTCAAAGGATGCTGCTGGTCTCCGGAGCTCCTAGTGGTGCTGGAGGGTGCGCCTCTCGAAGAGATACTCGCCCAGCCCAGCCTAGGGGCCGGCCAGCCTGCAGAGGTTCGTCAGGGGGTCGCCCTTCTTCTTGATGAGTTTCACCTCCTCATCCAGGTAGTGGTTCTCCAGAAAGTCACAGAGATGGGGGTCTGTGCGGGCAGAACCCAGGGCGTGCAGCTCCAGAAGGGCCTGGTTCAGGCTCTTCTCCAGAACCAGGGCAGCTTCCATGGCGTCCAGGGTTTCCCCCCACTCATCGTGGGACGGCTTCTGGACGTCCTGGAAGAGGGCGCGGCCGCCGCGCTGGTATTGCATCTTCTAGAGACGCTTGGCCCCCTCGCGCTTCTCCTCTGCCAACTCGCGGGAGAAGTGCCCCACACCTTCCAGAGCCACATCGTCACGGTCGAAATAGAAGCCCAGAGAGAGGTAGGTGTAGGAGGCCATCAGATGCATGTTGACCAGACGGTTGACAGCGGCCTCCACCTCGGTGGAATAATTCTGACGAATCAGGCATTTTTGATGATACCCCATCTAGGTATTATGATTACATGAAGCTTGAAGTCCAGTCTCTCTGTGCATAAACTATTTGGTTTCTTTTACCTTAACTGGCTTATCTCCTTAGTATACTCTTATTTTCATGTTAAGGTAATAAAATATTAATGTAGTAAAAATATTTTGTAAATATTTAAATTTATTAAATGCAAGTCATCAAAAATCTTGAAGATATTTTGTACACAGGCACAAAACACTCACTATTTTCCACATCCAGTGTTTTTGTCAAGGAATTGTAAAGAACAATTTTCATAGCGAAAAGGAAGAAGCATTTTTGTTTGTTTTTCCTAGGTGGCATATTCTATGAATATTGTTTGATGACTATTTGACTATGTTCGGTTTTTCCTTCTATTATTTGTTTTTGTAGAGATGGGATTGGCTACTGGGCTAAACATCAGTGTTAAAACTCCTCTTGCCATTTTTATTTATTTATTTATTTATTTGACAGAGAGATCACAAGTGAGCAGAGAGGCAGGCAGAGACAGAGAGAGAGGGAATCAGGCTCCCCGCTGAGCAGAGAGCCAGATGCGGGGCTTGATCCCAGGACTCTGGGATCAGGACCTGAGCCGAAGGCAGAGACTTTATCCCACTGAGCCACCAAGGTGCCCCTCCTCTTGCCATTTTTGACTTGTAGCTTTCAACTGCTAATTAAAAACTCCCAGTTTGCAAACAGTATAGCAATTGTATTTTCATCAGTACATTCCATACGAATGTGTCTCATGGACACAGAATATAGAACTGTAGGACGCCTAATAAGAGAGCTTACTCAAGGGGCGCCTGGGTGGTTCAGTGGGTTAAGCCTCTGCCTTTGGCACAGGTCATGATGTCAGGGTCCTGGGATTAAGCCCTACATTGGGCGCTCTGCTTAGCAGGGAGCCTGCTTCCCTTCTCTCTGCCTACTTGTAATCTCTCTTTCTGTCAAGTATATAAAGTCTTAAAAAAAAAAAAAAAGATAGTTTACTCAATTTTTAAATTTTAGACTTGGAAAAACAAGAATATTTTTCCTTATCTGTTTTCCCCTTATAATTCCACTGATTCTGCTACTTTTACCAATAATTTTTGTTGCTTTTTAAATCACGCAGCAATCTACAACTATGCTCACATTTGTTGTAAACACACTTGTAATGGGTTTAAAGCAGTCCTGGTGGATGATCTGTGTTTGTGAGGGTGACACGGGGAGGGTGGGAGTCTTGCAGAATCAACAAGTAAATAGCCACTTCATAAAATTCACTATCTAGGACTTCATTGACCCTTCATCTTGGGAGTTAAGATTTAACTGTAACTCAAATGTGCGAACTGGCCCTTACAGGTTCTGCTTTAAAATCTATGTTCAAGGGACACCTGGGTGGCTCAGTTGGCTGGACGACTGCCTTCGGCTCAGGTCATGATCCCGGAGTCCCGGGATCGAGTCCCGCATCAGGCTCCCTGCTCTATGGGGAGTCTGCTTCTCCCTCTGACCTTCTCCTCTCTCATGCTCTTTCTCACTGTCTCTCTCTCAAATAAATAAATAAAATCTTAAAAAAAAAAAATCTATGTTCAAACTTTCACAAATATAGGTGTGACAAAGACTTCAATTTCTTCATTTTAGTTTCTGTTCTTTAAACAATAATAAGCAGACCATAGGAGACAATTAGATGAGTGAGTTGTAAATGAAACAATTGTATACATTCACCAAGCTGTTTTCCCCAGTGTTTCTTTATTATACTCTGAATTGTCTCCATGCCTTGTGATGAAATAGAATGAGAGGCTGAGTATGAAACTTTATAACACTCTTCTGATGTGTTCCTTTTTTATGGGTGTAATCTAATACAAAAACAAATGCATCAGCCAGAAATGTTACTATAGGACAGAACAGAATCTTTGGTAGAAAACTCTCCCTGAAATGTTTTTCCACTTGACGACTCTTCGAACTTCTAAGTATTCATTTCCTATTACCATATGGAATAATAATAATAATAAACAACTTTTGTTCTCAAAGAAAACATGGAATAAAAGTGCAAGGAAAGAGCTAAAAGGTAGTAAAAGAGAGAGCAAATATAGATATGTGTTTATGGACTTAAAAGGAAGGGAAAGAACATTATTGCAACAAATAGCTTATTATTTGAAATACCTAATGCATATCAAAGATCAGTATTCTTGAAACTAAATAATGTAAACAGGCAAGATAAATTATAAATTAAATGGTAAATACAACTTATAAAATCAATTAGGACTATAATAATCTCTTTAGTGATTAGATGATCAGGTGATCTCTATGTTGGTTTAGATAGCATCAATGTAAAGAGGATTTGGGAATTATCTAAATATATTTTTATATTAGACAACATACCTGTTTCAGAATAACACTTGCAAGTAAATGTTAAAGTATTTAAAGCAACCCAAAATCTCCAAACCGTGTTTATAATACAAACCAGTCAACCATTTGCCATAGGAAATGATATTCCCAGGCCCTTCCCTCACTGGAAAATGTGCAGTCATAAAAGCACGCAGGAATACGAGCAAGAGTGGTATCAGTGTTGCACGAACTGTACCATAAATGCCTTTCTACCCAAGGGCAGAGGGGCTGGTAGTTGGGCTCCAATGCTCTGCTTCTCGGTATCATACGCTGTCAAAACCATCTGAACAAAGTGTTCCAGAAATGGAATGTAATGATTCCTGTAGTGCCCCATTACTACAGAAGGTTTAGTTTGACAATTTGATATTGGCTTCTGAATTCTCTTGTTCTTGTTCATGGTTGACTCTGGAGGCTCCTTTTCTACCCACACTCTTTGTGCCAGTACTTAGGCGAGAGCTATCTCAGCAGCACGAGATAAGTCACTAGGACAGACCGGATGCCGCAGGGACACTTCTCTGAGCAGGCAATTTCCATTACTACATAGTGGAATAGATGTGCCCTCCCTCTCCCTCATTCCTTCCTTTCCCAGCACATACATTTGTATAGCATTTTGAGAGTGGAGCGACTTTACTGGAAATTTAGCTATGCTGCATACAAATCATTTATGCCTGGCCTAAAATGTGGGATAATGAGGGTTCAGGGTCTTCTGTGCAGTCAAGTGATTCCCGGCTTATAGGCTCCCCCTAACCCCAGGCCGCATATATTTTCTCTCTATCTGAACTGTTTGGCACCAGCAGCATGAGTTTCTGACCCATTGCACAGAAATCTGAAAAACTGAAACAAGGCTTCAAGCTGAAAAGGAAGCATACCTACACGGATCCAGACAAAATCTATGAGGACTGGGCAATAGAGAAGACTTTTTCTACTTTTCCACCAGTGTACTAAAATCATCTCTCATGACAAAATGATTTTGAAATGTAGTCCAATGCATAAAATTAGGTAACCAGTAAGTATGTGCTGAATTGATTTTATCATTTGTCCTTCCTCATCCCTTTGATTATTTTTTTCCTACATCCTCCCTGGATTTACTATTTTCAACTCTGTACTGCTAAATGCTATAAATTTGCAGTTTGCTGTAGAACTCTTTGATCTTTTTGAGGAAAAATGCCGTTGAAATTTGATGAATAATTAATGAGAACTTGACAGCAATCAGTCAATTAATCAGCAAGGATATGCCAAGTGATTATACTATGATAAGCATCCAGTAAAATAAAAAGAAATATAAGGTATGTTGTTAGGACTTCAAGAGTTTACAATCAAGTGAAGATATAAAATTCTTGTATACCTTAAATGGGAAGCATATGTTTAAATATTTACTTTTTTAATTGATAGAGATAAGTGTAAGACCAGAGTATATAAAAGAGTAGTATTAAATTGAGAATTTAAATACATTTTAGTTGTAAATATTGAAGCACATACTTATTTGAATAATCCACAATACTGATGCTAACTATAAATTCTGAACTATTGTCAAAATTGATACATTTTCCATGTTGCTTTCTTTTTAAATCATCTGTCATGACTTGTAATGAAGTAAGAGAGAAGTCTAATATTGGTTCCAAAATGTTGGAATGTGTTGTGTGCATTCTAGTTTTAGGAATAGCATTTTTTTTTTAATCACAAAGCTCAGTGAATTTAATTAAATTTCAACTGCCTCAAAGCAATCCTTTTTATTGTACAAAATTGCACTTATCATTCAGATGGCAAAAACCATATAAAATGCTACTGTCTTTCAAAACAAGAAATTTACATATAGGCAATAAGTAAAAAGGTCCATAACATGGCCCAGAAATGCCATTTAAGCTTTTTGATGGATGTTTTAAAATCAGTTCAGATCATTGTATGGTGAATTATGTGGATGCCTTAAAAAGTCTATGTTATTCAAGGACCCCAGATGATAGAAATCATCTTAATCATATGTATTCTCAACAATAGAATAGAAAGACACTGAATGCCAAGGTACAGATAGCTCTTTGAGTATCAAGTTCAGAACTATACTAGCATACAGAAGTTCAGACTATACTACCATATGTTTTCCATTCATTCATATTTTTATTGTTTTCCATTCCTATTCTCCAGTCTCAGTATCACTTAATTTGGTCTCAATTGGGTAATTATTTCATAAAGTAACTAACCTAAAAGCAAGAATGACCAATGATTTTACTTTGTAGTTATCAGCATGTGTGTGTGTATGTGTGTGTATTGATAGATAAACTTACCTCTGTACAAAAGTCTACCTATCCATCATCTATCATCTATCTTTCTATTTACCTATCCAGTATATATAGAAAGAACAGTTCTGTTGAAATGTAAGCAGACAAGAAACCTCTTAATAACTTCATCATCCTACATTGGACGTTCTGTCCCACCCCTTCCTATTCCATTCTGTCCCACAGTAACAGAAAATGAATTATTTCAGAATTACTTAGCACTTTGCTACCTTTATTCATTTCAACTTTATGACTTTGTAGGGTGTAAGGGTTCCCTCTGGGAAAAATCAGCAGATTTAACAAAAGAATGTACAGACAGTCATATGAATAGAATGAAATGGTCTTGCTGAATTATTTGCACCCTTCTGTGATGATATAGTTTGCCGGTTAGAATAATAGAAACACAGGTATAGTAAAGTAGTAACATGGACACATCTAGAAAAACAGATCTTATTAAAGCAACAATTCTTACTGGGTAGTGCTTTCTTAATTTTGCTCACTCTGGGTGATTTAATTCATGTTTTTCAATTTCATCAACATTTTATTTAATGTTTTTATAATAAGTATCTGCTTATTGTTACAAATAGGAAAATGAAAAACTATTTTTGAAAATAATACCTCCCTCCAACCAAAGAAAACTACTTGGTGTCACACACAATCCCTCACAAATGTGTACATATTCATGAGATATATATTTATGCATGCACACACACTCTGTATCCTTATTACCAAATTGAAATCATGTGTTATGATTTATACTCAGTTTATGCCTTCTTTCTTATATTTATTTGCACCATTTTTTAAGGACACCAGATTTCTGCAAGTGAAACCTCCACAGTGTGTATGTCATTGACATCAATCATGTTCACTGTCATCGATCATTTCTTTTTCATTTTCGTAGACTAATGGATTTTTTAAAAACATTCTCCTCCAGATTATTAATTCAATTTTCCTGAACAATTAATTTTTTTAATCACCTCACTTGCAGATTTTGATTCTGCCCTTGCTGTTCTAGTTTCCTTGCAAGAGTTCAATGTCTCATCCAAGTCTTTTTCCATCTCTGCTGCTCTTTAGATTTTCTCCTACTTTACTTTTATAATAGTCTCTCCATAAAACTTTCAATTCCTCATTCTCTCTGCCGCTGTGTGGTCTTATACTGAAACATTTTCATGTTTGTTTGTTTGTTTTTCTGTTTTGTTTTGTTTTGTTTTTTTAATAGGAACTAATTTATGGCACTATTTTCTTTCTTTGAAACATCAGGAAAACATCCTCTTTTGTGTGTGTGTGTGTGTGTGTGTATTTGTAAGTGATAGATATCATATATTATCTTATTACTAAAGGAAAATGCTGCCATTACTAGACATTCTCTCTCTAAAGGTTATGTGGTCAAGAACAGCAAGAAAAAATCTAGTCTTTCTGGTAGGATATTAGAAAATTTTACTGCTTTTATGATTGTCCCTTTACAATATTTCACAATCTGCTTCTATTTTATTCTGTCTCCGATAACCATAATAAACCACAGACCTTAACCAACAGCTAGACCATTACAAGAAGACAAAGGGAAATAAAGCCAGTCAATGAGACCTTTCTTCCTTTCTTCCTACAGTGAGGGAGTTTGTTTTGACATTTTCACTAGTACTGGCTTTTGGTGTGTTTAAGCACTTAGCTTAAAACTGGGGATGCTCCCAGGACGCCTGGGTGGCGCAGTTGGTTGGACGACTGCCTCCGGCTCAGGGCGTGATCCTAGAGTCCCGGGATCGAGTCCCACATCAGGCTCCCAGCTCCACAGGAAGTCTGCTTCGCTCTCTGACCTTCTCCTCGCTCATGCTCTCTCTCACTGTCTACCTCTCTCAAATAAATAAATAAAATCTTTAAAAAAAAAAAAAAAAACTGGGGATGCTCCCAAAATTTTGGCATAAAAGAATTACTTTGACAACCTCCTTCAAATATTCTCATAAAAAATAATAATTTGAGTTTCTTCTTCAGTGTAAATTTTATCAGGAAGTTGAACAGACTGTATCAGAGGTTGTTAATCAGTTTTTTGTTTGTTTTGTTTTGTCCTACATGTTCTTATGTAAATTTTATTTTGTTTTATTTTATTTATTAGATAGGATTTTCTCAAGTTGAAGTCTATAATATCTGTATCTTTTGAAGAAAATAACTATTTTTGAAGAATTACTAATATATATTATAGGAAAAATCATAGACATATCCCACACAATATACATATGTATTGTACGTATGTGGTATAATAGGGAATGCTTAAATGACTTAGATGATGGTGTTTCTGCCTTGGGAAATGCAGACCTGGCCCAAAGTTTTTGTCCCTGGGTTTTGGAACCAAACTCCTAAAACTCTTGGAATGTTTTCAGTGACAGGAGTGACTTTTGTCATTCACCAGGAGATCTTTTCAACCACACCTCAGTTTAAGTTTAGGAAGTGACTTTTGGAAAGCCCCTAGATAACATCAAGATGAGGGTTGGTTGCCAGGGAAACCAATCTTTACCAGAGAGTTGGAGATTTGAGCCCCACCCTCCAGGGAGAGGAGAGATGCTAGAGATTGAGTTCAATCACCAATGGCCGGTGATTTAATCAATCATGCCTATGTAATGCAGCCTCCGTAAAAACTTAAAATGATGGGAATTGGAGATCTTCCAGGTTGATGAGCATGTACAAATGCAAGAGAAGTGATATGTTCTTATTGCACAGAAGCTCCACAATCCTTCCTATACTCTGCATTATGCATCTCTTCTATCTGGCTGATAGCGATATATATCCTTTTTTAATAAACTGGTAATCTATTAAATGAATGTTTTCTTTAGTTATGTGAGCCAGTCTAGCAAATTAATTGAACCTTAGGAGGGAGTCATGAATAACTTCTGATTTATAGCTGGTTGATCAGAAGCACAGATGGCAACCTGGACTTGCTATTGGCATCTGAAATGGCTGGCAGGGGAGTCTCCTGGGACTGAGTTTTTAATCTATGAGATCCAATGCAATCTGTAGGTAGACAACATCAGAATTGAGTCAAATTGTAGGACACCCAGCTGTTGTTGCAGAATTGCCTGGTGTGAGAAAAACTAACACATTCAGTGACCAGAAGTGAACTATTGTCATAGTAGAGTTGTATGTAGTATAAAAGAAAATAATAGAGATTTTCCTTTAATATAAACATGGAAAAGTATGCATGTATGTGCATGTATTCAGTGTATATTCATTTTTCCCATTTTGAGTACTTCAGATATCCACAACCTGCTTTTATTTTCTGAGTGTCCTGTTTGTATATAATTTTTCTCTGCCTCAGTGACGTAACTGGTTGGAGGATTTAAACTGTGTGTGTGTGTGTAAAGGGTAAATTGTGGTTTGGGTTTAAGGCAAAATGAGGAAAATATCTAGACAGTTGAATGAGGTTAGATACTGGGATCAATGAAGCCTATGTTAGTACCCAAGAACTTCTATGGATTAGATTAGTGATCTTCATTTCTCTTAGTTTCACATTCATAAAAATATCACAAACTAAATGAAAAGATACTCTGCACATATTAATTCTTCTTGGGCTCACTTTTCTCATAAATGTGAATGTCACAGTGTTTCTTGTGTAATTAATTTAATTGTTCTCCCTGACTACAGCACCTTAGAGTATCCCTTCTGAACTCATTCATGATGATTGGCATATAGGGTTAACAAATAGGCTGTTTAAAAAAAAAAAACAAAAAACACCATAAAAGTAAGGAAGTAGATTCTTTTAGGGAATATTTTACTGTATGGATGCTACACTCAAAACTTGGTAACATGGAATTGAACAATCATCATTTTTCTCCTGAACCAATATTTATTGGCTTTTGGTTATCAATAGTGTGCGAACCTTGTCCTGAACATTCTAAAAATACAGATACAATTTCTCAAAAGTCTGACTTCATTAATATATCCACTCAACAATATTGATTGCCTGTTGTGTTTAAAAATTGCGTCAGTTTCTGGACTCCATATAAGAAGCAAATATACTTCATAGTTTAGTCTTTGTCAAAATGGATTAACATATAGATAACATAAATCTACATGGAAATAAAATAATGTGGCTTTTTAAGGTATGGTATAAAACAGAGTAACTGAAGTCAAAGAACTTCAGTGAAATTATAATTTTACCATGTTCTTGTGGTGATAGAAATCTGTGTGACTCAACAATTATGTGAATGGTGCATTAACCATAACTATGACGTGGAACCTGGAGATTGTGGATATAAGAAGAATAGGTAGGGGACCCAAGAAATGCTCACTTCTAGTGAAACTCCAGAGGGCTCTTTTGTGCTATAATTTCAGGCAGGACAACTAATTCAAGTTTCATATGTCTAAAAGTTAGCCCAATGATACTGTTATTATCAATCTTACTGAAGTATTGTGAAAATTAAGTTAAGTAATGTCTTTGGAAGCTTTTTGCAACATTTAAAAATGTTATAGAAATAATACTGTTTGTAAGAAGCAATACACAATGTAAGGATATTTTAATCTTCATTCCTTAAAATATGTTTTCTTATGTGAATATTTACACTTAATATCTATTAACTGTCAGAAAAAAAAATGCAACAGACACTCTTATTTAAAGTAGTAATCAGGGTTTTATTCAAGACAATTGCAATGGAATTCAAGATTATTCCAATAGGACAGATTGAACTCAGCACTGCTGAAACAAAAGAAAGAATTTAAAGGAATTTTTTTTAAAGATTTATTTATTTTGAAGACAGAGAGAAAGCAAGCGGCAGGGGACAGACAGACAGACAGACGATGGACAGCCTCCGTACTGAGCAGAGGCTTGGTATTCCACCCCATGACCCTGAGGTCCTGAGATCATGAACTGAGCCCAAATCAAGTCAGATTTTAACTGACTAAAACACCCAGGCACCCCAAGAAAGGATTTTTAAACACTGGAGCAAGCTAATGTAAAATATTGAAGGACTTTGGGGCGGAAGCTTGGCCAATGTGATTAGGCCTTTTCTGTTTGCTAATCTGTACATACCAGAGAAGTTGGGCAACTGCCTTCCCACAGAGACTGGGAGAAGGTGACACTACTTTTCTTAGTGATTGGATTTCAAAAGCATGTCTCCCAAGTTTTTGAAAATCACATCCTTGAGCTACAGGAGAACTAACATCTCAAAAAAGTAGAGAAAATGTTTACAATTGCTAGTGTCTAAAGAAATGCTCTAAGAAAATGGAGTCCATGGACCTATAGTCAGGAAGAAGCTGAACTAAAGTTTAGTTGAGTTGAGGGAAATATTAAAGATTTCTTGGTCAACCCTAAAGGAAAAAAAAACAACACATGAATTTTCTGTTTAATTATGCTAGAGAAAATGTTCAGGAAGGACCAAGTCCCTAAATGAACAATATTTTTAATTAGATGAACTAGGCTTGACTTTTTTAATTAGAAAGAGTTGTTTCCAAATTTAGATATTCAAATGATTATCAAAAAATCTGCAGTGTTTCAGTAAACAGACCTGCTCAAATCCCAGACTTTGTGTGATTTCCACAGAATATAGTGAATTTTTACTTGTCACACAGAATCTTCATCTTCATGTGTTTTTAAAATAAGGTTGCCAAAAAAGAAATATATTCTCACTGATGGAGTTTTTTGAAAAGCTAGGCATATGCACTAACATTTATATTTCTCTTCCCAAATCCACACACACATACACAATTCTTTATATTTATTTACTATCTTTCTTTTGTTAACTTACTTTCATCAGCTATAACTGAAGTCTTACACAATTCATTCTGAGTCATTTCAGTCCCTCCTAGTTCTTTTATTATTGAGGTGTATACTACTTTTCAACCCCAGCAAAGTCATTTTTAAACTAGGAAAGACTGTTACAAGCAATATCTTTCTTGATCATAACAATTTGATGTGGACTCATTCTTTGTGCAGATCTAAAGAGGAAAGTAAATTGGAATTTTTCAATTGGTGATACAGCAACATTGCTGTGCTACACTGGAGACCTGTTTTCAAAGACAGCCAAGAGATTTAGGTACCCTGCACCAATTCAATTTAGGGGGTCCATTTTAGGAGATTTGTTCACTCCCAAAAGGGAATTGGCTACCAAAAATAATGGGATGCCTGCAAAATGGTCAATACTTCTCATAGTATTGAGTGAGGTTTTAGTTTGACAGAAATCATGACAAGAGAATGTTCTATATTACCTTTTTACTTGTTTGTTTGTTTGCTTTCCAGTCATCTCAGATATGATTTAATTGATTTGTACAAACATAACACATGTTACAACTTATATAGAAATACAGATAGGAAAAGAATAAATAAAAGTCTATGAAATTTAGGGGGTTTATTGTGGTACTGAGGATATATTTATACACTGAGAAAGGTAACCAAGGTCACCAATTATTTTCTATGAGACAATGCAATTTTTTTTTTATTAGTTAGTGATTTCTTTTTTTTTTCCCCAGTGTTCCAAGATTCATTGTTTATCCACCACACCCAGTGCTCCATACAATATGTGTCCTCCTTAATACCTACCACTAGGCTCACCCAACCCCCCACCCCCCTCCCCTCCCAAACCCTCAGTTTATTTCTCAGTGTTCACGGTTTATCTCCCCCTCCGATTTCCCCCAACTCACTTTTCCTATCCTTCTCCCAATGTCCTCTGTGTTATCCCTTATGCTCCACAAATAAGTGAAACCATATGATAATTGACTCTCTTTGCTTGACTTATTTCACTCAGCATAATCTCCTCCAGTCCTGTCCATGTTGATAGAAAAGTTGGGTATTCGATAAATGGTGCTAGGAAAATTAGACAGCTATGTACAGAAGAATATAATTCAACCATTCTCTCACACCATACACAAAGATAAACTCAAAATGGATGAAAGACCTCAACATGAGGCAGGAATCTATCAAAATCCCAGAACAGAACATAGGCAGTAACCTCTTTGACATTGGCCACAGCAACTTCTTTCAAGACATGTCTCCAAAGGCAAAGGAAAAATTAACTCTTGGGACTTCATCAAGATCAAAAGCTTCTGCACAGCAAAGGAAACAGTCAACAAAACAAAGAGGCAACCTACAGAATGGGAGAAGATATTCGCAAATGACACTACAGACAAGGGCTGATATCCAAGATCTATAAAGAACTCCTCAAACTCAACACACAGAAAATAGATAATTATGTCAAAAAATGGGCAGGAGACATGAACAGACTCTTCTCTAAAGAAGACATACAAATGGCTAACAGACACATGAAAAAAATGTTCATCATTCATCATTAGCCATTAGGGAGATTCAAATCAAAACCACATTGAGGTATCACCTTACACCAGTTAGAATGGCCAAAATCAACAAGACAGTAAACAACAATTGTGTTGGAGAGGATGTGGAGAAAGGAGAACCCAATTACACTATTGGTGGGAATGCAAGTTGGTGCAGCCACTTTGGAAAACAGTGTGGAGATTCTTTAAGAAATTAAGAATAGAGCTACCCTAAGATCCTGCAATTGCACTACTGGGTATTTACCCCAAAGATACAGATGTAGTGAACAGAGGGCCATCTGTACCCCAATGTTCATAGCAGCAATGGCCACAGTCACCAAACTGTGGAAAGAACCAAGATGCCCTTTGACAGATGAATGGGTAAAGAATATATGATCCATATATCCCATGGAGAATTATGCCTCCATCAGAGAGACAAATGCAATTTTAAAACTACTTTATGTTTGAAAATCTGAACACTTTGTGCCTTTTCTATCCCTCATCTTGAGGCAAGTTCTAAAAGCAAAACAAAACAAAACAACGACAAAAAAACCCACATAAAAACACCTCCTTTTTTTTTTTTTTTTAAAGATTGTATTTATTTATCTGAGAGAGAATGAGTTGAAGAGAGAAAGCATGAGAGGGGGGAGGGTCAGAGGGAAAAGCAGACTCCCCACCAAGCAGGGAGCACAATGAGGGACTCGGTCCTGGGTCTTCAGGATCTTGGCCTGAGTTGAAAGCATTGCTTAACCAACTGAGCCACCCAGGTTCCCAAAAATCAAACTCTCTCCTTTAGAAAAGAAAATTATAATGCAGTGATTCTTTTCAAAGGGTAAGAAAACATACAATGGAAGTGAAATGATATAACAAAAGACATATTTTTTTGAGGTGGATTCTACTCTTCTGTTTCTAAAATATTTAAAATAATTCTTTGTAAAAGTCAAGGGAAAAAACCCTGACTCTGCCTGTCTCCTTAATTCTCTGATTGAAGTGAATTAGGGTGAATGGCGGCACAATTATGATCTGAACTGCTGTTGTGCCCTTATGGTGGACAAAATCTTCAAGATGTTTTGCATTTACTTGCATGGAGACATTCTAATATATTGCCTATTATGGTAGGCAAACCACCAGCTTATATTAACAAAGTTAAACTCTATAAATTTCAACAACCACATTTATGTAGCAGTAACGTAAGTAGAATCTGAAAGGCCATTTTATTAACATGTTCATTCTAGTTAACTGACATAGATAATATATCCTACAAAAGTGATTTGCTTGAAATACATGGAATAAATTGATATGATAAGCCATAGTTTAAAGAGATGGTTATCATATCTCTTTTCTCCTTTCTCTGTGTGACCATACTTGAAATAATCAGATTAAAGTTCCCAGACTAATGTAGAATATATTTTATAAATGTAGATATCTGAATAGAGAAATGGATAACAACCAAACTGATTAGAGAATAGATTGGAACTCCAGTCCAAAACAGTGTGATAACACAGTCATATCTTTAGGTTAAGAGGAATAAGATTCTATTAGAGTTTTTTGAAGTCCTGATTATAAAATCACTACATTAAATGTTCAATTATTTGATGCCTTGGAGAGGCAATAATACTCTACAATTTCAAACAGTTTTTAGTACAAATCAAGCAATTATGGATATTTACAAAATCATGTCTGTTTGTGTTAAAGTCATATATAATAAGTTATAAATACATGTGCTAGTTATAAAATATGAAAATAAATTGAAAAACTTTGCAAACACTACATAAACTCAAATTTAGAATATTCATTACCAATATTTGAAGCTACCCATGTGTTTCTCCCATGTTTATGTCTTTTATTTTCAAAAGTAACCAATATTTTGAATTTTATTAATATCAGCATTCTACTTTTAATGAGTTTTATAAAAATGTCCCCTCACTCAAACTTTTCAGATTTGCTTCAATCAAAACCATTATATTTCTGGAATTTATCCATTTTTCTTAATGCATAAATAGTCCATTCATTTTCAGTGCTGTGTAATATACCATTCTGTGAATATTACAAGAATTATGTGTTGATTTACCTCTCCATATATGATCCCTGCAATATGTGTACTACAGAGTCAAAGACTGGATTATCTCAACATTTTTGTTCTAACAAACAGTGCAACTATAAATATAACAGTAGATTATGTTGTATATTACTGTACAACATATTATATGTGTAAATTATCCTGTGTATTTCCACATGAAATTGTTTGGTCTCAGATTATAACCATGCTTGAAATTATAAAATACTGCTCAACTATCTTTCAGAGCATCTGAATATATTTTATTCATACTCAGAGATATAGGATTTTCTTTTTCTATTTTATTTTATTTTATTATTTGGTAGAGAAAGACACAGTGAGAGAGGGAACACAAGCAAGGGGAGTGGGAGAGGGAGAAGCAGTCTTCCCACTGAGCGGGAAGCCCAATTCAGGGTTCAATCCCAGGACCCTGGGGTCATGACCTGAGTCAAAGACAGATGCTTAATGAATGAGTCCCCCAGGCACCCCAAGATATAAGAGTTTCTATTGAAATTCCATTTTTTTGCAATATGACAAGCTATTCTGAGCATTATTCCTACCAAACCAATTCAAAATACTTGACAAAAAAAATATTTTGTTATTTAAGAGAAATAAATAATTGACAAAATAGTGAGGAGTTACCAGGCTCCAAATTAAGAGAAAGCTAAAAATCAGAAAGAAAAGGACTTCTTGAACCCCTTTATGTAGTATAGTTGTCAATTGAAATAAACAAAAAAACCTCCACAATCTTAAGTTCTGATTTTGATATTTGATATTCGGAAGCAAGAAAGACAGTAATTAAAACCAGAAGCCAGGCCAAGGAAGGAATGATTATAATAGCAATGCTCACATTAAGCTGAGTCACTGTAGGGTCATAACCCTAACATGAGTAAGAGGAAAATCTACCCTCCTCTCCAACAGTGTCACACAAGAGGTAAAAAGAAAATAAAATCCTTTAGTACTAAGCAAAGCAGTAATCAGAAAGGAAATACTTCTTCAGAAGTTTTCATAAAGTAGTCACTCTGTGGATCTGGAGACCAAATCTCACACTTTGAATTAAAAATATTAGACTGGTAGTGGCACTTCACATGGAAAAACAAGTAATCATAGGAAGTAGTCGTATAGGAAGTCTTTTTTTTTTTTTTTACCATCTCAGATAATTTGATAGGAATATTAAGAAGGAAATCAAATAAAAAAATAAACACAATAGGAAAACAAAATGTCATGAGCAATGCAAATGAAAAATATCTACAGCTGAAAGACACCCATAAAGACATCAGGCAGGAGTTATAAGATACACACACACACACACACACACACATCTTAATAATTTTTAAAATAGTGCAAGTTTGAAAATATCTTCAAGAACATGGAAACAAAAAAGATATGAAAAGAAATCAAAGGAACTTCTGAAAATAGAAATTTAATTAAAACTATATAAAAAATAGGGGCATCTGGGTGGCTCAGTCAGTTGAGCATCCAACTCTTGATATCAGTTCATGTCTTGATCTCAGGGTTGTGATATCCAGCCCCATGTTGGGCTCCATATTGGGGATCGACACTACTTAAAAAAAAAAAAAAAAAGAAAAAAAAATTTGGAGGAGGTGCCCAGGTGACTCAGTCATTTAAGCATCTGCCTTTGGCTCAGTTTATGATCCCAGGGTCCTGGAATCAAGCCCTGCATCAGGCTGCCTGCTTTTCCCTCTCCTCTTGCTCCTCCCACTGCTTGTGTGCTCTCTCTCTCTCTCTCTCTCTGTAAAATATTAAATAAAAATCTTTAAAAAAAATAAATAAAAGATAAAATTTTAAAGGATGAGTCAAACAGCTGATGAGTATTAGCTTCAGCCGATGGAAGAATTAGAAAGCCAGAAGTTCTATCAAAAATAATAATAATAATAATAATAATCAAGACACAGCACAGAAAAACAAAAAGATAAAATGATAAGAGCAGAATAAATATAAAAGATTTAATAAGTTCTCATATAAGTTGAATAATATTTTAATTATATGAGATTTCATAAAATACATTAACAAATTAATTTCACCTGTTTCTTTTTAATTTGTTGTCAATTTTACATCTATAAAATGTAATATTACAGATATGACTCCCTTACACTTCCTTAGAACGTTTGGTTTAGAGCTGCATTACCAGATGTATTTAGGATTTAGTATTTAGTATTCAGCCCACTGTGAATAATTCAGTGTGTTCTGAAAACCTCAGTCTCTTAGAGATTTCTTGGGAGTCAGCAATATATGCATATATTTTTGTATTTGACCAAGGACTACATCATGCTGAGATAGAAGGTAGGGAAGATATATAAGAATATTTAATCTAAAATACTACCAAATATAATTATCCTCAAAAGTTGTCATTTGTTTTTTTTCAATGAGATTTTCTTCAAGTATTCATGACTGGTATCTTCTATTTCCTATGATACACAACTAATCACTTACCTTTTCTTTGTATTAATTTTGTGATTTGTAGGGAAAAATTTGGGATCCATATCATCTTAAGTTACGCCTCTAAATCTAATATTTTGTCACTGGTTTAAAATTATCTACAAATTTAGAAGAATTTTTGCAAATGAAAAGTTAAAGATGTTTTTCTGGTATAAAGATTAATCTACTAAGAAAGGTAAAAGAAATATGTAAAACTATTCTCTGGGTGAAAAAAGAAAAAAAAAAAGAAGAAAAGTGAGAAAAAGATGTTTATAAAGGAGAAATGTATTATAGCTTTTTAAAAAGGTGAAAATAACTTTAGTTTTGACATAGATTTTAAAAAACTATGGCCTAAGAGTAATACCGTAAATTTTTTACAGTTCATGATTATAGGAGAAAAGCACAGTGTATACTGTGGTATGCGTCCTTCAAAATACTGTAAAGCAATTATCGTAGTGCAGTTTCAGAATTAGAAATGGGCACGTTATTGACATTCAAAAATCAAGAGAAGCATAACATGCAAATGGAATAATAAAAGGCATAGGATACAATAATATAGTTAGAATTCTTAGAATATATTATGCCTACTTTCACAACTACCTATGGTTTTATACCATTATTCATCATCTATAAATTTTTTTTATGTCAGGGAAGTAGGAGAAAAACTGTCACTATATTTTTTTAGGGAAAAAGATGAATTTTCTGACAAGACAGTCTGTATCTATAATTTTCTATCCCTCTGTATCTCTTGCATTTACATTATTATTCATACCTTCAGATAAAAGGTAAGAGGGTGTATGTATATATATATCTATCTATATATATCTATATATAGATATATATATAAAATTTTCTCTAGTTACTAAAGTGTTTTTTTTTCTAGTTACTAAAGTGTTAAATAAATTTTAATTTTATTGAGGTCACTTTTTTCTTACAGTTAAAATAATAATATTTTCTTTCATACAACTAAGATGTTTTCCTTAATTCATTTTCATTTTTACCACATATACCATTCAACCACCCCAGTTGTAAAATTGATACACTTAAGCAGTGTAAAATTTGTGATATGTGATAATCTAAAACATGTTTTAAATATAGTTAATTAGTAAAATACTATATACAGTATTTTTTTTAAAGAGAGAAAAGTATATTTGATTAGATTCATACTTCATATTATATTTTAGCAGAGACCTCAAAAAACTCATAATATGTAGCAAAGGGAAATATAATCAAGATTATCTGTTATTCATTACGAATGATAAAATCATTGTTTCAACTATCAAGATTTTTAAATATACACAGGCAAAAAAAAAAAAAGGACTTGATTTACATATGTCCTACAGTTTTCAAAACCATGCTTGTATCACTCTGTTAAGAATTCTGAGACAACCAGAGAACATTCAGGGCAATAAAAATTAAATCTCATGAACAAAATAAGAACTCATTCTCATAATCGACTTTTCATACTAAGGTATTTCAGAAAATATTGATATTATTTTTATTTTCTTTATTTCTGTATGCTTATAGATATGACATTTCTATAAGAAAGAAACTAATAAAATGTTTACTACTCCCTTGCCTTTATCCTTTACATGATGAATTAAGTTTAAAAATAAACATGTAATTGTGATTTGACACAGTAATGACTTTGACTCTGATAATTTTTGACTAACAAAATAGCTCAGCTTTATATACACATGTGTATGTATATATGATAACACACTTCTTCAATTAAGAAAGGTAAATTCATTTAGATATTGAGATTATCCATTTGCTACCATTTTACATTGATGAGTATTTTTTCTTTTTTATCTCCCCTTTGCCATGTAATATTGTGAATTTTGACCATCAATATAAGTGACCCAAAATGTCAAAATATAAGCTACAAATCTCTAGGAGAAACCTAGAATATTTACTGAAGGGGAAAAGTTTGCTGCAATGAGATTATTTTCACTCCTTCTTTCTCTTTCAACTAAGGAAGCAACTATAAATCTTTTAAATTCTCAGTGAGCTCCAAGATTAGAACTAAGGTAGAATTCATTCTTTAAAATAGTGTAAATGTCACACAATTATGGTTCCCATTACTCTCTGGTACTTCCTGGGGATGACTTAGGTGACTGAAGTAAATAAACCTACCTTAAAAAATATGTAAGATTTATGGTGGAGTTGGGAAATTTTTAAGATTCTAGGTGGGGGAAAAGCTTTTTTGGTAGAAAATAAGCAGAAAAAAAATAAACGCAGAGTCAAAGGAGAGATCAGAGTATAAATTTAGATTTGAAATTTAGAGCTGCCGTTCTGCAATGCTTGCCTGGTAGGCAGGTTTTAGGGAAACTTGGATCCAGCTGCCTCTGAAACTCCAAGTTAAATCCCACATGAATGTCTCTCTTAAGTGGTGTGATGGTACAAGTAAGTACATCTATCTGGGCTATTGCATTTGGACAGTATGAATGGTATTGATATTCCCAGATGACCACTTTGATTCCAGCTGCATATCTTGCAACTTTCTTTGCCTTTATCTCTAAAAGAGTTACAGTATGAAGTGGAAAAACCATTTCTTTGGATGTCACTGAAATAAATATATTTTAAGTATAGAAGCAGACCTTTCCTGTTATCCTTAAAGAAGCTTTAAAGATTCCCAAAGTTTTAATGGAAAACAAAAATTTATGTCTGCCTTCTTTGGGTTACTGCCAAACAGGATAATAGAATTGACTTGGTTGATAGTACTAAGGTTCATAATTTATTGTGAAACAAATATGTGACATCAATAAAACAGAAAAAAAAATTGGCAATTTTTAAAAAGCTTTAATGGGTAATAAAAGCTTTTCTTCATATGATCTCCCTGATATGAGGGAGTGGTGATGCAACATGGGGGCTTAAGTGGGTAGGAGAAGAATCCATGAAACAAGATGGGATAGGGAGGGAGACAAACCATAAGTGACTCTTAATCTCACGAAACAAACTGTGGGTTGCTGGGGGGAGGGGGGTTGGGAGAAGGGGGGTAGGGTTATGGACATTGGGGAGGGTATGTGCTTTTGGGTAAATTGGAAGGGGAGATGAACCATGAGAGACTATGGACTCTGAAAAACAATCTGAGGGGTTTGAAGTGGTGGGGGGGTGGGAGGTTGGGGTACCAGGTGGTGGGTATTATAGAGGGCACGGCTTGCATGGAGCACTGGGTGTGGTGAAAAAATAATGAAAACTGTTTTTCTGAAAATAAATAAATTGGAAAAAAAAATAAACAAAAAATAAAAAATAAAAAAAAAATAAAAAAAAAGCTTTTCTTCCATGAGCTTTTTCCATTCTTCCACTTTCTTTCTTTCTTCCTTCCTTCCTTTCTCTCTTTCTTTCTTTCTTTCTTTCTTTCAGATTTTATTTATTCCTATGACAGACATTGAGTGAGAGACGATAAGCAGGGGGAGGGGCAGGCAGAGGGAGAAGAAGAAGCAGGCTCCCCTATGTGGGGCTTAATCCCAGGACCTTGGGATCATGACCAGAGCTGAAGGCAGATGCTTAACCTACTGAGCCTCCCAGACTCCCCTTTTCCATTTTCACTTAAATAATTTCTCTTGAATCAAACCAGAAAAGAAAGCAACTCAAATTCAGGATATTTCAAGGTATAGTCAAACCTTCTTTATATCTTTCTGTATACCCAAAAGCAAACTGAGTGATATGCATTTCTCCTATAAATCATTAAATTCCAGTCAGCTCTTCCATTGCGAATTAACACCTCTGTTAGTCTTGCAAATGAAGAAGGATCTCTATTAAATTATCTTTTCCAGATTGATTTTGTCAAATAAGGAAAGCAAAGGAACTAACACTATAATATTTGTTTCTTCTATTAAATATTGATACATTGAATTGACAACTGCAATATCTTCAAAAAATATCTATCTAGACTTAGGATCTTACATCTATATAGTGCATGATTTAAGATTTAATTTCGGCAAATAATATATTCGGCCTCAAATAGAATCAGACTTCTTTTCAATTTGTTTTGTCTACTACATCAATAGTGCAATAGTTGTTATAGAATGACCTGAAACCACCTATATTTTCATATTTGTGCATAATGCTTTTCATATTTCTTCAATGAATTGGAGGATGAATATTTTACATGGTCCTTCTAATACTAGAAGGACAAGAGCTGAAGAGTATTTTTGAGTATAAATTTTTCTGGCCTGCCTTTTAAAATAAGAATAATGGCATTGATACATTACGCCATGTATTAACTTAAAAGGGATGTAATAGCAATCATATATTTCATACAAATAGAGTACTTTAAACCTTCTAATAATTAAATACTCCATACTATGTGGTAGAGCTTATGCAGATTCTCCACTAGGTACTTGGGTATGATAATCCACATTCTGTTTCTGGAAGCAGTGTACACTATCCAATGCAACACAATGATGGTGAAAACAAAGTTTAAATATAATCTAATGGGAATGCAAGGTACAGCATGGAAAATATAGTAAAAAATATTGTAATAACTTTGTATGGTGAACAAAAACTCACAGCAAAGGAAACAACAGAGTGAAAAAGCAATCTAAAGACATGTTTGCAAACCATATATCTGATAAAGGAGTAATATCCAACATATGTAAGGAATTTCTAAACAATAACTACTAAACTTTCAAATAAAAATTACTAACCCAATTTTTAAAATGGATGAAGGATCTAAATAGACATTTCTAAAAGGAAGACATACAAATGGCCAATAGGTACAGAAAAAGATGCTCAATGTCACTAATCATCAGAAAAAAGCAAATCAAAACCACCATAAGATACCACCTCACATCTTTTAGAAAAAGAGAGAGACAGAGAGAAGTGTTAATGAGGATGTGGAGAAACTAGAATGGTTTAACAGTGTTGGTTAGGATGCAAATTAGGAAAACAACATGTAAGTTTCTCAAAAAATCAAAGATAGAACTCTCATATGATCCATCAATCTCTCTTCTGAATTTTACCCAAAAATATTAAAATCACTATCTTGATGAGATATCTGCAATACCATATTCATTGCAGTTTTACTCACAATAGCCAAGATTTGGAAACATGCCAATATCCATTGACAGATTAATGAATAAAGAAAATGTGGTATATATATCAATATCTCAATGTGGTATATATTCTCAATACCAGGAAAAAATTATAATGCCAAAAAAAGAAAAAGAAAATTTGATGTAAACATATGATGGAATATTATTCAACCTTAGAAAAGAAGGAAAGTCTATAATTTTTGACAATATGGATGAACCCAGAGGACATTATTTTAAATTAAATAAGCCAGTCATGGAAGGACAGAAACTGCAGGATTCCATGTATATGAGGTGTCTAAAATAGTCAAACTTATAGAAGCAGAAAATAGAATGGTGTTTCCAGGAGCTGGGGTAGGGGAACATAGAGGGTTGCTTTTCAATGATTATAAAGTTTCAGTTACACAACATGAGTCAAGTTCTAGAAATCTGTGATACAGTATCATGCCTACAGTTTACCATAGAACTGTACACTTAAAAATTTTAAGAGAGTAAATGTCATGTTATGTGTTAACACAATTTTTAAAAAGGAGACTAATCTGTAATGACTGAAGAATTTTACACACTATTTTCCCCATCCTCCACTGGACAATAGATACACCTTTAGAGTGAAAACAAAGATGGACTCTTCCATTAGGTCCAAGATCTTCAAAATGAAAATAATTTTTTTCTAATATTTTCTCCTTAGAGATTAATCTATTATCTCTTGCTTCCTGAAATTCAAATTAATTCTTGTCATATATGTACTGTATAATAAATGCATAAGTGAAATTCAAATTTATAAGCCCTATTTGTGGAATTAAAGAGTGAGAGGAAAAAATGGCTGTTCTGTAATTAAATAAGTTATTCAGAAATTATGCTTCAAATTTTAGAAAAGACTTTCGTTTAAATGTATGGCCCAGGAAGCTTATTTTTGGTAATTTTACATAATATTTAAACAATATCTACCAAAAACCTAGCATGCTGGCAAAACAGCTGTCCTCATCTTCATCATCTCTTTGTATTGCCAGCTGCAGAGACTATTATCAAGGTCAGCAATAAGTTTCTCTGAAGAGTCTTAGCAAGTTAATGGACCCCTTCCTTCAAAATCAAACGCACAATAAACCTTGAGGGTTTAGAAAAACAGTTCTAAATGTGAAAAGCATTTTAAGTGTCGAATGAGCCACTCTTCTTATTTATCCTAAATTAACAGCAGTCCAGGATTACACAATAATAAAGCAAACAGTGATTATCTCAATTCAAGGTTGCCCTAAAGCAAATGCTTGTGTTGGCCACAATTTTGTCTTTAATTTCGGAAGCAGGAACAAAAGAAAGGAGGTATAAATTAGAGCCTAAGTTCAAACTAAGAAATGAGTACCTTTAAATGAATAGGAATTGTTCTCGTGTACTTACCAACTGCAGCTACACCCCTATACCCCTACTTTTTATTTTCCGCAAATATCTAAAATTGGCTCTTTGCTGGGGTGCCTGGGTGGCTCATTCAGTTGGGCCTCTGCCTTCAGCTCAGGTCATGGTCCCAGGGTCCTGGAATTGAGGCCCGATCTGTGCTGAGCTCCCTCCTCGATGGGGAGTCTGCTTCTCCCTCTCCCTCTCCCTCTGCTTCTCCCTCTGCTTGTGCTCTCTCTCTCACGCTTTTGCTTTCGCTCTCAGTCTTTCCATCTCAGATAAATCAAGTACAATCCTTAAAAGAAAATTTAAAAAAAATTAAAATTGGCTCTCTGCCTTTTAAAGGGTTAGCTTTTCCTCATTGGTCATGATGGTTTCTTTGCTACTTACTCTACACTATTTCTAAGAAACTCCCTTCTCTCCCTGCCTTGCCTCATGTTAAATTCAAGCATATTAATCTCACTTTTTCACAGAGAGGGCCTGTTCATCAAAATGAAGTAGAAGCATCATTTAAAAGTATTTTTAAGCATGAGAATGTATGTATACCAGGAATCAGGCTAAATAGATTTTATACATTTTGAAGTGACGACTTGAGAATCAAGTAGGTTTCATTAGTGGCATAGATGCTTTTGTGCTCTATGATGCATCTTTAAGGGGTACATTTCTCCCCTGGAAAGGTTTGTAAATAGACTTTTCTTTCTCTCACGAACATAACAATTTTGACATTATGCCAGGATTTCAAACAAACAAGAAAGACAGGATCTGGAAAAAAAAATCACATACCCATAATTGTGAAGCCCCAGAATGTTAGCAATATTGTTAAATCCATAACAACATCCTGTGCCATTTAAATTCACCTAATTTATTCCTTCCAGGATGTGGTTTATAACTAGGCTTTTCTCTATTAATTGATAAACAGTTGTACGTGTGAAAGAATGAAATATGAAAAAAAAAAAGGCTTTGTATTGCCAGATAAAATTAATGAACATGGCTGAAGATGAGGGTGAGTCATGGAAATAAGTCCTTTCATTAAAAAAAAAAAAAAAAAAAATCCTTCACTGAAGTTAATGGAAATTGTGTCCCTATTTATGGTTAGGGTTTCATTCTGACTGAATCTGATTGTGCAGTGGAACTAGACAACGATATCACATTGATGTGCCATACTTTTAGTCAGAGAATAAATATTTTTACTTATTATTTATTACTAAGAAATATGAAAATCTTTATTCTATTCAGAAAAAAAAGTTAAACCATAGAAGTCCACTGGCTGTCTATTTTGTTCACATGGTCATTGACTCCCTACTTGCCAGCTTGAATTTTCATGTTCCAGAACAATTAGAAAACCAGGTTAATATTTTAAGTTTTTAAACATTTTGTCATTTAAATCTTACCTGGACCGAGCTTTAAAGGAGAGTCTCCCAAACTCTGAAATACTAAGCTTAGGTATATAATTTGTTACTTGGAAAATATTTGTTTCCTTAACCATGGAATTTCCTTAGTAAATAAAACACATTTTGGCTACTGTTAAGGAGTTTATTGCTCTTTTGTTTTTTGTTTTTTCCCCCCGAGTTATTTTGGATACCGTTGACAGCTGATTGAAGTCTGTGTATGTTTTCTTAAATATATAGTAACTATAAATTTAAGTAATTATTTAACAGAGACACTACTTTCTGGCAGAAATGCTTGTTAGATAATACATGAACCTTTTTTATGGCAACCGTATACTTTCTAAGTTGATATAAAAGTATTCTATCCCATCAATACTTTATTCTGTAGGTTACTTCTAGAGGCATTATTGAGTGCAGAGGTCCCATGAAAATTTGAATTCTGAATATTAATAAAAACACACATAAATTGTTGGAATTTTTTATTAGAATAGACTTCAAGGTTTAAAAAAAGAGTGGTATACATAAATCAGAAGTTTATTTTTCACATAAAACTTCATGTAGTCAGTCTAGGGCTGGAATGGTACTTAATAATAGCAAATGCATAGGCTCTTTTTTTCTTATTACTCTATCAAAGGACCTCATGGTCCAAGATAACTGCTTCAGTTCCACCCATCACATCTGTCTTTTAACCAGCAAGAAAGAAAGAGAAATAAACTCAAGAGACATAAACATAACTTGTATAAAGATACCTATCAGAATCTGTATACATCTTATATAGCTATTCTCTTTTTAGACTCTAGTCATCTGATTTTGCCTTGCTACAAAGGAGACTGAAAAACATACACTACATCTATCACTTAAAAAGTAGATTGCATCTATTACCGTAGAAGAAAAATAATATGGATTTAGGGGAGGAATATGGATTTCTGCTACAATTGGTATACCCTGTATCTTACTTAGGGAAAAAGCCCAATTTGCATTGCCAAAATCCCCCCAAACCATGTTAACTGCACATTTGTAGGGAATTTGTAGCTATTACTATGATAGAATTATTATCAAAGTCAGTGGCAGTTTTCAAAATGGTTATCAGTGACTTCCTGCTGATCATGGCTCATCAGTATCTGCTGTGTGAAAAAAATTCTGACACATCCTTCTGTTGCTGATATGTGCTGGAATAATTCACAACTAGCCATATTGAAGGTAAGTTGATAAAGATACTTCCAACCACAGGAAGCCTTGTCCATATGCAAATTAGAAAGCGAAGAGTAAAATGGAGGATGAGCTAAAGTGAAGACATTCCATTCCTGCTGGAGCCTTTCCGGAAAGTATACTGAGGAGGTCTTAATCTGCCACTCACTACCTTTTTAGTTTCACCATTCTAACACAATAGAACTAATCTTTGTGGTAAAGCCTACCTCTCTGTCATGTATATATTCCACTGTTAATTCTACTTTTTGAAATTTCCATTTAGGAAACTGATTCCTGGTGTTTTCTTAAGATCTTTGCTGCAGTATCCTAATTCACTCATGTCTTCCACATAAAAATGTGTATATGTTATGATGAGTTTTTTTTTTTTTTATTTAAAAAAAAAAGGTAATATTTGAAGACGTTAGTCTTTTTTTGGTAATCTTGTATCTTTTCCTTTATTTTATCCCCATTGAAACAAGTTGATCAGCATGTGTTTATTGCCTCAGGGAATGAATATAGCAGGGCAGAAACCTGAAACTCCTGTAAGACATCCTGGCTTTACTTTCAAAAAGCTTAGGCCTTAGGGAGAGGAAAAGGATTTGCTGCTATAGACAAAACATCGTGTCCAAAAACATAGGAAGAGGATTGCAGGGCATAGAGAAAACATATATCCTAACCAAAAGCAGGAGGAAGAGAACAGTTTCTCTCTCGCAGCTGGAAAGATACTCCCTTGGGATTGCAGTAGGGTTTCATCTGTGCTCTGCTCTCCCGCAGTGCGGCAGTGGGTGCAGAAATGTCCGCACATCACAAGAGCAGTGGGCATGGAGCCCATGCTCCCTTCAGCATTAGGGAGGTTGGCCAGAACCCAGTGGGAAATGCGATGATGCAGGTGCTGCTCTGTGAGACGCTTCCTATTCCCTGAGCACCGCTCATAAGAGGAAGAGCCCTTGGACCTGATTCAGGCTGCCTGAGAGGAGAAAGTACTTGGATGAAAGTTTGTGGGTAGTTGCTGGGCTCATCTCTAAATGTCCTGGCATGCACAAGCATTCCAGAATCTTAAAAAGCATCTGGAAAGGAGAAACTCGAGTACGGACCAGAGTATAAAGGTTCTAAATAGAAATTAATTTGTAAAGAAAACTACAGTTATTCACATCTGTATTAAAGAGGATCAGTCTGTTTACTGTCTTGCTTAAACTTTTGACAGCAGTCAGGTTTTTGCAACCCTTGAATTTATGTGGGTTTTTGACTTTTTATTTACTTGTTTGTTTGTTTGTTTTACTTCTGCTGTTACCTCTCCCACTATCCACAAAATCCCCCACCACATGCACATACTCACACACGGGCCAGTGGTTTTTATGTCGCTCCCTGGTTTACCTTGGAATTATCACATCTAGGAATTGAAAGGTAATTTGGATTCTATCTCATCCAATCTGTTCTTGACTTACTGATATTTTTAAAAATTTTCTAGCAATTCATCATCCAGGCTCAGCTTGAATTCATTTAGTTATTTGGATTATACTATCCTTAGTGCTCCTTAGTGGTCTAGCTAATTTACAAATTGTTTCAATTTTTTCAAATGGACTTTATTTGTTTTAATCAGTTGTCATTTACTTTCTCTGATTTGGCAACAACTAAGCAGTCAGATTATCTGTTCCATGTGTCTCTCGTTTGACATGTTTTTTAGCATCTCAAGATAGCTATCATTTCTCTTTTAAGTCTACTCTTCCCCGTGCTAGAGATCACAATTCATTCCAACTCATACCACATATGGCAGGTTGAAAAATCCACTTATCATTATGATCATTTTTCTCAAGAACTCCAGCTTTTCCATGTCAGTTTTAAAGCACTGATGCTAAAGTAGGTGCAAAACACTGAGTCTTCTTGCCTGAAGATGTTAAGGTCTGCCAAGGTAACTGAAGATCATTTTCTCCTTGTAACCCCCAATCACATTATTTCTTCATATGAAACAGGTTTTTACATAAAATTTGTAAGAGATGGAAATGAGGTCGAGTGTTGGTTGTTAGATTTCTTGAGACCACACGACTAAACACAGGGATTGCCCTTGAGCCAAAAGAATGTGTTCACAGGTCTGTGATTAGAGAGTATCTCTGGTTGTCTGATGTAGGAAATCACCTTCTGGTATATCTTTGAAGACCTAATAACTGGGAAGCACAACATGTATAAAACCTTTGCATAATCCAAATTAATAAGCTTTTTCATCTAAAATACTAGCACATTCTTCTGATATGTAAAATGGATGTTTATTCTAGAATCTTTGAAAAATACAAAAAAATATAGAAAAAGATCATGACTGCCTAGTGACTCAGGTAATAAACAATATTAACACATTATTGTAAGTTCTCTTGAAAATTTTCCATACAAATATGAATCCATATTCATTGTTTATAGAACAGAATCATATTTTATCAAATGTTTTATATCTAAATTTATCTTATTTTTCTTTAAAGATTTTATTTATTTATTTGACAGTGAGAGAAAGAATACAAGCAAGAGGAGTAGGAGAGGGAGAAGTAGGCTTCTTACTGAGTAGGGAGCCCCATGTGGGCCTCAGTCCCAGGACCCTGGGATCATGACCAGAGCCAAAAGCAGACACTTAACGTCCGAGACACCCAGGCACCTCTTGCATCTCATTTTAAAAATTGCTGTTATGAGGGATACCTGGGTAGCTCAGTCGGTTAAGCATCTGCTTTTGGCTCGGGTTATGATCTCAGGGTTGTGGGAATGAGTCCCACATAGGGCTCCCTGTTCAGTGGTCTGCTTCTTTCTCTGCCTCTGCCTCTGCCCCTGACTCATGCTCTGTCTCTCACTCCCAAATAAATAAATAAAATCTTTAAAAAAATTGCTGTCATGATATTTAATTATATAGAAATGTAATAATTTACTTCATCAGTTCCCAAATGGAAGATATTTCGATTGTCTTAGGTTTTGCATTTGTAGAAAGAAAAATTTCTTACTTTAAGATGAAATTGGTTAATGTTTGCTTAAGTCTCTAGAAAAGAAACAAATTTCTATCAAGGAAGTTTTCTTTATCAAGGGTGAGGTGGAGAAAGACACAGAAAGAAAGTCAGTGGGCTAAACGTTTGAGTGCTGGCTTAAAAGTATCCATATTTAGAATTCCTGATTTTTTAGGGTTTTTGTTTTATTGTTTTTGTTTTTTTTTTTTTTACTTTTGTACTGTTACTGTTTGTGTTATTCTCGGAGTGCTTACAACACTGACTCCATCTTTGGCCTCCATCTTGTCCATGACTACAGAATGATCTCTCCTGGGGCTATCTCTCCTGGGGCTATTAACCCCCACTGGGCTGTCCCAGGCCCAGTGGGAATTAATGTGTGCCCTGACTGGAATGTGGGAAGGTTCAGAAGATGCTACTTGAGATAACTAGCGGAGATCCTCTAGCACACAGATAGCACTAGTTTAGATAAGTATCCTTTACCTCACCACAATGCCCCTAGCTCTATAAAAGCTGTGGGTTAAGGTCCAGACTTGGTGGAAAATGGGCCCAAAGAATAGCTGAGGACCGTCTGGACCACTGCCTGATCTCTGCTGTAAGTTACCCTGATAAAACTCTGTGTTAGTGGTGTGGAGTGGCTGGGTTCGTTTTTCAATTATAAAATGCCTTCTCCTTGAGAGGATACTACACTGATTCTCCTTCACCTTCTAACAATTATTAACAAGAATTCACTGTTAATAAATAATTATGGTTATCTAAATCAACTTGTTTTTTTTAATAGCCTGGAAATTATAATCTAGAAGATATCTAGTGGAAACCAGTTTCATGAAAAATTGTAAAAATTGTATATGTACACACGACACACACACGCACACACACACACACATACACACATATTTCACCTGATATGAGTACCCTAAATGCCCACACTTGAGAATTCATTACTAACCCCTGATCTCTTTATGTGTGTGGTACTTTTTACGTAATCAGTGAAGGAGATCTTTAGGAAAAAACAGTTTATTTTTTTTTAATTTTTATCTATTTTTTATTTTATTAACAGATAATGTATTATTTGCTCCTGGGATATGGGTCTGTGAATCATCAGTCTTACATAATTCACAGCACACACCATAGCACATACCCTCCCAACGTCCATAACCCAGCCACCTTATCCCTACTCCCCCAGCCCCCAGCAACTCTCTGTTTCCTGAGATTAAGAGTCTCTTATGGTTTGTCTCCCTCCCTGGTCCCATCTTGTTTCATTTTAAACATGGTTTAATTTAAAGGACTCCTTCAGTTTTTCTCTTGAAAGTTAGGTTGCTTCTTAGTCCAGTGGGAAGATGTCTGAAAGCAGACCATTTATTCCATCTACAAATAGATCCAGTTCTTGATTTTCTAAATCTTTCTGAGATTTTATCAAATGTTAAACCAAAAAAACCACATAATTTTTCCAGGGTATACAGAAGAGTCGATTTGTAAACAGGAAAACAAAAGAATTTAAGGCAATCTTTTATTTCTTATAAGTGCTCATTCACATTTTTGGCAAGGAAATGATAGAAATGAAAATAATTCACATTCATACATGGAAGTTTGATTTGCTTGTGTAGATTTTTCACAACTAAGAAAACACAACTGTTGCTTTTATGTCTCGGAAGAATAACACCAGTTCTTTATTGAGCACAGAAATTCTATTCCCAAAATATTGTATTTTACACGTTCAGAACTTGTTAGTGGTTGCAAAGTGCTTTTATCTATTTTAACTTACTTGATTTTCATGAGAATGTATAGTGCTATGATTTTTGGTGAATGAAGTCAGCAAACAGTCACTGGTAAAAATCACAAATGGACTGACTAGCATGAACAATTTTTATTTTACACTTAAATTTGAGCTAATGAACTGAAGTATAGGATACATTCATATGGAAATATGTTAAAGGACTCTGAGTTTGTATCTCTGAGCAGAACAAGGACTATCAACTGGAAAATACAATTTACATCTCATAATGTATTTTATAGATTCAAAATTTTAGATAAATTTTAGATGAAAACTCGGTCTTGTGATCATCTCTAGGGTATGTACTAGGAAGTACTTATTGGGAAGACTTTATTTGTTATGTTACATAAGAAAATTGTAGCAATGCAATAAAGCAAATCATATGTGTCAATATATTAGGGATGTACTAATTTTCTAGGTTTCCTGGAAATATGCATCTAACTAGAGAGTATTTTCTCACTTTAAAAAGGCTCAAATTTTTTTTCCAATTTATTTATTTTCAGAAAAACAGTATTCATTATTTTTTCACCACACCCAGTGCTCCATGCAAGCCGTGCCCTCTATAATACCCACCACCAGGTACCCCAACCTCCCAGCCCCCCGCCACTTCAAACCCCTCAGATTGTTTTTCAGAGTCCATAGTCTCTCATGGTTCATCTCCCCTATGACCCAGCAATTGCACTACTGGGAATTTACCCTAAAGATACAAACGTAGTGATCCAAAGGGGCACATGCACCCGAATGTTTATAGCAGCAATGTCCACAATAGCCAAACTATGGAAAGAACCTAAATGTCCATCAACAGATGAATGGATCAAGAAGATGTGGTATATATACACAATGGAATACTATGCAGCCATCAAAAGAAATGAAATCTTGCCATTTGCGACAACATGGATGGAACTAGAGCGTATCATGCTTAGCGAAATAAGTCAAGCGGAGAAAGAGAACTATCATATGATCTCCCTGATATGAGGAAGTGGTGATGCAACATGGGGGCTTAAGTGGGTAGGAGAAGAATCCATGAAACAAGACGGGATAGGGAGGGAGACAAACCATAAGTGACTCTTATTCTCATGAAACAAACTGTGGGTTGCTGGGGGGAGGGGGGTTGGGAGAAGGGGGGTAGGGTTATGGACATTGGGGAGGGTATGTGCTTTTGGGGAGATGAACCATGAAGGCTCAAAATTTTTGTTAGGACAAGGAAACCACTATGCCTTCCCTGTTTCTATCTAGGCTGTTCTAAATGAGTTAACTCCCCAGGAAGAAAAATACGGGAAGACGTTTCCAGGCCTCAGGAATAGCATGTGTAAAGACTGTTCCTCTCTGGGGTAAGAGCATGTGCAGATCGGAGAGCGTTTCAGGTGATGTCAAGAATTGAGCACCAAAGGGTTTTCACTTGAAGGAGGAAAGGTCCATGAACATGCCATCTCTTGTGAATTTCAAATAGATTCCTCTAGCAGCAGTATGGAAAAAAGACTGGAGAGGAACAGGAATGAAGGCTGCTGATTCTCCTCCTCTCACAGGTCCAATTTCATGTCAAACCTCACTTGGTCAAAGAACCTTAACATTTCGTGTGAGATGATGTTCTAAACCTGTCATTTGTTTCCCCAAAATATTTTTCACATTACACTGATCGGTGTATTTACTTTATTCTGTTTTCCATATGACCTTTAATTTCCATTAGTGGGGGACCATTGTCCAACCCCATGGCTAGCACTCTCCATAAGGTTTTTACATTTGTAGAACAAATGTTGACGAAAAGATAGATTCGATATATTTCCTCAAGAATGGTGTTCAAGAAACAGAGGTGCAACTCATATTGTGAGTCTGTAATTCTCCACTTCTTTTATGTGACTGATACTATGAAAAAAAGTCCAATTAATTTTGCTGGAAAGAAGGACACTTCTGAAGGAGATGTTTTGTTAGCTGCTAAAATGGATGATTAAGTATAATCTACAGTGACCTGCATATTAGAAGTAAATTTATTTTTTTCCTCTGAAGTTCATTAATCAAGACACAAATCGTGTTAGGGTGACTTGAAAGCTTGAAAAAGAAGGAAGCATATAAAACTTTGATCTTATTTGCATATGCACTCTGATAAAAATAATAATAAAATTAAAGAAATGGAGAAGAACAAAAAGATATGAAAAAAGACATAAGAAAGAGTCAGATAGATAGGCACATAAAACCCGAGGAGAACCAGACCTAAACAGAGTGGATCACAGAACAATTCATAGAGGTAGAGAGGGGAACAGGTAACTGAAAAGGGGTAATGATTAAGCAGGGGTAGAGATGTTTGTTCTGTTCAACATACCCCTCTTTGGCACTCCCAGTATTTCAGATAGCCATCTGTACTCATGGCAGCCATGTGACACCCAAGTAGCTAAAAATCCATTCATCTCAGTTTTAAAATGTTCTTTAAATTGAACATCCAAACATTTTCCTGAATGGAATAGTCATAGCCAGGTGGCAGGAAGGGATTGTTGGGATACCGTTGTTTCATAACTTTGACTTTCTAAGAACCAATGCTACCTGCAAAAATGTCCAAGTTCTGTAATGATATTTGACATTTTCTTTTTTGTATCTGTTTGGTATAAAACTTGTAAAAGATCAGAAGATTAGCCAAAATAAGAAGCAGGAAAATCATTCTAATGACATAGGAAATTGAATAATTTGTCTTTTGGTAGCCATTTTGAGAGTCAGATGAATACGGAGACCAAAATGTCAATGTTTTATATATAACAAGCATGAGGATATATTTTAGTCCTAAGAATCTTCATTAATATAAATTGGTATATTAGATTTTTAAATTGGGATACAAGATATAGAATTTGAGTCTGTAAATTAAAATGTTCTTGGAATTAATTACAATGTTATATTTGCTGATAGATGGATTTTTAAAAAGTTATTAAAAACAAAAAAAGTCACAGGCTTTCATATAATTGATCTCTTCATTGAAAACTTCTTGAAATCAAATTTCTTTAATAAAATTAGATGAAAAATTTAATGATGCTAATTTTCCTTGCCTTAGCTATTTCTGCAATATGTATCCTTAAATTTGCATTGTGTATATATACATACATACATGAATACAAATACACATATATATGTATACACATGCATATATATTATATATGTCTACACATGCATATATATTGTATAGTATACATATATATCGATAGACTTAAAAAATAGCTAAAAATCTATATTAATGTTTTAAAGTTATAAGAATGGAAGAAATAAATATACTACTCAGTGATATTTACATGATCATGTGAAACTATTTGGGGAAACAAAACAATGTTAAAATATCTTAATAATGCTACTGTATACATTGTTGCTACTGTTCAGTTCAATTGTGTGGATAAGACATTTTTTAATTAGAGTACATAATGCAAGTTTATTAAGAGCCAAAAATTCTCTGCATACTTACTTAGCTTTTACATTATACTTTTTTTTTATACTTAACATAATTTACATCTCTGTGGTTTTTTTGTTTGCTTGTTTGTTTTTTTAGATTCAGGTGCAGATAATAGTTGAGTTAATCACATCTTTTCATTAAAAATTCCCCTTTGTTTTAATGAGTCCTCTTGTTTTATTTATTTATCCAATTCCCTGAATTCCCATTCTATACTCCCCTACAGAACTGCCTTATCCCTAGGTCACTGCTACTCTCCATCTACCATCAGTCTAATGTGTTTGATGAGTATGCATCAAACATACTTGGAAAATATTCGTTGATATTTTCCTACATGAATTTTTCTTTTATATACATGGTATGGTACTAGATATCTTATTCTGATTCTTACTTTCTTTGCTCAGTACTACGTCTGTAATATTTCTTCATATTGCCATATGCATATAATCACCCAGTCATAAGCACCGAGATTTCCCAAAATCCATGTATCACAATGAAATCACTGTATGAAATCCTTATGTATGGTCCCTTATAAAATCGTGAGATAATTTTTCCAAGATTTATATTCAGGAATGAAATTTTTGAGTGATGGAGGATGCATATGCTATTTGATTAAGAATTGTGAGATTGCTTTCCAAGACGGCATCAGTAACTTAAAGACTGTCTTACAATGCATGAGAGTCCTGTATCTGTATATTCTAGCAACACTTGATATTATGTAGCTTTCTAATTTTTGTGACTATGATGAATTTAATATGATACTCTATTTTACTTTTATTTTTCTCCTTATTAATGAATCTGTACATCTCTTCATATGTTTATTAAATGTTTTGGCTTTCTTTATATTGCTTTTGTTCATCTTAGGTCTGTCTTCCTATTGTTAGTTTTAATAGTATATGTATGTGGTGGATGTTAATCACTCATCAATTTTGGACATTATAAAATAGGTTTGCACAGAACATTGTCATCTACCCGTTGCTTTGTAGTATAATTCATGAACAGAACTCATCGATCTTGGTGAAGTCTGGTATGTAAATATATTCATTTATAATTTGTTTTAGGTGTTTGTTTAAAAAGAACTTCTCCATTTTCCACTGACTTTATGTTTACCTTTCCCATTTAGATCTTTAATACATTTGGTGTCAAATTCACTATACAGTTTTAGGAACAAATTCACTTTTATTTATCTTTATATAGTGAGTCAATCCATCACAATGTCAGTTATAACTTCATAAATTTAGAGGCTCAAGTGTTTAATAGATGGATTTTGTGATGGTTATCTCAACTTTTTTTTTTTAATCTTACCAGCATAGAACACTCATCTTTGTCTCATATACTTTTTTCTTGAGTTCTTTCAGATATTAAATTTATTTTGCAACACTCTTTTTCCTGGTATATTTTCTATATGTATTAATTTTCAAACTTGGTCTTTTTGTTTAAATGTGTCTTCTTTTAGGCAACACATTATTGAATGTTAGTTTAGTTTTATTGTTGTTAAATCCAATAGAAGTCTCTTTCTGTCTTTGATATGTTATTCTGCATGCTTTTCTTTTATAGTGGATGTGTAGCTTGTGTATGTAACTAATTGCCCTGTGCTTTTATTTTCCCTGAGTTGAAGACTATCTTGTCTGAAGGTGGGCACTGGAGACTGGGGAAAGCCGGACTGTGTTCTTTGTCACTTCTCTAGAGCTTAAGAGGAAGGGAAGAATCAGCTTCAGGGCAAAGAAGTCAAGCACAAAAATTTTAGACAAACCCATTTGCTGGCATAGCACCAAATTTTGGTAAAGGATTTCCTGTAACATTTTTAGAAAGAAGCAGTAAAGTAAGAGGCAACCTGCCAGCCCAGAATGTTTGGATGAGGAGACAGGGATGAACTGCATCTCTTATCACTTGATTCTCAACCCAGCAGGGGTTTTGTGCTTTCCTAAAATTATGACTACTTCCTGCCCTCTGCCCAACACAATTGACTGCTGCTATTGATGTATATGGAGAAGGAGGAGGAAATAATTTTGTTCCAGCAAAGTTGTGAGAATGAAAAAGTAGAATTTATAACCTCTTCCCAACCTGCTCTGCCGTGGTCCCCGGGCCACCCTTGACCCAGAATGCACCCATCATCCTACTCCAAGACAGCTTTTGATCTTGGCAGTAGTGTCTCAAAGGTTTTATTTGATTTATCTCCATAGGTGTTTTCTTCTGTAGTTGACTTTTGGAGATAAAGCTAACAACATATGCAGATTTGCAATCCTGACATCTACATGAGCCTATTATCAGAAGAGCATGCAAGTATACTCATTACCACAGCATTTTTCTCCTTTTTACCCCACCATGCACTGATCTTTCACCCTCTGATAGCTATGTACTCCCTCTGTCGGGCCGACATCCTTAAACTGTGTCCTTCCCCTCCAATTTAGCCTTTTTGCTCCTCTTACTACTTGACCAAACTCCATTTATCTCCACCCACTGGACTAACTATAGGATCACATACTGGAACTGCCCAAGGAACATAGCCCACAAAGTCTGCTCAGCAAAGAATGGGGAGAAGGACAAGTAAAAGGAAAATATTCCCTTCATTTCAATATAGGTTCTACTTCCAATATCTATTTTAAGTTTCAAATTATTCAATGTTGTCTCTAAAGACCCTCTTAGGTGTTGGCCTGTACAAAATTAGTAAGGACATAATTTAGAACATCATAATATCTAAGTTTTCATTTTTTAAAAAATAAGTTAATTATGAAAAATGTAATAAAAGTTAGAAAACTAATTAAACTTGCATCATCAGCTACATGTGCTTTACTCTGAATGAAGTCTAAATTTATATGGCAAGAAATTATTAAACTTCTAAGAAAATCAAAATGTTAGTAATACATAAATTAGGAATCTTAATGGTTTGATTAATTTTCCTATTCATTTGAGGAATTCAGACTAAAAGCACTTTTTTGTTGTTGTTGTTCTTATATATATATTTTTTTATTTAATTTCTTTTCAGTGTAACAGAATTCATTGTTTATGCACCTCACCCAGTGCTCCATACAATACATACCCTCCATAAAACCCACCACCTGGCTTCCCAAACCTCCAACCCCCCAACCTCTTCAAAACCCTCAGATTGTTTCCATAGTCTCTCATGGTTCATCTCTCCTTCCAATCTCCCTCAACTCCCTTCTCCTCTCTATCTCCCCATATCCTCCGTGTTATTTCTTATGCTCCACAAATAAGTGAAACCATATGATAATTGACTCTCTCTGCTTGACTTATTTCACTCAGCATAAACTCTTCCAGTCCCATTCATGTTGCTACAAAAGCTGGGTATTCTTCCTTTCTGATGGAGGCATAATACTCCATAGTGTATATGGACCACATCTTCCTTATCCATTCATCCGTTGAAGAGCATCTTGGTTCTTTCCACAGTTTGGCAACGGTGGCCATTGCTGCTATGAACATTGGGGTACAGATGGCCCTTCTTTTCACTACATCTGTATCTTTGGGGTAAATACCCAGTAGTGCAATTGCAGAGTCATAGGGAAGTTCTATTTTTAATTTCTTAAGGAATCTCCACACTGTTTTGCAAAGTGGTTGTACCAACTTGCATTCCCACCAATAGTGTAAGAGGGTTCCCCTTTCTCCACATCCTCTCACATTTTTTCCTGTCTTGCTAATTTTGGCCATTTTAACTGGTATAAGGTGGTATCTCAATGTGGTTTTAATTTGAATCTCTCTGATGGCTAGTGATAATGAACATTTTTTCATGTGTTTGATAGCCATTTGTATGTCTTCATTGGAGAAGTGTCTGTTCATGTCTTCTGCCCATTTTTTGACGTGATTATCTGTTTTGTGTGTGTTGAGTTTGAGAAGCTCTTTATAGATCCTGGATATCAGCCTTTTGTCTGTACTGTCATTTGCAAGTATCTCCTCCTATTCCGTGGGTTGCCTCTTTGTTTTGTTGACTGTTTTCTTTACTGTGCAGAAGCTTTTGATCTTGATGAAGTCCCAAAAGTTCATTTTTCTTTTTGTTTCCTTTGCCTTTCAAGACATATCTTGAAAGAAGTTGCTGTGGCTGATATCAAAGAGGTTACTGCCTATGTTCTCCTTGAAGATTCTGATGGATTCCTGTCTTACGTTGATGTCTTTTATCCATTTCGAGTTTATCTTTGTATATGGTGTAAGAGAACGATCGACTTTCATTCTTCTACATATAGCTGTCCAATTTTCCCCGCACCATTTATTGAAGAGACTGTCTTTTTTCCACTTATATTTTTTCCTGCTTTGTCAAAGATTATTTGACCATAGAGTTGAGAGTCCATATCTGGGCTCTCTACTCTGTTCCACTGGTCTACGTGTCTGTTTTTATGCCAGTACTATGCTGTCTTGGTATTCACAGCTTTGTACTAAAGCTTGAAATCAGGTAACGTGATGCGCCAGTTTTGTTTTTCTTTTTCAGCATTTCCTTAGCAATTCGGGGTCTTTTCTGATTCCATACAAATTTTAGGATTATTTGCTCCAGCTTAAAGTCACTTTTAAAACACAGAAAGGCCACTACTGGATTTAGTTGTAGATTTAGTCAGTGATTAAGAAAATGCTGGAGTGCATTGTGTTAATCCTATCAGTCATCACTTACTGAAGTATCATTTTATACTGTGGTTTATTTAAACTATTCACCCCTTGAAATGTGTGACTCTATGAAACTTCTAAAAAGCCAGATCTAATTTTTATTTCATGAAACAAGATGGGATAGGGAGGGAGACAAACCATAAGTGACTCCTAATCTCATGAAACAAACTGTGGGTTGCTGGGGGGAGGGGGGTTGGAAGAAGGGGGGTAGGATTATGGACATTGGGGAGGGTATGTGCTTTTGGGTAAATTGGAAGGGGTGGTGAACCCTGAGAGACTATGGACTCTGAAAAACAATCTGAGGGGTTTGAAGTGGCAGAGGGGTGGGAGGTTGGGGTACCAGGTGGTGGGTGTTATGGAGGGCACGGCTTGCATGGAGCACTGGGTGTGGTGAAAAAATAATGAATACTGTTTTTCTGAAAATAAATAAATTGGAAAAAAAATTGGAAAAACAAACAAAAAAAAGAAGATACAAAACAAAGAAATGTTTTTAAAATATTTCAATTAAAAGTTTAAAATTCAAAAAAAAATCCAGATCTAATTTTTATTTCAAAAAAATTAAAGAAAATTATGATTTAACAACATAGTATCTTAAATTAAGAGTAAAAGAAAGTGAATAGCAGTATATAACACAGAGTTTGAAATGTTTTTCAAAATAATATAAACAGTCTAGTAAAATGAAAAAGAAGCACATTTTTCTTCTGAGCGTTATGTACGATATACACAAAAATTATTTAACATGAGAAACATCCTAGCTGTTTTTATTAACAGACATTGTCAATAGGTTTTCATTTTTTTACAGTCATTTCCAGAATAGTGATAGTGAAGAGAATAAAAATCAGCAAACATGATGATATATTTTTTAAAAAAAACATGCATGTTCTCAATGAAATTGCAAAGTCTTTTTGATATCCAACTGTGTGGAAATTATCAAGAAGTTAACAGTTCAAACTAAAAAAGATTCACAATTCAAGATAAATAGCAATGTTTCTATTTGTAGAAGTATATTTAATCATAGCAATAATATTGTTAATAAAAATAATTGATTCTCAGATATGTGTCAATGTAATATAAAGATAAAGATAACTTTTAAACTTCAAACTATGTTGCAAGATCAGACTGTAGGCATGATAACACCAAAGGCTATTTCCTCTATTATGTTCTGTGAAGCCTTTCCTGACTTTTTTCTGATGAATCTCTAGGATGAAATGAGAATCTATGAAATATCATGTTCTTTTTAAAAAGGGAAGTAACAAATGCAAAAATAGTTCAAAGTGAGCTATTTATCACTTTTGTTATAAACTGAATTGCCCCCTTTATTCATAAGTTGAAGCCCTAATTCCCCATACTTCAAAATGTGACTATATTTAGAGATAGAAACTTTAAAGAAGTGATGTCGTTAAAATGAAGGTATTAGGATGTTCTACTGAAATCTAATTGGTATCCTTAGAAGAACAGGAAACTCAGACAGAGAGAGACATTAGGGGCATGCATGTACCAAGGAAAGACCATCTGAGGAACCAACGAGAAAGTGGCCACCTGCGAGCTAAGGAGAGAGGTCTCCAAAGAAACCAAACCTGCTCAAACCTTGATCTTGGAGTTCTAGCAGAGAGAAAATAAAAGTCTTTCGCTTTAGCCATCCAGTCATTGGTATATTGTTACAACAGTCCTAGCAAGCTAACACATCTTTCTTCGTGAGAGTCCCAGGTTTACATTTAGTTCTTGTTCATATAAAGACTCAAATGTTGCAGATCATGGCTATTTATCTGTGTGTGTGTGTGTGTGTGTGTGTGTGTGTGTGTGTGTTTTGCATATGTCTGTGTTTTTGTTCCTACACCCTGTTACACCATGCATCCAAATTCAACCAATATATGTTGTTTAGGGGGAGGACTGAGGATAGATTAGTAGGGAGACCCTGGGCTTGCCTTGTGACATGAACACAGTCAGATCAACCTCAGATCATTTTGAACAACTAAGAAAATGATCTAAGGATTAAGAAAACAATCTACACATTTGGAAGGAGAGAAGATGGGTGATGGGAGGTTTGGAGATGTGAGTTGGGAGAGAGAAAAGCTGCGGTGCTATGGAGGAAAGTGGTGGGAACTCTTTTCACAGACAGAGATCAGGGAGAGAGGAAGGGAATGGGAGATAAAATGGCAGGTAAGGTTCATGCAAAGTACCGTGGTGTGAAGATCCCCTGAGTCCACAGAGAGAGAATGTGCCCCTTCCTGGAGTACGTTTGGAAAAGGGTGTCTTGCCACTCCAATGACAGAAGACCCACTGGGCCTTATCAAACAGCCAGCCAGCAGCAGGGGACAGAGACAGCAAAGGGAGATAAAGGGCAAATAAGCTGGTTGCCGTTATTTGCTGTGCTTCAGCATAGACTCTGGGCAGTCCTGCGGGCATGGGACTGCTTTTCTGGGACAGAAAGGGGCCAGTGCTGGTACAGTGCTGTGATGCTCTCCTGCAGGGAGGGACTGGGTCCACGAACTGCTGGGTTCTTTAAGATTTGTTGTTTTGAATTCCAGCCACTGGACAGATATAAAACAGAACTATGGTGCTGGGTGTGCCAAGGGCTGGCCACAGACAGGTTGAAGACAGGCATCTTCTGAAAGCCTGGGACACAGGCTTTTCTGTGAGGGCTTTCTTTTCTGTGAACAGTGGTAGCAGCTTTCTTTTCCTGAACAGTGGTAGCAGCTTCCCCTCTCCAGGGATAAGAGGTCAAGGTGATACCATCTTCCACTATACCCTCTACCTGCCTGCTTGCACAGTGGGACTTCAGAGAAACAGAGAGCTTCCAGCAGAGGCTGGAGTCACTTACAACTTCCCTGTGCCCCTGAGCCCAGCCGGGACAGCTCTATTAGGGCAGGTTGACTTGAACCAACATGTTGAACTTCTTGCTCAGATGACCAACATAGGCCTTCCAAATGTATCAAGGCTATTACTGATCATAGAATTCTCCAAAAGGTCTGCTTTGGTTCTGGTGGAACTAGGACCAGGTTTATTTTATTTCTTTTCTTTTTTCTTTTTATTTTTTTCCTTTCTTTCTTTCTTTCCTTTTTTTAACATTTCTTAATTTTATTTTTTATATATAATTTTTATTCTTTTATCATCAGGCTTATAGTTTTTTGTTCATTTCTTGGCTTGTTTGTTTCCTCCCCCCCCCTTTTTCTTTCTCCTTCTTTCTTTTCATTTCCTTGCAATCAGGTTTATCTTTTTGGTTTGTTTGTTTTCTTGTTCCTTTTTCTTTTCTCTTTTCTTGACTCAGGCTTTTTTTTTTTTTCTTTTTTTTTCTTTTTTTAAACTCAGGCTTATCATAAAAAACAAATCAAAGCACCGTTAGTTAAAGACCCAGACTCCAGACGCTGCATACTACAGAGCTCCTCCTGCAGAGGACTGACGTGTGGGAAAGAGCAGCCAGAACACAACAGCGGAGTTTGTACACCATACACCAGAAACACTTCCTGAAGCACCAGGCCCTGGAAAGTGTAGGAACCCTTTTTAACATTTAGTATTACTCTCAGTAGCAGGAAACATAACAAGCTTTTAGAACACACAAAGACAGAAACCTAGACATGATAACATGATGGCCGAATTCTCCACAAAAGGAAGATCAAGAAAAAAATCACAGCCAGGGATTTGCTCAAAACAGATATAAGCAATATATCTGAATAAGAATTTAGAACAACAATCACAAGAATATTAGCTGGGCTTGAAAGAAGCACAGAAGATGCCAGAGAAACCCAGGCTGCAGAGTTAGAAGACCAAAAGCTAGTCAGGCCAAAACAAACAAACAAAAAAACACTGTAGCTATGATGCAATATCATTAATGATATTATGATAATAATATTATATCAAAATTAATCATATTCACAAAATACTTTAATATCTTAAAATTTTATATAAATAGCTAATTTTTATAGATTCACAACCAAGTTAAGAAGAAGCGAAGAGCTTCTCCTTATCCTCATAGTTCCACACATGCATGACCTCCCCCTTATTAATATAATTCATCAGAATGATACATCAGTTACAACTGATGAACCTACATTGACACACCATAATCACCCAAAGTCCATAGTTTACATTAGGGTAACTCTTAGTATTGCACATTTTATGGCTTTTGACAAATGTGTAATTATACCTATTTACTATTACAGTTTCATTCTGTGTAGTTTCACTCCCTAAAAATCCTCTGTGATTCACCTGTTCATCCCCTCCCCTCCTTAAACTCTGGCAACCACTGATATTTTTACTGTTTCCATAGTTTTGCCTCTTGCATAATGTCATATATTTTTATCATACAGTATGTAGCCTTTTGACTTTTTTTTCAGTTAGTAATATGCATATTTAAGTTTCATCTTTGTCTTTTCATGATTTGGTAGATCTTTTTTTTTCAGTGCTAAATAATAATTCATAATAATGAATTGGTATTTATCCATTAGCCTACTGAAAGACATCTTAGTTCCCTCTAGGTTTTTTTTTTTTTTTTTAAGATTTAATTTATTTATTTGACAGAGAGAGAGATCACAAGTAGGCAGAGAGGCAGGCAGAGAGAGAGGGGAAGAAGGCTCCCCGCTAACCAGAGAGCCCGATGCAGGGCTCCATCTCAGGACACTGGGATCGTTACCTTAGGCTTAACCCACTGAGCCACCCAGGAGCCCCTCCTTCTAGGTTTTAACAATTATGAATTAAGCTGCTATAAACATCCGTGTACAGGTTTTTGTGTTGATGTAATTTTCAACTCCTTTGTGTAAATACAGGGAAGGTGATTGCTGGTTTGTAAGAATATATTTAGTGTTATAAGAAATTACCAAACTGTTTTCCAAAGTGGCTGTATCATTTTACATTTTCACTAGAACTGAATGAGAGTTTTTAATGCTACACATATTTGCCTGTATTTGATGTTGTAAATATTTTGATGTTGTTCTGATATTCTTGACTTTGGCCATTGTGTGTGCAATGATACCTCGCTGTTGCCTTAATTTGCATTTCTCTGATGATTTATGACGTAAAGCATCTGTTCATGTATTTACTATCTATATGCCTTTTTGGTACGATGTCTGTTCAGATCTTTATCCATTTCTTCATTGGGTTATTTTCTTTTTATTGAATTTTTAAAGTTTGTTATGTATTTTGGACAAGAGTATTTTAGCAGATATGTCTTTTGAAAATATTTTCCTTTATTCTGTGGCTTGTCTATTCATGTGTGTATGTATGTTTTTAATTTCCTTTACATTGTCTTTCTCAGAGCAGAAGTTTTAAATTTTAATGAAGTTCGGCCTCTTAATGATTTCTTTCACGGATCATGCCTTTGGTGTTGTGTCTAAAAACTCATTGCCACATCTAAGGTCTTCTTTCCTATGTTATCCTCTAAGAGTTTTATAGTTTCTTATTTAAGTCTTCAAGGCATTTGAGTTAATATTTGTGAAGGTTGTAAAGTCTGTTTTTACATTTAATTTTTCTTTTTTACACATGAATGTCCAGTAGCATCATATGTTGAAAAGACAATACAATGAAAGAAAGATAGTCTTTTCAACATATGATGCTGGGGCTTTTATTAGGATTGCATTGAATCTATAGACCAACTTGGGAAAAGAAGACATATTAACAATATTGAGTCTTTCTATTCATCAAGATGGACTATTTTTCTATTTATTTAGTTTTTCTTCTGTTTCATTCATTGGAGTTTTGTCATTTCCCTCACCATAGATCTTGTACTAGTTTTGTTAGATTCATATTTATGTATTTCATTTTGGGAGTGCTAATATAAATGGTATTCTGTTTTTAATTTTAAATCCTACTTGTTTATTGATGGTATATAGAAAAGAAATTAACTTTTGTATATTAACCTTGCATCCAGCAAACTTGCTATAACTGCTTATTAGTTCTAGGAGTTGCTTTATTGGTTGTTTTCGATTTTCTGCATAAATGGTCATATCATCTACAAACAAAGATACGTTTATCTCTTCCTTTTCAACTTTATGTTTGTCATATCCTTTTCTTACCTTGTATTAGCTAGGACTTCCAGTGCAATGTTGAAAAGCCATGGTGAAAAGGAAAATCCCTGTCTTGCTCCCAATGTTAGTGGGGAAGCTCTGAGTTTCTCGTCATTAGGTATGATGTTAGGTGTAGGTTTTTGTTTTTTTTTTAATATTCTTTGCCAAGTTTACTGAGACCTTTTATTATGCATTATGAATAGTGTTGAATTTTGTTGAATGTTTTTCTGCACCTAATGTTATTATCATGTAATTTGTCTTTATTCATTCTCTTGATGTGATGCATTACACTAATTGGTCTTTAAATGTTGAACTGGCCTTGTATATCTGGGATAAATCCCACTGGGTCATGATGTATGATTCCTCTTAAACTTTTAAAAAAATTTTGATTTGTTAATATTTTTGAGCATTTTTGCATCTATATTTGTTAGAGATACTGGTCTGTAGTTTTCCTCTGTTCTTGTAATGTTTGTCTGATTTTGGTGTTAGGATAATTTTATTCTCACAAATGAATTAGAAAGTGTTCACTCTGCTTCTGTTCTCTGAAAGAGATTATACAGAATTGATATAATTTCTTCCATAAGTGTTTGGTACAATTCACTAGTCAATCCATGTGGACCTTAGACCCTCTGTTTTGGAAGGTTATTAATTATTTATTCAATTTTTCAGATACATATAAATCTATTTAAATTGTCTATTTCTTCTTGTGTGAGTTTTGTCAGCTGTTTCTCTTTCAAAGAAATCTCAATTATATTTGATCCAGCTAAAGAAAAATCCAAGCTAGTCTTTGAAGTAACCTAAGACCCAAAACTTAAAAAATTTCCTAGTTTAAGTGAATAAATAAAACCATCCCACAGCAATTGAACTAGGACTTGGTGACTTCATCAATATACAAATATTTTAAAATCATAGCTGGAAGTATACACTAGAAACAACAATTTTAAAAATTCAATAGTCAATAAAATGCAAATCTGAGGGGCACCTGGGTGGCTCAGTTGCTTAAAGCCTCTGCCTTCAGCTCAGATCATGATCCCAAGATCCTGGGATCAAGTCCCACATCAGGCTTTCTTCTCAGCAGGGAGCCTGCCTCCTCCTCTCTCTGCCTGCCTCTCTGCCTGCTTGTGATCTCTGTCTGTCAGATAAATAAATAAAATCTTTTTAAAAAAGGTAAATCTGAAATATTTCTTCTACCAATAAACTAGAACAGGATATAAACTAGAACAGGACACCCAGTAAATGTTTATGGGAGATTAATATATTTGTTACCATAGTACATTATGTTTGTAAGTATACAGCATTGTAGTTATATATGGGCATTGTTCAATTATCCTTTCCTTTTTTTACTCTTTATTTCATAATTTAAAATTATCATACAGTTTAGGAAAAAGTTTCCAAAGAAAGAATCGTACATGGTTCAGTCTAAAATCATTTGTCATTTTAGGTACTTTTTAAAAAAGTCAAGTTTCATAGCTAATGTTACAGGGAAGATGCTGTCTTAATATAATTACATTGTCAGAAATCAGGATCTTGTCAGAAAAGGGAATGATAAATGTCAGCATGCCTAGAAATACATAGTCTACAGGATTCAGAAGTCCATGCTGTAATGGAGAGAATAAAACTTTCAACAAGGACTTCAAAGACAAAGCTCCTTACTCATTGATCTGTCTTAGTCTAATATTAAGAAATGCCTGATTACTTAGTGTCCATTTGAGAGTAAGTTAAATGCCTCTCTTGAGGGGAATGTGAGGTTTTCACTGAAATGGCTAGATGCTAAGTAGGAAGGAGACTTCCAGTTAATACACTTCTCCATGTGCTTATAAAAGGTGCTTCTGTCAAGCCATATAGACAATCCTGCCTTCAGTAACCTAAAAGGTTCTTTCCAGGGGAATGAGAAGATTAATTATTATTCTCCAAAGTGCTTAACTTTAGCTACATCTAACATCATGGTAAGAAATTAGATCATGTTGAAGGATATCTGGTCTCTCTTCTCTCTTAACCTAAGATTAATAGCATCTTGGAGTTTGATCCAGTCATTTTCATAAAATCCATTTTCTGCATAATGGAAAAGATCATCAAGACTGTCTCATGACTAATTTGTTTATTGCATAGAGGCAGATATACTATTTTCTCCAGAATTATTAAAACTCTAGACACAATATATTTCAATTAAAAAAATTGACTTTCAGGGCGCCCGGGTAGCTCAGTTGTTAGGCGTTAGATGTTTGCCTTTAGCTCAGGTCATGATCTCAGTGAACTGGGATTGAGCCTTGCATCCGGCTCCATGTTTGCCAGGAAGCCTGCTACTCCCTCTGTCATGCCCCCTTCTTGTGTTCCCGCTCTCACTGTGTCTCTCTCTATCAAATAAATAAACAAAGAAAGAAAGAAATGAAATAAAAATTGGCTTCAAAATAAATCGTGATAATCTCCAATAGTCTATGAAGATTAGAATTACACTGGTTTTTTTTATATAGTGAATAGACAAGCATCCCTCAAAGAAACTGTGGATTCAGTTCCAGACAATCATAACTATGGGAATATTTCAAAAAAATAAGTGAAATGAATTTTTTGGTTTCCTAGTACATATAAAAATTATGTTTATACTCTACTGGTAGTATTAAGTGTGCATTAACATTTTGCCTAAAAAAATGTACATACCTTAATTCAAAAATATATTATTGCTATAAAATGATACCCATCATCTGAGCTTTCAGCCAATTGTAATCTTTTTTGCTGGTGGGGAGTCTTGTCTCAATGTTTGTGGCTGCTGAGTGAGCACAGTGCTGGTTGTTGAAGGTTGAGGTGGTGGTAGCAATTTCTTAAAATAAGACAACACTGAAGGGTGCCTCATCGATTGACCCCTCCTCTCATAAATGATTTTTCTGTAACACACATTGCGGTTTGATAGCATTTTACCCACAGTAGAACTTTCCAAATTGGAGTCCGTTCTCTCAAACCCTGCCACTGCTTTAGCAAGCAGTGTCATTTCATGTAATGTTTTATGTAATTTTATGTAATATTCTAAATCCTTTGTTGTCATTTCAACACCTTCACAGCATCTTCACCAGCAAATGCTGTTGAAAAAGTAGCGTGGATAGACTTACTAGAGGCAGGATTGCCACAAACCTTCAATTTGTAAAAAACACAGTATCTGTGAAATGCAATAAAGCAAAGTGCAATAAAATGAGGTCGTCTCTACTTATAAAGATAAATTAATCATTTTTCTCCATTGGTTATGAAGTTGGTGAAATTCAGGAACTAAATTTTCTGCCTTCGTAAGGCAGCATAAATACATTTGCCAACTGTAGTTCAGCATATATGCAGAGTTCTTTTGTTTGTTTTTCTCGTCTTCAGCCTTACAACATCTAGTTAAGATACCATTTTTCCAAAGTTACTTAAGTTAGTTCTAGTCTTGGGGCACCTGGGTGGCTCAGTGGGTTAAAGCCTCTGTCTTCGGCTCAGGTCATGATCCTAGTGTTCTGGGATCGAGTCTCGCATCGGGCTCTCTGCTCAGCAGGGAGCCTGCTTTCCCCTCTCTCTCTGCCTGCCTCTCTGCTTACTTGTGATCTCTGTCTGTCAAATAAATAAATAAAATCTTTAAAAAAAAAGTTAGTTCTAGTCTTTCTTCATCCCCTTCAGGGTAGTCATGCTATTCATTTTATAAATTCAGCTAGATTTATTTGTTAGTGGTTGTATTCTGCTGTGAGTCCCTCCGACTCCCCACCTCCTGTTTGGCTATTAATCATTTTCTTATTTTGAGAGTATGTGAAATATTCTCACATACTCTAAGAGTCAGAGTATTCTACTTTAAAAAAAGGGGGGGCTTTTATTTTGAAGTAGATTGGAATTTTGGCCATATGTAAAATACTTCCTGAAAAAGTTACAGAATTTTCTATGGTGTGTTTTTTTGCAATAAAATAAAGTAATAAAAGTGCTGGTAACATCACTAATGATTATATCTTCATTATACACAGTTTTGTTTCTTAAGCACTTTTACTGATGTGATTCAGTAACTAATCTAGAAAGTAAGGCAGAAGTCAGTAGGAGAGAATAATGTGTGTCACTAACATTTCAGGCACATCTGGAATACTTCATCTCTTTTTCACATTATTAAGAGTGAGGAAGAAAACAAATATTAAAAGTGGTTCAAAGCTATGATGGAGTTAAATATAAAACCTGAAGAAATTCACTTGTGTTCAGATTTTAGCAGTCACTATTGGTATGGTTTATGTAATAAATACCATTTTTTCTCAACACTGATGCACCATTAATATGTTTTCCTTTAACTAAGTTGAAAATCTGACTAGTTTTATGCAAGTGGCAGCATGATTTCTTGGCAAAATAAGAAACAGGTTGAAAAAACATTAATAAAATGTAAGAAAAAATCCATTTATGATGTCAACATATGACTCCGTTCCTAAGGTCTATATTTATTACAAAAATAAATATGCACTTAAGTCATACTCTTGCCATTAATGTTAAACACACAAAGACTAGTTACACATTCTATATTTAATTAAAATACAAAAGTATGTCTTCCATCTGCACATAGCAGAGTGAATGGATTTAGGTGCACACAAATTTACATCTGGTATTCAAATATTAGCAAGTAGACTTTGTTTTTCTTAACCACATCAGGTATCGTGTAATTCCTCAGTGTAAACTCAGCATAGCAGTGTATTTATTAACATTTAAAATAATTTTTAATATTTTTACTTTCTTATATCCTTGTTTAAGTTCTGAATTATAAGACTTCTTTCTGTGTCCCAAATACTTTACTTTTGAAAGTGTGCCTCTGAATTTCTCTGGTGTAAAATATGCCTTGTTTGATTTTATTTGGTACTTTAATCTCAGATTTAGTGTTTGTGCAAGTGCCTTTTACCAGTTCTAAGAATATTTTCTAAACCTTTTCCACCATCATATAACTTTTGGAAAAATTGCCATTGGTTAAATACAATAACCCTTGGGGGCCACCTGGGTGGCTCAGTAGGTTAAAGTCTGCCTTTGACTCAGGGCATGATCCCAGGGTCCTGGGATCAAGCCCTACATCTGGCTTTCTGCTCAGCAGGAAGCCTGCTCCCTCCTCTCTCTCTGCCTGTCTCTCTGCCTGCTTGTGATCTCTGTCTGTCAAATAAATAAATAAAATAATTTTTTTTTAAAGATTTTATTTATTTATTTGTCAGAGAGAGAGGGAGAGAGAGCGAGCACAGGCAGACAGAGAGGCAGGCAGAGGCCGAGGGAGAAGCAGGCTCCCTGCTGAGCAAGGAGCCCGATGTGGGACTCGATCCCAGGACGCCGGGATCATGACCTGAGCCGAAGGCAGCTGCTTAACCAACTGAGCCACCCAGGCGTCCCAATAAAATAAAATTTTTTAAAAAGGCAATAACTCTTGGTTCTCCTATTTGGTTTCATTTATTTAATATAATGATCCAGTGTTCAGATTTGGTTAACAATGGTTACATATTGGAGTCCTTGCAGTTTGCAAAGATTATATGCAAATTCAAGTTGCATCATTATAAGGATATCATTATATCCTTATATATATATATCATTATCATTATATCATTATAAGGATACTTGACCTATGGAGGAAGAACAAAAAAATCAGCACAGGAGTTGCATTTTCAGGCTTTACAGACGCTCAACCATATTCCAACTAGATCCAAAATGCAATAGAGATCCTAGTGATATAGGAATGGCTGTGGTGCCCTGACCTCTTCTGCACCCCTTCAGTAAATTTTCTCCCTTTGCTCCACTATGTGATTCTGTACTGATTTTCAGTATTGGCTGTACATTGGAATCATGTGGGGAGCTTTAAAAGGTACTGATTCCTGAAGCCCATTTCAGACCTTTTGATTTAATTGATCTAGGGTGCACTGAGATTTTAAAAACACTTCCCAAAGAGATTCTAAGATGCAGTCAAGTTTGATAACCATGGCCCTAGTGACTCCGTCATGCCTTTGGCTCTGGTTTTCCTTTTTATTGTCCTTCACTGCACCTCATTCTCCTTCAAATCATCAGCTTCTCTTTCTCTGCTACGACTTACTTATATTAATAACATTTGTGTGTTTCATACTCAAAGCTCTTTGATCAGATCCACTTAGCTGTAGCCAAGGTTTCAAGAGATAGAAAATAGGATCACCAAGGAATTGTTGAGGCTTTTCTCAGAAGATGACTATAGATATGGTAGATTCATTGAGTCAGTAGACTTTTGCATGTGGCCAATATTTCCTTTCTTTATAAGGTAAGGAGATCTTTCTAATGATGTTGGCATGTAGAAGAGTTTGAGGATGGTTCATGTGAATTAGGGTGCATTTTTAAATAGAGGATACTAATAGTTGTATTTGAAGAGTATTTTCTTATTTCACTTCACTGAGTTCACTTTCAGACAGTTAAAGGATATTTGCCATTTGTGTTAGCATAGAAGAAAGAAAATATTGTAACTTTTATAAAATGTAGCTTGTTGTTATTAATATTACCATAATAACTGCAGTTGTTGGTTTTTTTAATGGACTCGCCAATGAGTCTCAGGAGGAATCACTGTAATTAACACAGAATTCACAGAGATCTCCTTATTTATTCATACCAAGACTTTTGTTTTGAAAACCTGTTTAATAAAAAGATACATTGCTTTGGAGATGGTTCCAGCAAGCTCCATCTAAAGTTGATTCTGCTATCTATCTGAACATGATTCAGCCAACTAAGAGATGGATTTTAAAAAGTTTCTGAAGTTTATAATTTTTTAGGTCAAATGAATGAAACTGGGAACATGTCAAAACCTTTATGCTACTATTCTATAGTCTAGTCTACTGACTCTGAGAAGATCTATTGACCATTTATATCACCATACGTTGACTAACCCTTTCTTTGTGTATGGTCTTCAAAGTATTTAAATTAATGATATAAATAAACAATAGTAGGAAATAAATGTTCAGTCTCAGTCAATTGAATCATTTCATATGACTGTTTATAGGATAAGGAGCAAAATGTAATATACACCATTAAAAACATTTTGTAAAATATAACGATTTGTGTAAACATATGTTAAACTGTATGTTATTTCCCTTACCTTTAAGATTTTGGTGACTATATTTATTACATTTCTCCTAAGACAGTCTCGTTTTTATGATTTGAAGATTTTTTTGTATGATTCAGGAGTAGCTATTTATCTGATCAATACTGCAGATTGGTCTTTTGTTTGCAGACCAAAAATATTTGATTTTATTTCAGAACGTTTGTTCAGGATTTAGTCAATAGAGTTCTATGGCTATGGTGTAAAGCAGGTGAAAATGCACTGATGATACGATCTTAACAGAAAATATAATGTCAAGCTATAGCTAAGTGTTTTATTACAAAGGGCCAGATTCTATAAACCCTATTAGAGTCAGTAGACTGCCTACATCTCAGATGAGGTAAACAATGAACAGTATCTCAACTCTTTACATTATATTTTTTCATCCTTAATGAGAGCATAAGAAAATGACAGACATTAATTTGACAACACAACATTCCAAAAAGATACTGCAGACATTATATATGTATATACCGATTATGTATTGATAATTATATATTCATCTGCTCATTTCAAAAATATTTCTTGAGCATCTGCTATGTTTCAGTAATGGTGTCACAGGGTTTGGTTTGTATCAGAAACAAAACAGATGAGATCTCATAAAAAGTAAGTAAATCAGGTACTAATTGATAGTATAAGACCTATGAAGTAAATAACAAAATGGTGACGAGATAGATACGGAGAAACCAGGTAGTGAAATGACCTACAAAGAAGTGATATTTGAACTCCCCTCAAGAGAAGCGATTGCCAATTGAACACAGAATTATGGGAAGAACAGATCTTAAAGGGTGAACCACAAGAAGGGAGATGCAGAAATATGAGAGGTATCCACAAAAGGCAAAGTAGGTCTTTGTAATTAGAAAATAGGAAGCTAGGAAGAGAAAGTGTAAAGTAGTGTTGGGAGTTGAAGGCAAGGGCTGGTGCCTTCATGGCCTGGTAAGTGATATTAGGGATAATGAAATATAACATGCCCATTGAATAATTTAAAGCAGAAGGTAACTTGGTATGACTTATTTTAAAAAGCATCTATGTTTTCTCTCTCTCTATCTCTAAAATGGGGGAAACACCTAGGTGGCTCATTTGGTTAAGGGACTAACTCTTGATTTCGGCTTGGGTCGTGATCTTAGGGTGGTGAGATCAAGGCCTGCCTGGAACTATGTGCTGGGTATAGAGCCTGATTAAGATTCATCTTCTCCCTCTACACCCCTTCCCTCAAGAAGAAAATGTTCTGTGTTATGTCAGTAGAAAAATATTTTATTAGTTGTAAAAAACAAAATGAAGAAATGAAGAAATGGCCTAGCAGGATTGCTCCACATCCTTGTCATTTCTCAGCCTCACACGAAGTCAGTATGAGAAATAGTGTGCGCAACTACAGGATCACATCTTTTAGAAAGAAATTCTAATATTTTAGATAAGAAATTATACCCCATCTCCTTATTTCTTTCTTAACGGTGGTCAGCTTCAACCAAGCAGCCAAGGAAGGAAAACCTTCTCAGGATCAGAATTGCCTACCAGACCTGGGACTCTGGGCAAGAGATACAAAATTCTATTGTTTTACTCAAATCACGGCTATTTCATGTCTCTTTATGACAACAGCTTGGTTTATATTTATAACAGTAACCTAAAATAACTGTTCTGAAAAATTAAAATAGAAATAATTACTAATAGGCATTCTGATTAACTTTTACTTTCATATTACCTCTGATCAGAATGAAGCTTGTAATTTTAGTTCTGATTTCCTTAAGTTATTATTTAAACATTATACTTTTAATTTAGATTAGGTCTATTCCATGACAACAACTGAATTTGTAGGTAGAAACTAGGGTAAATATATTGAAGGTGGCAGACTGTCTTCGGGATATCTATTTTGGGGGCACATAATAATGTCTTAATGTGTTAAACTGAGCTTCCCCAAATTCTGTTTCCCCAATCAACTATTTCACAACAATATTTTACTTGAACTGTCACTCTCCAGTGGCTTCTTTTGAATGCAAAACAGCCACTCTGCCTCAGGCTTCCTACAAACCCACTATATCACTTGGCCTAAATAATTCCAGTTTGGTTTTATCTTTGCCACACAGAATCATGCTATAAAACAATAAAAAATATTTGGGGTCAAATGTAATCATTTAGAACAACTGGCAAACGTGCAACAAACAGAGAGGCCAATGTGCCCAACAGGACTCACTATGGTGAGTTATATGTATTTAAACTATGTTTGGAAAACTGTCTTACAGTTGAAGTTCACTGATAAGCAGGATAGAGAAAGATGACATTTTTACTAAAAGCGAATCTATTATTAGATGACTCATCTATTTTAAGCCTGAAGAATATCATTTCAAATTTTTATAACCATTTAGGGAATAAAAATGTACATTTATAGACATTTCTAAGTCCCATATTGATATTTGCTCTTTCCATTCCTTTGTCGGATTTCAGCAAAACTGTAGAAGGTTCAAACCTCACACCTATCCAAGGCTTTGCAACATTCATATAAAATGCGTATCGGGGACTAATTGACAGGGAAGAGAGCCAGGAGCTTGGGTGGCATTGCCTTCCCTGAGAGGCAGATGGGCTCCCCACCTGTGGAGTTGTAATATGCACTTAATTGAAATGAAGTCAGAGTCAACCAATGAAGACCACATTTAGAGTAAGCCATATTCATGATTCCATATTCTCTATGGTTTTACTTCTGACTTTCATTCTCAGTCTTAGTTTTATCTGTATAAATGTTTCATAAGATTGGGTTTTTCATATTTTCATCTCCAAAACTCCAAAATTCTTTAAAACAATTAAAATAGCCTAAGTGTGAAGAAACTAAACTATACACCACAGACACTTAGACAGAATGCTTATGAGGAAGTAGAATGTTCTAATTGATTTTCTGATGAACTGAATGATTATCAATCATATCCTGGTAGGAAAGGCACTGTGCCCAGCATTATCAAGCATAAAACAGGAACTCAAGGAACATAATATTCAGCTAGGCTAAATGAAAAATCATTTTTGTTTCAATTCTAACTGTCAAACTGCTTCCCCCCCCCCCCACAAAATGCATGAGAATGCTTTTCTGCCTCAGTGGAGAAATTGGTTATCTGCATGATTATTAAGACATATCCAGTGTCTCTTTGTGACTATTTTGAGGCTTAATCTGCATTTGTGCTGTTGGGATTCAGTTCAGTGAACACTTTGAGCCCTTCCAGGACAAGTAGGATGCCCAGCATTGAGGCTTCAGAGATGATAAAACAATATTCTCCAGGAGTTCACAGGGAGCTGAGCCAGAATCAGAGCCCCCTAACAGAAACTTGTACACAAACCCTTACCTGCATGGGCTTGATCCCCATCATTAACTTGGCCATTCCAGTTTAGAATTCTTCTACACAAACCCTTACCTGCATTGATTCCTGCTTGATTCCTGTCATTAACTTGGCCATTCCAGTTTAGAATTCTGCCTCTTCTCTTCCCCATAAAAAACCAAACCCTTTGGAATAAGGTTCAAGAAGTTTCATATCTGCTCTAAGAAAGGGGGGGAAAGGGGCACCTGGGTGGCTCAGTGAGTTAAAACCTCTGCCTTTGGCTTGGGTCATGATCCCGGGGTCCTGGAGTCGAGCCCCACGTCGGGCTCTCTGCTCAACAGGAAGTCTGCTCCCTCCTCTCTCTCTGCCTGCTTCTCTGCCTACTTGTGATCTCTGTCTCTCAAATAAATAAATTAATTAATTTTAAGAAAAAAAGAAAGAAAGAAGGAAAAAGGTCTTTGATTGGCAAATGGAAGTTGATATGAACAAGAGTTAAGGATCAGGAGACGTTCTCAGAATAGTTCCAAACAAGGCATTGTCAGATGCCCTCCCTAGACAAATAAAAGTTGGTCTTGGGAATGAAAGAGGTTTCATACAGCAAGTTTGCTATTTGCAATGTATGTGCATATATTATGAAAAATCAGCATGTTACACAGATCTCTGCAACAAAACCACAGATACACAATGCTCAAAAACATTGTCAGTGACACATTGAAAAAATGAATGTCATAAAAAAGGTAACAGTTTTACAAATATTACCTGCTTTAGAAATACATAAATATAATGAGCATGGCATTTTGCTTTTAAAAAGATCTAGTGTTTGCTTGTGGAAGTGAGGAACAGAAGGGTAGTAGCTTGTATAATATTGTGAGATGATAGAGGAAGGTTCTCAGAATGGGAGTACATTTGTAACACCAGATGTGGATGGGTGTAGCTCATAACATGCATGGTGGACTGAGGTAGCTGGTAGAGGTCTGTGTAATGTTCGTGTCTGAGCTTTGTGCATCCCTATGCAGCTCGATTCAGCTGGGTGCAGTTTTCTGAGTTCACCTGGTGTTTCTGGAAGAGGAATTTGCACATAAGCAAATGGGAAATTTGCATTATGCTTAAATTGTTTCTTAATTTATCAATTACATTGGAAAGCATTCTGTTCTCAAAACAAGTGTTATAGCAGAACTGACTGTATTTTGTGATTTCAGGTATTATAACAACTCTATGAGCCACCTGCTCATGAATTTATAACATTTATTTCACAATCAGGGATAAAAGGCTGAAGATTGTGAGGCTAGGTTAGGAACATACCTGAAAGTTTTTATATAAAGGGCAATAAATCAATCCATTTGAAAGGGTTCTGATGGGCAGCTGAGCCTTGTGAAATAGGAGTAGGAAGGGAGGAGCACCCGATTCTTGAAGCAGGAGATGGCAGAGCATGGCCAACAAGAGGGTGAGGGAGCAGAACATGACATGAAGAGCATAACATGTCCTGTCATCCCAATTGTGCCTCGACTGGTTTTTGCTGATTTTCAACGGGGCAGAAATAAAAGCTGTTCTTGGTGGTATTTTCTTTATATCAACAGCTACAAATAAAAGCAGGTTTATTTTTCAGGATTTATAAAAATTGTATTTGTTTTAACATAAACATTACTACAAAGGTGATGCTCCCCCAACTCCAAGACAGGACGATAATTGTGAATGTATAACACTGGGTCTGCAAAACTGCTTGAAAACAAGCAGCCAAGTGAACGTGACCTTTGCTGTCAAGAAAGAGGGGAGAATCCAGGATCTGTGACAGTGTATTATAAGCTACTCAATCCCTTCACATAGAACTACAATATCTGGCTCGTTGTGATCCTATGTCCCTTAAATGCTTGTCAGAATCATACTTTTCCGAAACAATGTTTGAAACATGAATAGACACCAGAGATATCATAGAAATATAGATATAATAGAAACTAGTCCCATTATCAGACTGACTTATACAAATTTTCATAAAAAAGGAAATAAAACCAGGGTAAGTGCCCTAAAATCATGTAAACCAGATTTCAACCTGGTAACAGTAAGATTATCAGATCATGTGAAGATGAACATAGCATACACAGAAATAACATAATTATTTTATTCAAAATTTAGTCTCTTAATGTGTAAAGATCCTTCTTTCAAATCATATGAGCTTAGTAGCCAGACATTGGAAAGTATCATCTTAAAAATCTTTATTTACTATTTTTTAATTTAAAGGAATTAATCACTGTAGCCTAAGTTATAAATTGGATATCACTTTCATATGCAGTGTGATGGAAGGTAGCAACAAGAAATAAAATAATAAAAATAAAGTGAGGCACCTAGGTGGCTCAGTCAGTTAAGCATCCAACTTTTGATTTCGGCTCAGGTCATGAGCTCAGGTTTGTGGGATTGAGCCCCCCTTTGGGCTCCACACTTATGTGAATTCTGCTTGATCCCCCTTCCTTTGCCCTTCCCCTGCTCATGCTTACACTCTCTCTCAGAAAGAAGAAAGGAAGGAAGGAAGGAAAGAAAGAGAAAAAGAAAGAAAGGAAAGAAAAGAAAATTTTCTTAAAAAAATTCATAAACATATACCTGTCCTCTTTCTAAACAAGCAATGGCTGTTTTTGGTTTCCAATCATATTTTTTTACCTTAAGTTCTATTTTTGTTTCTAACAACTGTTCTTTTAAAAAATAAACTTATATTTTACTAGAAAAATATGCTCTGCATAGTTCCCTTAGAAGTCTTTCCTAAATTGATCTAAGCCTTGGATGGAGATATTATGCCACCAGGGAAGCAGGGGAGTGGAGGAATGATGTGTGAAATTGAAGAGCTGGGTAGGCTTCCTGGGGTCAAATGGGATCCAGAAGCAAAGATTCCATCGAGGAAACAAGAGTGAAGGTTTGTAGTCAGTATTGCCCATCATTTAAAGCACAGGGAAAAAATGGTGTGTCATGCCCAGGGAATTTCTCTAACACTTCTAATATCTATAAAAGCAAGTGAATGTAGCAATGCTGTGAAATGACCACCAGCCACCCGTTTAAGCCATGCTCATACTACCTGGTAGTTATGATGAAAGAGAAAAACCTGCCCTGATTTATTGCAAAGCAGTCCCTAGTTGATTTAAATAACCCCTGCCTGAGACATTTAGGAAGATAAATGCAACAGACACATACAGAGACACACACAGCAACACACAGACACAGATACACACACAGAGATGCCATTAACACTATATGCAAACTAATAAATTCTTTAAATTCAATATTCCGACCATGACCAGGTGGTTGTGGGATAATAGACACATAGATCAAGAAGTCATAGTCAGGATTCACCCACTGGAGAAGTCAGTACTTAAAATAAACGAACAAACAAACAATCTCAGTGCCTTCTAAATACCTACTGATGGTGATTTTAGACCATTTCCAATTTCTTTGACAGTTTTTTGTGGTTTGTTTGTTTGTGTGTTTTGTTTTGTTTTGTTTTGTTTTTTTACTTTCCAGAATCAGGGAAGGCTGAATCTGAGCAACTGTTGTAGTCCTAGCTCCTTGTTGGATAGACGTGGATGCTAAGAGAAAGGTTAAATGCCTTGTTGTATAGCACACGGTGATTAATGGTAGAACTGAGATTAGAACCCAGAAACAATGCAGTTCTCTAGTTCACAAGATATATTCAACCCAATTTTACCAGTCCAGACAATGCAGTCGTGATAGCTAATGTTATATTTAATATCAATGAGGAGAAGTTTAAATACCTTGAACCGTACATTAAGTAGTGAGCAGCCTATTAAAAAATACCAGCTTTCTTTTCATTTCTGTTCCTGCAACATAAGAAAAGGAGTGATGAGGTACCTGGTTGGCACAGACGGTTTACCATCTGCCTTCAGCTCAGGCTCAGGTCATGATGCCGGGGTCCTGGGATCGAGCCCCACGTTGGGCTCCCTACTCAGTGGGGACTTTGCTTCTCCCTCTCTCTCTGCCCAGCTCCCAACTCATGCTTGCTCTCTCATTTTTTCTCATTCTATCTCAAATAAGTAAATAAAATATTTTTTTAAAAAAGGGTGATAAAATATTAATGTTGTGAAATATTAGGAATTATAAAAATAAGGGGAAAAAAAGCCCACTCAAATATTTATGTCAGATATGAGGTGTCAAGGCTGGAATCCACTCCTGACTATAACCCAGCTGCTGAACTGAAGACAGAGTCGGATTCCGGGCTCTACTTTGTTTGTCTCCCATCCTATCAGCTGTGGAACATATAAATAAAGGAAGCCTTGCTTCCTGGACATCAGAGATTCCAGTGTTCCCACAGCACTCTGCAGAGGGCTGGCTGCTGAGCAGGGAGAGGGCAAGCTGGTGATGCACAGCTCCAAGGAAACCTGCTGAAACTTGTTGGCATTTCTAGATGCATGGTTCTACAATGTATTTGCACTGTGTTCACAGCTTGAAATGTTACCTACCTGTTGATGCTTCACACCAGGACCACCACTGTCAAAATTCCCAAATTGCCTAGCTTAAGCATTTGTGTGTGAGCGTGTGTGTGAAACCTCCAGTAATTACTTCAGACGGAAGTAATTGATTTGCGCCACAATAGAGCTTTTTTCTTACTTCCAGAGCTCTCACTTCTACCTTCGTGCATTGTAGTCCACATTTCGTCTGTGCCTGATGCTGAGGCGCCAGGTTCTCTCCATACATGGAACTCCAGTGCCTAAAACGGCACTTGACTCACAACAGGCAGTAACATAGGTGTGTCGACTGCATGAGCAAAATGTTGCAACTTCCTATCAGTTTATATGTAATTGACTCCTATGTACGCAGCATTATTCCCTCCATTTTTCATCTTTTTTTAATCCCAAATATTATTTTTGCAGATTCAAAATTTAATGACTCTGTCAATCAACAGGTACTGATTAGGCACTTACTACGTACTAAGGATTCTTATAGGTACTGGGGTTACTAGCAGTAAAAAACAACAAACAAACTCTCATGAAACTCAACTAGTATGCAAATAATCAAGTATATTGTAAATGTTCAGACTGCTATAAAGAAGAAAGGAATAAAGCAACCATGGGAATAGAAGGGGATGCCTGGGTGGCTCAGTGGGTTGAGCCTCTGACTTTGGCTCAGGTCATGATCTCGGGATCCTGGGATCGAGTCTCACATCGGGCTCTCTGCTTGGCAGGGAGCCTGCTTCCTCCTCTCTCTCTCTGCCTGCCTCTCTGCCTACTTGTGATCCTTCTCTGTCAAATAAATAAATAAAATCTTTAAAAATAAATAAATAAAATAAATTATCATTCTACCCTTTATTCCTTCTTTTTTTTTTTTTAAGATTTTATTTATTTATTTGACAGAGAGGGATCACAAGTAGGCAGAGAGGCAGGCAGAGAGAGAGGAAGGGAAGCAGGCTCCCTATTGAGCAGAGAGCCCGATGCGGAGCTCAATCCCAGGACCCCAAGATCATGACCTGAACCAAAGGCAGAGGCTTAACCCACTGAGCCACCTAGAATGTTATTTTAAATAAAAGATAACAAAAGAACTCATTCCCAAGATGACAGTTGAACAGAAACTGAGAATGAGAGCTGTAGTTAAGTGAACATATCGACAAAGAACATGCTGAAAAGTGGAAACCATAATTGTAAATGCCCTGAAAGGGCTTTGATGCACTGGAAGGAAAGCAAGGAGGCCAATATGGCTGGAGCCAAATGGTTTTGGAGGAGAGTGGTTGCAGAGGAAGTCAGAGAAGAAACAGTGGCGAGAAAATGTGATTGTATATCAGGAAGATATGGGATACTCTTTGTTAACGAAAAAGCAAAATGGTTTTACTAATATTTTAGAAAAGACTTATTTCTAGCTGCTGCATAGGGTATAGATCACGGTAGAGGGGTAAGCATGGAAGACCACTCAGTATATAGATTGTAAGAGCAGCTGTAACAAAGTATGATAATCTGGGTTGCTTCAATAGCAGAAAATTATTGTCCCCAAGTTCGGGAGGCTAGAAGTCAGAAAGCAAGGTGTCTGCAGGGTTGTTTCCTTTTGATGATAATGAAGGAGTAACTCTTCAGTGTCCCTCTCCTATCTTCTGATGGTTTTCTGGAAATTTTTGGTACTCGTTGGCCTATAGATAACATCACTGTGATCTCTACCTTCATGTCACATAGCAGTGTCCTGTGTGCTTGTCTGTCTCTGTATCTAAATTTCTTATGATTATAAGGACATTAGGCATATTGGATTAGGGTCCACCCTAAGGACCTCATCTTCATTCAACTACATCAACAAAGTCTATTTCCGAAAAATAACACTGAGGTGATCTGGATGAGGACTTTAATTTATCCTTTTAGGGAAACAATTCAACTCGTACCATCGCACTAAGGAAATAATCCAGTCCAGAGATAATAGAGGCTTTGACCACAGCACAAACACTGGAAGGAGAGAGAAGTGGTCAGTATAAGGATTATTTTGAAGATAGAATGAATGGATGTTGTTGATTAATTGAGTGTGAGAATGAAGAATAGAGGGAAGCACAGGACACTTAAGATTTTTTGGCCTAAATAATAGCCGTGTTCTGACACTGAGAAGACTGAGTCAGAAGCAGATGTGTGAAATGAAGGAACGTCTAATATTTGTTTTTGACATCTTGACATGCTACTAATGAAATCTGCTTAGATTTCTAAGCAAAGATGTTGACAAAACACTTGGATATATGTATAAGTCTGGCTTATGAAATTTTATAGCTACAACAACACATAATCAACCTAGTTCAACCAATACTTACTAGAGATGAGGAGGTCAGTATATTTTAAAAGGTTCCTTTAAAAATAATATAAAAAGCCTTGTTTCAGGCCACTGACATGTAGTAGGTAAAAAACAAAACTCGAATATTTTGACTTCCAATCCAGCATTTTCTCCATTATCGTACCAGGCTTTCATCAGCATTTTTTAGTTCCACATGCAGGTAGTAAACAGCAGTTGGTAGCCGAATGCAACAAAAATGTAAATAATTTTAATTCGGGGCCCAGCAGTTGGGTGACAACGTTTCCAGCGTGAGGTCTTTGTTCTCCAATATATTATCACAAAATTTATAAACACGATAACACAGTCAAAAATATTTCAAGCTAGAATAATTCTAGAAGTTGAAAGGTTCCTTTTGCCCCTATTAATTTTCAGAGCTCTGATCCATGATGTTGAGGCTCTGTTACCTTGAAGCAAAGAAACAGAATCATATATTCAACCCTCCTGCTTGCTTCTATTACCTGGCAGCTGACTTTGTCCCTGTTGAGGCAAAGAGAATGTTTTGTCCATTTGGAGATTTGAAATCAACTTTCCATGTTTGGCCCTCTGACTAAATTTACACTTCAAGAGGTTTTGAAAGATATGATCAGTGTGCTGGTCTTCCTCTAGCTTTGAACAAAGTTTCCTTTTTTTTTTTTTTGCAAGTTAAAGATTCCCGTACTTTTAATTATTTTCATTTTGCAATAGAATATTTGTAAAAAATGACTACAGAAAATGATGCCAAGTGATATTACTTATAATATGCACATATATTTTACATATCTGTAACCTTTCTGCAGAAATATGGCATAATGTTTGGTGGGTCTCTTTACAATCATTTTTAACTATGGTGGATGGATATTTTATTGTGAGTACTGCAGCACTTTTTTATTCGTCATTGTAGCAGTTGATTACCTGAGACCTATAAAAAATAATCGAGTAAGTCCAGGAAACTGAAAGATGTTAAATCCATCAGAAGGTTTATGCTTTTAAGGTATTGCAGCTCTGAACCCGCTCTAAGGTTGCTGGGGATAGTGGTGGTTGTATTCTTTGACCATGGCCAGGAGATCATCAAGCAGCCTATGTGAATCTCAGAAAGACAAGAGACAGAATAGGTTTCCATGTATTGATATGTTATAAATATTCATATGCACTTAACGTTCAGGGAGTCAAACTCAATCAAAAGCAGCTCTTAAATGTACCAAATTTCATCCCCTCTAATGCTTTCAATTAACAAATTCTATCACTACCCAAAGGAGACAAAGAACAGAGAGTGCTCGTCGGGTCCCTTTAGCCAGAGTATTTGACTCATTTTGTTTTAAATTCTGCTAATAAGATTTTGGAGATCAATTGCATACACCAAAACATACTAAAGGTTGCATTCTGGACACAAGCTTAATATTGATAGCTAAATTCCAAGCTAATAATAAAGGATATTTTGTCCTTCACATTAAAATGTCACAAAAGAATTCCATTAGAAGGTAACATGAGCTGCTTACTTACGAACATATAGCCTTCAAGGTATTTTCTATGAAAAAAAATTTAAAAACAGCAACAGTATGACATCCCCGTTACCCATATGCACTCATTACTATGGTGAGAAAAAAAATGATGGAGACAAACACACTTGCAATTTTTATGTTACACTGATAAATTCCATCTGCTTGGAATGAAAGTCACATCTTTTGTGTTTAAGGGATAAAGGTAGTGTTATAGATTACAGCACCCTGAAGGCACTTGTGGCAGGTGCAGTAATTTAAGTCATCCTAAACGCTCACTAAGGCAGCCACAGTATGAGGCCAGGTGGGTAAAAATACCAAGCAAAGTAGTTTTGAACCACTTTGCTTTTCTAACAGTCTTGAAAAACAGAAGAGATTTTCATATCTCTCAGGTGGCTTGGATATGACCTCAATGGAAAGCAGAGAACGTATTCTCAAATTCCTTCCAGCCTTGCCCTTTGATTCTATGGATTAGAAATAAAATCAGGCTAACGTGTAGATACACATAGTCATCAGCCATAGTGTCCAGTAGAGGGCGCTAGAAAGGCAGTACGACAGCGTAGGATCAGATTCCTATCTTAAATGATGACAGGTAGATGTTTTAAATAAAGAAACATGGAAAGACTTTTTTTTTTTTTCCTAAGCACACATTAATCTGTAAGGTTTGACATTTATTCTTCAAATGCAATGTGAAATTGTCATTACTTTTGTTTTCAAAGTTTAACTTTTTAAATTAAGATTGCTTGTCATAATGTGTTCCCTCAACAGTCAGTAAAAGGAACCAAATTCCTGTAACATGATTGCAGTATTCAGTTTACATTGTTTTTATTAATTCCCATTGGTTCCTGTTAAGAAGGGAGCAGAGATTAAATGATTTCTGGCCTTCAATATTCTCTTCTAAATTTAAACACCGAAACTGTGAATCCAAATTCGGGGGGCTTTTATTTTCTAAGAATGATATTTATTGAATGTCAAAAAGTTCAGAGCATTATTCAAATATCCCTTCCAAGAGCCCCTGTTTACATTATAAACCACATTTATAACACGGTTTCTGTATTATACATAAATACACCCCAAACAAATATTGGCAAATGGTCTCGTATGGCAACTTTGTTTTCCCCCCTAACTTTATAAATTTTATGAAGACATTTAGGGAAAAAAAAGAAAGTGGAAAGTTTGAGAAAATGTCCTGAACAGAACTGAATTTCAGAATGTTACAAAAGGAATGTGAAAGTTAGCCAGGGAAGGGTATTTTAGATAAATGGTAAATATAAATAACCTAAAAAAGGGCATGTTCTATGTTATTTCATGCTGCCTTACCTCTTCCTAGGGACCAGGCTTACAAGCTAATGGCAACTGGCCTTCACCTGGTGTGGTACATTCCTCTCCAATAGATAAGAGTATCACGTATAACGCTCCATACTCTTTGTACAACCACTTGGACTTATATCAAAGAACACCCTAAAGACCAAAAAAAGAGCAGGCATATGTGAACAATATTAATAAATACAACTTGCTAGAAATTCTGAATTTTAACATTACTGCAGTTTTGCATTGCATTAAGGTCCACTCAAACCTTGGTGGACATTTGCTTTTTTTTTTTTTTTTTTTTTTTTAATTTGGTAGAATTTACAACATCTGCAATCCTTGGAAAGGTCAAACACAAAGGCCAGTCATCTGTACACATCTTATCTGAAGAACGGCTCAATCTCTATATATTTTTAATTCTAATTTTATGCCAACAGTCATAGAGGTGCATCTGCTGACCAGTTGCAGCTGCGCCCATGAGGGAGCCTGCCGGTGATCTGTCTTTGTGTGAGGAGGGCATTTCTCTCAAGGAAAACGGAGAGCCACAAGAACCATACCTTTCTTATCCCCTCACTGTTCTGTGAAATGATTAGTCATCATCCCAGTGGTTGCTTTGTTTCTCTAAGTCTTATTTGGAAGCTGCCAAGATGTAGTCAGATGCAAACACCATGATACGGAAGCATTTAAACACTGGCGACGGACGGCACGGCCTCAGCCGCTGAGGACTCTTATCTCGAGCCCTAGACCGCGAGGCAGCAGAACAGAGCCGTTTAGCTCTGGGGGACAGCAGCGAAAAGTGTGGCAGCATAGGACAGCACATGCTGTAACGGGCTGACAGACAACATTTGGCTTATATCAGGACAAGGGCTCAAAAGCGATGGAAAGACAGAAAATAAGCTTCTAATTTCCTTCCTAGAAATTAGGTCCAGCTTCTGACTACTGTTCTGTGTAGGCTGGGGTTTTTGAATACATAAAAGCAGACGGACTCTAATTCATATCTGGTAATGGTTTCTTTTCTTTCTTTATTTCTTTTTCTTTTTTTTCCCTTTTAACTTCTTCAGTGTGACTCTTTTCAGTCTGGCTAGAAAAAAATAATCTCTATTTTTCAAATAACCAGTTTCATGACTCATGTGCACACCTTCATATATATATATATATATATATATATATATATTCCTTCAAAAGTACCTACTATGGACCAGGTACTTTTTAGTTGCTACGGATATGTCAGTGAACAAAACAGACAGATGTTCCTGCTGTCCTGGAGCTTACTATCAAAGTGTGGTGACAGAAAATAAATGTGCATGAAATATATAATGGACCAGATGGTATGCAGGCCATGTAGCAAAGAAAAGCAGGAAATAGAATAGGGAATGCTAACCCATGTTAGGGGAAAGTTGCACTATTTTTTTTTTTTCAGATTTTATTTATTTATTTATTTGAGAAAGAGAGAGAAAGAGAGAATTTGTGCACGCAAGCAGGGGGAGAGGCAGAGGAGGAAGGAGAGAGATAAGCAGACTTCACACTAAGCACGAAGCCTGACATGGGACCCATCCCATGACCCCGAGATGATGACCGGAGCTGAAACCAACAGCCGAACACCCAAATAACTAAGCCACCCAGGGGCCCCAGGAGAGAGTTGTACTTTTAAATAAAGTGATAAAGGAATAAAAACATTCAGTAAGTGGGGGAACCATACCCTGTAACTCTGTGTGTGTGTGTGTGTGTGTGTATGTGTGTGCATATGTGTGAGCAGGTATATAGAGGGGATGCATGTTCTAGATAGAAAAAAAAGCAATGTCCAAGTGACTAAAGCTGTTGCTTTGTTGCTTACTTCTTTTTTTTTTTTTTTTAAGATTTTATTTATTTATTTGACAGAGAGAAATCACAAGTAGATGGAGAGGCAGGCAGAGAGAGAAAAGGAAGCAGGCTCCCTACTGAGCAGAGAGCCTGACGCAGGACTCGATCCCAGGACCCTGAGATCATGACCTGAGCCGAAGGCAGCGGCTTAACCCACTGAGCCACCCAGGCGCCCTGTTGCTTACTTCTAACCAAGGACTGGTATCTGCCTTGCTTCCCACTTCTCTTTCTTCCTCCTTGTATTTATTTTTTCATTTCATAAACCTTTGTTGAACATCTGCACAGGTGTACTGTACCACCCACTGAAATAACTAAAATGGATAAAATGCTGTCCTGAGCAGATTCACAGTCTGGAGGAGTCTATAGGTAAATATCTTTAGCGAGTCATTCTTGCTTAAAGGTTTCCTGCAATTTGTTTCCTAGACTATTTTGAGGTAATCAAATATTTCCTTCCCATCACCCAGCACTCCTAAAAATATCTGAACTGGGAAAGGCATTCTGGTCATTTAATTATTTTGGTATGTTTAATTATTTGGAAGCTTCCTGCTTCTAAGATAGAGGCTAGGTCTCTCCAAGCTCATCTGACAACATATGGAAAATCCCAAGTTCATTGTGTAGGGCCTTACCTCCTGTTTCTGCCAGAATTGCTGAGTCAAGGGTCATTTTTCAGTCTCTGACCTGCTGCCCCCATTCTACATCTCCTTTGCTAAGGCAATCTCTTTGCACCTTCTAGACTGTTCTGCCCTTGTGACTCCCCTCCTCTCTTGACCCTTGCATTGCCTTCAGAACTCAAATTCCTTTCCCTCCACTGAGCACTGTTCTGCTATTTCTGATTTTGATTCCCACACTCAGCTCCAAGAGCTCCAAGCCTATTTTACATATTCGAGACCTATATAGGTTTTCCACAAAGCTAAAATAGGCTTCAACTGTTTGAGCCACCTAGATTTTTTTTTTTTAAAGCTCACCTAAAAGGACATTTTGATTTCAAAAATATTTTTTCTTTATAGAATAAAAATGGCATTCATTCAGAGGTTGATGTATAAAATCAGTAAACTCCCTTTCCCCCCATGTGTTTGTATTTCTGATTTATAGCAACAAGTTCCAAGCCACTAACAACATGGGCAAGCCTTTTGTACCCATCTCTGTCCCTGTGCAGCAGTCTCCTGGGATAGTTCTCTTTCCCCCTCTACTCAGATCTACTGTTTGCCACATTTAGGTGTGACCCACTTTGTGTCCTTTGGAATGAGCAGCTTTACCTATTGCTGGGCCTCACATATTCCAGGGGATAGGGTCATAAGCTCAGGTACGGTTTCTTTACCACTGGCTTCACTCCTTAGTCTTTACAGCCAGCAAGAGAATCACCTCAATCCTTCCCTATGCCTTCTCCACCTCAAACCAGAGATGTGCCCTTGTCCACATCCTACAACACATGGGCTTTCAGCTGGAAGTTCTCTCTTGACCTAACTCTTCGATGATTCCCACAATGTGGCCTCAAGTTAGAAATCCAGCCCTAGAGAAGAGAACCAGAACTTGGGAACCTTACCTGGATCTTAGTAGATCGAAGTGCAACAGATGAGAAGATGGAGAAGGAAAACAAGCTTTCTCTGTTCTTATTGAGCCGGATACCATGGAGACTGAAATTTTCTGCTGCTTAAATTCAGGATCGCTTCATTCAGGGATACTGGGCCAGGGCCAAGGGGGGAGAGCATTCCTCTGTGACTGGGCTGGAGAAAAGAGGAAGAGAGATTTTTTTTTCACAAGGATTCTCCCTCCATCAGGTATGAATAGCAGTCACAAACCCTGCAGGGCACAATGTCAACTTTATTCTATTAACCCAGCTCAGTCTCCTCTCTGAGGCTCAGTCGAGGCAGAAAGATACTACTACCAAGTGTGTATGATTTTTTAGCGGAATTTTACATTAGACTTTCACTATCCAGTGCAAGTCTTTCTTTCTGAGGTTCCTCTAGGCAGGTATTAGCTAGACCCCTTGCACCATGTGAAGGGGCAGGACTGCCATACTTTCCCTTAGCCCATCAGTCTACTTTCTACTCTGGATCCCTGACCACTAGCTCTACTTCTTACTGTCAGGACATTTAGCTGAAGACTCCTGCACTCTGCAGGAGGGGGAATTAGAAGACTTGTTTTTCCCCTTTTTCTTCAACCTCCAAGAAACCCTTATTTATACAGGATGAGAGCAATCTTCTCTCTGCCTATACTGGTGCACCATCAATGTTTTCTTCGTGTCATGCTTACTTGAGGTTACTTCATTGAGTCTCAGCCTTCAGAATGTTCCCAGAATTTCCTTTCAACCTCACAGCCTGTTCCCTTTGGGATTGTCGCAACATCATACAAATGTCCGATATTGAGCAAAATGTGTTCTGGTATCCCAGAATTGGGATGGATCTGGTGTCCAAAGCTTAGGTCAGAAGAAAGAGAAAGAGAAGGGAGAAAGAAGAAGAGGAGGAGGAGGAAGAGGAGGAGGAGAAGGAGGAGGAGGAGGGGAAGGGGAAGGAGAAGGAAGAGGAACAGGAGGAAGAGGAGGAAGGGGAGGGGGAGGAGGAGGAAGAAAAAGGAAAAGAAGGAAAGGATAAGAAACAGAAGAAGAAGGAGGGGAGGAAGGGGGAAAAGAAGAAAGAGGAGGAGGAGGGGGAGGGGGAAAATAGTAGTGGTAGTAGTAGTTCTGATGGTGAAGGAAGAGGGCAAGGAAGAATAAAAGGGAAAGGAGGGAAGGAAGGAAGGCAGACGGACATCAGGTAGAGAACAACATAGGGTAGCTAGACAACTCTGCTGAAGTTCATTAAGAATTTAAAATAATAGACTCACTCCCTGCAAACATCATTCAAGTTGTTTACCCCCAAATCAGGCTATATAATCTAAAAGCAAACAATCAGCTGGGAAGGGAGGAAGAAATCTATAGAATCTGAAATTGTCAGTCTGATTGTGAATGCAGGGGCTTTCTCATTTGCTCCCTAAAGAAGGAAAAATAAAGGCATGCTTCTTTCCACTCCTGGCCATGAGAGGTCCATTACAAGAGTCACTCATACAGTTGCAGGGGGCTGGAGAAAGGGGACACTGACATACAACTCTCTGGATTGGTGTTTATGTAAGTGGTAGGCAAATGAATCTGCCTTAAATAGGAGAAAGAAGAATTGTAGAAAGGGTAGGGGGTAGGAAATAGTGATGGAGTGGTATATACTCTGTACATTTGGCATGATAAGGTTGTTTGAGTTGTTTGAGTTACTGGAAGTCAGGTCAGTGGAGATCTATCTAGCCAAGATCCCTCCCAAATAGAATGGGTGATAAGGAGACATAATGGCAAGTGACTTGAGGCTAAACACTGATGGGGAGCTGAAGAAGGGCTTTGAGAAAACAGCTCAGAGCTGATTTCTCGGAATCATTCTACAGGTAGGCATTTTGTGGTAGTGAGGATCAATAGCAGTGATGGCAGGAGCAGATGGGAAATGTCCATAACTTTTTTCCCCTTGGCAATGGAGTTCAGGTGAACTTATTATTTTCAAAAAAGTTTAATCCCATGGATTTCTTGAGTAATTTTCAGGAGAGAGGAAAAAAAATTCTTAAAAGTGTAATAATAAACTCCCTAAGAGTTTGACAAATGGAGAAATAACCAGTCTAATTACATTTAGAGACATAAAGGAATATGAGGAATGCTAAGTCCACCTCAAAATATGGGAAACCCTTTATAGCTACCTCTACGAATAAATGCCAAAATATATGACTCCGGATTCCATCGTGTTATAGACAAAGACCAGTATCACCTTCTATATGTTTTTTTTCTTTCTCTGCAGCTGATGTAAGGTGCTATCCCTGTAGGTGGTATTTAGCCTAGAGATGTACAGTTTGGCTTTGGTACGGCAAGGTAATAGAGAGATTTTATAAAATTCATTTTCAATATTTAATAATACTGATATTTTATGTTAAATAAGTATTTAAAAGAGAAGGGTATCTTCCTATCCTGAACCTGTACCCTCACTAGTAGCAGTCAGCATCAAATCATCATAGCTGGGCCACCAAGTTTGCAGATCACACCTTCCAGGACCAAATGAGGTTTAGGGAGGAAGAGAGATTTCAGAAGACAGATTCTTACCTCATATATCTTCCCAGGTTATTGCCTAAATATTATGAAAGACAGGTATTCTGACAGAATGTCTGTGAGTAGAGAAAATCCCCAGAAGTACTGTATGCTTCATAAAGAATGAAAAGGATGGGGAAGAAATACTGAGAATCTGTTCTATTTCTGCTGTCAATGAAGGGACTGGGGATGGGACTCACCAGATGTAATGGGTCAGGGGGACATTGAAGTATGAAAGTTGGCTCTTGGGCCCTAATAAGGACACTTCAAAAAGATGTCATTCATTCAAAATGACATAAAAAAGATGCCAGATTGAGAAACTTCTTTTCAAAACTATCAAGTCAGTATATTCAGCCTACTCAACTTTTCTTCTATGTCTGGTGTCCCAGCTCCACACCATGGGTAATTACTGGGAGGGGAAAGGGCACATCCCACTGTTTGGTTACTGAGAGAAAAAGGATCCACAATCAGGGCAAGTGATGCCCCAGTTCCCAGGAGGACTCTGAATTAATGTCCTTTGGTGTGGGAACAATTTACCAAGTTGCAGACTGTGTAGTGGATTGTAAGAAAAAAAGCAAAATAGTCCATGTATTTCAGCAGGTAATCTTGGTGGTTCAAAGGTAATTGAAATATCTCACTGATACTCTTAATTGAAGATAGGTTGAATTTTTTAGATGTTTTAAGTGCATATATAGATATAAGAATTAAGACAAATGAAAAAAATATTTTTATTATCTCATTATTTGTTACGAATCTTTCATTTAATTAGTCCCAGAGTGTGGGTTGGCGAATGTTATAAAAAATACAATGGCATTATCTCTGTGTTTCAGTCCAGATATTATCACTTAGAATTTAAAGCAATTTAAGATTATTTTGCCTTGCTGAAAAGAAAGATATTCAGTGCCTTTGTTCTTAGAAATAGATTGTGCTCACACTTCATTCTTTCATAAAAGATCAGAGTTTTCTAGGAGATATATAATAATCCTAGATATGTAAAGAACTGACATTAAGAAAAGAGATAAGGAGCAATCTCTTCTATAAAGAATATTGTTTTAGGGTTTAAATACCCTCAAAAATACGTATTAGATCTGAAACTTCTTAAAGTTTCCCACTACCAAATCAAACTGAATAGAAATTAGCATGAGATCATCGATCAAAATATAAAACCTAAGGTCCTGTATATTGCACAGCGTATGTTTACTACCTAAAAAGAAATAACCCACTGAGGTGTAGCAGATACACTATCACATTGTCTCTCAATAAAGCATTAAAATAATCACCTGGTTAGACTAGTCAATCACACAAAGTAATGACTTGCACAATGTGTTGAATATTTTTCCCATTGCCACTATCCAATTGATAATATAAGAATAAATATTATTATAATGTTGTCAGGACTAAAATCAATTTTATCTACATTTCAAGATATATTCACATTCATAGAATTTTCTAAGTACCTCTTTGTTTTAGCTACTCCCCTAAACCTACAGAAGAGTTCTTGCTGCAGGCAGATTCATAAAGTTAATATGTTTCATTAAGCCCATGAAATCCTAGACTAGATGAGTTGAGTGCCAGAGACCGGCAATGAGGTAGCCTGCCCTGGAATCATATGCTTCACTGCCTAAGAGCAAGTTTAACTGAAGGACAAGTTTAACATCTTTGGAACAGGACCAGAGGTGTGCAACATGTCAGTGAAAGAACTCTCCTCACAAGAGGGCTGGGTCTTGAAATTAGGAGTGTCAGAGGAGAAGTGAGCTGTGAAGAGAGACCTCTCTATCCTGGGAAGATGTAGTATCGAGGGGAGTAGTACGGTGTTGCAAATTTCAGATTTTCTGATCTTCCTACAAGCTGCTATAGAGATGTTTATACGAGTTCAATATAGGAAGATAATGGCGGTAGATCTGAACAGAAGTCTATTGTTAACTTGTCTGTCTATTCCGCTCTCAGAAAAAAGTAAGAACTGAGCCCCATGTTAGAAGAATTGAAAATGTATATATCTGAAATCAAGAGAAGGTTTTATCCAATAAAAGTATAAGTCAGCTTGCTCAGTTTAAATGTAAGTTTAATGCAAAATTTGTCTCCTGTAGTGGCAATGTTGGAGGGGTGCCTACTGCTTACTTCTTGTACCTAGTTTTATAAAGCAGAGTCACATGGCAACTGATAGCAAATGACTACACTCAAACAATAATGCAGGCTACTAACAATATATTTGGAGCTTAGGGACGTAGCAGACGGTTGCAGCATTGTTTATTTTATTTTTATTCCTCAAAGACAGGTAGTTCTAAATTTGCATAGTCCCATTATCTTGGCTAGAAATAGCCAGCAAATTTTTCTGGGCTCTGTGGTCCACATGGTTTTAGAGTTAAGTCCCTGATCTGAGGATCTGACCTACAGCATGAGAAATGATTAACATAATTACCATAGAATCTCTATTTTAGTTCCAAACTGTGAAGGATCTGAGAATGACCCGCTTGCAAGTTACCAAGTTAGTTTGCTTTTCATATATGTATATAGCCAGGAACACAGAGCCCAAAGCCAGAGACCCAGATAATTTGATACTCACAGCAAAAAGCAGTAGCCAGAGCAATATCTTAGTATTGAATCCCCATGACCCAAGCCCCATGGAGCAACACGATGAGGGCAAAATGTTTATTTACTTCGGCATGCAATGGTTTGCATCACAGTGGAGGACCCCCGAAAGTAAAAGATGCAAAGCTTTTATGGCTATTGGCACATCTGCTTACCCTTTTCTCCAGAGAAAGAATGAATGTTCATTACCCTAGAAAGCAAGCAAATGCTGCTGACAAGGGGTAGGAGACTTCAACTGATACATAGTATTAACCATCACACTTTACTGTCCTAAAATGTCTCTGGGTGTCTCTATCTTTAGGGATAATTCCCTATAGCTCCCAAGGCATGTTTGTTCTCCAAGAGGACCTCCACTCTACAGGAACACAAGATATCCATGAACCATTGTTTCCTTATACTTCATTGAGAAATTTAGGGTCAGGTGGTGACTGCTAGAAGCCTTCATATATCTGATCATATAAGGAAGGTTAACTGACAAGATATCATTACTGTGGAGGGAATTCTTGATAACTTATTTCTTCAAGTAACTGTGATGGGTTCTTTGTAGTCGAGGTTGTCAAATTTCTGTCTACAATAAGCTAAGCAGAAACAGTTTTCTGAGAGACTTAAAGTTATTTGACTCTTCTCTCAGCAGATAACTTCCTTACTTCAATTGTTTTTATTCTCACCTTTTTATATGCAAGCAAAATTACTTTTGTTTTTGTAACACACAAGTTTCTATTTTTGAAGTGAACAGATCTTAAGCATATAGTTGCAGGAGGTTTGACAAATGCATACACCTGTATGCAACACATTATAGAATGTTTCCATTACCACAGGAATTTCCTTCATATCCTTCCCTAGTCAAACAAATCTTGCCCCCAATAGAGGCAATGGCCATTCTGTCATTAGTAACCTACCTGAATCTTTACTCCCATCTTTGAAGGTTACGTTCATCTCCTTGAGCACATCATTCTCAAATGGAAACTATTTTTTTTTTCCTCCCTTACTCTACATATCTCAAAGCCTGGAGCAGAATAAATGTTCCATTTCATTAAGTGTCCCTACCAACTACTTAGTTTCTCAGGTCTGTAAAAAGAACTCATCCTTGATTCTTTTCATTTTCTTTCCATTCCACATCTAATTTACCATCCTTTGCACTGTAACAACACTGGACCTCACCATCATTTTATTTCTCATCCGGATTTGTTCAACAATATCCTATGACATCTCTCTACCTCTTCTCTCATCTGTGAAATGTGAAATGCTGCACATATTTAGCAGCATAAACCAAATCATGACCTTCCCTGGCATAAGACCCTCTATTGTTTATCATTACAATCTGAATGCAATCCAAATTCCTTATCATGATCTTTAAGACCATACACTCCTGAGTCTTGCCCATTTTTCTGATTGTTCCCTTTACTGTGACCTGTATACTACTTTCCAATTCACACTAAACTTTCTGTGTCTCTGTGACTTCTTTCTCCACCAAATAAGAAATACCCCTCTCTAATGTCAGCTTAAAGCATTTGAAGATTGGTTTGACTTATAGCTCATAGATTTGATAAAAGACATGACCTGGTTAATCAATACCATCCCTTACCCAACAATATCACACTTAGTGAAGCTGTTGGAACTTGAATGAAAAATAGTTCAAATGAAGGAAAGGATGAGTGAGGAGTAGTAAGATATTTCAGCTCCAGCAGGAGAATCTGAGGGAGGGAAGGCTAGCTGGTACTAGCCTGTGTTCCCTTGGAAGTTCTGGATGAGAGGAAATGAAAGTGTACTTCACTTTTGTCCTCTGGATTTCTAAGACTTGGCAGCTAGGTTGTTGCAAAAGCAGGGTGTTTCTATACTTGCAGGGGAGCTGGTGGGTGGGGAGGGCTGACCACCTTTTCTGTATGATCACTAATGCCAGAAGAGTTAAACAGAAAAAATGGAAGTGAATCTGCCCAAGCTATAAATGATATTTTCTATGCCAAGAAAACAGATGATGACAGCTCCAGCAGCTGATAACAGCAAAAACACTGGGTCTAAATCCAGACAAGTCCTAGAAGGAGGTCTCTCCCTTGCCCATGCCTTGTTTATGCAAGTTCCCTACAGCATGGTTGCCAACCGAGTGGGAAGACAGAAGAAATTTGGAAGTTGGCCTTTGAAATGAGTCCCCAGGGCTTTGAACTGGGGCTGAGTTATAGCCCTTGAAGTTATCTAATCACTGATTTTTGTTTTATTTCCTTGAAAATGTGTATACTAATTTGCTTACCACGTGCCAATCTGTATGGTGAGACTTAAAGTAATTCTAATAATAACATATTAAGAATGTCCAAGTTAGTCACTGATAAAGTATTAAGCTTGCTCACAAAACCCAACTATCACAACTGTTACTAATGCCGAACTTTTATTAGACACAAACTTGGTGCCAGGAATCTGCAAAGTTCTTTTGATACATTTTTTAATTCAATCCTCAGAACAATATGCTGTGGTAAATCTAATTATCATCAACCTCATTTTGCAGATGATATAACTGAAGCACAGATAAAAGAATAAATTTCCCAATTTTACACAGCTAGCAAGTGATAGAAATAAGATAGCAATTCTTGCTGCCTTCTTAACTACTGTGTAATATTTCTCCATACAAATCAATCTACTGTCCACATACTTTATATATATTTGTATAGAAGAGTACAAAATAGCCCCTCCAAATTATTTTCTAGCAGCACTTATACCTTCTTTCGAAATGACAGTTTTATTTACTACTATTTTTCTTCTTCTTAAGTAGATTATCTATGTATTTATTTATTTATTTTTTTTTTCCAATTTATTTATTTTCAGAAAAACAGTATTCATTATTTTTTCACCACACCCAGTGCTCCATGCAAGCTGTGCCCTCTATAATACCCACCACCTGGTACCCCAACCTCCCACCCCCCCGCCACTTCAAACCCCTCAGATTGTTTTTCAGAGTCCATAGTCTCTCATGGTTCATCTCCCCTTCCAATTTACCCAAAAGCACATACCCTCCCCAATGTCCATAACCCTACCCCCCTTCTATTTATTTAATTTGGTTTAAAAATAACCAGTTAACAATAAATAACCAGTTTTTGGATTTGTAATCAACTTTACTATTTATCTATTTTTTGCTTCTGTCTAAATAATTTCCTTATGGTTATTTTCAATTATTTTCAAAGGTTTTCAAGTGATTTAATGCTTAGAAATTAGTGCTTTATGATATGAATATTTTCCTGAGTAGAACTTCAAAACTCTGTATAGGTTTTAGTATACTAAGTTCTTGTTTCATAAATAGTTTGTAAATATGACTTTGACTTCTTTGTCCATAGAATTATTCTGATATTTGTTTTAAATTTTTCTATCAGCTTTGGTTTTAGAATAAATTTTTGTAACAAACTAGTTTCATTAGGTATGTTATTCAGCATCTATGCAGTCATTTTTATTCAGATTCATATAAGCTTCAGGTCCTGATACTAGCATGTTAAATTCTATATCTAATATAAATTAATTGATCCTACAGGGGCATAAAAATGTTATATGTATAATTAGCATCCTCAAAATATGACCTATTTAATTCATGCTTTTCTGATTGATGGAAGAGCCAAAAATTTACTATTTATTGGTATTTTACCTGTTGAGGAAATTTTCTACCTGCATAAACTATCACTACAATGAGGCTGTAGATATCCACAAAACATAAAGTAAATGCATAGCTATGGAAGGGGTGTGGAAAAAAGAGACCAGAAGTAAGGGGAATCCCCTAAACAGTATCTCAGCCACAACCAGGGAATTTTAAGGGAAGAAGAAGGAGCCAAATAAGGTTGGTCTAACCTCCAGAGAAAGAGGTAAAGGAGTCCTGTCTCCACCTAACTCCTCTGCTTCTAGCTGCTGGAGTTTCTGAGCTAACAACCTCACAGCCTGATTACAGAATGCAGATGGATTCTAGATCATACCATTGGGCAACAAAATGGTCAACCCTGTCACCTATGGAAGCCAGATTTTTCAAAATGTGAGTGAAAGAAAAGTTTCCTATTAGAAAAAAAGAAAGGAACGAAGAGAAACAAAATGAAAGAAAATAAAATTTAAAAAAAAAATGAAAAAAATCATGAAAATTCTCAAATTGTATTGTATTTTGAGTGGGCAGTATTGATTAGAAAAGTAGATCAAAGAAGAAATCAAAAAGGCATCAAAGTATGAGGAAAATAGAATAATTTAAGTTGAAAATTCAGAAGAAATTGTATCAGTCAGCAAGACTTACGAAAAATAAAACAGAATGAAAATGGAGAAACTGCAAAAAGAGTATGGTCTTATGAGCCAACAATACGCTACAACTAAGCCAAGTTGCCTCCGGCTTTCACAGAAAGGGTTGCTGTGAACAGGCGTCACTCCATGTGGCCTGCAAAGGGAACCTACTCCTCCATCTGACTCTACCGGAATGAGAAATCCATAGGAAAATGAAGTAACAGTAGTCATGAACAGAATTTCTGGTGGTCTGATTTGCTTCTTCTACTTTGAGAAAACATTTGGAAGGGATTTATATAGCAACAAGTAAGGTCAAAGGGAAATAAATTATTAATAAAGTTGTTAACTTGAGCCTGTGCACTTATGACAATTTATGCACCTGATGCATTTGTTTTGTCTTTCCCTCCAACTTTGGTTACGACTGGTGAGGATACTACTAATCTGGTAGTTGCATCTATAATTTTTCTCTTGTTCAGGTCAGTGATATCACTGGAATATTCTTTGAGTGTGATATGACTGACCCTTATTATGTGGCTTTGAACTGAGCACTTGGAACAGTGATGTTACTCTTTGGCCAGATGTAGAAGAAATGGGTTTGTTCAGATTGGGTAGGCAGATTGTAACAAGTCATCGACATCATCTGTAGCACAGTCCTGTCAGTTAATTATGGGGCGTGCATTTTCTTAATGAATAAATTCTTTTCAGTGCACGATATCTCAGCTTTCTTTCTGTGACACATTCTAAGGATGAGAGAAAGAGTAAGAAAACCAACTCTGTGCCCATTGGCTTAAACATGGAGCTATAATACATAACCTTGGGCACAAATTAAGGAAAGTGTATAGCTGAAGATACCCATTCTAGCCCTGGTACTGAGGAATTCATCATCCTTGTCACTGACATTTATTGAGCTCTGAGCCACTCTATGTTTTAAATCATGCAATCCTTACAGTAACACTATTATTATCCCCATTTTCAGACAAGGAATTGGAAGCCAAAAGTTAAAATCACTTGCCACAGTTCACACAGTTAACAAGTGTATAGTCAGATGTAAGCTTGATCTGATCCCAGGGTCTGAATAACTATGCAGATGCCATAGGTAGATTTAATCCCCAGATTGAAGGATCTCTGTCAGGGGGACAGGATCTATGGCTGAAGTTCTCATATTAATAAGAGACATTGTACTTAACAATGAAGGCTCCTTGGATCCGTCCCTCAACTTCTTTGGGTTTGCTAAACCAGAAGAGTCTCCTCAGCTGAGTCTCCTCAGCGACATATTCTATCCTTCCTGGAGGATTACATTAACCTACTTTATATGCCCTAATTATTGCTTATCTCAGCACTAATTTAGCTCAACCTTAAGAATGCAGAAGTTTAAACAATTGAATTTTTTTTAATTACCATGGCAAAAACTATTTAAGCTAAAGGCTTAGCATTTCATACCTCTTAGTTTTAAAATATAACAATGATAAATTTGGGGTATCATTATTTCTATTCTTGACACATGTTCACATCTATTATTTCACCTTATTCTCATCACCATCTTGAGACAAGGCATATGAGGGATAGTTAATCTTGTTTTAGTGACATACAAATAGCCTGGAAATAAATGTTAGGGAGACTTGATAGCTGTTTTTAGCTATGTCAAGGGTTGTCCGAGAAGAGAATTAGATAGTTTGGTACAGATCCAAAAAGCAGACCTGGGAGAAGTTGTCGAGAAACTAATTTAGCTCAATAAAGGGAAAGGTTGAAACAATTTCAATATAGAATGGGCTGCCTAGACACTTCCCAGCAGAAAGCTCACTCTCTTGGGAGCTGGGAAGGTCAGGTGAGACAAACATTGTGAGGTGCCCCAAATGTATGTCCATAATCTATGAATTGGGAACATAAATGTTTTAGGATATTTTTCTAACCATTGGATACAAAGGCTAGATAGTTGATGTTCTCTGCCATAGCCCAGTGCTAGTTCCATTGGTAATCTTTTAAACCCATGGCTGCTCTCTTCAATAATAATAAAAAAGTAGGCCTATGTACAGATACTGCTATAGTCATCCCCAGGGAGAAATAACTGAATCACAAAACATGGACTTTTCCTTCATTTTTATTCCTACCAAGTAAGAAAATTTAGCTGAGTTTTTGTCTATAGATCAGTTGATGATCCTCTTCTATGATAACAGCATATGCATAGACATGAGGTAATTTGAACATGCCTTTTCAAAGTGCATAGACCACTTTGATAGATTATTTCCTCCTCTTTTTCACTAGCCTTTCTCTCATTGACTAAAAGTTATTTACATAGGATGCACTGCTTCCCCAAGCATAAAACTAAAAGAATGCTGGGTCACAGTATGGATTTACCATTGAAAATCTTACACTGCACAGATCAATGGCAAAACTAAGTGGTGTCATGACGACACAAAAGAAGCTTTATAAAGCTGTCATGCGCCAGAACGCCATAAACGCCCTGCTGTCATAATCAGGAGTTGAGATTTAATCAAAGTGAGAATGTATGAGACCCCCTTCTATGGCCTTGAAGATTCCTGGAATTTACTTCAGTTATTAAAGCAAAATAAATGTTATAGACCATAAATGTAACATTTAGAATAGGAATGTTAAAAAAGACTACATGCAAATGCAGGGCCAGCAACTCCTGGGAGAGATTATAGAAATGAGTGAAAAAAAATAGCCATTCATGCTAGAACACTGCTTTCTATAATACCATAATATATAAAGAAGTTATCTCACATAGCAACAACAATTTTGACAGTGGAGTTAGACAAGAAATGCATTTTTCTATAACTGCTCATAAAGAAGTTTTACAGAGTGATCACATATTAGGTTCTTTCATGCATTCATAAAAAGTAAAATGCTTACATAAATAAATACAATATGAGTGTTCTCTCCAACATCTGTGAGTCTCTTGAGCCTCTATTTCCTAGTCTAGGTATGTTTAAGCATCAAACTTAATTTTGTTTCCTCTTGACTGGAATGGAAAAAAAAAAATTCTTTGCAAAAGCATATTCCAAAATACCCTAAGGCAACTAGCACATCAAAGAAAATTTCAAAGAAACACACACACACCAAATATACACAAGAGTTACAAATACCCATTTCCATAGATCCTATGTAGACTTCTAAAAGTTTGCATTATGAACAGAAAGAGATTAAGTTAATTTTTCCCAGATACTAACTCTAGAATGCATTTTCCTTACTTTCGCATGAAACATGAAAAAAGCCTGAACTCTGTTAGATCATTATTTTAACTTGATCATTTTTCAATCTAATTAGAATGTCTTATTAAATTTAGTATTTTGTTTACAGTATCATTGTGCAGTATCAGTTCCTTTTGTCTCTCGTACTTAGCACTAGGTCAAGTTCCATAGGTGATTCTATATATGATCTCTGCTTATTAGAAGCCTAGGAGATCACATTACCCATCAAAGTTTATAGTGTCAAAAGAATAACATTAATTAATGTTAAAACTACTTACAATTGAATGCATGGTTAAATTGGTCATTTTGAGTTTAATATGGCAAATTATCTTTTGATTTCTGAGAGAAGTATTTAAAATCCCATTTCAATAATCTTTTGATTTTCTGCATTCTATAGCAATTGTACTTTCTTTTACTTCAAATTCAGCTTAAGTTAGATAGGTGGATATTTATTAAGATGCTGTTGAGGTTCATTTCTGGAAATAATGACCTTTTATTTGGCTCTAAGAGGTGAAGTTATTCAATGTTTATAATTTAATTTTAGATCACCATAGAAATGTATTATGCAGAAGAAAATTATGATTACTACTAGTAGCCCTTTGCATGACATCTAGATAAAGCATGCTATCCTACCTCGTTTAGTTCATTTATCACTAACTGGTATATTGTCAAATGAAAGACCTTGAGAAAGATGTGCTCTCACTGAAAACTTGGAATGCAAGTAAGAATGTTACATATGTAGTAAAAAATAGAAAGAGAGAGATAATGGAAATAGTCTTTTATTCACTGTTAATGTCACACCAATACTCTTAGTATGGTCATCGTCATCATCATCATTAAGAAGTACTAAGTATCCATTTGCTCTTAATCCAATCTGCTATAATTGCTGGATCCCATGGATTCCATCTGATGTAATTGCTGGTGGACACCTTCCCAATTAGATGATACACACATTTCCTGCAAGGCAGCTGCAGGAAATAAACAAATGAAATATAAAGCTGTAGTGTATTAGTTCTTTCTGTACTGTTACAGCTAAATGTTTGTCAGCTCTTTCTTTCCAGAGCAATAAGAAGATCTGGGATTCTATTATTTCATCAATGATCTCAATACTAACCTGATTAAATCATATTTTTACTTTCTTGATTAAGAATTCAATACTTACCTAAAATAGAGATGCAATAATAGGCCTTATTTTTCAGTAGTAACTGACCACAATTTATTCTCATTAGCAGTGAATGGAGAGAATATTAAAAATAATTTATCTGTACAATATGCTAGTTCAGTGCCTGGCAGAGTAGCAGCCCCAAAATGGCAACCATTATATAACATTTGATTTGAAATATCTTCTTCTCTTTAAGTACATCAACAGCTCCCAGATAGATGCCCTTATTTTCCATTCTAGGCCTTCTTGAAATTCATTTAACTTTATGTTGCTATTTATGATGCTGTTAAAAATATATTCCACATGTGTCTTTGTAAATCTTCTCTTTTGGTAATAGTTTCTGACAAGTATTTATTTTAAAATCCAATATGGAAAATTATTTTTATATACATTTGCATTCACATGATTATACCAATGATTTAATATTTTTAATATCTTGAATGGGGTTTTAAAATTATAATTTTGATATTACATTATTTATTATAGCTGCTACCTGCTCCTATATGATCATACTCGGTCTAATAATGCATTCAACTATTTGGAGGCTTAAAAGACATAACGAAATTTTCATTTTTTTTCTATCTGAATGTCTTAATGTCATAAGCATAACAAATCCATTTTGTTGACTGACAATGGAGGTCTCAAAAATGTACTTTATGTAGAATACTTTAAAGACCCATACAACAGAAGATATATGTATGTCCCAACACTGATTCAAAAACTGAACAAAAATTATCCTTACCCTAATGGTCTTATACAGATTATTCTTTACACAGCAGCCAGACTGATCCTTTTAAGATCATTTTTTTTTCTGCTCCAAAACCTCCAATAATTTATCTTATTAGAAAAAAATCTCAAGTCCTTTTCATGATCTGTGATACGTTATATCATCTGGCTCTGAGTTGCCACTCCAAATTTATTTTCTATCACTCAGTGCTCTCTTCATTCCACTCCAGCTCTTCTGGCATTTTTGAACTTGGGTGAATGTAACAAGTGGGCTCCCATCTCCAAGTGTTGTCATCTGATAGATACTGCACCCAATCCACTGTTCCTGTACGTGGATGGCTCTTTCGCTTCTCTCAAGTACAAGGATGTAGCCTTTGACCAGAGGGTAGTCTATTGAAAAGAGCAGCTAATAGTACTCCCTATCAATAACTCTTCTCACTGCACTTATCACTGCATACACACACACACTGGCAGGTGCACACACACACACACACACACACACACTCATCGTTATGGATCTATTTGTTCATTATTTGTCCTTCCCCATAAAATGCAAGCTGTATAAGGGAATGGCATTTGTTTTGTTCATTTCTCTCTGTAGCTCTGGAAAAAAGGTGCCTAGCCTTATACATAATAGGTATCCACTACAATTTTGTGAAGGGAAAAAAAAGAAAAGAAGGCTGGAAGGAAAGAACAAATAAAAGAAAGAACTTGCTAGTAGCACTCATAATAAAACTTAAAATATTTTCCAATCATTCTACTATATTTGCCTGAGGAAACATATTCAACAATCAAGACTCACCTCAGAAGAAATCTCCATAACTCAGTATATGGAAATATATTCCCTCTCTTTTGCCCTATAGCATATTGAACCTCTAATGCTACCTTAGTCACTGAACACATTACCCTTAGTCACTGAACAGATAACCCTTTATCTCAAGTCTGTTCTCATACTGCATGGTTACATTTTTTCTTAAACCTCAACTCCACTGTTAATTGTTATGATTCAGTAGGTCTAATTTCTATTCATATTTTATAAAATCCTTTAGGTGGTAACTTTGTATACCACTTTAAATCTAATATGTATTACTTAAACTTTGTAAGGACTGTTGCGCCAGGTAGTATATTTCATAAATAACAGAAATACAGTGATTGAAAATAACACTTCTGTGGTGGGGAAGAGAGCTTGAGATTGTTATTTAAAATGTCTCTTGAATACACATTGCATGCAGGACACTTCCTTTCATACTGGGAATACAACGTGGAATAAGCCAGTCAGATCTTTGATCTTAAAAGAGTTGTTTGCTAATGAAGAAGCAAGATCGTAAACATTTAGACAACAATGAAAATGACAATGACACTCAAAAATAAAGGTTCCCGGGACGCCTGGGTGGCTCAGTTGGTTGGACGACTGCTTTCAGCTCAGGTCATGATACTGGAGTCCTGGGATCGAGTCCTGCATCGGGCTCCCAGCTCCAGGGGGAGTCTGCTTCTCTCTCTGACCTTCCCCTCGCTCATGCTCTCTCTCACCGCCTCTCTCTCAAATAAATAAATAAAATCTTTAAAAAATAATAAAAATAAAAATATAAAACCATTAGGGCACCTGGGTTGCTCAGTCGGTTAGGTGTCGACTCCTGATTTCAGTTCAGGTCATGATTTCAGGATCCTGGGATGGAGCCCTGTGTCGGGCTTGAGGCTTAGTGGAGTCTGCTTCTCTCTCTCTCTCTGCCTCTGCCCCTCCTAGTGTCCTGTATCTCCCTTTCTCTCTCAAATAAATATATAGGTAAATAAATCTTTTAAATAAAGAAATTTTTAAAAATATAAAATCTTTTTATGAAAATAATAATTTTCTGTATCACTTTTATAATGCTGTAATCTATGGGAAATCATAATTTATTAAACATATAATTATTTGATTTTTTTACTATTAAAATAATTTTAAAATGTCTGCTCCTGCTGGAGATAAAGAAAGTAACAACATAATGTCATTCCCATTTAACAACAAGGACAACTGGCTAATTTATAAAAGTAAAGGTTTTCTTAATTAATCAGACAGGTGAGACTACAAAAATGTTTACAAAATAGAAAATGACAAGCCTCATCCTGGGAGAAAAAAGTTTTATGGTGAATTCCATTTCTAATGGAGAAATAAGAGTGTAAGGAAGCAACCGTTGGCAGAGGTAAGAAGAAAATGGCTAAACTCTTCCTATGCATTTTAGAGACCAAGCACTGGCTCGTAAAATGGTTTCAAAAACTGAGGAGCCACAGCCACCAAGAGATTCTGCAACCATTCACTCACTTACCCATAGATTATCACTGGATATTCACATGCCATTTTTGGAGCAGAGAGAAATAGGTGAGAGATAAGGTCCCTGGGGTACAGGGAAGCAAAGCAAAGGAAGGCGGAAGACAGAACAGGAGAAATGAAAGAAAACCTTTGAACCAACTTAGAATTCACTGTTGTTGCCTAATACCTATTAAGAGAGGGATGGGGACCTCAGATAAACTCTCCACAGATGCTGTAGAGCTTTACTGTACACACTGCCAAAGCCTTGTAAGGCTGGATGTGGGAAAGCAGAGCAGAGATACGGTGCCTGCGTGACTAAGAACCAGGAACAATACACTATAAGCACAGAGAAATCCTCAGTAAACTGACCAAACAGACCTGGAAACCTAGGTTGTAAATTTAAAAACAAAACAAAACAAAAACCTCCAACAGTTTGGAAGGTTGATGGCTGGAATATAAGGCATGAAGGGATTCTTGGCCTCTTCCTGGTGCTTCAATACCAGCCAAAGGCAAGGTCTTAATCATGTACTCAAATCACTGAAGTCAGTATTAAACTGAATCTAACCGAAGTAACAAAAGAACCAACGCTCTCAACGGCGGATGAGATTGCCTCAATGGCTAATGCTTACATATGGAGTAGGCGCTTTTATTTTTTTTAAAGATTTTATTTATTTATTTGAAAGAGAGAGAGAGAGCATGAGAGGAGAGAAAGTCCGAAGGAGAAGCAGACTTCCTGTGGAGCTGGCAGCCTGATGCAGGACTTGATTCTGGGTCTCTAGGATCATGACCTGAACTGAAGGTAGTTGCTTAACCAACTGAGCCATCCAGGCACCCTGAGCAAAAATTATTTTAGAATTAAGTTAATCACTACTATTCTTTTCCATAAGACATCTAGCGTACAATAAAAATAAAAAAATAGATAAAGCAATAAAATGTGATCAATTGTCCAAAATGAAATCAGGCCATAGAAGCAGACCTAGTGAGGGCCCAAATATTGAATTATCTGGTAGAGACTTCAAATTAACTGTGATGAATATTTTAAAGGGCCTAGAGAAAGGTAGGAAATATATTTTAACTTATGGACAATTTTGTTAAAGAAGTGGAGATTGTAAAAAAGAACTAAACATAAATGTTAGAATAAAAATATGAAAAAATCTGATATCAACTTGAAGAAAATAGATCAAAAGGAATTCTCAATACATAGCAAAATTTAAAAAAAAATAAAAGAAATAAAGAAGAAAATAGATGGAAAAAGTCGAAATAGGGATAAGAAGTGAGCATATCCTGCTGGAAAAGTAGAACCAATAGACTTGCTGGATGTAGAGCTACCGCAAACCTTGAATTTGTTTAAAAAAAAAAAGCATTATCTGTGAAGTGCGGTAAAGTGAGGTATGCCTATATCTTGCTTAATATCCCCGTGTACTTGAAAAGAATGTGTAGACTATAGTTTTTTGGCATAATATCATATAAATGTTACGTATAGTTGGTTGATAGTGTAGTTTAAATATCTCTGGCTTTCTTGGTATTTTTAATCTCGTTTTTCTATTCTTTAAAATGCAGTGTTTAAGCCTCTAAATATGACTGGGATTTGTCAATGTCTTCCTTGAAACTTGTCAATTTTTACTTCATAGGTTTTGATGTTTTGTTATTAATTATATATAGTTTTAATCTTGTATGTTTTCCTCCTGAATTGACCCTTTTATCATTATGAAATAGCTGTTTCTGGTAATAATCTTTGCCTTGAGTTCTACTTTTTCTGATATCATACAGCAGCAGCTTTCTTATGCTGAGTGTTTAAGTGCTATGTTTTCCAGCTTTTACTTTAAACTTGTCTTTTTATGTTGTGCTCCTGCATGTAATGAGTCTTCCCTACCCCAACCCACAGATGCTAAGAATTATTTTATTTTGTTTTACTTTTTGATTTTCATTAACATTTTTAACAATAAGGTATTTTTATTTTATTTTTATTTTTTTTTAAGGTTTTTATTTTTTTTAATTTTTTTCCAATTTATTTATTTTCAGAAAAACAGTATTCATTATTTTTTTCACCACACCCAGTGCTCCATGCAAGCTGTGCCCTCTATAATACCCACCACCTGGTACCCCAACCTCCCACCCCCCCACCACTTCAAACCCCTCAGATTGTTTTTCAGAGTCCATAGTCTCTCATGGTTCATCTCCCCTTCCAATTTACCCAAAAGCACATACCCTCCCCAATGTCCATAACCCTACCCCCCTTCTCCCAACCCCCCTCCCCCCAGCAACCCACAGTTTGTTTCATGAGATTAAGAGTCACTTATGGTTTGTCTCCCTCCCTATCCCATCTTGTTTCATGGATTCTTCTCCACCCACTTAAGCCCCCATGTTGCATCACCACTCCCTCATATCAGGGAGATCATATGATAGTTGTCTTTCTCCGCTTGACTTATTTCGCTAAGCATGATACGCTCTAGTTCCATCCATGTTGTCACAAATGGCAAGATTTCGTTTCTTTTGATGGCTGCATAGTATTCCATTGTGTATATATACCACATCTTCTTGATCCATTCATCTGTTGATGGACATCTAGGTTCTTTCCATAGTTTGGCTATTGTGGACATTGCTGCTATAAACATTCGGGTGCACGTGCCCCTTTGGATCACTACGTTTGTATCTTTAGGGTAAATTCCCAGTAGTGCAATTGCTGGGCCATAGGGCAGTTCTATTTTCAACATTTTGAGGAACCTCCATGCTGTTTTCCAGAGTGGTTGCACCAGCTTGCATTCCCACCAACAGTGTAGGAGGGTTCCCCTTTCTCCGCATCCTCGCCAGCATCTGTCATTTCCTGACTTGTTGATTTTAGCCATTCTGATTGGTGTGAGGTGATATCTCATTGTGGTTTTGATTTGTATTTTCCTGATGCCGAGTGATATGGAGCACTTTTTCATGTGTCTGTTGGCCATCTGGATGTCTTCTTTGCAGAAACGTCTGTTCATGTCCTCTGCCCATTTCTTGATTGGATTATTTGTTCTATCAAAATCCTTGAGCAGAACACAGGCAGCAACCTCTTCGACCTCAGCCGCAGCAACATCTTCCTAGGAACATCGCCAAAGGCAAGGGAAGCAAGGGCAAAAATGAACTTTTGGGATTTCATCAAAATCAAAAGCTTTTGCACAGCAAAGGAAACAGTTAACAAAACCAAAAGACAACTGACAGAATGGGAGAAGATATTTGCAAATGACATATCAGATAAAGGACTAGTGTCCAAAATCTATAAAGAACTTAACAAACTCAACACCCAAATAACAATAAGGTATTTTTAAATTAAGGTACGTACATTGTGGTTTTTTTAGACATAAGGCTATTGTACACTTAAACAAAACATAAACATAGTGTAAACATAACTTTTACATGCACTGGAAATCCAAACAAATCATTCGGTTTGCTTTATTGCAATATTTGCTTTATTGCAGTGGTCCGGAACTGAACCCACAATATCTCCAAGGTATGCCTGTAGATAATATTCAGTGACATAGAGCAATTCTCACTAACTTTTAAAGATTTAAAATCATTGCAAAGCATATTTTTCTGACCACAACTGAATTACATGCAAGAATAATGGTGATATAGCCAAAAATCCCAAACATTTGGAAATTTAAAAATGCACTGCTAAAAAATATTTCAGAAAAGGAATGACAGTTGAAATTAGAAAATATGTCTAATTGATAAATACAGCATATTAAATTTATAAGATGTCTATGTAGTAATCCATAAGAGAGCCTTATAGAATTCAGTTACTGTATGATGAGGAAACAAAGGCACATAATCAAGTATTTATGGTTCTACTAACAAATTTTAGGAAAAATAAAACAAATTTTTTAAAAAAGGAGACAATAGATAATACTATAAGTAGAATTCAATGTAATAGAATGCAGACAAGTAAAATCAAAAAAGAAAAAACAATGATTCTTGGAAAAGATAATGATAACCATTAATAATAGTAATTTAAGAAAAATAAGGGAGAAAAAAACTGAAGTCTAGTATCAGGAATGAAAGAATACTATCACTATTAGGTTGTACACACACATACATACATATGAGTGTATGGAAATATTGTGAACAGGGAATATGAGCAACTTTATGCCAATAAATCTGACAGTTTGGGTGAAGTTTACAAATTCCTTGGAAACATAGCCTTCTAATATTGGCAAAAGACTACGTGGGAAACCTAGAGAACTCTGTATCTGTCAAAGGTATTCGTGTCTAACCACTAACCTCCCTAAAAAGAAAACATTGGTGCCAAAGGCTTTAAAAACTGCCACAAAATCTTTCAGAACACAGAAGATAAGTGATCATTTATGAGAAAGCATAACCCTCATAGATCTCACATCAAAAATAGAAAAGGATACTACAAGAAAATAAAATTAAGAATATGTAGACATATATATGTCTATATATAGAATATATAGACACAAGAATATATAGACATAAAAATTCTTAACAAAAAATTAGCAAGTGGAATCCAGAAACAGCAGATTAATGTCATGAGCAAGTGTATTTTCTCCCAGGAAGGAAAACTTGGTTTAACATTCAAAAACAAATTAACATATTTCATCACATTAACGAAGTAAAAGAGAAAAAATTTATGATGGTAATAGATGCAGAAAAAGCACTTGGATAACAGCAAAACACATTTATGATTACAAAAACCTCTGTCTGATAAAAGCTATCTGTGAAAACCATAGCTAATACCACACTTACGTGGGGAAAGACCTAATTCTTTCCCTCCAACTGTGGGAACAAGGTAAAGATGTCCATTCTTACTATTTTCATTTCACCTTGTACTATGCGCCCAGCTAAAACAGGAAAGCTAGAAAGAATTTAAAAGACATAAGTATTCGCAAGAAAGAAGAAAATCTCTATTCAAGTTTCCATGGTTATTTAAGTAGAATAATAAGGCATCTATGGGAAAATATTTGAAACTTTAAGTAAATTTAACAAAGAAATCAAATTATAAAATTTCTCAATATTATTAGCAAATAGTTTTAAATAAAATTTTATTTTAAAACATTTATAAAACCATCCAAGCATATAAACTATTGAGAGCTACATATAACAAATAGTATACAAAAACTTTACTCTGAAAATTACTAGGAAAATATCTGAAAGAAATTAAAGGCCTAATAAATAGAAAGATATGCCCTTTTTATTTTAAAAAATTCACTATTGTTATGGTGCCCGTTTTTTTCAAAGTGATATGTAGATTTAATATAACCCCAGTGAAAATTCTAGCAGAAATTTTTGTGGAAATTGACAAATTTCTTTTGTATAATTTATTTGGAAATGCAAAAAGAACCTGAAATACCTTAAGCAATCTTACAAAGAAAAACAAAGATGGAAGACTTAAAATATTTGGTTTAAGAAATTACTATGAAGTCACTGTAATAAAGGTAGTATTTATTTATTTATTTACTTTTACCTGAAGTATAGTTGTCATACGATGTTTTATTAGTTTCAGGTGTAGAACATAGTGATTCAACAGTTCTATGCTTTATTCAATGCTCACCACAGTAAGTGTCGTCACCATCTGTCACCACACAAAGTTATTACAATATCTTTTTACTATATTCCCTATGCTGTACTTTTCATTTCTGTGACTTATTTATAGCTAGAAGTTTATATCTCTCAATCCCCTTCATCTATTTCACCCAAGGTAGTGTACTATAGTTTTGATAAAAGGATGGATAAATATATCTTTAAAACATAATAGAGATTCTAGAAATAGACTGACAAATATTCATCAAATAATTTTTATGGAGTATGCTATTGTCTTCACTTTATTTTATTTTTATTTAAATTCAATTAATTAACATATATTGTACTACTGGTTTCAGAGGTGGAGATCAATGATTCATCAGTCTTACAGAATATCCAGTGCTCATTACATCACGTGCCCTCTTTATTGTACATCACCCAGTTTTCCCATCTATCCACTCCTCTCCCTTCCAGCAACCCACAGTTTGTTTCCTATGATTGAGTCTCTCATGTTTGTCAAGAAATAATTTTTGAGAAAGAAGCCAAATCAATTTAAGGAAGAAAGGAAAAGAAAATCTTAAAAAAATTGTACTTAAATATCTGCTAGCTGTATGGAAAAAAACTAAATCTCTACCTCACACTGTACATAAGTATTAATTTATATAGATGATAGAGCTAAATTTTAAAACTAAAAGTCTAAGTAAAAAAAAAAAAAAATCTGAGAGTATCCTCACAAACTTTCAGTAGGCAAAGAACCTAAGTAAAATATAGGAAGGACTACAAGTTATTTTTTAAAAAATGATAACTAGTAATGCAACAAAACTAAAAACTTCTGGGCACTATTAAGAAAATAAATAGGAAAATATTAAATAGAAAGGTTTTCACAACATTTTGATGTGATTTAAATATATAATATACAGAGAAATCCTACAATTCAATAGTGGAAAGACAAGTATCACCCCCTTCTTCAAAATATTTGACAAAAGACTTAAGGAAACATTTCACAAAGAAGACATATGAATGGATAATAAGCACATGAAAAAAAGTGCTCATCATTAGTCATCACAGAAATGCAAATTAAAACTGCAATGAGATACCACTACTAACCTACTAAAATAGCACAGTTTAAAGAGAATGGAAGTACCAAATGTTGGTGACGATGTGGAACAATAGAACTCTCAGAAATTACTAATGGAGTGAAAAAAGGTATAGCCTGCCATTTACCGCAGGAATTCCACTCATAGATATTTACTCATGAGAAATAAAAACATATTCTCAATATGACATGCATATGACTGTGCATAGTAACTGTATTCATAAGGGCCACAAACTTAAAACAACTTAAGTGTTTAGTAACAGGAAAATAAATATGCAATGTGTGGTATAGTCACACAAAAGGATACAACCAACTATTGACACTCCCAGCATGGATGAATCTCAGAAACCTTATTTTTAGGTAAAGTAGGCAGACACAAAAAATGTGTGTATACTGTGTGATTTCATTTACATGAAACTCTAGAATAGGCAAAACTTATCTGTGGTGATCTAAGTCAGAATAGTGATGTGGAAGTAGAGTTGGAGTTGACAAAGGGACACAATGTATGAGTTGTGAGGTTATATGTATTTGTCAAAATTCATTACACTGAGCACTTAAGGTCTTTACGTTGTACTGTACTTAGACTATACTTTTCTTTAAAAATTATTATAAAAATTCACATATGTGTATGATTTGAACAGATATTTTACTAATGAAAACATGAATGGCAAATAAGTAAATGAAAAAAAGTAGTCAGAGACATTAGCCATCAAGGAAACACAAAACCACAATGAGATACCACTGTCCATCTACTAAAATAACTAAATTTGTAGATAGACACATAAATGTATGGACATAAATATGTATGTACACACACATATTCACACATATTTGTTAATTATGTATAAACATCCTTACTACCTCCCTAGAAAAAATTAATTAAAAAAATGTTGGGTACATATTCAGGATTAATTTTGAGTGACCAATTATTCCCCAGAAGTTTAGTATCTGTCTATACATAAATATATATTTCCATTAGAAGTAAACAAGAATTTTTTATTCATTGTATTCATTTTTCTTTATCCTAATAGCATTTTACTCTTGTTTGTTCACTTTTTAAAACTTTGCCAATTTGATATTTAATAGGGCAAAAATAAATTTTGTTCATTTTTAAGTTAATGAATGATTTGAAACACTTTTTCATTTGTTTATTGACCATAATATTTGTTATATTGCTATCAACTTATGTTCTTGATCATTTTTCTCTAAAGATGCTCATCTTTTGTTTTCTTTTATGCAGTAACATTAAAAATATTAATCCATGGTCTCCAATAAATACCACACATAGTTTCCCATTTCTGTGTTTCGTATTTGGATATATTTGGCATTTATTTAAATTTATTACTCTTTTCCTTTATGGTTTCTCACTCAGTGTCAAGTTTATAAAGGCCTTCATGGACCCCAAAATATATAAGTATTATTCTTGTAGGTGTTATTATTGCTTTTTTGATGGTTTACACTTTTTATATTTATTTTTTATGAAGTCAGGAAATATACTCAGATCGGGAAAATATGTATCTAAAGATCATGTTGTATTTTATTGAATTCAGTTCTTTACATGCAACTCTTTACTTCAAGCAATAAAGTAGAGGCCACTTTTAGGCAACAGACTTGAGCAATGGAAACCTGATGGAGATAAAAGGGCCCACAGCAACCACCCATCTGAATGCAAACAGGCTCATTGAAATAGTTATAGGCCCTTACTGACCAATTACAACTAGAGCCAGCTCCTAAGATTATCAGAAAAGGGGAAATTTCCATAAGGCCCCATGCTCCTTCACTATGCCCTCGCCCTCTAACTGTGGTCCCTCACCACCTCCTCCTCACAGTCTCTCCTTTATGGTCCTACCTGCCATGTCCCTGTGCTGTATTCAGTAAACTCCTATTGTCTTTGTTCTACTTCAGGTGACTTCTTTCACTGACAGCACTCCTGATTTCCATGAGTTGAGCTGCCCCACGTTTGAAGGCCCCATCTGATCAGGAGAGGCACCATACTTGGTAGCCCTTACCAGGAGGCTTTCTGAGCACCCCTGCCCCTACATTTGGTGGACCCTGTGCAGGGAGACTTTGTCAGCCTTGGGATTTCCCTGGATTCTCCATGAATTTCTTGGGACTATCCCTTGCTGGACTGAGTCTAGTATTCCTTGGGGAACCAACAAGTCCCAGCTGATATTTCTCCTCCATGAGGATCTGAAGCCGTAGGGGGAACACACCAGACCAGTTATGCCCTAAAGGGTGAGGGATTTTTCCACTTTTGCCCTTTGGAGGGATCCTGCCTTCCTTCTTCTTTCTCTTTGTGGTCCTTCTACAGCCAAATCCTAGTACTCCTCAGAGCACTGAAGGTCTCTGGCCAGGGCGGCTCTCTGGTGTCGTCTAAAGGTCTGAAGGCAGCCAGCCTTGTCTATGAGGGCAAATGACCCCTTTATTCTTCTCCCTCCTTCCATCTGCTGCTCACCCAGGGTCACTCTGCACACATTAGGGACTTGGCACCTTTTCATGATGCTGGATGGTTTTCAGTTACCTGGCTTCTTTTGAACCCCTCACCTTTTTGCTTCATTCCCCCAGGTCCAGTTGCCATCTTGATCTATGGTCAAAATACATTCCAATATATCTGAGTGGTGAGTTTTGCCCCTCCCTTTCTGACAGTTTGTACAACAGGTGTCTGTCTTTCTGTGTTGCAGGAGACCCAACAGAAAGTGCCATTGCTATTTCCTGCAAGCTGCTCCTTGGTGGCATGCTCCAGAAAAATCAGTAGCCCTCCTTTCTGAGGTCAGCAGGACTCCCTGACTGAAATCATAACCATTAGGTTGAACTCCATTCGCTTTGGCGGGATGCCCCTGTGAGAATCAGTGGCTGATCACTCCCACTATGGGACAAACACCCTCTATTCCTTCGGACTCATGTTTGGGTTATTTTCTTAATAACTTAATATATTTGAACTCCAAGACCTGAGGGGAAAAAAAATCTCATCTTTTTGATAACATTTTCTGGTCTTAGTACAAACTCCCACATTAAGAGGTACAACACTTCCATGGAACTCTTTTCTGTAATACTATTTTCCAGTTTGACCTCTTTTGCCAGAACTCCAAATGAAGAGAGGTCTCATATGTCCAAGGCTTCAATCATTGTCCCAAAACCCCAAACTCTGCAAAAACTGTAGAATGTGTCTTTCTCAGTTTCATGGTCGTCTGACCCTGTAGATAGCTGTTAAACCTGAAACTTTGAAGTTTTGCTAAATTCAATAATAAATTGGATTGAATTCATTGGATTTTTGTCTTTTCCAAATAAAATAAAATACTAAAGCATTGATTATTGAACATAAGTTCTTTGAATTCTTATTGCAGAGAAACTAAAGATACTTGGATCTGTTGGAAAATGTGCTTTGTGCCTTATTGGAAGACTGTACTATAAAAAATGTGTGTTCCTAAAAATTATGAAATATAGTCATTAATTTGCCATCTAAAGAATTCTAGTATAACAGTTCACAATTGGTTACTACTTAATTTTCACTGGAGACTACAGTTTCTAAGAGTTAGAATTCTGCTAAATGTAATTAAGACTGATAGAAATAAGGAAAACAATTCTGTATGTAGGAAAGCAAGGGATGTGTAATAAAGATATAAGGACTTTCAAACTCAATACCCAAAAAACAAATAATCAAGTCAAAAAATGGACAGAAGACAGGGACAGACACTTCTCCAAGGAAGATATACAAATGGCTAACAGACACATGAAAAAATGTTCAACATCATTAGCCATCAGGGAAATTCAAATGAAAACTGTATTGAGATATCACTTTACACCAGTTAGAATGGCAAACATTGACAAGACAAGAAACCACAAATGTTGGAGAGGTTGCAGAGAAAGGGGAACCCTTTTAAATTGTTGATGGCAATACAGATTGGTACTGCCACTTTGGAAAACAGTGTGGGAGTTCCTCAAAGAGTTAAAAATGGAGTTAACCTATGAACCAGCAACTGTAATACTGGGTATTTACCCCAAAGATATAGATGTCGTGAAAAGAAGGGCCATATGCACCCCAATATTCATAGTGGCACAGCCCATTATATCTAAACTAGAAGAAGCCAAAATGCCCTTCATAAGACAAATGGATAAAGAAGACATGGTCCATTTATACCATGGAATATTACTCCACTATCAGAAACGATGAATACCCAACATTTGCATCAACATGGATGGAACTGGAGGAGCTTATGCTAAGTGAAATAAGTCAAACAGAGAAAGACAATTGTCATCTGGTTTCACTTATTTGTGGAACATAAGGAATAACATGGAAGACATTAGGAGAAGGAAGGGGGAAATGAAGTGGGGAAAATCAGAGGGGAAGACAAACAATGAAAGATGACAGACTCCAGGAATCAAAATGAGGGTTTTAGGGGGTGGGGGATGGGTGATCCTGGTGATGGGTATTTAGGAGGGCAAGTATTGCAATGGAGCACTGGGTGTTATACATAATGAATCATGGAACACTACATCAAAAACTAATGATGTATTGTATGGTTACGAACATAACGTAATAAAAATAATTAATAAATTATTTTTTAAAAAAGAAAGATATAAGTAATGGAAATACATATTGTTGAGGGAAAAGAAGGTAGTTTTCCCCTAAAATTTAACTGGTTATTGGTGAAAAAAGACTTTGGACAAGATCCAAATGCAAAAGAAAGTTGTAAAAGTTTTGTGAATGGAAATCTTTGGAATGGAATTTTGAGTGGTCAGGTAGGACTAAGGTTGAATGAATGGATTTTAAGTACACTAGTATAATTGGAATTCTGCTTTCCTTCTGTTAAAAAGACTAAGTTTTCTCAGACTGTTGGTCCACTTCTGACAGGAAAATGTATGCAAAGCCTTTTCTTTTTTCTTTGCCCAGAAAACCAACTTTTTATGTTTATCTTTATCAGTTCTTTGAGATCCATAATTCTTTTCAGATATGTTCTTTAAAACTTTCTAAGGTTCTTAACAAATTTCCCCAAGATTTAATGTGTCACAGAAATAACTGAATTTCTTTGTCACTTGCATTATAATGAACTTTCATTTCAGGTCTTTTTTTTTTTTTTAATTCATTTTTTGAGAAAGAAAGAAAGCATGCATGGAGTGGGGTGGAGGGGCAGTGGGAGAGGGGGAAGTAGACTCCCTGCAGAGCCTAGTGGGTCTCCATCCCACTACCCCAAGATCATGCCCTGAACCAAAGGCCAATGCTTAACCAACTGAGCCACCCAGGTGACCATCTCATATCAGATCTTTAACTATTTCCATTTTTTATTTCTTTTGTCATTTGTAGTTATTCTTCTGATGGTCTTGCAAAATGAATTTTGACCTCAAGAAATTCATGTAAAGGACTTTTTTTTTTAATTTTTACAAATACAGGTGGTTTTTGTTGTTGTTTTTTGTTTGTTTGTTTCTTTGTTTTGACAAATACATGTTTTTTGTTTTTGGGGTTTTTTTTGTTGTTGTTGTTGTTGTTTGTTTTGAATTTGATATCTTTAAGATCACTACACCAAACTGGGTAAGAATTTCCAGAACTAAGGAGAAAAGGTGTGTCAAACAGAATAAGAATTAGTAACATGAGACTAAATGAAATGAGGAAGATTATTATAGTTTTTGTGACACCTGTTTGAAACATTGCTGGTTCTCTAATGTTTGCTCTTCCAGGTTAAGGAAATTTCTCTTAAGATACGCATGACAGGGGGAGGAGTCAAGATGGCGGAGGAATAGCAGGCTGAGACTACTTCAGGTAGCAGGAGTTCAGCTAGATAGCTTACCTAAAGATTGTAAACACCTACAAATCCAATGGGAGATCAAAGAGAAGAAGAACAACAATTCTCGAAACAGAAAATCAACCACTTTCTGAAAGGTAGGACTGGTGGAGAAGAGAATACAAAGCGACGGGAAGATAGACCACGGGGGGAGGGGCCGGCAAAGCAACGGAGCACAAAATCAGGACTTTTAAAAGTCTGTTCCGCTGAGGGACATCACTCCAGAGGCTAAACGGGGTGAAGCCCACACAGGGTCAGTGTGGCCTCAGGTCCCTTAGGGTCACAGAAGGATCAGGGGTGTCTGAGTGTTGCAGAGCTTGCAGGTATTAGAACGGGGAAGCGGGTTACAAAGACAGAGCCCAGGAGTGAACTCTGAGCTCGGGGTTACCTTGAACCGGTAGCAGGCTCGGTGAACTTAGAGCGCGGCCGGAGGCCAGGGAAACAGGAGTAATTGGGCACTGTTCTCTGAGGGCACACTCTCAGCTCCTCTGGGCCAGAGACTGGGAGGCCGTCATTTTCATTCCCATCCTCCAGAACTCTATGGAAAGCGCTCAGGGGACAAAAGCTCCCAAAAGCAAACCTGAGTGGATTACTCAGCCCAGCCTCTGGTAAGGGCGGTGCAATTCCGCCTGGAGCTAAGACACTTGAGAATCACTACGACAGGCCCCTCCCCCAGAATTTCAAAAAGAAATCCAGCCAGGACCAAGTTCACCTACCAAAGAGTGCAGTTTCAATACCAAGGAGAGCAGCGGAATTTCAGAGGAGGAGAAAGCAAAGCACGAAACTCTTGGCTTTCTCCCCATGATTCTTTAGTCTTGCAGTTAATTTAATTTTTTCTTCTTTTTCAATTTTTCTTCTCTTCTTCTGCTAAAATTTTTTAAACTTTTACCCTTTTCTTTTTTAACTTTTTTTAAACTAGATTATCTAATATATATATTTTTTTTTCTTTTTTATATTTTTTCTTTATTCGTTTTCTTTTTTTAATTGTTTCTTTTTCTTTTTCTTTTTTTTTCCTGAACCTCTTTTTACCCCTTTTCTCCCCCCTCACGATTTGGGATCGCTTCTGATTTGATTAAAGCATTTATTCCTGGGGTTGTTGCCACCCTTTTAGTATTTTACTTGCTCCTTCATATACTCTTATCTGGACAAAATGACAAGGCAGGAAAGTACACCACAAAAAAAAGAACAAGAGGCAGTACTGAAGGCTAGGGACCTAATCAATACAGACATTGGTAATATGTCAGAACCAGAGTTCAGAATGACGATTCTCAAGGTTCTAGCCGGGCTCAAAAAAGGCATGAAAGATATTAGGGAAACCCTCTTGGGAGATAAAAAAGCCCTTTCTAGAGAAATAAAAGAACTAAAATCTAAAGTTGAAATCAAAAAAGCTATTAATGAGGTGCAATAAAAAATGGAGGCTCTCCCTGCTAGGATAAATGAGGCAGAAGAAAGAATTAGTGATATAGAATACCAAATGACAGGGAATAAAGAAGCTAAGCAAAAGAGGGACAAACAGCTACTGGACCACAAGGGGAGAATTTAAGAGATAAGTGACACCATAAGACGAAACAACATTAGAATAATTGGGATTCTAGAAGAATAAAAAAGAGAGAGGGGAGCAGAAGGTATATTAGAGAGAATTATTGGAGAGAATTTCCCCAATATGGCAAAGGAACAAGCATCAAAATCCAGGAGGTGCAGAGAACCCCCCTCAAAATCAGTAAGAATAGGCCCACACCCCGTCACTTAATAGTAAAATTTACAAGTCTTAGTGACAAAGAGAAAATTCTGAAAGCAGCCCGGGAAAAGAAGTCTGTAACATACAATGGCAAAAATATTAGATTGGCAAGAGACTTATCCACAGACACCTGGCAGGCCAGAAAGAGCTGGCATGATATATTCAGAGCACTAAACAAGAAAAACCATGCAGCCAAGAATACTATATCCAGCTAGGCTATCATTGAAAATAGAAAGAGAGATTAAAAGCTTCCAGGACAAACAAAAATTGAAAGAATTTGCAAACACCAAACCAGCTCTACAGGAAATATTGAAAGGGCTCCTTTAAGCAAAGAGATAGCCTAAAAGCAGTAGATCAGAAAGGAACAGAGACAATATACAGTAACAGTCACCTTACAGGCAATACAATGGCACTAAACGCATATCTCTCAATAGTTACCCTGAATGTTAATGGGCTAAATGCCCCAATCAAAAGACACAGGGTATCAGAATGGATAAAAAAACAAAACCCATCTATATGTTGCCTACAAGAAATTCACTTTAAACCTGAAGACACCTCCAGATTTAAAGTGAGGGGGTGGAAAATAATTTACCAGGCTAATGGACATCAGAAGAAAGCAGGAGTGACAATCCTTATATCAGATCAATTAGATTTTAAGCCAAATACTATAATAAGAGATGAGGAAGGACACTATATCATACTCAAAGGATCTGTCCAACAAGAAGATCTAACAATTTTAAATATCTATGCCCCTAACATGGGAGCAGCCAACTATATAAACCAATTAATAACAAAATCAAAGAAACACATAAATAATAATACAATAATAGTAGGGAACTTTAACACTCCCCTCACTGAAATGGACAGATCATCCAAGCAAAAGATCAACAAGGAAATAAAGGCCTTAAATGATACACTGGACCAGATGGACATCACAGATATATTCAGAACATTTCATCCCAAAGCAACAGAATACACATTCTTCTCTAGTGCACATGGAACATTTTCCAGAATAGATCACATCCTCGGTCCTAAATCAGGCCTCAACTGGTATCAAAAGATGGGGATCATTCCCTGCATATTTTCAGACCACAATGCTCTGAAGCTAGAACTCAATCACAAGAGGAAATTTGGAAAGAACCCAAATATATGGAGACTAAACAGCATCCTTCTAAACAATGAATGGGTCAACTAGGAAATTAAAGAAGAACTGAAAAAATTCATGGAAACAAATGATAACGAAAACACAACTGTTCAAAATCTGTGGGACACAACAAAGGCAGTCCTCAGAGAAAAATATATAGCAGTTCAAGCCTTTCTCAAGAAAGAAGGTCTCAGATACACAACCTAACCCTACATCTAAAGGAGCTGGAGAAAGAACAAGAAAGAAACCTAAACCCAGCAGGAGAAGAGAAATGATAAAGATCAGAACAGAAATCAATGAAATAGAAACCAAAAAAACAATAGAACAAATCAACAAACCTAGGAGCTGATTCTTTGAAAGAATTAATAAGACTGATAAACCCCTGGCCAGACTTATCAAAAAGAAAAGAGAAAGGACCCAAAATAAATAAAATCATGAATGAAAGAAGAGAGATCACAACTAACACCAAAGAAATACAGACAATTATAAGAGTATACTATGAACAACTCTATGCCAACAAATTTGACAATCTGGAAGAAATGGATGCATTCCTAAAGACATATAAACTACCACAACTGAACCAAGAAGAAATAGAAAACCTGAACAAACCCATAACCAGTAAGGAGATTGAAACAGTCATCAAAAACCTCCAAACAAACAAAAGTCCAGGGCCAGACGGCTTCCTGGGGGAATGCTACCAAACATTTAAAGAAGAATTAATTCCTATTCTCCTGAAACTGTTCCAAAAAATAGAAATGGAAGGAAAACTTCCAAACTCATTTTATGAGGCCAGCATCACCTTGATCCCCAAACCAGACAAGGATCCCATCAAAAAAGAGAATTACAGACTAATATCCTTGATGAACACAGATGCAAAAATTCTCACCAAAATACTAGCCAATAGGATTTAACAATACATTAAAAGGATTATTCACCACGACCAATTGGGATTTATTCCAGTGCTGCAAGGTTGGTTCAACATCTGCAAATCAATCAATGTGATACAACACATCAATAAAAGAAAGAACGGAAACCCTATGATACTCTCAATAGATGCTGAAAAAGTATTTGACAAAGTACAGCATCCCTTCCTGATCAAAACTCTTCAAAGTGCAGGGATAGAGGGCACATACCTCAATATTATCAAAGCCATTTATGAAAAACCCACTGCAAATATCATTCTCAATGGAGAAAAACTGAAAGCTTTTCCGCTAAGGTCAGGAACACGGCAGGGGTGTCCATTAACACCACTGCTATTCAACATAGTACTAGAAGTCCTAGCCTCAGCAATCAGACAACAAAAGGAAATTAAAGGCATCCAAATCGGCAAAGAAGAAGTCAAACTATCCCTCTTCATAGATGATATCATACTTTATGTGGAAAACCCAAAAGACTCCACTCCAAAGCTGCTAGAACTTGTACAGGAATTCAGTGATGTGTCAGGATATAAAATCAATGCACAGAAATCAGTTGCATTTCTCTACACCAACAACAAGGCAGAAGAAAGAGAAATTAAGGAGTCAATCCCATTTACAATTGCACCCAAAATCATAGGATACCAAGGAATAAACCTAACCAAAGAGGCTAAGAATCTATACTCAGAAAACTATTAAGTACTCATGAAAGAATTTGAGGAAGACACAAAGAAATGGAAAAACGTTCCATGCTCCTGGCTTGGAAGAATAAATATTGTGAAAATGTCTATGCTACCTAAAGCAATCTACACATTTAATGCAATTCCTATCAAAGTACCATCCATCTTTTTCAAAGAAATGGAACAAATAATCCTAAAATTTATATGGAACCAGAAAAGACCTTGAATGGCCAAAGGAATATTGAAAAAGAAAGCCAAAGTTGGTGGCATCACAATTCCGGACTTCAAGCTCTATTACAAAGCTGTCATCATCAAGACAGCATGGTACTGGCACAAAAACAGACACATAGATCAATGGAACAGAATAGAAAGCCCAGAAATAGACCCTCAACTCTATGGTCAACTAATCTTCGACAAACAGGAAAGACTGACTGTCCAATAAAAAAAAAGACAGCCTCTTCAATAAATTGTGTTGGTAAAATTGAACAGCCACATGCAGAAAAATGAAATTGAAGCATTTCCTTACACCACATACAAAAATAGACTCAAAATCGATGAAGGACCTCAGTGTGAGAAAGGAATCCATCAAAATCCTTGAGGAGAACACAGGTAGCAACCTCTTCGACCTCACCTGCAGCAACTTCTTCCTTGGAACATTGCCAAAAGCAAGGGAAGCAAGGGCAAAAATGAACTATTGGGATTTTATCAAGATCAAAAGCTTTTGCACAGCAAAGGAAACAGTTAACAAAACCAAAAACAACTGACAGAATGGGAGAAGATATTTGCAAATGACATATCAGATAAAGGGCTAGTGTCCAAAATTTATAAAGAACTTAGCGGGGCGCCTGGGTGGCTCAGTGAGTTAAGCCGCTGCCTTCGGCTCAGGTCATGATCTCCGGGTCCTGGGATCGAGTCCCGCATCGGGCTCTCTGCTCAGCAGGGAGCCTGCTTCCATCTCTCTCTCTCTCTGCCTGCCTCTCCATCTACTTGTGATCTCTCTCTATCAAATAAATAAAATCTTTAAAAAAAAAAAAAAAAAAAAGAACTTAGCAAACTCAACACCCCAGGAACAAATAATCCAATCAAGAAATGGGCAGAGGACATGAACAGACATTTCTGCAAAGAAGACATCTAGATGGACAACAGATACATGAAAAAGTGCTCCATATCACTCGGCATCAGGGAAATACAAATCAAAACCACAATGAGATAACACCTCACACCAGTTAGAATGGCTAAAATTAACAAGTCAGGAAATGACAGATGTTGGCAAGGATGCAGAGAAAGGGGAACCCTCCTACACTGTTGGTGGGAATGCAAGCTGGTGCAACCTCTCTGGAAAACAGCATGGAGGTTCCTCAAAATGTTGAAAAAGAACTACCCTATGACCCAGCAATTGCACTACTGGGTATTTACCGTAAGGATACAAACGTAGTGATCTGAAGGGACACGTGCACCCGAATATTTATAGCAGCAATGTCTACAATAGCCAAACTATGGAAAGAACCTAGATGTCTATCAACAGAAGAATGGATAAAGAAGATGTGATATATATACACAATGGAATACTATGCAGCCATCAAAAGAAATGATAGCTTGCCATTTGTGACGACGTGGATGGAACTAGAGCGTATCATGCTTAGCGAAATAAGTCAACGGGAGAAAGACAACTATCATATGCTCTCCCTGATATGAGGAAGTTGGAGATGCAACGTGTGGGGTTAAGGGAGTAGGAGAAGAATAAATGAAACAAGATGGGATTGGGAGGGAGACAATCCATAAGTGACTCTTAATCTCACAAAACCAGCTGAGGGTTGCTGGGGGGAGGGGGGTTAGGAGAAGGAGGGGTGGGGTTATGGACATTGGGGAGGGTATGTGCTATGGTGAGTGCTATGAAGTGTGTAAACCTGGTGATTCACAGACCTGTACCCCTGCGGATAAAAATATATGTTTATAAAAATTTTTTTTAAAATTAAAAAAAAAAAAAGATTGAGGAAAACAGAAATGGGGCCAAAACACAGAATTGTTTGAGGAAACTTCAGTGTGTGAAATTATGCCCTATTTTTGGAATTATTAGAGAAATATTTGTATAATTATTCCTTTGGCCAATTTTTCCATCATACAAATAATTCCTTTCTACTCTGTGAGTTTCTATTTTTATGTATCAGATTTTATTTAGTGAGGCAGAATTTGAAGAAGCTCTAGCATTACAGGAATTTATAGTTTATAAAAGTTATGGATTTTTGAGGTGGGAGCTGGCTATTTAAAATAGCATGTATGTGTACCCACAACAACAAAACCTAAACTAAGGGAAATCGTAAATCTTGGAACTTATTTTCCCTGCTGAGCTGTTTTAGGAGTAAAGAAGAACAAAGAAAATAATATTTTATTATATTTAGACTATTGTGACACATTTGAAAGCTGAAAAGAAGATATGTAGAAGAAATAAATAAGTACTTTTTTAAAGCTAAAAAAAAAAGATATGCATGACATATAGAAATATGATAAAATGTTCCTTTATGAAAAAATTTAAGCATTTAAATTTTCTTCCTACCTTTGAAATTCAGAAACTCTCAATGAGTGTTCTTCCTTTCATGGAAATTTTAGTTATTTGCATAAGTTCAACAAAAACCTGTTCTCCTTGTAACAGGACACTGTTGGAAAACCTTGGTTATTTTACCAAGGTTTTGACTGGAATGTCATATTTGAGAGACAGGCATAAACTCAAATATGACAAGACAGCTTTAAGGAACCAAAGTTGACTTTATGGAGCCAATAAAGCCCCTTGGAAATGTTGGCTTGATACCTTGCTTACAAAGTTCCCAGCAGCCTTAACAGATGAATAAAGAATATCACTTCCTGGCAGGTGCAGGAACCTCATGATATTTTGGGGACATCAAAAAGAGGAATTCAACCAAATCTACACTTATTGCAGGCATGTGTGATGGCAAGTATTTGGCTTGGCTTCTGGCCTTGAGAGTCTACTGAAAGTTCAATCTAGAGATTTCTTTCTTTTCTTTACTTCTCTTTCTTTCTTTTTTTTTATTATTATTTTTTAATTTATTTGTGAGAGATTGAGAGAGAGTGAGAGAAAGCATGAGTGGTGGGTAGGCAGATAGAGAGGGAGAGAAAGACTTCCCCACTGAGCAAGGACCCTGACATGGGGCTTAATCTCAGAACTCGGGGACCATGACCCGAGCCAGAAGCAGCAGCTTAACCAACTGAGCCACCCAGGCTCCCCTAGAGATTTCTTATAAAAGATTTCAGCAAAACATATTTTAAAATTATATATATAGTCAATCACTTCTTGCTGGGCTTATGTAAATAACTAGGCCAAGTTCGTTAAAATTGGACTTGTTTTTAAATAAATTAGTCTTGATTTGGTTATCTCTGATTAAAAATGACAGTGATTTCACTTCAAACCCCTCAGGTTGAAGTGGCGGTGGGGTGGGAGGTTGGGGTACCAGGTGGTGGGTATTATTGAGGGCACGGATTGCATGGAGCACTGGGTGGGGTGAAAAAATAATGAAAACTGTTATGCTGAAAATAAATAAATTTAATTAAAAAAATTACAGTGATTTTAGGGAGTAAATTTTCAATAACATACCTCTGCAGATATTAAATTCTAGTTTTGATTGTTTTTGAATATTTGTTGTTTGCCTAAGCTTGACAATGTGAGGTAAACTTCAGAGAATTTTCCACAATAGCCCATGTACATGCAATCTTCATGCTTGTTATTCTGTGGGGATAATAACAGGACCCCATGTGCATATGATTAATTGAACAGCTAGAAAATGGGATGGATTCCAAAATAATTATATAACTTGACTATCACCTTGACCAATTCTGTGGGTGTGGGGTGACAAAAATCTCTTCTTAAAAGCCAGACTGTACCCCACTTCATGGGTTTAACTATGGACTTGTGGAAATAATGTATGGCCCACTTTCTTATGATTGGATTGGATGGTGTGCTTGGCATTGCCCATATCCCTAGACAAGTCTGCTCCCCCTTGCCAGTGATTCCTTGTAATTAGAATATCATTAAGGCTGGATATCAAACAAAGAGGGCCTCTTGATGGTTTTATACTTAGCTATACTTATCCCAGGAACTTCCTCTATTGATATAAAATTGTAAATAGGGGCTTTGGCCAAGCAAACAGTGGCCACCTTTACCTAATTTGAAAGTTGCACTTCCAAAATGGAATAACCCCTCATAACTTGACTGCAGATGAAGGAGGAACTTATGCTTTATTAAAAGTGATGTGTATATACTCCAGATTACCATAAAAATGTGACAGGGTTACTAGAAGACATAACTATTCAAACTGGCACTTTAAACAATCCCTCTCTTTCCTTTAATGATTAGTTAAACTCCAAGACTGGGGGAAGATTTTGGTTAACTATGAAAGATCTTTTATTTGTGATTCTCTTTCTGATCATCTTCGTCATCATCATCATCATCTTACTTTGGTTTTTCCAATGTTTCTTCACCTGGACTGAGGTTTCTTCACTGATTCTTCACATAAATTCAGCCCAACCGATGATCCTTTTTATTCAGGGAAATTCATATATTTCTTGGATTCATTTGCCTCTGCCTTTTGTAATGTCTACATATAAATTGCCAATGGACCAGTGTTGACCCATAGATAGGGACATCTCAATGCCCCTCATTCAGCAGGAAGAAGCTAATGAGACCTCTGCCCAAATAACAAAGATTTGTCAACCTCAATCTGTCAGGGAATTTAGAGACAACTTTTAGGCAACTGGCTTGAGCACTGGGAAACTTGATCAATGCAGAAGGGTCCACAGTGTTCCCTAGCTGAAAGCAAACAAGCTCATTAAGCAACAGAAGTCAAAACTGCCATAGGCCTTAACTGACCAATTACAACCAGGCTAGTTTCTATGATTACCAAAAAAGGGAACATTCCATAAGTCCCCAAACTTCCTCACTCCACCCTATCACTATGGTCCCTCACCACCTTCTCCTTGCAGTCTCTTTTGCTGTCCTGCCTGCCACTTTACTGTGGTGTACACAGTAATCGTCTATCTCCTTTGTTCTGCCTGGGGTGAATTATTTGACCACCCCTCCCTCGACCCTTCCCTCCCCACCATGCACACACCACTAGCTTTTACCAGATTGGGTTTCCCCACATTTGGGAACCACCATCTGATTAGGAGAGACACTACAGTATACTCTTCCTTTCTTCTCCTCCACAGGGGTTTGAAATCTAGCATATACATACTTACAAATGTAATATATGTGGGCAAAGAATATTTTTGCCACCCCACCCAGTTGGTAAAACTGTCTGAACTTTATAAGAAGGCAAAGTCTAACCACTTTATTAACTTTAAATAATTCAACAAGCAAAATGGCTGAATTTTTTTTCCCATATTGTGCTTCAAATTGAAACTATGCCTATTAGCAAGAAGAATTTGTGCTTTGTTCTCTGCTAATCAGAGTCCCTAACAATATCATTATTTCCCTCAATATTATTTTTTGCCTCATGGGATTAAATGAATTAGTACATTTTCAACACTCAATTATCTTTATTGTGCAAAAATATTATGCAGCTAATGAAAACATTTAACTAGTTTTGTTACATAATCAAATCATCATGTTCTGCATTACATTTTTCAGTGCATTTTGCATAATGAGGGTTAGAATCAACTAGGGAGAACACACTCTAATGCCATTTTAGAAAATGTTTGATTATGTGCTGTGCTAAAGTGTTTTACCCTGACCCAATAGGCCAGTTTCCAGATTCATTTAACCTTAGCATCTAAAAAAAGGCTTCCTGCAGGCATACCATTGAATATCAAAAGCAGGGTCATTCTTGCCTTGTGCATATGAATGCTTCTTGACAAGAAAAAAAGATTGAGACAAACCTCCATTCCATAATTTCCAGTGAAGTGTTTTCAGATGTTAACAATTATGTTTCCACAACTTTGATTTGAACTGATGACCTTGGTGTTGATGTTTCTATAACCCGATTAATTGCTAATTACTGATTCCTTGAGTTTTAATCTGCCCTTTAAATATTCAGTATAATAGCTCCAGGTAGTAAAATTAAAAGTGTTTCTTACTGATTTCAATGAGAAAGACTTACTCTGGAGATTGCTTCCTGTTGCATGATTTGTAACCAATCAATCTAAAAGAAAAGCCTTTTATGGAGATGATTAAAGAATTATAGTTGCTTGTTGGGTTGAACAACTTAGAGTAGAATTAGCAGTTTTTAATCTTTAAAGTGTTACACTGCTTACATCCTACTCAAAATAATAGGCAAAATGCCTACAGTGACCTTTCAGGCCTAATATGACCTTGACCCTTATAACCTTGACCTCACTTCCTACAATTTACCTAGACATTCTGTCCCAGTCACAATAACCACCTGCTGTTCTTGTTCCATTGGAACAAAGGAGAACTTTCCGCACTCATTGTTTTTGCACATGTTGTTCCCTTTCTCTGAAACACTCTTCTCCAGAAATCCTCATATTCAGTTCTTCACTTGCCTCAGGTATCTGCTTAAATACCACCTAATATAAAATAATATTATGTAAAATAACAGCACTTTTCCCCATAGAACTAATCACCATATTTATCATACCATATATATGGTATATATAAAAGATATATATAAGATATACATATTATACATATAATATAAATATTATATAGTTATATAAAATTTTTTTGTTCACTGATGTATTTTCAATCCTAAAATGACATACTTAGCTATATTAGGCATTAAACAAGTATTTATTTAAATTAATAAAAATTAAAAAGTGGGTTAATAAAAATCAATAAAAATGTACTCAGTCAAAAAAATAAAATACCCAAAGATCTCAACTATTTCTCTTTCCATCTCTACCACCAGATGAAAGATCACATGAGTAATAGAAGTAGGTGATGGAACAAATTAAAGAAAGTTCTACTAGTAAATTTTTCTGACACTTTTTACTCTAAATCTTAATTTTAGAAAAGAGAAAACACATATCAGGTAGGTCTTTTTTTTTTTTTTTTAAGATTTTTATTTATTTATTTGACAGAGAGAGATTACAAGTAGGCAGAGAGTCAGGCAGAGAGAGAGAGAGAGGAGGAAGCAGGCTCCCTGCTGGGCAGAGAGCCCTATGCGGGACTCGATCCCAGGACCCTGAGATCATGACCTGAGCCGAAGGCAGCGGCTTAACCCACTGAGCCACCCAGGCGCCCCTCAGGTAGGTCTTGATTATGTTATCTCTCTGCACAAACTTTTCTTTCAGCTCTGCTAAAGCATAATACCTCAAGCAAGGTAAGTTCTCTTTTATAACTGGCTTTAATGATGCATTTTTCAAACCTTCTAGCTCATAATCACATTGTTCTATAATCAGTTATTTATGTACTGAACTCTGTCACCATTCCATGAACTCACAGAGGGCAGGATTCATGATTTACCCATCTCCCATTTACCCATGACTCTAAACTACAGTCTATAAATACATGGGAAGTGAACAAATTAACGTGTCTCCATTCTAGCAGTTTGGATATCATGTGAAAATTACCCAAATCTTTCGTTAACTAGGACACCATAAATTCCCAATTTGTAGTTATTTATTTATTTATTTAATTTTTAAAGACTTATTCATTTATTTGGGGGAGGGGAGGGCAAGAGGAAGGAGAGACAGTCTTAAGCAGACTCTGCACTGAGAATGGAGCCTGAGACACAGGGCTCAATCTCAGGATCCTGAGCTCAGGACCTGAACCAAAAGGAAGAGTTGGAGGCATAACCAAATAAACCACCTAGGGACACCTCCTAAATTATAGTTAATACCATATTCTATTAGGAAGTCTACTGAATTTTCTAAATAGTTCTTTCCCTTTGGTTATTCACTATGCTGGGAATTAAGCTAAATTGAAAACTAATAACTGCCCCAGTCCTGAAAATCTCTCCATTCTCATGATTAAAAAAACAATAATAATAAAGTTTCTCCCATGAACATACCTGGGGAGAAAAAGGAAAGGAAGGATTCTCAAGTGTGATCTTCTGAATCTCCATTCAGGAAAAAGAAATGCTTTCTTCCTTCTTATCCTTCCAACTCCAAATACAGCATAGCACCAATCAGTGGTGCCAAGCACAGACTGGGTGTACTATTTGTGATCTTGAATTGCTTTGCTTTTGTAAATATTGCTATTGCTCTGGATGCTGTCCTTGTTGGAGCTTATCCCTCCATTAGAAGCTGATTATTCTTTTACTACCTTTTACTGAGAACAAAAACATTGTTTTCCTGCCAACTATGAACACAAAGAAGCTTGCTCTTTACCACCAAAGTATGGTTTAGCACCATATCATTCCCAGTCTCTCACCACCTAGATATACTTGCAAACTAATGATGAGTTTGTAAAGGGCAACTGGTGATTTCTCTTTGTGAAGGAGAGAGAGAGAGAGAACAGCGCTCTCTCTCTCTCTCTCTCTCTCTCTATATATATATATATATATATTTTTTTTTTTTTTTTTCCCTGTTGAAACACACACTCAGGGCTGTCCAACAACATACCTGGTCTTTGTTTTCCCATGTGGTAGCTAAGGGTTCAGAACTTTCACCACCTTACATTAGGAAATTCTGTTGCACCATCCTTAGAAGCTGAATGGGAAAAACTATTAAATCTTCTTCGTGTTACCTATTTCATTACTTTAGATCTCTTGAGTCCCTTAGTATAAAAATTGAAAAACCCACCAACAAACCCTTCTTATTCTCAAATATTTTGTCTTTATTCTTGCTCCTTTGTTGGGAGTGAGGAGCTGGGAAGAAAGGAGGTCAATGCTGCCTTTCAAAATATCTTTTTCCCCTAAAGTGGATCTTGATGCTTGTCTCCAAAAATTGTCTGACTCACCTTCAAGATCAAGTGGGTAGGCAACAAAACATTGGTTAATAGTGAACCCAGGCTCTGTTAGACTGAATGAGTTTGAATCATGGTTCTGACACAACAAACTCTATAGCTGAGGGGTTGTTACTTAATTTTTCTAATTCTTAGGTTTTCCCTCTATAAACTGGGGAAAACAATGTACCTATTTCAAAAAGTGTCCTTTGTTTATAATGATATTTCAGTATTTTCTTTTCTTATTAACAAAATTTATATTTTATTATTATGTCAGTAGTAATCAAAATTCCCTTCTATCATTTATTGATTAGGGCAGTGATAAGGAAGAAAATCAATCAGATTTCATGTTAGCAATGTGTTTTGTTTTATTTGGATTTTAACATTTAAACTCTTGGGCATATTGTAATCTGATAAACTGCCACTGCTCCCCATATGTGTGTACTACAAAGCTGAATATAAATTAAATATTTTATTTTTTCTCTGTATAAACTATTATTTTATACCTATAAGAAACCTGAGCTATCAAATTAAAGCAGATCGTTGGATATTTGGCTTTAGAATATTTTCAATATATTTTGAAGGTTTCAACAAATCCTTACAACCGAATGATGTCGAATTCTTGGACTAGAGAAATAATTTTCACTCTGGTAAAAATTTTACTCTGATTAATTTTATTGAATGTTCTCGTTAAAAATGATTAGTCCACAAGTTTACCCTGGAATTAAAATGATTATTTCCAAAAAAGCTAAGTACTAAGTGGCTTCCCCCAAATATTTGTTGAATAAAAAAATAAATAACTGCATAAAGAAAAAATAAAAGCCAAAGTTTTAACATAAACTTTGAAACTTATCTTAATAAATGCTATCTAAGGTAGTAATGGTAGAGTACATTTTCCAAGAACTCCTATTCACACATACTCCACTCTAAAATTTCCATCAGCTTCACTTCATATGGCACATATTAAGGTCATAGCCCCAAGTGCAAGGGACTCTTATACAACGGGAAAAGTTAAGCAATTCTGATGTAGAAAAATTTAGAAATCCTGACGTGTCCATTTATTTCCCAAATATTTTGCCTTAGTTGTATGATCACCCTTCAACTAGACTCTACAATTTGACAGCTCATGATGAACATACCTGATTAGCACCCCAGAGTAGATATAGTTGATGTCATTTACTCTTTGATTTGAAATATAAACTCCATTGTGTATAGCAGTGGGCCAATTAGACACATAAGAATAGAAGGTTGCTATAGACTGAATTCATATGTTGAAACCTAAATCTCAATGTAATCATATTAGGATCTTTGGGGGACCTAATGGGGAAGGGTGGGGCCTTTTGGAAGTTATTGGGCCTTGAAGGTGGAGCCTTCATGAATGGAACTGGTGCCCTTATAAAAGAAATTTCAAAGGGCTCCCTTATTTCTCCCACAATGGAATTGCTTATTCCACATAGCAATAAGACAACTGTTTATGAACCAGAAAGTGGCTCTCACCAGACAGCAAATCTGCCAGTGCCATGATCTTGGGCTGCCTTGCCTCCAGAGCTGTGCAAAATAAGTATTTGTTGTTAAGTCACCCAATATGTATTTTGGTTACAGCAGCCTAAATGAACTAAGACCAAAGCCAGTCCACAGAATACCCTTTCCCTAAAACAAGGACTTACCCTTTGAGCATATTTAACCACCTAACGTCTGAAATTGCTGCTACCTTGTAGGGAACCAGAAGATGAGTAAGGTTTCTATGTTTTCCATGCAAAGGGGATTACTTTTCTATAACGTACAAAGTAATATTTGCTTCAAACTTTCCTATCTCTACCATTAAAAATTTCCTCAGTAGAATATTGTACTACTTGAGGATCTCCAGAGAAAAAATAGGATATATGTGTGTACACATATATAATACCTTGTATAAATATACAATATATAATAGGATATATATGTTTATATGCGCATACATATATATGCCAATGCTTTAGCTTCACTTCAAAGGCCAAGGTGTAAGAGCCAGGAAGAGCCAATACTTCATTTCCAGTCCAAAGGTAAGAAGAAGCCAGTGTCTCAGTTCAAAGGCCATCAGGCAGAAAGAATTCTCTCTTTCTGGGAGGAAAGTAAGCCTTTTTGGTAGGTCTTCAACTGATTAGACAAGTGCCCCCCACACACACACACTATGAAGGGTAATCTGCTTTACTTGGTCTACAAAGTTAAGTGTTAATTTCATAAAGACACCCTCACAGCCCACCAAAAATTATCTTTTACCATATATCTAAGCAACCCTGGCACAGTGAAGTTGACATATTAAATTAACCATTATAATATATAGGTAGAAAGGATATATTTTCAGAAATTGACTCAAGTAATTGTGGAGGCCTGGTAAGTCCAAAATCTGATGGCGTAGTCTAGCAGGCCAAAGACCCAGAGAAGAGTGCTGTCTAAGTCTACAGGTAATCTGTTTGTAGATTTCCTTCTTGTTAAGTGGCAGTCCTTCTTTATTCTATCTAGTTCTTCAAGTGATTGGATGAATCCCATTCATGTTACATTTTTTTACCAAGTACCAACTGTTTTCCAAGCCTATCCTAGGGAAATGACAAGGGGGCTTCTGTGCAGTCTCTGCTGGAGTAGTTTTGTGGCATGGTTTGAGTATTGGTCTTGGCTGTATGTTCTCCAAACTAACTCTCTGGCCCTAAGAGAGATACTTTAAAAGATTCACTTTCCCCTTAAGGAAATTATAGTGTTTCTATTAGAGCTTTGAATGATGCAAGGAGCTTTTCCATTTCATTATCTAGCCATTAGACTGATTAGAGTGGCATAGGTTATATACACACCCAGAGCCAAAATGGGTGGTCAGAATCATAAATACTATGATTGGTTAGATTTCCATCACCCCCTTACCCCTGTGGTCAGGAAGGTCAAGTATTATGATTGGCAGCTACACAAGAATCACATAGAGTGAGGGAAAGGCAATTCTGAAATGAGGGGGGATGTTGTTTTTAGACAAATGCCCGGCGTAGTGCCTGATGATGAAAGTGGCTAATTACTCATTTAAAATTTGCCCTTACCTTGAGATTCAAGTTAGAGATTTGGGTGGAAACGTGTTGGCTGGAATGTGTTGGGTGGAAATGGGTTGGCTGACTTGTGCTTCCTCCTCAATATCTTAAAGCTTGTGTATTGAATGACAATAATTTTCAAAGCACTACATTCGGAAGTACAATGGTGAACAGAACAGACATTGGAGATTGTAGGGCCTCATGCAAGGGCACAAATAATTTAAAAGGTAACTACAGTAAAGTGATAAGTGCTATATTAATGAAAGTATTGGCCACTCTGGAAAAATATAAACAGGCAATATCAATTTTGAAGTCTTATAAAGGCTTCCTTAAGGAAGTGACATTGTTCTGAATTTGGAATTAAGATAAAACTAGGTTCAAATTCCTGCTTCAACTAGTCAGATGTCCTTAGGCAAGTATGATCCACAGCCTGTAATAGTAGACATTTAATACATTTTTTGTAATTACTTTTACTTAATTTTTTCTATATAATGATTGGTGAATATGGAGGGCAGCTCATTTTTAAGTGAAAAGGATGCACATGAGGGAGTCTGAAGGAGTATGAAGTCAACTTAAAAATCTGGGCTTTAGCCTAAGACACAAAAAATAATGGTATAACTTTAAGGAGATAAATAACATAATCAGGTTAGTGTTTAGGTAGATCACTTTGGTCCCATGTGGTCACTTGACCAGAGGATTACGATTATTATGCTGAGCCACAAACTTGAATAAGTGGTGGGATTGGTTGGTCAGATGAATTAGGGTAGTAGTATGGGACAAGAAAGCTGACAAATATGAGGGATATCTGGAAGATTCAACAGACAGAGTTTAGTGATTACTGAATGTGGGAGAATACTGCGGTGAAGGAATAATCAAGGTTTTCTGGCCTGAGAAGCTAATTGGATTGTGAAGGCATTTAACAGAGAAAAACCTGAGCAAACTGTGGGGGGAAAGGAGGCCTATAAACAAAGAGCTGAATATATTGAATGTGGAGCTGTTGATATACCCTGTCAATGTTAAAATGTTTCTGATGCTCTATAGACACATCAGATCTGGGTAGATAGAAGAGGGTCTTCAGTAGTTCGATCATAAGTGGTGAGAATTCAAGTGATCATTCTAGGAAGAATTTGAAGAATAAAGGGAAAAAAGTGCCCAGAATAGAATCTTAAAAGCAACAACATTTAAGGGATGGGACAAAAAGGACTCAGAAAATATGATTGAAGAGGATCCTAAATTAGAGAAAGATAAGCAGGAGAATATGCTGATATTGATGCCAAGTCAGAGAGTGATCTGCAATGTTAAACCTTGCTGAGGAATTCCAAAAATTATGTATTTGAAATGAATTGAGAGATTGATTTCTATGGGGAAGGAATTATAATATATTGAGGAGTAGACTGAAGAGTAAGTGGAAGAGACATATGTGGAAATAGAAAATATAGAGATTTCTAGCTTTTTTGTTTATTTGTTTGTTTGAAATGAATCCAATAATGGTTCATTTCTGATTTGGAAAAATAGAGTAGGAGTTTTTTGTGGATTTTTTTGGTAAGTTTTTGTTGTTCTATTTTATTTAAGCATAGGAAATATTCAAGTATAGCATAGAGGTGATTTGAGAGCCAGTGGATGTGGTCATGCTAAAAATACAGAAGACTGAGGGAATAAAGCAGAGAGAAATATCCCAGAAAAAAGCTGAAGACATGAGAATCGGAGAACAAGTAGAACAGGTAACTTTAAGGATAACACAGACCTTTCTCCTCTAATGGGAAAGAAAAGGGGAAGATTGCATTGGGTCTAGGAATCATTACCAATACATAATATCAATAACATAAAATATATTGTATGATAGAGCAATGGAAGCCATAAAAATTTTTGTTCAGTACTACATGTTTTTTGCATTCAAATTTCTATGATTTAAATGTGAATCAAGGGTAAGGTGATTTTTTTAAAAGAAGAAACTGCATTTTGTTGACAACTTTTTATAACACCTCTATTTTCATTATGCTAAATATTAGATTTTTTTATATTCTCAAAATCAATTATATCTCTGCTACCACTGCTACTTTAATTATTTTAATCTGAGCCTTGAGGCATTCCAAGATAATGTAAACTACCATCAGTTTTCAAAAAATTTAATGTAGTACTGATCACAATTGTCTTTTTTATGCATGTTGGGGGTTGTGGAGTAATAGAAGGGAAGGCTATTCATTTATCAGTATAATAATTTCAAATAATGAACTCTGAATATTAGCTGAAAATAATGAGAAAGGACAATAGCTTTCTGTTAAACTTGGAAATGAAATCTGAAAAGTTTATCATTGTTTAAACTTATTTGTCCTAAGTTTACTATGATAATATTGGCATCAGTGTTATGTTAATATTACATGAAAGAAACTAAATTTATAGCCAAGGGCTATTAGGGGAAAAAAGGAGTTGATTTTCACATTGAGTGTACAGTACCTTACTTTAAATGAGAACAGAAACTTAGATTTGAATTGAAATGACATTGACATGAATATAGCCCTATCAACTTGGGGTTATATCTGCACTCCCATACTCTTTTACAATTTGCAAAGGGGCTGTTATTGCAAATGTTATTTTTTCCAATAAAGAGACAGCTCATTAGATCTCATTACTAGTCAGCAGCTGTCGCAGAATATAGATTTCCAACTTGGAGCAATACATCTTTTCACAAATGCTTTCCCTGAAAATGTGGAAAAGATCTATTTCATCGTTAACCTACAGCGACATTATACATGGCTGCACTTACACCTTTGGCTTTTCTGCAGAGCAGTTCATAGTTTAGTAACTTTGAGTTGAATAATTCAAGTTTCTCCTAAATGTAATGCCTGATGCTTACCAATTCTAAGGGGATATGTAAAGTTATTTTTTCACCCCAACTAGTAGTATGTTATTCTGAAGCCTTGATAATGTCAATAAATTAACAAATGTGTTTTCAATACTTTTTTTTTTTTTTTTGGGACAAGGGTATCGAGGATAGAACAAGTAAGGTATAATTTAATTTTCTCTCTGCTCAAAGAGTTTACACTCCACTTGGGGAAATGAAACACAGACAGGAAAACTGAGCATAGATATAGTTAAATAATGATTGAAAGCAAATATTAAGAAAGATAATAAAATAGTACATGATTCCTTGTTAAATGCACTGTATAATGAATAAATTCTCAGAGAAGAAATAAATCAATGTGTACATAAAATGTCTGGTAAGGATTCCTAAGAGAAAATAGGTTTTTTTGTTTGTTTGTTTGTTTATATTTTGAGAGATTATTAAGTGTGTATACGTGTGAGTGAGAGAGAGAGAGAGAAATGTGTTTGCAGAAGGAGGCTGGTAAAATGGGAAGGACACTCAGGTCAGAAGGTCAATGCTATAAGCAAATAAGGAGGTATTTCAAAAGGTGTGCTTGATAACACACACACCCTATAGTTAGACCCCAGAAAAAGATCCTGTTAATGTGAGAATTAGGGATTGAAGTTGGAAAGATAACGTGAGGTCAGGCCATAGGTTACTTTAAATGCCAAGCAAGTGTGGGATCTTTATCTGTGAAGAATGGAGACTGGCTTACTCAAAGGAAGCCCTGATTTTAGAGAAAAGTAACCTGGAAAGTGAAAATTCCAGCAATGGCTTCACTGAAGGAACAGAAAAAAAAAAATCGGTTTTGAAATTAGAAGACAATGTCAAAGTCACAATCAAGTACCTCAATAGTAGCTAGCTAAGACATAAGACATTTTATATACCACAAAAAGTATTAGAAATTTATATGAAATATGATGAGAAATTTAAGATAATTTCAAAGATACTTTATAATATTATAGGAATTACTTGTCTATAAAATATCAAGTGTTGCAACCAATACTCTTCATCAAACACTCTAAGCTACAAGTCATTATATTTACTATAAAATTTTGTGTGTGTAAATCCAATATTTTCTGCATTTGACTTTCGTTTACTTGGTACTTTGAAGGACTATCCAACTGTAGATAAATGATGTAATTTTCTTCATTCATTCAAAAGTAATTATTTAATATCATTTTCAGATGATTGTCCTATTTTTCATTTATTCTCTTTCTAATACTTGGTATTTTGAGTCATTAAAATTGATGGATTTAAAATCTATTTTTCCTCAAAGAATTATTTTTTCTCAAAGATTTTGAGGAAAAATGTATTTTTCCTCAAAGAATTACAGTTATTACCATAGCTTTTTAAGAATATAGACATGAAAAGGATTAAAAATTGTTCCACAAAAGCGGAGGTTGACTATCTTATCACATATCAGGAGGAACAAAAATAATAAGTATCAAGTAGGGTTAGGTTGAAAAGAACTCATCCAGACTTTGTTCATTACTCTCAAGGCTTTCCTCTTGAAATACAGACTTTAATAAAGAGAGAAGAAAAGAAAAGAAGAAAAAAGGAAAGAAAAGAAAAGTTTACTTACCAACTTTCCTCACGTAGGTTAATTCTCCTTTCAACTTGGACTTTTGTCCTTGATCAAAATTATAGATTCTTTTTGTTTCCATGTAGTCAATATTTGATCATATTCTACTGAAAGTGCAATGTAGGTACTTTAACAAATACACTGCATTAGATAGCAGAGCATTAAAAAGATGAGTACATATTTACTTTTTTTTTTCAATTTATTTATTTTCAGAAAAACATTATTCATTATTTTTTCACCACACCCAGTGCTCCATGCAAGCCGTGCCCTATATAATACCCACCACCTGGTACCCAAACCTCCCACCACCCCCGCCACTTCAAACCCCTCAAATTGTTTTTCAGAGTCCATAGTCTCTCATGGTTCACCTCCCCTTCCAATTTACCGAAATTCCCTTCTCCTCTCTAACACCCCTTGTCCTCCATGCTATTTGTTATGCTCCACAAATAAGTGAAACCATATGATAATTGACTCTCTCTGCTTGACTTATTTCACTCAGCATAATCTATTCCAGTCCCGTCCATGTTGCTACAAAAGTTGGGTATTCATCCTTTCTGATGGAGGCATAATACTCCATAGTGTATATGGACATCTTCCTTATCCATTCGTCCGTTGAAGGGCATCTTGGTTCTTTCCATAGTTTGGCGACCGTGGCCATTGCTGCTATAAACATTGGGGTACAGATGGCCCTTCTTTTCACGACATCTGTGTCTTTGGGGTAAATACCCAGGAGTGCAATTGCAGGGTCATAAGGAAGCTCTATTTTTAATTTCTTGAGGAATCGCCACACTGTTCTCCAAAGAGGCTGCAAATGACAGTACAGACAAAAGGTTGATATCCAGGATCTATAATGAACTCCTCAAACTCAACACACACGAAACAGGCAAACACATCAAAAAATGGGCAGAAGATATGAACAGACACTTCTCCAATCAAGACATACAAATGGCTATCAGACACATGAAAAAATGTTCATCATCATTAGCCCACAGGGAGATTCAAATTAAAACCACATTGAGATATCACCTTACACCAGTTAGAATGGCCAAAGTTAACAAAATAGGAAACAACATGTGTTGGAGAGGATGTGGAGAAAAGGGAACCCTCTTACACTGTTGGTGGGAATGCAAGTTGGTGCAGCCTCTTTGGAGAACATATTTACTTTTAAGAATAATTTCTGCTTTTTATCTTGCAAAGTATTTTTACAATTCCTACTCTGTATCTTTTTTTCTTTTATTTTTTTCCAGTTTACTAATACTTTCATGTTTGCATAGAGTTCTCTTTGTCCTGGTATTTATCCCAAAACAGGGTATGAAGATCATTCCTGGATACTTTGTTGCCTAAAATATTGTTATAATTTGACTTTCCCCTGTTAACCATGATGATGTAGTTTATGTTTCCTGTTATGTGACTCGGCGAAGGTCACCCTACTCTGTTTACACAGCTTTTAGCTGCTTCTCAATCAAAGCAGCTCTTTTCCAGGCCTCATTGGTTATCTTCAATCTTCTCACATCTGGTACAAATCTAGAAAAAAGGCCTCTACTTTTTAACATGTGAGTATCACTTTCACTTAGTTTCTAATAGTGAAGGATCAGACCTGGGGAAATTGTTCAAGACAATTCAGGCTGTCTTCTGACCTAGACCTAGACATCCTTTCCATTCTGTTTATTCCAATTTTATTCCTAAACTTTTGATTACACTGAAACACGTTTCCAATCTGACAAACATGTATGTATGAGTAATGCATAGCAAAGATCAATGTTGTTAACAATAAGAATTTCACAGCCAATAGTTAAACAGCCTATCATGACTTCTCCTAGTAGGTCAATTTTTAGAATAACACAATTCAAATATAAACGGTAGTCAACCTAATCATTATCATAGCTTTTATACAGCTTTATTATGAAAGCAGCCATCTTTCTGTTTTCTACTATAATCTATAGATTATAGAGTTTCAGATCCAATTTATTCAAGTAGGCCCAGGTTCATAATAATAAACTGTGTTTAAACATCTGAATTATTCATTGATTAATGCAGATATAACAAATATATTTATGGAGTAAGCAAGTATCTATCTGTTTTGAGAGCTTTAGTATGATGTATTTGGTAAATCTTGGAGATTCACTAGTACCAGTTCCACTTAATGGAGTTGAGAATCTTAAATGTATTTCAATATATCTTTCATTTGGGCTGTTATTAACCATAAGAGCTTTCAAAACAAAGCTGTTGAGTTCACATTGTTATAATTTTGCAAATTAATGTAGATTCTTAGGGATATACTTTGTCTATATGTCTATATGATACCATTTAACATATAAAAATCATTACATTCATTGAAATTAAGAATGACAAATAATAAAACAAATAAGAATATTAATAAATAGTACTGATATTTAAAATATATCTATGCCCAGAAAATTAAGAACTGGTGATTGGGGCGCCTGGGTGGCTCAGTGGGTTAAAGCCTCTGCCTTCAGCTCAGGTCATGATCTTGGGGTCCTGGGATGGAGCCCCGCATCAGGCTCTCTACTCAGCAGGGAGCCTGCTTCCTCCTCTCTCTCTGCCTGCCTCTCTGTCTACTTGTGATCTCTGTCATCAAATAAATAAATAAAAATCTTAAAAAAAAAAAAAAAGAAGTGATTGTAACAGCATTTAAAAAAAAATTCATTTATTTGTTTTCAAGGGAGGAGCATAGGGGAAGGAGAGAAGGGATGATAGCAGATCCCCAATGAGTGCAGGGCTCGATCCTAAGCTTGATCCCAGAACCCTGCGATATGACTTGAGCCAAAATCAACAGCTCAATGCTTAACCTACAGAGCCACCCTGGTGCCCATAACTGGCATTTAAAAAACTGCAGTTGAGGGCACCTGTGTGGTTAAGCACCCAGCTCTTGATTTTGGCTCATGGTATGGTCTCAGGGTTGTGAAATCAAGTCCTGCATCCCTGTATCACGCTCTGCACTCAGTGAGGAGTCCGCTTGAGATTCTCTCCTCCCTCTCCCTTTGCCCCTCCCCCAGCACTTTCTCTCTCTCTAAAATAAATAAATAAAAATCATAAAAAAGTTAAAAGCTGCAGTTATATTCACAAAGAAGAGAGGTCAACAGAGTTGTCAGTTGGTCTTTGCTTTGAGAAACATATATTAGCCTACTTAGTAACCTTATTTTTTTCTACCACAATCTTCCATAAATGAGTGAGATCAATATGAAAATTATAAACACATTTGTTATAATATTTTTTTTAAATTTATGTTCACCATTTCTGAAATATTGTTTTAGTTTACTAAATCATCCATATCAGTATAATTAGAAACAGGTAGAGTAGCATGTATAAAACAACATGAATTTTTGATGTTACTTGAAAAAAAGCTAGTCATTTATTTTCATTTGAAGAATTTTATTGGGTCTTGGCCAATGAATTATGTATATTTTATTCCTAAGGCAATGTTGGAAATCACATAAATGCCAACCCCTTCTTATTCACAGCCTGATTGGAAATTAATGACTTTTTACTAGTGTTTAGCCAAACTGAGAAAATTGTATCTAATCTGTTATTCCCTGTTGTTTTTAGGTGTTTTGTACAACAGGAAAACACTACTACTAAGAAAAACATATTTAAGTGTTCATGATTTCCACTATCCATTTCCTGCCAAGTTGCAAACCTACTTTAAAGATGACCATGGTATTGTTTTTCTTTCTTTTCCTTTCCCACCCCACCCTCCCTTCCCTTCCTTTTCCTTTCCTCAAAAATTAGGGCACACTTGCATTTAGTGCATGGGTACGTTTTGTCAGAGTTAAGACAAATTATAGCACCAAATAATAACCTTAATATCATGTCTGTATCCATATCCAGAAGTACATATAACTGTACTGTCCATTTGACCAGACATTTCTTTTCATTTGTTAAATCGTTGTAACATGTTAATAAGGTCATAGATTGTAGAAAGTATGCTCCAAGTTGAATCAAGTATGCAGTTGATGAATTGATGACTTCCAGTATGCTTCAGTCTTTACATCTGCCATGTAACTGATTTCCAAAATAAATCCTTATAGCTCTTGCTTTTTAAATCAGTTTCCTTTTTCCCAAGGCATTTCAGAAATAGGGTTGAAAAGAACATATATAGATCTCCAGGTGCTGTTTAGACCACATTTATCTCAACCATATTTGAGGAGTTGATAACCCCAATTTTCTTTAGCTCTTCTTTTCATCAAAACATCTTCTGATCCAGTTTTATTCATTATTATATGCAATGCACATACTGTTAATAACAATCAGTTAAGGGTCCCCTGGCTTTCTAAGGTCCGCATCCTAATCAAATGTGGCCAAAATAATGCTGGCCATGAGCTCTGCCAAATAGACCATTAGCCACTGATAATTTGTTTCATTTAAAACCCCTACTTACAATAAATAAATGACCAGTTCCAACAAGACACAGTAAAAACATGTTATTTAGATGTTTTTGTACCTGTGCTTTTGTAGACTGATTATTATACTTCAACTATTTCAGTTCTTACATAGATATTCACTAAAACTTCAAGGTCAGATACCAAGAGATCATATAATAAACAATAACCAAATTATTCAAACCTGGAAATCCTTGGCAGTGATTTATATGGAAAAATTAATAAAAGTCACAAATAGTCATTTTTTTGCTTAAAATAGAGGAATACTATCACAAAAAATTTCTCTTGCCAAATACATCCTCAAGAGAACCTCTCTTATATAAACTAGATACAAGCATAGAATAAAATGCCAGAAATTATGTTGACAGATGAAAAGAGCTTTGTGAATAAAACCAACATCTTGTGAATTAAAAGCATGAGTGAGCTAGGTAGGATCCCAAGACTATTACTTTAATTTTTTTTTTTTAAAGTTTTATTGCAATGTGACTTCGATGTCTTCCCATAGTACTTGATCACAGTTAAGTATCACTTTCTCTCTCATTAGACTGTGATCTTCTAGAGGGCAGGGACTCTGTGAGATGTTTTATAGCACTCATCATTTAAAGGCAGCATAGTATGCAACTTACACTTTAAAAAGCACGAATCACTATGTTGCCTACATTTTATGTCTGTATGTTTGATTTGGGAAGAAAGGGTGAAGCAGATCCATGTTGTGCTCCATGGGGCTCACTTCCTGATATTTGACAAATCATTTTTTCAAGAAAATTTGGATTTTACTACCTCTTAACATTAAAAATGACAATTATAGCTGGTATGATTGTAAATAATTATTCTGAACTGAAATCTTAAATTTTATTTGTAAATATAAAATTACTTATTTCTTACAAAGTGAAGCAATGCCACTGTCTTGTTGAAGAGTACTTAAAATGTAATTATAGTTATTACATTTATATGTGTTATTACATATACTATATATTACATTTTATATATGTAATTTAATATTATATAAATATATTATATAAATATATATTTTATATTATAAAATGCATATATACATATTACATATGTAATTACATATTACTTATGTAATATGTAGTTGTTATATTTATGTGATACTTTAAAAAATTTGCATACATGATTCTTTTTTTTTTATAATTCTTTATATTATGTTATTTTAGTCATCATACAAAACATCATTAGTTTGATTCATTGTTTTTATATAACCCCCAATATGTGTCTTGCTTAATACCCATCACCGGGCTCACTCATCCCTCTACCCCTTCCCCTCTAAAACCTTCAGTTTGATTTCTGGAGTCCATAGTCTCTCATGATTTGTCTCCCCAACTGATTTCTCCCCTTCATTTCTCCTTTCCTTCTCCTAATGTCCTCTATGCTATTCCTTAGGTTCTTCAAAAAGTGAAGCCATATGATAATTGTTTTTCTCTGTTTGACTCATTTCACTTAGCTTAAGCTCCTCCAGTCCCATCCATGTTGATGCAAAAGTTGGATATTCATCCTTTCTGATGGCTGAGTAATATTCCATTGTATATATGGACCACATCTTCTTTATTCATTTGTCTGTTGAAGGGCGTCTAAGCTCCTTCCACAGTTTGTCCATTGTGGACATTGCTGTTATGAACATTGGGGTGCATAAGGCCCTTCTTTTCACTACATCTGTATCTTTGGGGTAAATACCCAGTATTGCAGTTGCTGGGTAATAGAGTAGTTATATTTTTAACTTTTTGAGGAGCCCCCACACTGTTTTCCAAATTGGCTGTACCAACTTACATTCCCACCAACAGTGTAAGAGGGTTCTCCTTTCTCCACAACCTCCCTAACATTTGTTGTTTCTTGTCAATTTTCACCATTCTAACTGGTATAAGGTGATATCTCAATGTGGTTTTAATTTGAATTTCCCTGATGACTAATGATGTTGAACATTTTTTCATGTGTCTATTATCCATTTGTATGTCTTCTTTGGAGAAGTATCTGTTCATGTCTTCTGCCCATTTGTTGACTTGACTACTTGTATTTTGAGAATTGAGTTTGAGAAGTTCTTTATAGATCTTGGATACTAGCCCTTTATCTATAGAGTCATTTGCAAATATTTTCTCCCATTCCATGGGTTGCCTCTTTGTTCTGGTCACTATTTCCTTTGCTATGCAAAAGCTTTTTACCTTGATGAAGTCCCAGAAGTTCATTTTCACTTTTGTTTCCCTTGCCCTTGGAGACGTGTTTTGAAAGAATTTGCTGTGGCTTATGTTGAGAAAGTTGCTGCCTATTTTCCTCTAGGATTTTTATGGATTCCTGGCTCATATTGAGATCTTTCATCCATTTAGAGTTTATCTTTTCGTGGTGTAAGAGAATGGTTGAGTTTCATTTTTCTGTATATAGCTGTCCAATTTTCCCAGCATCATTTATTGAAGAGACTTTTTTCCATTGATTATTTTTTTCTGCTTGGCTGAAAATTAGTTGAGGGTCCATATCTGGGCTCTCTACTCTGTTCCGTTGGTCTCTGTGTCTGTTTTTGTGCCAGTATCATGCTGTCCTGGTGATCACAGCTTTGTAATATAGCTTGAAATCAGGTAATGTGATGCTCCCAGCTTTTTTTTTCTTCTTCTTTTTCAACCTTTCCTTGGCAGTTCAGTGTCCTTTCTGTTTCCATACAAATTTTAAAATAATTTTTTCCAGTACTTTGAAAACTGCCATTGGTATTTTGATTGGGATGGCATTAAAAATATAGATTGCTCTGGGCAGCATAGACATTTTAACAATGTTTATTTGTCTGATCTATGAGCATGGAATGTTTTTCCATATTTTTGTGTCTTCCTCCAAGGTATCCTAAGGTTTTTGGTGGTATTGTAAATGGAGTTAATTCCCTAATTTCTCTTCCTACAGTTACATTGTTAGTGTATAGGAAAACAACTGATTTCTGTACATTGATTTTGTATCCTGCCACATTCCTGAACTGCTGAATGAGTTCTAGTAATTTGGAGGTGGAGTCTTTTGAGTTTTCCACATAAAGTATCATGTCATCTGCAAAGAGAGAGAGAGAGAGAGTTTGACTTCTTCTTTGCCAATTCAATACCTTTCGTTTCTTTTTGTTTTCCGGTTGCTGTTGCTAGGACTTCCAGCACTATGCTGAACAACAGTGGTGAGAGTGGGCATCTTTATTGTGTTCCTGATCTTAACGGAAATGTTCTCAGCTTTTCCCCATTGAGAATGATATTCACTGTGGGCTTTTCATATATGCTTTCATGAAATTGGGAATATTCCCTCTATTCCTACATTCTGAAGAGTCTTAATCAGGAAAGGATGCTGTATTTTGTCACATGCTTTTTCTGCGTCAATTGAGAGGACTCTGTGATTCCTGTCTCTTCTCTTCTTTATGTGTTCTATCACATTGATTGATTTGCGAATGTTGAAGCACCCTTGCATCCCAGGGATAAATCCCACCTGATAGTGATGGATAATCCTTTTCCTATTACTTAGGATCTTGTTGGGAATTTTGGCACCCATATTCATCAGGCATATTGATTTATAATTCTCCTTCTTGATGGGGTCTTTAACTGGTTTGGGAATCAAGGTAATGCTGGTCTCATTGAATGAGTTTAGAAGTCTTCCTTCTTCTTCTATTTATTGAAACAGTTTCAGGAGAATAGGTATTATTTCCTTCTTCAACTGTTTGGTAGAATTCTCCAAGGAATCCATCAGGCCCTGGATTCTTGTTTTTTGGGAAGTTTTTGACCATGCTTCAATCTTGTTTCTGGCTATTGGTCTATTTAGGTTGTCAGTTTCTTGCTGTTTCAGTCTTACGGTTTATAGGTTTATTGGAAGGCATCCATTTCTTCCAGGTTGCTTAATTTACTGACACATATTTGTTGATAATACTTTAAGGACTAAGCCACCCAGGTGCCCCTTGTTTTGTTGATCTACTCTACTGTATTTCTCATTTCTAACTCATTGATCTCTGCTCTAATCTTAATTATTTCTCTTCTTATGTGTGGCTTAGGATTTATTTGTTGTTCTTTCTTCAATTCTTTAATGTGTAAAGTTCATTTTTGTATTCAGGATTTTTCTGTTTTCTTTGAGTGAGGTTTGGATGGCTATGTATTTCCCCCTTAGGACTGCCTTTGCAGCATCCCATAGGTTTTGGACTGATGTGTTACATTCTCATTGGTTTCCATGAATGTTTAAGTTCTTTAATTTCCTGGTTGACCCAAACATTCTTAAGTAGAATGGTCTTTAACTTCCAAGTTTTGAATTTCTTCCAATTTTTTTCTTGTGATTAAGTTCCAGTTTCAAAGAATTTTGGGCTGAGAATATACGGAAATAATTTCAATCTTTTGGTATTGGTTGAGACCTGATTGGTGACTCAGTATGTGGTCTATTCTGGAGAAACTTCCATGAGTGTTTGAGAAGAATGAGTATTCTGTTGTTTTAAGGGGAATGTTCTGTATACATCAATGAGGTCTATCTGGTCCAGCGTGTCATTCAAAGCTCTTGTTTCTTTGTTGATTTTCTGCTTAGATGATCTGTCTGTTGCTGAGAGTGGAGTGTTTAGGTCCTTTACTATTAGTGTATCATTATCAATATATCTCTTTATTTTGGTTAATGGTTGGCTTATGTAGTCGAATACTTCCATGTTGGGGACATAGATATTTACAACTGTTAGATCCTTTTGTTGGACAGACCCTTTAAGCATGATATAGTGTCCTTCTGTATCTCTAATTACGGTCTTTAGCTTCAAATCTAATTTGTCTGATGTAAGTATTGTTACCCCAGCTTTCTTTTGAGGTCCATTGGCATGAAAAAAAAATGTTCTCTACCCCTTCACTTTCAGTCTGGATGTATCTTTAGGTTCAGAATGAGTCTCTTATAGACACCATATGGACAGGTCATGTCTTTTTATCCAATCTGCGGCCCTGTGCCATTTCATGGGAGTATTTAGGTCATTCACATTGAGAGTGATTACTGAAAGATATGATTTATTGTCATCATGTTTTCTGTGAAGTCTTTATTTCTATTGATGTCTCTTTAAATTTCTGTTTTGTATCTCCTCGTGGGGTCTTTTTTCTTTTATAGACCTCCCCTTAATATTTCTTGCAGAGCGGCTTGGTGGTCACATATTCTTTCAGATTCTGCCAGTCTTGGAAGTTCCTTGTGTCTCCATTCATTCTGAATGACAGCCTTACTGGATAAAGTATTTTGGCTGTATGTTCTTCTTATTTAGTACCTTGAATATGTCTTGCCAGACCTTTCTGACTTTTCAGGTCTCTGTGGACAGGTTTGACATTTCTGATGTTCCTCCCTCTATACATAAGAAATCTCTTCCTCCTGGCACTTTCAAGATTGTTTCCTTGGATCTAAAATTCACAAATTGTACTATTTTATGTTGGGGCATTTGTCTGTTCTCATTGATCTTGGGAGGAGTCCTTTCTGCCTCTTGGACACAAATGCTTGTTTCCTTCCCAGATTAGGGAAATTCTCAGACACAATTTGCTCAAATATATCATCTAGACCTTTCTCTTTCTCTCCATCCACTTAGGGATCCCAATAATTCTGATATTGGAACATTTCACTGAGTCACTTATCTCTCCAACTTTGATTCCTTGGGTTGTTTTTTTTTATGATTTTATTTATATATTTGACAGACAGAGATCACTTTAGGCAGAGAGGCAGGCAGAGAGAGAGGGGGAAGCAGGATCCCTGCTGAGCAGAGAGCCCGACATGGGGCTCGATCCCAGGACTCTGGGATCATGACCTGAGCCGAAGGTAGAGGCTTTAACCCACTGAGCCACCCAGGCGCCCCTGATTCCTTGGGTTTTAATTTGTTTTTCCTGCGCCATCTCGATTTCCTTTTTTTTTCTTTTTTTTTTTTAGGCTTAATTGTTTTTGGTTTTGTTTTTTTAAAGATCATTTATTATTTGACAGAGATCACATGTAGGCAGAGAGGCAGGCAGAGAGAGAGGGGGAAACAGCCTCCCTGCTGAGCAGAGAGCCTAATGCAGGGCTCAATCCCAGAACCCTGAGACCATGATCTGAGCTGAAGGCAGAGGCTTCAACCCACTGAGCCACCCAGGGGCCCCACAATTTCCTTCTTTTCTATCATCTTATCCTCTATCTCACTAATTGATTCTTCTGCCTGGAAGATGAAGAAGAACTTAGACTACATTTCATTCATAGCATTTTTAAGTTCAGCCTGATTAGATCTCATTTTGTCCTTAGAAATTCTATACTGTTGTTAATATTTTTTTCAATCCTAGATATCCCCTTGACAATTGTTATCCTGAAGTCAATTTCTGACATCTTGGTTATAACTGTATCCATTAGTTCTGTGGCAGAAGCCATGGTCTCTGAATCTTTCCTTTGTTGGGGGTTCCTCCTCTTAGTCATTCTGTTAAGGGGTGGTTGAGGGAATGTAGAGAGTCCAAATTATTGACCACAACCCCAGCAAGATGCACCTGCTTTATAGGGACCTTAAGGTTGTCTGCTTCTTGTTCTTCCAGCTTGTCTTCTAGGGGAGAGCCTGCTGTGCTGCTACTCAGGCAACCCTGTTTGGGCAGAGTTGCCCTGCCCCTGTTGCAGAGGTAGGGGAGGCTCAGTGAAAAAGCAATTTTTTTTTTTTTTTTGGCTTTTTTTGATCTGGTGTCTTTCCCTGGTGGCTTTCTGAATATCTTCCAAGAGTCAGAGCAGAAATGGCCATATCCAAACCTCCGTCTCATAACAGACAGATCATAGTCTGCACTTCACTGAGCTCTCCAGACCACCCTGTCTCCACTTCTGTTTGTGCTGCTAAGAACCACAGTATCCTGGTTATGTGCCCCACAGCAGCACTCCCAACCTTCGTTTCCAGGTCTGGGCATGTCTCTGCCCTTTGTGCTTCCAAAAACTGCAAGCTGCCCCCAGTTCTCAGGCATGAAGCTCCAGGTTTTAGTCTGGGGGGCTGCCCTAAAGTCCCTTCCCTGCCACTACAAGTCTGTGAGACTGTGCCTGGTCCCCAGCATGAGAGGATTTTGTGCTCCAGTGTAAGATCCTGGAGGCTCCCTCCCCCTTCCATTTATCTTCCAATATCTGCCTACAGAAACATGGCTCCCCACTTCATACCTTGAGATCGACTGCCAGAGAGGTTCTGTTTGTAGAAATCCAGATTTATCTTCTTCATCTCTGGCTGATTGTGTGGATGTTCAGAATGGTCTGGTAGGTATCTAGCTCAATTTAGGGCACTGGTTGAAATAGGGCACTCTACTCCACCATCTTTTCTCCTCCCCTCCCTCTTTTAAAAAGATTTGAATGTTGATCATTTGAAATATGAACTTAACCACAATAGTATTGTTGAGTAATATCTTTTAGCAAATGGCTTTGTAAACAACTGTCATCTCTGAGGTCTTCACTTTGTACCATGTCCTACATTCAAAGATCTACTAAACATTTCATCCTAAATGCCTCATGATTACTTCAATCTCAACTTCTTACTTTCATCATTTTCCCAACAAATATAATGTACTGCATATATATCTGTCAGCAGCATTATTATTCTCTTAGATATTCAAGGCCCAAATCTTGAGCTTTCCTTTATCTTCACTAATTCTATCTCTAGACATGTGACAAACTTTCCCCTTGCCTTGCAATCACTCTGCAATTTACTTAAAGACCAGATCAAATTCTATCTGCTTTGACACTTTCAGTAGTCACAACCAACTTGGTTTTATTTTCTATTATAATTTCTTGGAATTCTAAAAAGTTTGCAAAAAAAAAAAAAAAATAGAAGTTATTTTAGGTTTTTCTCCAGAAACCAGATATATTTAAAAAAGATAACAAAATATTGTGCATTAATAGTTAAGTTAGAGAATAAAAGGTGTCCTACATTGTAAAGTTACATTGTAAAGTTAACTTTAACAATTAGTAATTTTTTAATTCTAAAAAATGAAAAGAGTTGTCCAAAATATATATGGGTCTTCTATCTTTAGGGACTTCTGTTTCTCAGAATGTACTACATTTTAATGATTTTATTATTTTTTTAAAAGATTTTATCTATTTATTTGACAGACAGAGATTACAAGTAGGCAGAGAGGTAGTCAGAGAGAGGAGGAAGCAGGCTCCCTACTGAGCAGAGAGCCCGATGTGGGGCTCTATCCCAGGACCTTGGGATCATGACTTAAGCCGAAGGCAGAGGCTTTAACCCACTGAGCCACCTAGGCACCCCCATTTTAATGATTTTAAAGAATTAACACTGTTATCAGTGGTGCTTGACTTGATTTTTCAAAACAATCTCCCTGGAGGAAGTCAGATTTTTATCTTTCTCTTTCAAGATTAAAAACCTTTTAAAAACAATCGCCTGTATGATTTAAAATAAATAATTTAGGATTGGTGTTTAAATTTGATTTGTAATTATGAAAAAAGTACACTCTCAAATTTCATTAGTGACAACTTCCAAAAATCTCAGCTAACTTTTATCATTTTATGACTGTAGGGCATTTATATTATTCCTTCTTCTTGAATATAATAATTAAATAATTTATAGGTGTCATTTAAAGAGTAAGTGGGAAAAACTTGAGATCAAAACTGAAGTTTTTAAAACTAGAACACCTTAAGTCTACAGCTTGAAAATAATTATTAGGAAGATTCTTTCATCAAATATTATGATACATGAGCTCTTATTTGGAAACTAAACTAGTTTAGGATGTCATTAAAATCCTTAAAAATGTTTTTGTCATGTCATGGGCCTCCCAGAGCCATCCAACTTGTATACTAATTATTTTTTCTTGGCTACATGCTGTTTTAATTACATTCATTATTTCTGTCATTCTGCAAAATCTTATGCATGGAAGTGCTGGTGGCCTGGTGCATAACCATTGCTTTTTCCTGCTGTGCTAATGGCTTAAGTCCAAGCTGAGGTGCAAATGAAATGAGTTTAGAAGGCTAAATTTGGCCCCCAGTTAATTTGCTTCACAAACTTGCTACCGGATTTTTTTTTTCTTTTTTGTCATAAGCTGGCTCATTTACAAATCCATGTTCATAAAGCACTCAAAGTTAGACTGAAATTTTAAAACTTTTATCCTTTGTGATTATCAATGATATTGCCAGCAGGAAGCTCAAGGAGGAGAGATTTCGGGGGCGGGGGAGAGAAAAGAGAAAATCAAATGTATAGTGATTCTTACTAGAAATTAAATACATGTTAGCAAGGAGAAATAACAGATTAGAAGGGGGAAATTCAGTAACATTAAAGAAAGAAAAGTTGTATCTGAAGTGTTTTTGACCAGGTGTCGTATGAGGAATTTCAGTCATCTTTGGTTAAAAGTATTCAATTTATCCTGACAGTACACTACTTTTTAAATTTTAGACACAAAGAATGATAAATATTTTCCATCTATATCAGTTTTCTTTCTCCTTGTGTGTGGTCTTTCCTGTACACCATGATCCCTTCTCTTCTTTTCTATGTTCTAAATCTTTCAGGTTCACAACCTGAAAATTTCTTGCAACTGCAAAGGTTCATAATCATAGGCTGGAACCATGCGGGCAAACTGTTTGGGGATTCCTGACTTCCAAAAACTGTAAACTCATACATGTTCACTGTAATTTTAAGCTGCTAAATTTTGGGAGGTAATCTGTTACACAGCTATAGATAACTGATAGGCCCCCAAAGAATGCTGAACCAAAAAAGCCAGCCGTAAAACAGCACCATGAGATTCCATTTACATGAAGTTGAAGAGCAGGCAAAATTCATCCCTTGTGACAGAAATCAGGACAAGATTGCATTTGGAGGTTATTGATTGGGAGGGGGCATATGAGATGCTAGAAATATTCTGTATCTATAAACTCTCTCTATGATATGAGCCTGGGTGGCGCAGCGGGTTAAAGCCTCTGCTTTCAGCTCAGGTCATTATCTCAGAGTCCTGGGGTCTAGCCCCACATCCGGCTCTTTGCTCCGCAGGGAGCCTGCTTCCTCCCCTCTTTCTCTGCCTGCCTCTCTGCCTACTTGTGATCTTTGTCTGTCAAATAAATAAATAAAATCTTTAAAAAAAGAAAAGAAAAGAAAAGAAAACATCTCAATGAAAATTAAAAATTAAAATAATAAAGAAATATTTTAAACAAGTGATTGTTAAACCATATATTCTACATCACTTATACACTCTGTAGGAATTCATGGTATACATCTTTGTATGTATCTATTAAATTTTAAATGTTAGTTCTTTTAGCAATCAGACAACAATTGGTCTATTCCTAAGTCAAATGATTAAAAACATGTTTTCAAAGTCCGTCTTACTGTGTCTTTAAAGCATATTTTATTCAATCTATGATATCTGAGGGATTTTGGTTTTTTGTTTCATTTGTTTTGCAAATAAAGACTTCAGTGCAGATTGTTTATTTTTATGGAAGAACAATGTAAATTATTACCTCTGCTCTCTAGAAATTAGTTTTCAAGTGTGTAAGACAAACAAGCACACATATATAAATCATACAAGATTCTTGATTTTATGTTATAGTTATCTTAATTTTTGTTTGTTGTAGCTATTTACAACAAAGACTTTTTTTGTTAAAACAAAACTTTGTTTAAAAAAGACTTTTTTTGTTAAAACAACAAAAGGAAATTGGAAAGTCTTTTCAGAATCATTAAACAGGTTCTAAGAAACTATTTTAAATCAATTTCAGATATTGTCGATCTGCCTAATGAAATGGACAACAAGATTACAGAAGAAAAGGTAAATAAAAACCCAGTAAACTAAGATAATCTTCAAAGAAGTCTTCAGAATTCTATTATTAGAATTACAAGAGTTTGTGTCCACTCTTTTTTAAAAATCTAGGTGATTACCCTTGTCTTGGTAAAATTGTCCATTGCATCCACCTTCCTATTTATGTGACTAGAATGGTTACTGCATTTCAGGCAGGGTAGCTGATAGACAGGCTTTACCCAGCTATGCATCCTTAGAATAAATCTCAAATAATTTCTCTAGGTATGGTTAATCATATGGTTTTCATATCTCCATGCTTCTTCAATAAAAGGTGAACTCCTTAAGAAAATAACTGAAACCATAGTAAGTATACCATACTTAAATTCTACATAATTGGGTTTTATACTATATATAAATACCTACATATTATTTTGTTTCCATTTCATTATCTTTAATTGCTGTCATTTATTGCTTAACTTAACCATGATTTTCTTCCAGACTATGGTAGATTTAACTTGCCCTCATTTTCATTAAGTGGATTCCTCTATCATGAATCCAGTATACTTTGCTGTATCAAATGAACTTCATCTTTATTTTTATATTTATTTATTTTTATTTAAATTCAATTAATGAACATATAATGTATTACTGGTTTCAGAGGTAGGGGTCAGTTATTCATCAGTCTTATATAATATCCAGTGCTCATTACATCACATGCTCTTCTTAATGTCCATCAGCCAGTTACCCCATTCCTCACCCACCTCCCCTCAATCAACCTTCAGTTTATTACATTTGATTATGAGTCTCTTATGATTTGTCTCCCTCTCTACTTTCCTCTTGTCTTAAAAGTCCTTGCCCATAGGCTTCATTTTAACCTTTGGTCTTCATCTAGAAAAAGAAACCAATCACTTTGGCAAAGATCACATTTGCCCTTTGAATTTCTCTGCTTTTCTTTAGCTTTTCCTAACTACTTAGAAAAAGAAAAAGATAGAAACAAAAATCAGAAGCAAGTATGGCATTGTTGTTTGAAAATCTGATGCTTGTCTTCTACCAATCAGTGTTTCCCCAAGAGTTGATCTTTTAAGGTTTTTCCTGAATTTTCTGTTTTAGAAGCTTTTCATGAGATCCTTCCCTATCTGTAGAGAATGACTACCTAATGGTCTTCTCCACCAAAAGTCTGTCCCTCTATTTAAAAATAATAATAATAATAATTCTGTCCCTCCATAAGTCACGGAAGGTCCCCCTAGAGTTTCCAGCCTGGCTCTGACATAGATCATTTGCCACTCTAAAGATTTAAGTCACAAAAGCTCACTTTAAACTAGAATGTATCTTTTTAAAAATCATATTGACTGGATATGAAGCATTTTTATAACAAATAGAAAATGGTTTCATTATACTCTCAAATCAACATTTTTTTCTTTTGATAGCAAATTGATTTATGAATGTAACTAGCCACACACACACACAAATCTCCTTAAAAGCTTCTATACATATGTTTTCCTACTTGAGTTCCTTAGGCTAGATTATCATGCTTTATAACGAACTCTCCTCATATTTTCAAGTCTATTATGTAATTGTATCTAAAGCATTCATGATAGGTAGGTAGAGAAAGGCCATTTAATCCCCATTTTATAAATGAAGAAAGGAGAGTACAAAGAAGCTAAATGATTTGCCCAAGGCCATGTATATCTCTGTGGTAATTCTGTACCAGAATGACTTTGGAAGAACCAGGCACCAGTGCAGACAAGGGTTAATCTAATTCCCCAGCAGAGGGATTGGCAGTTAAGATGATGTCAAATTAAAAATAAGCCAGAGCTACATATTTCATATAAAACCAACCATATAAGTGCCATAATTTAATAGAGCTTACAAGAGAAAATAAACACCTCTCTACTGTACTGTCTATCATTTGCAAATGGCTTCAGAAGAAACAGCAGAAAACTGTGATGATAACAGGCACACAAACAGCACAAAATGATGACCAACAGTGCAAAAATAATGTTTGGAAATCTCGGTTACATGAAACCACATAATTGTACTCTGAATATGTATTGCTAAAGCAACATAAGACATTTTTAGGATTTATTTTTAGCAAATTGGACTTTGTCTTCAATCACCAGCATATCAAGCATTTGAAATAGATTAGCCTTCTGGTCTTCTAGTACTTTATCTCTATTTCAGTGTAAAGACTGTACAAAACAATACCCATCTCTTTATTTTACTGTATGTATACTTTATTTCAAAGACAGATTTTATAACAATTTTGTTGCAGGTAGGAAGTATCAGATGCTAACTTTCTGTGTATATTCAGATGCTGGGAAAGAATAGCTCTAGAGCTGGGTAAGGAGTTAACTTACCAATAGCTGGTTTTTAAACAGGAAGTAAAATAAACAAATATTCAATAATGTGGGAAAAAGAAATCAGTAGTTACATAATATCTTAAAATGGGATGTTTTAAAATTTTTATTACCGTGAGAAAGCATAAAGCATGAATCAAATAGCTTTATGCTTTTGTGATGTGGAAAAACAAAGAGTATGTGATAAAAGAAGAATAAAGCTCTGCATTATTTTTATGATGTCAGAATGCTTCTTCTTAATACTCTGGCCCTCTTTCAAAGCTCAAAGGGAATTCACACGTAACAAAATTCAATGTTTAGGTGAGAAAAAAAATCTTGAAGCTCACAAAAAGTGATCATGATCTGCTGAACACTCTGAATTTATAAATACCCTTAAGTTAAGTAAGAATCACAGAAGTGGGCGCCTGGTGGCTCAGTTGTTAAGCGTCTGCCTTTGGCTCAGGTCATGATCCCAGAGTGCTGGGATCAAGCTTCAAGTAGGGCTCCCTGTTCTGTGGGAAGCCTGCTTTTCTCTCTCGCACTCTCCCTGTTTGTGTTCCCTTTCTCACTTTGTCTATCTCTGTCAAATAAATAAATAAAATCTCAAAAAAAAAATCATAGAAGATTCAAATTTATTCATTCAGTAAATATTTTGGTGTCATAAACTATCAGATGTTAGTATTACCCTTTCAAAATTGAATAGACGCTTGTCCTTATGGAGCTTTAAGACTTTTTGGGTTGATAGAATGAAACAAATGGTCATATAGATAGTTAAATATTAAAAATTATAATAATGCTTTTGGATAAATTGGAAGGGGAGGTGAACCATGAGAGACTATGGAATCTGAAAAACAATCTGAGGGGTTTGAAGTGGCGGGGGTGGTGGGAGGTTGGGGTACAAGGTGGTGGGTATTATAGAGGGCACAGCTTGCATGGAGCACTGGGTGTGGTGAAAAAATAATGAATACTGTTTTTCTGAAAATAAATAAATTGGAAAAAAAATTAAAAAATGTAATAATGCTGTAAAGAAAATGTTCAAGTGATAGAAAAACATAAGCCACAGAAACTAATCTTGAGTGAAGAGATGGTAATTAATAGTAGACAAAGGGGATAGGAATGAGGAAAATCAGAGGGATCAAACATGGAGCACTGGGTGTGGTGCATAAACAATGAATTCTGGAACACTGAAAATAAACTAAACAAATGAATAAAAATTAAAAAAAATACTTTTCAGTAAAGAAAAAAAACCTATGTGCAGTCTCTACATTTATAAAGAGCTTTGTCTTTCAAATACTGTGAGAATTTTTCGAGATCAGTGTGGGAAGGGTTATAAGCAAGTTGAGCGGCAGATTCAGAATTCATGTTTAAAGATCACTCTGACATCCTTATTGACAATGAGAGCACGAGCTAGGAGCCTTCTGCAATAGTATACATGAGAAATGACAGCACTTTGAACTGGGGGAAAGGGTAGTCAAGATGAATTAAAAGAAACTGATTTGGAATCTATATTGTACATAGTTTAACAAAGTAGCCTACCCCAAAACATAAAAACAAAAAAAAAAGGAAATGTTTCTTCCTGGAATAGATGCAAAATGACTAAAAGTTAAAAAAAAAAAAAAAAAGTAGCAATATTAGTTCTGTAAAACTAGGACAAGGTAAAATATATAAACTATAAGTTTTGAAATACTATAGATATTCTGAGTATGAAAATATATATATATATATTTTTTAAATAATGAATAAAAAAATTTTGCTCATGAGTGCTCTTTATTTATGTTCTTTTCTGTACTAATTTTTTTTCTGGGCCAGAGGCAATAACTGATGTTGGATCAGAAGAGGACAGTGCACTTGAAGTTTCTATTAAAAAAATATTAGTCACCAATATTTGGGGCACTTAATCCCAAGCAGGACATCTGAAAGTATAAGAAATTTCTGTTACTTTTTTCTTTTTTTTCTTGCACTGATGGTTGCTCCTGCATCTGCAAGATGCCCGTGATCTTTTTTTTTTTTTTTAAGATTTATTTATTTATATATTTATTTATTTTGAGAGACAGAGAGGATGGGCAGAGAGAGAGAGTCTTATGCAGACTCTGCAATGGAGCACAGAGCCTGACCCACGATTCAATCTCACAACCCTGAGATAATAACCTGAGCTGAAACCAAGAGTCAGACACTTAGTTGACTGCACCACCCAAGTCCCCCAAGCTGCCAGCCAACTTTCCTGAATGTTAGGACGTTCTCCAAAGTAGGAATAAATTTCACCTCTTTTCTCTTCCCCTATTGCATCAAGATTCTATATATAGACCTTACACAGATGACCACCACACTACATCATGGGAGTAGAGTTGTGATCAGATTGAATAAAGAATCATCCCAATAAGGTAGGCTTTTTGCATGACTGTTTCAACAAACACAAGGAAGAATGGTGCAGAAATGATATTCTTTTGGGATTGTCCACATATGAGCTGTTCTCCAGATCCCTTGAGCTAATGGATCATAGAGTTGATAATAAACAACTGCACATCAACCAGCCACTCAGATTAATAACTGAGAATGTTAATAATTCACATTTATTGGCTACTTTGTGCCTGGTACTGTTTGAAGTGCCATATGTGCATTTTTTCTCAGGTAATGCTATGAGAAAATTAGTGTTATTATACTTATGTAATTAATATTGTCAGTTTCTTAACTGAGGCAGAGAACAATTAAGCAAATGTCTATAGGTGCATAGATAGTAAATGGTGGAGAAAGACTTTGAATCCAGTGGTCTGGCCTGAGCCCACACTCCGTCAGCATCAGGAAATGCCTCTCTGAAGAGGGTTCAAAGGGCATCCTACAGAAAGTAAAGAAACAGACACTTGGATGTGAAGAGTGGATAGATGAGTAGATTTTAAAAGTATTTGGTAGTAGAATGAGAGAAGAATGAATGAAAACACAAACTCAAGAAATAAGAATGTGTTGAGGAAATAAGAATATTATAAAGATACATATATATATATAAATGACATAAAAGTATGTTAATAGCTTTAAATTTTCAGGAAATAAAAGATCACATAAGCACTTAGGAAGAAAAGGAGCAGATTACTTAACTAGGAAAAAAATAAAATTTTAAAAATAAGTTTAAATGTTCATGTTCTGTAGAACCACTTTTTAAAGAACTACACTAGAAATCAGAAAGATTAAGCCTTTATCCCAGGGACAGGTAGTCAGAAAAAAAAAAGTGCCTGGCTTTATCCAAAAAAATTTGGGGAAGGACAGTGCATGACATCTCATAAATCTGAGCAGAAAAAATAAATTCTTTAAGTCTGTGTGAGAAGATTTTTTGAGCCAACATTTTAGTTAGATTATCTTCTTATTTATGGGATGTGCGATTCAGGCCAAATTCTGACACTCAACACTTACAGAAAGTTTCCATGGGAGATAAGGAAGTGTTTTTTAGTTGTAACTGGAGCAGAATTTGGCAGAACTGCTCTGTGAATAAGTCTGTAAATACTACATATGAAGAGAGAAAGTAAAGGGCTGTACTCCCAAAACATGGAGTTTTGTGGAGTTGCCAATCTGCCTGTCTGAACATCAGGCAGACCTTATTCCCATTCTATTAAAATCAATAGCACCTCGTAGAATTGCTTACTTTATAAAATGTTTACAGATGCTCAATACATAATAGCTTATTCAAAGAAAACACTCTAAGCAAATGTTATATAAATGAACATGTGTTTAAATCTATGAAGAAAACAGGAAAAGGCAACAAGTAAAGGAATGCATGTTCTGCTCCATCTTCTTGAGCTATGATTTGGATTCCATTGTTGGCTTTTCTGTCTTTTTTTCCCCCATCCTAAACTCATGTGAATATTCTTTAAACTTCTGTGGTTGTTTCTTCCCTGCAATCTATAATTTTTGTGTGTGTTTATATCTTCATGGCTCCCACCATTATCATTATAGACCAGACACATACACACACACACTCACTCCACAAGCTCCCTTGGATCTCCTTTTGAGTCTTTTACCATCAAAATAAACTGTATATTGCCACAGCTTAATTTTTTTATTTGTTTTCCCTATCTCCACCTGCCCATAATAGCCTACCTGCCATACATATCCTATTAGAAACACATTTATTTCAGTGTTTTTAAAAGGATTATACTTAAAACAAATGTGAAACATTTTCTAAGAGGAGTCAAATTAAATAAAACTATGACTTAACTTGATTTTTTTCTTTAGTCTTCTGTTTTTTCCCACTATTTTATGTTAATCCACCATGAGCTCCCTTTTGTTATAAAAATAATTGGATGGTTTCAGTCTCTAGGCATTCCAGTGGCTCTCCAAAGGATGGACACACCTAAAGCACCATGTTCTTTTCTCTGCACCTGAAGCTGAGTAGAGTTTATCCCAAGCATGAGGTCAAATCCCCCACCTGGCCTTCATCTGCTGACCCATTTTACCTCTCTAACCCAAATCCCCGCACTCCTTCTTATCAAGTAGACTGCTCTTTGTCCCCTAGGTTTTTATGAAATTCATGTGGTGAGAGTTCTATGGCATGAAAGGGGCAAGCTGCTTAGCCATGGGCTTATCCCATAGGAGGCATTTAATTAAGGCTTTTCTTTATTTCTCTTTAGTGCAAAAAGGACTTCAGATATGGTAGGCTTTTTTTTCCACTGATTTGTTACCTGAGATCATGTGTTTTATTTTATCACCACATTGCTTTCCTGAGCAAATAATGGAAATTTTTTCCCAATGTCTTACCTTTTTAAAGGTTTCTAACTAACTGGATTTAAATATGATTAACTTTGGAATCCTCTAGAATCTGAAAAGTTAAAGACTGAAGAGAGGTGACTTTCATTCTTCCAAGGAAGTAAACTTTGTATTGGTGAATACACAAACCCACACCCACACATATATATACACACACACATTGCATATTATATATCAATATTTATATGTCTATACATACATATACACACATACATGTACACATACATACATACATACACATTGCATATTATATATCAATATTTAATTATACAAGCTCATTTAATATTTTTCCTTTTTCAGTTCATTTTTTTATTATTTTCCTTTTTTAAAAAATGAATATATTTCATTCAAAAATTCACTTCAAGGGTGCCTGGGTGGCTCCGTTTGTTGTGCCTGACTTTTCAGCTCAGGTCATGATCTCAGGGTCGTGAGATTGAGCCCAACATCAGGCTCCATGCTCAACAGGGAATCTTTTTGAGATTCACCCTCAAGATTCACCTGAACCTCACTGGCACATTCATACTCTCTCTCTAAAATAAACAAATCTTTAAAGAACTTCAGTATACATTTTCACTGAAATACAGTAAAAAAGATAGGATTTATCTTCTCCAGAGATTGTAAATCATGCTCATGTCCACACTAGAATATTTTGATTTATAACTGAATTCAAAGGAAAAGATTATAAATATATAGTAAATAATGAGGAATCTAAGCAGATATCATAAAACTCTAAACCCCTAAAAGACTAAAGCCTGTCCAAGGCATTTCAGAGTAGATAAATGTAATAATACAATTACATTGATGGGGCTTTAAAGGATAGCTCTTTGTGGAACATAAACTTTGAGAATGAAAGAAAAACAGCAAAAATACTGCATCAATAATGAATGATGAGAACCAGAAGCCACCGGAGGATTGCATTCACAGTATCATTAGTATGCAAGTCAGCTTCCCAAACCAAGAATCGAATAAAACAGGAACCATAGGCAAAATTTTTGTGTTACAAAATATAAATGATTTTCTGTGTTTATTTCATTTGAGGTATGTAAGTAATTTTATTTCTTTGACTAAAGTTATGAAATAAAGCCATCAGCAACTTACAAGCAATATATATGTATATAGTATTTTATCAAGCTATTGTTGTCATCACTTTCTATATATTGTGTTGATATCACATTCCCCATTATTAAATAAAACAGCAGCAAAATGAATGGATTTTGCATGTGCATAGATTTTAGTTTAAAAACATGATTTTATGCAATAATGGCTAGCTGCAATTGGGGAAAAATCATCACCAAATGACCTGTTAGTGACGTGTTGCATCGTACATACCTGGTTTGGTTTTGAGGCAGCCCAATACTGTGCAAGAAAGATGGGCTGGAAAGAAAGATAAAGTGCAAGAAAGATTGGGCTCAGAGAAGAATTATGTTCTAGTTTCATCTTTACTTTTTATATCTGTGATCTTGGCATATTCACTTTCCCTCCTTGGGGTTCAGTTTCTTCAGTCATAAGATGATTCCATTAGAATGGATGATTCTATGATTCTCTATTCTATAGAGTGACTCATTTTGATGTGTATAGTAGGTGATAGAAGTCTTTAATAATCAAATGTTCTTTATGAAGGATGATTATGATTTCAGAAGCTCAGTGTTTAAGGCAGACCTCTGGAACCTTTTGTTGTTGTTTTCTACATGTGATTTAAAAAAAAAAATCAACTACATGATAACACTTTAAAATCAGAACATTTTACATTAAAGAAATGCAGATTTGAATAACCATATATGGAAATGCTGAGCACATAGTCCGTCACTACAACTCTCAGCTTTAGGTAATGGAAGAGAGATTTTCCCTATAAAATGAAGATGCTAATAACTACTTGGCAAGGTCACCATGCAAAAGAAATAAGAATGTAAATTACTTAACACAGTATCTAGCACATAGAGGAGCAAATAACTACTTCTTTCCATCATATCCATGAATTAATAATAAGACAGAGGGAAAACTTTTGGAGTTTAATCTTCCATTTCTTTATAACTATGATAGTTTTGGTTACAGAAGCAATCGTGTTTATAGAATACCAATGGGATTTATGTTTCATTATGATTAATCAGTAATATTGAAGTAGAAATCCAATAATCAGAATTAGGTTGATAAATGAACAAGGGGTGTATATATATCCCAACCTTTACAAAAATTTTAGAGGAAAATGTGATATTTTAGAGGAAAATATATAATGGTATATTTTATACTATGATATCATATACTATGACATAAGGAAGATAATTTTTCAGTGAAAAATGACAGGATATGATCTCTTCTTGGGCATTTATTCCACTGGGGAATCTGTCCCAATGCCTTGTAGATGTCTTTCTGGTTTTTGATGTATGATATTTTTCATATGATCCAATTAAAAACACAGGAGGAGGAAGCCTCTAGAATTTAAAAATAGGAGAACAATTCACAGCTACTTAACCCCTCCAAAAGAATACAAGCCAGGAAATACCTTTTATACTTCATAAAGTGAAAATTTGAAATGGTAAAGGGTAATGGGTCGAAAGAACTTTTGAAGAGGTTCTGATGCCTGAGGACTTTTATGTCTTTGGATCATATATCATTTCTGGCTCTTGCTCTTCTTTGTCTAATTTCCATTTTTTGCCAAATTCTGTGCAGCTAGTTCTTGTTCCTCATCCTTCATTATCTAAGTACCTGTACCTTTTGGAAAACTTCTTTCCTGCAATGCCTGTCTTTGCCTTGGACCCCCTCCATAGTACCACATTATGATAAGCTGAAGGAATTTAGATGCTCCTGTTACACTGGCCAAATGAATAGCTTAAAGGAAACCACACGCCACTAATTGCCATATGCTGTGTTTTAGTTCACTAAGTTATGGCCTAACAGTTCATACCACGAAATCTCTCAAGTCTCAATTGCCTGAGGTTGCTTGGCATGAACAAAAAGGAAATGAAAGCTTAAAATACCCCCTGAAAAACTCTTAACCCAATATTTTTCTAATAACCCCATGCCCTTATACTTAGTCACACCATTAAATATTTATTTTAATCTATTCTAGCATTTAATTGTCAGCTGCTTTTTATTCTTTTTTTTCCCCATTTGGTTTTTTGAAGATATGGTAATTTATTAGAAAATAATGAAATACATAATGCAACTTCATACACATGGAGCATTTTGACATTTTGAGAAACAGAGGCACACATTAGTTTGATTTGATCTTCAAAAATCCTTTATATCTAAGAAAAGGATCATGTGGTATCATTACATTAGTTTAGAAGGTATTTCCTCTACTACATATTAATGATATCTGTCAACTGTCAAAAGGTTTTTTTTAAATCTGTTTTAAAATTTAAATATGCTATTTTGAAAAAAACTTCTATTTAGTGTTATCCCTAGAATGTAAATTTCACAAGAGCAGACACCTCATATGTTTATTTATCATGTGCCTTTAAGAATGCTTTAGTACATTCTCAAATACTATTGAATGAATAGTGAATATATAAATCTCTCCAGCCTTAGTGCTCCATAACATGTTAAATACTGTCTCCAGTAATAACCATGAAAGACTGATTTTGTTCTGTTTTTGCATTCACAAGTCAATGTAGCAATGAGTAAAAATACTATTCTGGTAACCTTTGGAAAATCAACTTACAGAAAGAAATTTAGCTACCTGTATTAGTTTCCTGTGGTTGCTATAACAAACTGGGTGTCTAATAGCAGAAATTTATGCTCTCACAGTTCTGGAGTCCAGAAGTCTGAGATTAAGGAGTTGATAGATTTGTACTCCTATCTCTAAAGACTCCAGGGGGGATCCTTTCTTGCCTCTTCTATCTTCTGGTGAATCCAGGCATTTCTTGGCTTATAGCTGCTTATCTCCAGCCTCTGTCTCCATCTTCACATGTCTCCATCTTCTGTCTACATCTTCTCCATGTATGTTTTTCCTCTGTGTGTCTCTGATAAAGATACTTATTATTAGATTTAAGGTTCACTTGGATAAATTGGAAAGATCTCATCTTTGAGATCCTTAACTACTTCTGCAAAGATGCTTCTTCCAAATAAGGTCAGATTCACCAGTCCCATGGTTTAAGATGTGGGCATTTGGGGGGAGTGGGAGGAGTGTGCCATTCAACATATTATACTGCCCTAAAATCAGAAGTAGTAAGGCTGTGCTTCAGCTAAATAGGCAGTAAGCTTAAAATAGTAGTTGGAGTTCTAGGACTCAGCTGGAGTAACTTTGTGGACATTGTCCCAGGGCTAACCTGGGTTTAGACAGAGGAGAAAGAGCCTAGTAGCTGAGACTCTGGGATCTCACCATACCTTCATGAGCACATCAAATACATCTCAACTGTCAGCTTTTCAAACTTTGGGCTTCCTATTCAAACATTTTGAAAACTAACTAACAAAAATAACCTTTTGGAGATGGAGTTGATATCACTCTTTTTTTGGTCCAGGACCATGCCCATGACAGAGGACTTGGCAACTCAGAAATATACAGAGGCTTCTTCATTTTCCTTGAAGTAAAATAGATAAGGATGTTTAAGTACATTGGCAAACCCTAAGATTGATCAAAACCCCTAGGAATTTGTGGATTTGTACCTCTAAGGAGGCTGGAAATAGTTTTTTTGTTTGGTTGGTTGGTTTTTGGTTTTGTTTTTGTTTTTTGTTTTTTAGCTCCATTTCCGTTAAAGTCTTCAGTGCTATAAAAGAAACCTGTGTGTGGGGGGGGATGTGATGAAGGACTTAGCCTCCAATTTTAAAGCATTATAAAGGAGATAGGACTTCTAAATTGATCTTCATCATCATTTCCTGGCAGCAAAGGTGTAAGTTTTACATATGAAACATGTCACTTACTAACAATGTCCAAAGCATCCAAGAAAGTTATCATAATATTTTGACAAAATTTAGGAGGGTCTTTATTAATGATTTCAGTCTTTTTTTTTGGGAGGGGTGTACTCAAAAATAACCTACTTGACCCAAAGTTTTCCAGACTCTGAACGGAACTTCTTAAACCAAACTCATCTCATTAAATGACCAGGGTACACATACACAAAACAAGTATCCATAAGGACATTCCTGAGTTACAATTATGTGGGGGTTTCTCTTTAAAGAATTCTAGACCATTGGGTTTGCTCTTTTCACTAGAACATGTTTTCATGGGCAATAAGAGTTACTCCTCTCTTTGCTGACACAGACTGTATATGAAAGATCCTTGAGGTTTCTGTCTTTTGTGTCAAACAAATCACCCCCCCTTTTTAGCTCCTTATATTCATTTCCTATTTGAGAAGTTAAAAACCTGAAAGTCTTATATTTTGACTATATTCTTCTTTCCAAAGGGACAACATAAATCATATGATCAAAGTTAGGTGATAGCATATTGTTTACTTCCATATAGATATAGAATTTGTACACTATTCCTGTTTTTCTGAAAGCTCTAGACCAAGAGAAATTGTAACATGTATATGTAAGTAAATTAAAATGGGTTAAAGATAAATAAAATGGGCTACATGAAGGTGTAGAAGACCTCAAGCTCAGAGGAAGAACAAAGGCATTTAATTCTTACAATTAGAAAACCCTTTTTCTTCTTTCCTTGTACCAAGAAACAATAAAATAATGAAACAAGGGCAGACAGCTTCAACTCCAGAATTGCTGGAAAACTGCTCACTGACTAAACCACCAACTGTGAAGCAAAGCTGCCTTAGCCTGTAAAATCTGGACCAGATTAAGAGATGATTCTGAAACCATTTAATTATACTGAGTGAAGACTTCTCTAAAACCAAGTATCCTAAAGACAACAAATTACTGTCACATATAAATAAATAAGAAATACATGAATAACCAAGTAAGTCAGAAAAAATGAATAGCTGCATTTTTTTGTGTATGGGAAGCAAAGTAAGAACACAGATTCCATGGATTTTAGGGAAGAGGCCAGGGCAATGTCAAACTGATATGGCAGTGCAGTAGAAAATGGTCTCATCAATTGGAGAAGCTTGATGGAGAGAATGGAACTTCACAAGCTATTTAAACAATGTGAGAGAGATTTGAGGATTCTTTATCCACCAAACCATGCACAAACACACATACACATATACACTCATGATATCTTAATTATCAAAAAGATATTTAATGCAAATTAATGTAAAATGTCTATAAAATTGTATTTTAATGAGAAGTTATTAAAGCTGTCATTCAAATAAAAGAATAGTGTGCTTGAATTACTGAGGATTCACTCCTTTCCTCTTCCTGACATCCAATATAGGGGACAAAAATGACTGAACTTGACTAATACTGGCCATAGAGGATTTTCCATGCTAAACAAGCTTTTGACAAATAGCATGTCTTTCAAGGTAGATAAATCTAGACCCTGTGTTTGCAGGCACTAAAAACAGCAGCCCATCTTTATCTTTGATGGTTCCCATATTCAGCAGGAAAATGTTCGTTTTTCAGTTGAATGCATTTAAATGATAAATAAATAGTTGTGAACTGAATCCTAGAAGAAAAGAGAAAAACAAAAAGTCATTTTTGGTTTTTTGATGTGACATATTAAAATTTTTCTTGAACTTCAAAACAATATATGGCATGTGCTTTACCAGATATATCTGTGGAGACCAAGTTCTTAGTAAATAAAAATGAAAAATAAAATAAAATAATGGGAATAAGATGATGTTTTAAACAGTAAATTTTCTAATTGGAGTAACTCAAGGTTGAAAGATATGTTAAAGGTTATCCAACTGCCTGATGCTGAATTTCTCTCTTGAAAATCCTAAGCATAAATTGTCTCATGTCATTAAATACCTAGTGATCATCTATAATCTGGACCATACATGTAACACAATAGAAACATGCCTGAGTAGCTGGGGTTTTACAGACTACATGTGTTACTTGATCCTGTCAAATATAGAAATTCTGAAAACATTAATAAATTAGTTTGTCATTTACCTATTTGATTTTTTAAATTTACCCAGCCCACATCAGTGTATTTATTTACACATTTCAATATTATAAGAACTTATTACAATTTTAGCAAATAGAATTCCTGTCTTGAATGATAACAGATCTATGGTGTCATTTGTACAGCTATGCAAGTGAAATTAGAAAAAGAGAAGATGGAGATGCATTCAGTAAAAAAGATAATGCCCAAGGTGACTAGGAGGTAGTACTGGACAATGGGAGGGGGAAAAAAAAGAGAAAATAATGAAATAATTATATATAATTTTATCAACTACTAATTTTGGAGCTAAAGACAGTTGGCTTTTCAACACCACTTTCTAATCTCTCTGGTCTCAGTTCTTTTGTTTTGTTTTGTTTTTATTTTTATGTTTTTAGTTTTCTTATTTATAAAATGAGGATAGGGTTTTTGTTGTTGTCCTTATTAATAATTCAATCACATAGTCTCCCAAAATATTTTATGTCTTACTGATATTGAGCATTTGATAAAAATAGCTATTATCATCTTTATCATTATCAATACTAAGAATCTCTTAATCTTCTCTTTCTCATATGTGTGTGTGTGTGTGTGTGTGTGTGTATGCACATACCATTGAAAGGTTAATTTACTCAGTCTAGCTGTCCCAAGCTTTTCCTGAGATACTCAACATAGAATGACCATCTATTGAAACTAGTAGATTAATTTTAGAAACTCAAAAAAACCCCACTAAAATTACATTCTTTTTCTTATTCTGCCCTAAATCCTTGCTATTCCTCCAATGAAATCTTCTAAAAATAAAATCTGCTTTTCTACTTATTTGCTTCTCCCTTTTATTGATTCTGATCAAAATGAATATACTGTTTTATTCTTTTTCAAGAATCTATTAAAATGCCCAGCACTTCATAAGTTTGTGAAAATATATTAACTGATGAGAGAGAGTCCCTTTTAAATTTCCCCATTAAAAATGCAATAGGAAAAAGTTGATCCTTTCTACAGGCCAGTGGATCTGACCTTGCTTATGTTATAGGAAGAGGAAGAGCCCCATATCCTTCACCTATTCTTTCACAACACTCCCAAGAGACAAGTAGCAATTACTGAAATCATGTGCTGGTGCATTTCCCCCGTTAAAAGAAAAGAAAAAAAAAAGACCTGTGTTTATTTTTTCAGCCCCCTTCTCCGAGATATTTAACCATAAGTTCATAGTTTTCTGACAAAGGTTCAAAGTTTTTGCTTTAAAATGATGAAATAGTAGACCTGGCCAAGCGTGTATAACATTTTGAGTCTTCTTCCAAGTAACCCCTAGTAACCTCTGCCTGAGGTCCTGGCTCAGAGTCCCAGACAAGGTTTTCAATAGCAAAATGAGCTGGTGTGGCTTTCCTGCTCCCACCTTCCCTGTCAGGAACAATTAAACAAGAACTAAAATGTATACTCATGTGGAAGAGACCCTTGAATGGGCTGCCCTAAGACCTAGTGTCTCTTCCATTGGAAGCTTGTTCCAGGAAGCTGCAGTAGGGGGCAGTTCAGCTGGTATTTTTTCAGAAGAATATTCTGGCAGTTTTCTCTGAACTCTCCCCTTTAAAAGTTCCTTCAAAGCTTTGTATTACAAACAGGATGAAAATTCAATTAGATAATAATAATCTTCAATACCCATGAATCCAGATTTTTATGAAAGTGTGTCTACCCATGCTCAAGGGGAGGTTTCATCAAATCATTTTTCAAGCTTTGGGGCCTCTTGACAGGGAAACAAAGCAATTAATACACTGAAATGTTGACTGGATTCAGACTCTCATTTTTTTCATTTACTGAAGAGCCTGTCTTGAATTTTTCTATCTCTGTCTACCTTTCTTCATTTCCTCTGGGTCAATCTTTGACCTGTCATTTGAGGTTAGGAAGTGGTGAAGGTAGAAGGGTGTTCTTGGGTTTGTGACCTATACCAAAACCAAATGAACTTTTTAATGCAGATTATATGAATTAAGGTTTTGACATTCTAACTGCAGAAACAATCTCTTTTCCAGATTTTCTATAAATAATCTGAAATAACTTAAAATTTCTCAGAAATACAAAAGCATGAAGTAATATTATTTAGCTTGGAAATGTTTTTTGTTCATTTACTTGGGTAATTGTGAACCACATTGTTTTTCATACTTATAGACTTTCAACAAGTACCCCCTACATATTTGATATATAGTAAATGATAGCTGGAGTTAAACTTCATCAAGTCATACTTTAGTTAAAAGACTTTAAATAGGAATTTACTATAAATGAGGAATAGAAAGAAAAAGTAAGCTCAGAGAGCAGCATGTGGCCAGAAGTCCCAAATACCCAGACTTTTCAGTGCTTGTAAATGAGAACACTGCCACTGCTATTGTGTATTCATCTTTCTTGTATGGATACTAAGCTTATTATAATTAATTTTAATATCATTGGACTGATGCATGGCTAAAGCCATATTTCCCTATGTAGCAAATTATCAGAAGAAAAAAAAAAATATGGTGAGGACAGAAAGCTTAGAAGCCAGTGCTTAGAGAAGCAGGGGAGATAGCTTCTAATTCTCTCTGAGTAGTATATGAAGGGAAGAAAACAAATAGAGAAATAAGAAATAAAAAGGAGAGAAAAAGAGAGAAGTTATCCTGCACCCTTTCTACTCAGAATTGAAGTTCAAGATGTAATAATGTCCTCTTCTAAATGCAGACATTAAGGTCCTGAGCCCTCATCATTCTAAATCTGCATAATAGAAGATACACAAGTGATTCAAATGAACTTTAAAACTGCAGAGCATTGAAAGAGGAAAACAAGTCAGTCATAATTTATTGTGAAATTGGTTATGTGTTAACCCATTCCTTGTTTTTTACATTTTTGAGATGTTTTTAAATCTGATTTATATTTTATAACATCATCTCAAATCTTTTACAGAAAATGAAGGAAAAGTTCCCTATCCAAGGAGGAAAAAAAAAAAAGGCAGCTCCTTAAGGTCATATCATGAAGCAGCAGTAATAATAGGAGTGGTTCAATGGCCAAGTAGATCTCTGAGAATGAAAGAGGAGGTTCTGAGTTTTTACTATTCTTCACATGGAGATTCTGTTTAATTTTAAAGCTATTTTATACATATACATATATACATATACATACATATGCATATGTGTGTGAATGTGTATATATGTGTGTGTGTGTGTGTGTGTGTGTGTGTGTATGAAGCATACTAAGGTCCAGGAGTAATCAGGCTTTGAGTAATCACACATGCATAAAATCAAGATTCCAGAAAGCCGGGGCGCCTGGGTGGTTCAGTGGGTTAAGCCGCTGCCTTCGGCTCAGGTCATGATCTCAGGGTCTTGGGATCGAGTTCCGCATCGGGCTCTCTGCTCAGCGGGGAGCCTGCTTCCCTCTCTCTCTCTGCCTGCCTCTCCATCTACTTGTGATTTCTCTCTGTCAAATAAATGGATAAATTCTTTAAAAAAAAAAAGAAAAGATTCCAGAAAGCCAATTTATTTGTTCTTTTATAGTGAGAATTAAAGCCATAATCATCATGTAGTCAAGATCAGTATAAACATAAAGTTAATTTATTATTTTGAAAAAGGTTTGATCCCCCCTAAAAAGAAAAGCAGAAACATTGCAGTTAGGTAATTGAAGGAAAGTCCTTTCATTTGGATAGTTTTTGACAACGGGGCCAAAGACACTAAAGACCAAGTTTGTCTAATTCCTACATTTAGTTTGGACTACTATATCTCCATAAGACAATCTTCTGAGCGCATCCATTTTTTGTATCTTTTTCCCCTTTACCACCAGGCTATGCTATCCTTTGCTGCTGCCTCATTTTACTTCCTCTGCAGACATTTTAATATAATTTTCTAGGCTGCAGTTTTATTCTAATAAATACAACTTAAATTTGCTTGGATCAGTGTTTCTGAGTGAAGTCATAGATACCTACATCAAAATCACCAGAGATTTGTTAAGTGACTCAGCTTCTTGGCCTCATCTGGACCCATGAAAGCAGAACCAACTTGGAAAGTTCCCTGGAAATCTGCATCTTAAAAATTCCTCAGATGATATTTCTTTTTCCAGCTAAATTTTTTAAATAATTGGCTTGGGCCTCTACTTTGGCATCTTAATTTAGAGAAAAACCAAACCAAATCAAACAAAACACAAACAAACAAACCAAAAAGTTGTTTGAGGCTGGTACTTCTAGCTAAAGCCTACTTTGCTAACTAAAATTGACAAGTTTTGTTTAACTGTCAGAGAACTAATTTATTTGATGTTCTTAAAAGACTCTTCATTCAAAAGCCCTTAAATAGTAATGCCAATTATATGGTTGTTTCATGTCATCAAAATTTCAAACCTCAATCTACTTCACCTTTTTTTTTTTTTAACAAATGTTCATGCACTATACATATATGATAAAAGTTAATCCACCTCTGCATTCATTTACCATTTTAAGTAACTGCTGTAGGTTAGACACTTTCAGATGTAATTTTTATAAAAGATTTTTTGCTAAAGTTCATATATTCAGTTATTTTATATTGCTTTTTATGAATTTCATTAACCAAATCTTTTCTGGGAGTCTGTCATATGTCAGAAACTACCCTATGCACCAAAAGTTCAATGATAAGTAAAATAGGATGTTGACAATACAAATTTAGTGCCTGGGGGGCCTGGGTGGCTCAGTCGGTTAAAGCCTCTGCCTTTGGTTCAGGTCATGATCCCTGGGTCCTGGGATGGAGCACCGCATCAGGCTCTTTGCTCAGCGGGGAGCCTGCTTCCTCCTCTCTCTCCACCTGCCTCTCTGCCTACTTGTGATCTCTGTCAAATAAATAAATAAAATATTTTTTAAAAAATACAAATTTAGTGCCAGATCCAGTTGTCAGTGACAGCATATTCAAGGGGAGAAAGATTTCTTCACAGCACAACTTTGTAAAAACCTTGGTTTCACCTAATTCTCTTCAGCAGATCTTGCAGCTAATAAAGTGCAGTTAAGTTTTAGCTGCTTTCCACATCTGTATTTAACAATATCTGAAGAGCTATTCCTAAAATAACTAAAAACTGTTTTGAAAGTTTGTTAGAAATGATAGGCCAGTAACCTATAAAAAGAAGTGCACTGGGTTTATTATACACATTATAAAAACAAACAAACAAAAAACAAAACAAAACAAAACAAAACAAAACAAAAAAAACCGGTAGATTATAAACATGTGATTCTAATAAAAATAGATGACCCTAGCGATAACCCTTGGCCAGCTACCCTACCAAGGGTAGGTTCTGTTGTAGTCTGGGTTCTCATCTCTCTTTTCTCTTTTTCAACTCAAGAAATGAATTGTTGCTTTTGCAAGTAGTCAGGGTGAGGCTGGGAGATAACTGGTTTGTGGCATGAAGAGTCATATCCTGCTTGGAATCCTGGTTAAAATGGATTTTTACTTTGAGAAGAGATTGTATGCTAGAGTATATCCTAATCAACCTTACTGAGACATTTTTCTCCACTCTCCCTCCAGCTTCTCTCTGGAAGGCATTTAGGACAAGCTCAGGTTAATTACATCAGGTCTAATATTCCCAGGGCAACCCAGTGTTATACAGAAGACATATAATAGAAATCCAATTACAGTTTAGCATTCCATTTGATTTACTTATTTTTAAATTCTGGCAGATGTTAAATAGGTTCAATAAACCCAACAATAATTTAAATTCTCTATATTATATTTAAAATAGTTCTGAGGAACTAAGTAAAATGTCAATTTCCCCTGATTTGTTACTACATTGCATATTGTTTTCTATGAGACTATTAATTTTCCTGCCTCATAGCCACTGTCCTCATCAGTTCACATTTATGTCCCCTAATTCTTTCAGATACAGCTCTGAATGGGCTGAAGCTCCCACTGACATGCCCAAAGGCATCAAGAGAGCCAGATCCTGACAGGAAGCCAGGAAGATGGACCAGCCATCCATTTGTTAATGTGTCACACTCGAATTACACATGGCTGGCTGCAAAATTAAATTGCTCTTTCAGGATATCAGCGGAGACATAGATACAGCATTATAGCTCTGTGTTCCTATTGTTTTCGGATCAGAAAATGCTTTACTTGTGTACCCTTGCTAAATTGTGTTCACTGAAAGTGCAGATTAAAAAGGGTATTGATTGCAGCTTTCCCCAGGCCTGGAGTGGTTCTGTGATTTCAGAATTGAACATTCAGAGGGGAAAAGTGTGTGCTTCCAGCCTTGGCACCTGGAAAATTTGGGAAACCTTTAAAGACAGGGACTGATAATGAGATGAGGTTGTTACACTTCCAGGTAGTGATCTGGGCAGCTGAGTCCTTTCTCCTCTTCCTAATCTGAAGAACTGCATTCAGGCTTAATGATTTTTCCATATATAATAATCATGACCTGCAAATACGGTTACATCCATAATAATGGTTGCTCTATACACAGTGTGATCAAGAAGAGACAGAAAGCAGCATCCCAAAGCCAGCACGTATCACTAGCAACAGATAAACACGGATAACTTCAATGACTCAAACTTTCTCTACATGAGGCACATAGACATGAAGATGCCACTACTTGCAAGTGATATCAATTATGCTTGAATCAAGGTCAAAACAAATTATTTTAGAGTGTGGAAATAAATAAAGACCACCCCAATGAGAACAAACAGAAGCTGTTTATTCTAAGCTTACTATAGCAAGGGAGTCAGTCACCATGACTTCCGTTTGGCAGACTCCACAGCAGGCAGTGAGATGGAAAAGCTTTATAGTCCAGGGGCATGAAAGGCTTCAGGTGTGCTCTGGTTGGAGGACATGGGCATGGGAAAGCTGCAGGTAGGCTACCTAGATGCGATGCATCCTACATGATGGACTAGGAGAATATTTGGCTTTCTCTGCTTCCTCCTGATTCAAAAACAGGGGCAAAAAGAAGCAGGAAAGTTGGCAGTCATTGAAAAACTCTTGTGTGTTTTCAGCCAGTTGCTGCGGAGGTTATGGTTGCTGCAAAAGTTTTAGGTCAGAGCTCTATTGTCATATATGGCATCTGATCAATGTCCATTTGTGTATTCAGCCTTTCAAGACTGTTTTTAAAAACTATCATTTAAGAATTAAGTTCAAGGGGCACCTGGGTGGCTCAGTGGGTTAAAGCCTCTGCCTTCAGCACAGGTCATGATCCCAGGGTCCAGGGATAGAGCCCCGAATCGGGCTCTCTGCTCAGCAGGGAGTCTGCTTCCTCCTCTCTCTCTCTTTGCCTGCCTCTCTGCCTACTTGTGATCTGTCTGTCAAATAAATAAATAAAATCTTAAAAAAAAAAAAAAAGAATTAAGTTCAAACAGGCAAATTATTCCAGTGAAAGCAGCATTGATAAGTCCACTTTTTGGAAGATGGTGGGTAAAAACAACATCAAATACTTCTTTCTAGGGTTTAGGATCACTGGCCTGAGAGGTTGATGGTATCAACATACTGAAAATGAGCAAGGTGTTCATATTCTCTTTGGCTTCAACTTAAAGAGGCAGGCAGTCAAAACAGCTCTGAAAATAAATGAACTGAATTTTGATTGTGAAAAACTGCACTGGCATGCTTCAACGGCTCTAAGAGCCAGATGATGTAGTATGTCATGAAAGACCTATCTATTGTGCAATGACAGAGTTGAGAGAAGGAAGGGATCAGTGTGAATTAGTATTGTCATGGAAGGCTTTCATGGCGCATGTGTAGGCGAGGCAAGGTTGTCCACAATGGGATTTTGTTTGGGAGAGAACAGATGAGGAAGCAGCTTATGTAGTGTGAATAAAATTGGTAAAGGTGTATACTTAGAGATGAGATAGTGTACTATCTCTTTGATTACAGATTCTGCTATGGCGGAGTCATGGCAGAAAGAGTGAAATGAAAGAATGAAAACTGCAGAGGATATTATAGAATGTGAAATGCTATGCTATTCAGAGAAAACAAAAAAGGAAAGAAGTGAAGTTGGTTTAGGAGAGTGTTGTATTCAAATTTGGGTGAGTTTTTTGGAGGTGACTGAGTAGGATATGGAAAAAGAATTACCTACAGCGAGCTGGATGTTACATTTCAAAATGGGAAATCATGGAAAGTAAATATTTGAAATACACCCCAGGAAGCTGATATTTTGAAGTTGTAAATATGTTGCCTTAAGGGAAAGATTATATAGGGAAAAAAAATACAGATCTCTTGGAACTTGAGTAATGGCCATACACAATAAAAGTGAAATAGAGGGTTCAGAGAAGTAAGATTAGAAATCCACATATCATAGTGCCAAAGAATCTTGGGGAAGTCCATAGGGCTGGTTGTAGTGGTCGGGGGTGGGGAGACATGTCACATGATATGAAGTAATCCAGGAGAAAATCATTATGGAAGGCACTGTATGAAATATATGAAATGTAATATTTTGAAGTCTTCCCTTAGCTAATGAACTAAACAAACAAACAAACAAACAAAAAACCCTATATTTTAAACACAAAATGAATTTTAAGAGTATCAGTGCAAAAAACAGATTTGGCTAATATGAAAATTGAATACACAGAAAAGGAGGATTGGCTATGTCTGTTTGGAAGCTTGCAAGCTAAATTATTTATACATAATTAAAACGAACAAATCAACTGAAGAAGTCATCATTCATACCTCCCTAATAAATAACTGGTTATATGGGAATATAGGAAAATATGTTATAAATACAAATGGTTTCCAACTAGTAGCAATTGACTATAATCCTTTTTGTTGTTGTTGCATAATTACTGATATCAGAGGCAGTTTGTGTAAATTTTACTGAAACCACTGAGTTGGGAAGAATTATGAAATGTATAACACAGAATAAGCAGAATATATACTTAAGAGAACTGGTGACACAATTTTTCAAAGAATGAATCTTCTCACACCTTTTAAAAAAGGGACTCTCCTAAGTATTAAAGCTCAGGCAATTATTTTGTTAGGGCCAAGCTGTTTTTTATTTTCTCTCTCTCACCAAAGTTTATGTAATAAGAGAGTAGGAAGGAGTTTAAAATAAGTTCTCCTTCCCAACCATCGCAGGTATCTTTTCTTAGTCTTAATCTCTTTTTTTTCCTTTGATAAGTACATAGATTGCACTCAAAATACTAAATATGATGACTCCATGAAAAATGACTCTTTAAAATTCTTTTGGTAGTTATGAAAACTGGTGGACAATAAGCAAAAGGCATCACAATTTAAATATGGATACAGATGACAATAGCACACTGTTAAGAATTTGTACAAAATGGTTAATGTGAATTATTTATACAAAGTGAATATTAAAGGCAACCTAAGCATATAGGAAAAGACTATCAAATAATTGCTGGGATATCTGTGTTATGCAGTAGTTCTCAGCTATTTAAAATAATAAGCCATTAAAAAAAGTAGAAGAGCATGACATCTCAAGATCTCGCGAGATCAGGCGTCGTGTAGGAAAAGCGGTTTCTCCCAAGACCCAGACGATCTGGCTTTCTCTTCACAGAGTGGTCTACACAGCAGCACCTGCGCCTCACTGCTGACTCCGCCGTCCTCCGAGCCACCTCTGATGCGTGGTACATCCCAGGCCAGCCTCTTCCTGCCTCAGGTAAAAGATAAAGAGCTGAAAAAGCATGATGGAGCCCGATGTCATTTCTTTTTTTTTTTTTTTTTTTTTCCGATGTCATTTCATAAATTATTTCCATGCATTTGAATAGAAAGTTGAAGAAAAAAAATAGGGCCTTGGAAAGATGCATATCTGTTAATGATAGTTTCTTCAGCAGTCATTTAAGGATGATGGTGGAGATAATGTTTAGACACCTTTCATTCACAAATATGTATTAACTTATTTACATTTTGATATTTTTAGAATTTTTATTTAGCTTTAGTGTTTTTCCTTTCTTCGATTCACAGTTCTTTTTTGAGACAATTTTTTTTTTCTTTAAAGATTTTTATTTATTTATTTGACAGACAGAGATCACTAGTAGGCAGAGAGGCAGGCAGAGAGAGAGGAGGAAGCAGGCTCCCTGCTGAGCAGAGAGCCTGATGCGGGGGCTCGATCCCAGGACCCTGAGATCATGACCTGAGCCGAAGGCAGCGGCTTAACCCACTGAGCCACCCAGGTGCCCCTTTTTTGAGACAAATTTATACGAATTATTAAAGTACTGTTGGGGAGGGAGAATCCATTCTCTACCCTCAAGTTCTTCCAGTTGAGCTAAGGATTCAATTTACCTGAGACAGATTAACAAGAGAAAAAACAGGATTTTATTACCAGAGCAAAAAGGCTTAATAATGAAATTGAGACCCCAAAGAAATGACTAAGACAGACAGTTTCTGTATATATTTTTTTAAGATTTTATTTATTTATTTGACAGACAGAGATCACAAGTAGGCAGAGAGGCAGAGAGAGAGAGGGAGAAGCAGGCCTCCCGCTGAGCAGAGAACCTGATGCGGGGCTCGATCCCAGGACCCCGGGATCATGACCTGAGCCGAAGGTGGAGGCTTTAACCCGCTGAGCCACCCACGCACCCCCAGTTTCTGTATATTTTTAAGAGGTGATAGATTTATGAAGAATTTATAGGACAAGGAAAACATATGTTTGGTAAATTTAATTAGTAAATAATAAGTGGAATTTGGGTTGAGGTGGCAGATTCGTAAAAAGGTAACAAGGTTTATTCCTATAGCTTTCTCGTCTTGAAAGTTCCTGTATCTGGTGATAAGGATGTCTTTTTTTTCTTTGGACCGGGAGGGCATTTTTCATATGGGAGATTTGTTTCCTTTTTTTCAGGGGGACAAAATAGGTTCTGAGTGTCTTTGTACCAGTCATTTCCCAAGGAGCTTCAGTTCAAAATAATAATCAGTATGCCACAGTGGTACATTTAGAGGTGGCCTGCCCTGAGCCCTACAGTACAGAAACCTTAAGTGTTGAATTACATGAGCTTTTGACAAATATATACACCCAGGTGAGCTCTACCTTTATCTAGATAAGGAGCATTTTCCTCACCTCTTCCTGATCCCTTCACAAACAATTTTCAGCCTGTTCTGTTTTCACTAAAATTTAGTTTTGCCTGTTCTAGAAATTCCTATAAAGAGAATCAGATAGAAAGTAGTAATTTGTGTTTGAAAGGAATCTATTCAAAGCCCCACCCAGAGCCACGCATATAGACAAAACTCACAGGTGTCTAGCCCTAACTCTGTTTTTCCAAGTCATGGAACCCTACGTTTTCAGAAAAGAGACTCCCAACTACAAAGCATGTTCTTCTCTAGCCTGATTACAACCCGCATCCCAGAAGAGCCCCTCGAGAAACCTGCCACCTCTTGCTCTACCTGGCCAGGAATTGACCCTTTCCTACACCTACCGGGGGCTTAACTGCAACCCCCTCACATCCTTTAAGCAACAATAACAAAACCCAAACTAACAAACAAACAAAAACCCTTCCAGACCCAGCCCAACAGAGGCTCACGGCTGATACTTCTCTTGATGTGGGTCCCTCCCCTCCCTTGGAGAGTGAATAAACTCTGTCCTGGTTGTTGCTACATTCACCAGCCACCTTAATAACAGTGTTCAGTTTCTTGAGCTCCGTATAGTGTCTATGAGATTCCTCCATCTTGTTGGATATATCAGCAGTTTATTCCTTTTTATTGTTGAGTGGTGTATCATCATTTGAATACAGGTTTCTCCCATTATTCAAAAGTAAAACATTTCTATGAAATCTTTCATAAGCTGAAATGCTGTAAGTTGAAGAAGCAAGAATCATTAATTCATATGGAAAAAAAAATCAGCATTTTCAGACCCCAAAAATAACCTCTCTTAGGCTCTTCTGATTCCTTAGGACACATCTTGCTAATAGATGCACAAGACCAAGATAAAGCACTAATGCTCACACGTTTCAGACCTATGGAGGCTTGATACTGAGAAGCTGAATGTAGATAACGAATGAAGAATTTGGCCTTACCCCTCTCACTGCTGGGAGTGCATACTGCTTCTACAATGGCTCTTTGAAAAACAAATGTTGAACGCTATTTTTGCTTTTCATTGTTTTTCATAAAAGCATAAAATCCTCTTTTGATCCCGTCCAGTTAGCAAAAGCGGGTACTAATGTAGGTCTTTCGTAAAAGTAAAGTGGCATACGGCAAACTTTCAAAAAGCAGGGGACACCTGTATACCTGGATTTATATACCCTGCTGATAGACATTCAGGTTGTTTCCAATCTGTGACTACTGAATAAAGCTGCTTTTAATAGTCTTACATAAGCCATTTTTGGACATACATTTTTATTTCTCCCAGGCAATTACTTTAGGCATATTTCTCTTCAGGAATTTCCCCCCCTTAGGAGAACTCCTGGGTCTTAGAGGAGCTGTATGTTTAATATTAGAAATAATTGATACACAGCTCTCCAGAGTGGTTTTAAGATTTTATACTCCAAACTTCAATGTTCTAGAGGGTGGTAGTTGTTCATATATTTATGAATATATGGTTTGAACAGTTTCTTAGCATTAGCTATTCCAGTAGTATTACTTTGCATTTTCTTTCTTTTTTTTTTAAAGATTATTTATGTATTTATTTGATCATAAGTAGGCAGAGAGGCAGGCAGAGAGAGAGAGGAAGAAGCAGGCTTTCTGTGAAGCAGAGAGCCCGATGTGGGGCTGGATCCCAGGACCCTGGGATCATGACCTGAGGCGAAGGCAGAGGCTTTAACCCACTGAACCACCCAGGCGCCCCTCCTAGTTTTAATAATTGTGATTAATTACATCATAATTATCTAGGTTACACTATACACACACGTATGTGTTTGTGTGCATTTATATGTATATATCCCCTATATAAATATGTACCTATATTCATAGATACATATTCATGTATATACTCATATGTTATTTTATATACAGTCAAATATATATGTATATAGATTCTTATATAGTATTCTATAGATTTTATAGATATAGATTCTTATATAGTATAGATACATATGCATAATAATGACCACCAATTAATTGATGACTATGCTTATGACTTATTGGGTTTCTCTAGGAAAAACTGCTTAACTTCTCTGTATTTCACTTACCTACATGCAAATAAAATGAATTCTAATCTGTAGGAGAAGATTACTGAGGTTAACAAAGATAATTAAATTTGTTAGAATTTGAGCTGAGTTTTTATCTTTATATCCTACCATTTGATCTCTAAATAAAATTTCTATTTTATTTAGAGTGTGGGAATTTAAATGCAGGAATCTCTATTTCCTCAGAGTGTGGCATTATTTTGCTCTTTGTTTTTTCTAAAATAAGGCAATGGAAAGTATATTGAAAACCATGTGTCTGACCTTTTTTGAGATTTATTTTTAAAGCCAGGAAGATTAAAATTGCATATTGTTTGGTCCTGAAATACAGCTTTAGTGTTTTATATTGTTATTATTTTATGTAAATACCTTTGGTGGTAGGGAATCTTAGAAGATTTTGATATGATTAGCTCCAAGGTTGTTTTCATAGTGAAACAAATGTAAAGTCAAGGGCTAAAATCCTGAGCATAACATTTTTCTGCTTTTGTTTTCATTTTTTTCATTTTATTAAGAGGATTTTTGCTTTCCCAAATACTCTTGATGCCTGAGTCTGTCAATCCACTTTCTTAAGATTCTGAGACCACATAATTATAAATAAGAAAAGTTCTTACCTGAACAGCTTTCTGATCATCAGCTTGTTTACTGTATGGCCAGCCATTCTGAATAATGTAATGAATACGATATTTCCTACTCCCCTCCTTCTTTCTTTCATGCTGTGATGATCCCCAAAGAAAGTAAAAATGAGCCGATGTAATTACAAGTTCAGGGGAATATCTATAGGAGTTTAATGCAGTTTCTTATGCTTCTAAGGATATAAGCCTCTCAGTTAATCACAGTTTGAATTATCCAACTGGTTATTTTAATTTCTCCCTATGCATTGAAGATTTTTTTCCTCCTTTGTTAGTTTTGGAAATAGAAAATATGCTCAGTGGACATCTTGCCTCTTACTCTAAAGGTATATCCTATTCTTATGCTGGTATAAAATTTCAGTCTATTTTTGTAAAAAATGAGTTAGCTCTTTTAATATATGGCTCAGTAATCAGTTCTGAAACAGAGACCTAGATCTTTGTGAACTTTATAAGTCATGACTCAGTTTTTTAAAACTAATGCCATGATTACTATTACACACTTTGAAACCAAAGTGATGTTATCTGTGTCATCTCTTACACATCGAACCTAGTATGATAATGAGGAAGAAATAAATGCAGACTGGAAGGTGACAATGTAAGATCACATTAAGTCTACCCTTTAATATGGTTGACTTTCCAGGTCTCTTCTGTTTTGGCTTATGTACTTTTGCTCTATATCTCATCTGGAATGTTTGTAACAAGGTATGACTTTTACTTACTGTTTATATAGAGGTCAAATCTACTTTTCCTGGCAGTTGTTAGCTCCTTCCCTTCATACCACCATGTTATTTTTTGCTTTAAACAGTCAACTATATTTTAAAGATTAAAAATGAGAAAATAAGTCTTTTTCGTTCATGGAAATACTAGTCATTTGTGTGGTTATTCATTTTTGTGAGGAGATCTATATTTCCATCTAGTATCATTCTATTTCTGCCTGAAGAACAAATTTTAATATGTCTAGGAGTGAAGGTCTGATGAAAATAAATTCTGCTACTGATTTTCAGAGTTTTTATTTTGCCTTTCTCTTAAAAAGGTGTGTGTGCTGGGTATAGTAGTTTATGGTGGCAAGTTTTTTTCTGTTTGTTTGTTTGGGTTTGGTTTTTACAATATTTGAACACATTGATATAGGTTCTTTTTTTTTATCTTACAAAGTTTCTGATAAATTGGCTATAATTTTAATTTTTGTCTCTCTGTACATAATTTGTCTCCCCCTCCACCCCTGGCTCTTTTAATGATGTTTCTTCTGTGCCATTTCATTTTTTCATTTTGATTATAGTGCATCTTACTGGCTTTATTTGGGGTGTTTACTTGAGCTGCTTTGTTTTGTGGATTTGTAGCTTCTATGACATTGCGTAAGTTTTGACTATTATTTCTCCAAATGTTCTTTTCTGTTTCTTTCCTTTATTTCCAAAATACTAGATTTGTTTATATTGTTTTACAGGTCACTGATGTTCAGTTTACTTATTTCAGTCCTTTACTCTCTGGGTTTTATATTTGATGGTTTATATTAATACATTTTCAACTTCACTGATCTTTTCTTCTGTTAATCTAATTTGTTGTTATGCCATCTACTATCTTTTTCATTTCACATACTGTATTTTTCTTCATAGAATCTCATTTTGGTACTAAATCATTTTCATATTTTCTATCTTTTTCTTGAATATATGTAGCTTATTTATAATAGTTATTTTAAGGTCATTTCTGTCATATGGGGGTCTGTTTCTGTTGATTGTGTTTTATTCTGTTTTTCCTTTTTCTTAACAAGTTTTTATTGGATGGCAGACATTGTGAATTTTACATGTGTTTTCTGGATTTTGACAGATTCTCCTTACCTATGGTTGAATTTGTCTGGCATACAGTTGAATTACTTAGACTAATGATACTTAGACTCAGTTTTATTCTTTCAAGGCTATTATTAGGCTTTTTAAAAGAGGGACTAGAGTAACCTTTAGTCTACGTCTAATTTAATCTCACTTCTAAGGTGATATCCTTCTAGGGACTCTTCCCAGTGCTCTGTATACTACAAGGTCTTTTATCTTGAGATAATGAGAGAAACTATTGCTAGTGCACAGCTTTACATAGTTCCTTTCATACAGGCACTGATTCTTATTTAGGCAAAGATTAGAGGGAACCTTACTTCAGATCTCCAGAACTCTATTTCTGTAGCCCTCTTTCTGGTATACTGTCTCCCAGACATTAGTTGCTTTGGCTTCCCTAACTTTCAATTTCCTCAGCTCAACAAAACTGCTAGTGTCTGTTGGGATCTCCCTCTCTTCACTGTGGCCAGACAATTGCTGCAACACAATAAGCTGGGGAAGTTGTGGGCTTACCTCCTTTGTTTCCCTTCCTATTATCTAATGTCTGAAAACATTGTTTCATATGGGTTGTCTATCTACTCCATCATTTCTGAAGCAGACATTCTCCAATAACATTTTAAAGTATGTAACCAGAGCCCAAATAGAGCTCTTATTTAAATTACATCTATGCTATTTTCATTAACTTCCATAAGCCTGGACATTTGCTGGGCTGCTTTGTAACTTTTTTACGTGAAGCTTTCCAGAGGTTTTAGTAAGTCCTTTGTACTTTTGCTTACAGACAAAACTTATCTTACTTTGAGATTGTGCTGCCTCAAACTTGCAAACTCTTTATTCATTCTGATGGCTAGCACTTAACTGGGCAGAAAAAGTACAACAATTTTAAAGCAATGGAGCAAAAGATGCCAAGTATTTTTAAACTTTTGTCTCTTGACATTTTCTTCTAAAAACTGAGCATGGAGATTCTGCAATCTCTATACTGTTCTATTGGCGTCCCTGCATTTCTGCAGGTTTTGCTGTGATTAATTCATGTTAGATATCCACAACCAATCCCACTGTGAGCTTAATGCATTGCCTTTATATTAGGAAAGGAGCTGTCTCTATGAAGGTATCCAGGAGTGCAGACAATATCTAGTGCCAAGGGAAAAATGTCCTCTTCCTCCCAATTAATGCTGCCTCTGCTCCAGAGAATACAATTAAGAGAGTGTGACCAGGTGTCTCTGCCAAATCCTTTATGTAATTGTATGAAGAAGCCTTGTACTCAATTTTCAGCTTTGTAGATCCAGAAAATTGGTCGAGAGGTGACCTCTTTAAGGTGACCTCTTTAAAAATATTCTAACAAGGGGCACCTTGGTGGCTCAGTGGGTTAAGCCTTTGCCTTCAGCTCAGGTTATGATCTCAGGGTCCTGGGATTGAGCCCAAATCGAGCCCTCTGCTCAGCAGGGAGTCTGCTTCCCCCACTCCCTCTGCCTGTCTCTCTGGCTACTTGTGATTTCTCTCTGTGTATCAAATAAATAAATAAATAAATAAATAAATAAATAAATCTTTAAAAAAAGAATGTCTAACTTTTTAAAAAAATTATAAAACACTAAAAATAAATTAGAAAATATCATAAATCTTTATTTTAGTTCTCCTTGGTGTCCCAATCCTGAAAGCCAGTTGTTTGGTTGCTTGGAGGAGATAGGTTCAGAATTGTCCACCCACAGCTTACAGAAAACTGTGTTTGGGCCTGGGTCTGCAGTAATCATTTTTGAAACCCCTGGTGTCTCGGGAAATAAGGTATAAACTGTTGACTCCTTACCACCTCAAAAATAATGAGTAGCACCAAAGTACACATAATACTTTGTGGCTGAAAAACAAAACTGTGATGGAAATGACATATAGTGGTTGAGGACAAAGGTCTTTCTAAACACTATAATTAATAGCCTGACTCTACTGCAGCTTATATAATGCTTCGCATCTCCAAGTCTTATTTATGGTGCTTTCAAAATCATATTGTTAGAGGAATTACATAAAGTAATTGGTTCATGTTATACTTCTTACAGTACCAGTCACTATTAGTTCAATGAGTGGAAGCCTTGTGAATGGAAATCATTATTGTTGTCACTGTCATCATCATCATATCATGGCCATTGTAAAATGCTAAGTAGGTTAATTTAACACTATTTATTAAATGCTTACCAACTTTACCACTGCACTAAAATAATCAATTAAGCTCTTTAAGTTAGGATGCAAATAATAAAATATGAGGTTTAAGATCTACAACTATATAAACACGCACATACAGTTCAGCACAACTGTGTTTTTGAAATGGTAAAGCAAGGTCATAGTAAGATACTCTTATTAAAGATAACTTGTTTGAAAATTTCAGTAAGATTTGTCATACATATGTCAATGGCAATTCTTCAGCTAAAATTTGGCTTGAGAATTTTGTCTCTGGCTATTATCTCTCTAAAGATACTTTATTTAAATGTCCATATTGGCAGGTTTTGAAACTTTGGAAAGAGAGGAACGTGCCCTGCTGCTCTTTCCTGAATGCTGCACGGGGAATAGAACACTCACAACGGTGGCAAATCTGTCGGGAAGAGCAATGAGGCTATGTGGATGAATTATAATGAATTCCTCTTCCTGCACCCAGAAAAACAAGAGATCATGTGATTGAGATTAATTTTGGCATCAGCTTTTTCTGTTAAGTGTTTTGGTAGTTCACTTCTTCCCTAAGTATGGAGGAGTACATTCTTTTGCTCAAACTGTTTTCCCCAGTTCTCCTGAGGCTCCTGTTCTGCTAATAGTTATTACTCATTACTTCAGTTCACACTTCTCTTGCTTTTCTCTCATGATCCATAGCCTGTGGAAGAATGAAACTTCAGATGAGTTCAGCTTTATTCATTTGTGACAAAATTACTGACATTGCACTAATCATTATAAAAATCTAGATACCAGGATTAATCATACTCTTACTTTTGCCTTCTAATTGACTATAGATCTTAATCAAGGCCTTCTATGCTATCAAAAATATAATTTATTGTTTGTGTACCTGAAAATCTTCCAACACCATTCTCATTTTCTGCCTAAAAAAAAAAAAAAAAATGCCTGGAGACTCTTCCATAGACTAATTTTCTAAATGGGTATTACTCTCTAGGACCTATGTGAGGGGATGTCCTTTTGGGGTTAGAAAAATAGGTCACCTAAATATCCATATACTTCCTTTAGCCACTTTCTTCCTTTTCTTTGTTCCTCAGAGCCCAGGACATACTTGCCCCTTTACTGTTACTTCCCAGTACTCTTTTGTGGGCTCCCTATTTTAACCTTACTCCTTAAGATGTGCTGTTATTGCCCAAAGCTGCTGATTATAAGAAAAGATGAGAGGGTCTTCTTAGATGACCACCCTGTTAAATTATATCTGCATTATTGAAAACACTAATGCAAAATGCAAAATTATCTATATAGTATTATCTTTATTTGTGTTATATATATGGGTTTATAAATATTCACACATACATATAGAAAAATCATTGGGAAGACATGTAAAAAAATTAACAGCTATAGCCTCTTAGAAATGTAAATTTTGCTTCCCTTATCCTTTTTGGTATTTTCTATATGTTTTCCACTGAGAGATGTACAACTTTTATAATTTAAAGAGTCCATAATATTAAAATTTAGAGTCCATAAGTGGTGATAGGGAAAAATTAAAGTATTAATACTAGGAATACTAGTTCAAATAAAAAAAACCCCTACATTTTATTCTAAACAATGTGTGTGTGTATTAATGTATAGCTTAAGACACTTCTTAGAGGGTGGAGGAGGTGTCAAATCATGGAAGCAAATGCTCTAGATTTTTTCAAATTTTCATTGTCCCATGTTAAAGGTCTAGGGTTATTAGATTTCTAAAAGCAACTATGATGCCTTTGGGGGAAAAATAATTTTGAAAGGAATTATATATATATCTATGTAATTTGAGTCTTCTGAATCAAGCCATATTATTCTGAGATTGACTAGCATTCACAGTGTTAAACACACACACACAAGCAAACATACCAAAAACTACTCCAGCAATATGGAAGAAGTTGAGGACACCATCTTGTTATTCGGAAGAAAAAAATGGCACAAAGAAAATTCCCGATGTAAAATCATGTATATTATAAATTCTCCACAAATAATGAATGTTACTTTTCACAAATTGAAGCTATAGTCATAGCAGCCTCAAGACTCAAGTTATGTATAAGCACAAAAACAGTATGCTTGTTGTAAATAGAGCAATCAAGCAGGTAGCAGTGCAAATTATACATAAGAATTACTTCAATCAAGTGAGGCAGAAGGTGAAAAATCACCAACCCTGATCATCTTTAGAGCTAGGAGACAGCAAGTTAAAAGAAGATAGAAACAAACCTGGCAGGATCATTTTGAAAAAATTAATTATTAATGAATGAAGCAAATAACCTTATGTAAATATTTATCAAATGGATAGCTTTCCTAGGGGTTAGGTCATCATCTTTAGTCTTAGTATTACCACAGTCTATACTCCCAGCTCAGGCAGGAGGGTAGCCATGTGAATTCTTTACTTAAATGCCAATGTTGTGGTGGTAGAATTGTCTTATTTAAGTACTATATATATGTAATCTGCAATCCCTAGCTGGAGAGGAAGAAAGAAGGAGTAAAGAGAGTTTGGAGAAATGCAACAGAGGTGGTTGTAGACATGGCTGCTTTGATAAAGACTTAAAGCCTTTGCAGTAGTATTCCTGTAAATGGAAGTGGCTCTCTGCAATAGCAGATCTTCAGCCATCTCTCTTGCTCTTATGATGACTGCCTTCCCAAGGCTCAGCTGTAGAGTTTCTCATATCCCTCAAATTCACTTTTAACTGTCCCTGAGAACCAGTGAAAGAATTCAGGGAAGAATTCAGAAGTTTTGGGCAATAAAGAATGGAAATCTATGTTTAGGAACACTCATTGAGAGTAAGTCCTGCCTCCAGCGTATATCATTAAAGATCCCAGGGGCGATGCCATCATGCAGATACTGAACTCTTAACTTGGGCGTGAGAGGCAGAGTTTGTGGGAGGGAGTTTGTGGGAGCAGAAAACATCTGATTCCCATCATTTATGTAATTGGGATTTACTGCCACAATGATCACATACTTTTTTCCTATACCCTCTGTATGTACTCAAATATATATTAACTCTAGGTTTTACCCAACCCCTTTTCTTCCAAAACATAACCTTCAATAAACAGTCATCTAACTGCTAACTATATGTTTGAGAATCTCCCTTCAGTAAGTAATTGTTCCTGTGGACTTCAAATCTCACACTCTCTTTACTAATTTGGTGAGAACAACATCATTTTCTCCTGTACCATGCAAAATTAAAGTAGCCATATTTCTAATTAGCCACTGAAGATGAGAAAAGTACCAAATTAGGGAGAAAATTAGAGTTTATGAAGCCTAATCAAGCATTTTTTTAATTAGGGAATTCAAATCTATATAAAATACAGTAAGAAAAAAATGGGCAAAACAACATAATAGCAAGAATCATTCAACCAATACTTACTTATTGTGTTCCAGGAATGCTCTGGATGCTGGGAGAAAATGTTTTATATGTTTTATAAAACACAGTCATTGCCCTAATAGGCCTTGCAGTCAAGTGGGGGGACAGACTTGTAAAATCCCATTATAATGAGAGCTAGTAAAGGAGTGGGAAAGAGATGAGAAACTATATTCCAGGGCGTCAGGGAGACCTTGAAAGAGGATCTGACAACAGAACAGGGAAGCATTCCAGGCCAGGGGAATAATGTTAAAAATATTTGTGGTGGAACTGAAACCACGATTTGGTTCTTAAATATCACCCTCTCTCTCTTTTTTTTTTTTTTTTTTCCTAACTAAATGCTAAGATTATTACTTTTATTCTGGCATAAAGAGATATTAAATGGCTTCCAAAAATTATAATAGAGTCCCTACTAGAATGTCATTGAATTTTATTATCTGGAAATGAAGGTTAAGGAAGAGAGCAGAGAATTGGGAACATCATGGTGAAGAAGTATGATTTATGCACTATTTTCTGAACAAATTCATCTTTGATTGTGATTCAGCTGTCCAGTAGCTTCAGCTTTTTGGCCGTAGGACTTCTCACTTTCTGCCCTTCCTAGCCCTGTTAAGACCAGGTGTTTCAAAGTTTAATTCGGTTTCCTGCTAGGTAAGTTTCTCAGCTTCCTCTGAGCTAAGTGCACAACCTCATGTTTTTTGGTTGATTTTTACTAGACTTGGACAAAGTGAAGACAAAGTTTATATTCCCACACCTTTTTCTTCCTCAAGATGACAACTCCTAGCCCTCTCCAGTGATCTGTGCCCCTTAGGTTTGAGGCATGTGTCTCTTCTCCACAGGGAGAAGCTTTCTTTCTGATAATGGAATGGAAGATCCAGTGCCCAGCTGACTGCCTTTTAGACAATAGACAAGGCCAGGTGATCTGGATGTAGGAAATCCTTCAGTGCTCCACTAACTTACACCATTTGTCTGAGCCACTCACATAAGACTCCTGAGCTCTAGCTATTCTTTTGTCTGTCATCAGGAAGACCTTTGGGAACTCTGTTCTCTAGTTCTCCCCTCTGAGAGGATATGCAAAAAGCGGCATAAGGGGTGGGGGGATACATTTCAAGTAGTAAAGAGGGGAAGAGGGGTACCTGAATGGCTCAGTGGGTTTAGCCTCTGCCTTCAGCTCAGGTCATGATCCCAGGGTCCTGCGATTGAGCCCCGCATAGGGCTCTCTGCTTGGTGGGGAGCCTGCTTCCTCCTCTCTCTGCCTTCCATTAGTAGTTTATTAAAGGTGTGTTCATAAATATGTAGTTTCTTACAGTTGATTGAATCCTAAAGGCCAAATAAATACAAAGCATAGGATAATAGAAAATCTTCCGATGTTCAATTTGATAAATTTTGAATTTATTTTGGTCATTAGAATTTGGCAAGATTGTATTTTAAAAGCATACTATTTTATCAGAGCTTTATTTTATAAAAAGCAAGGGATAGACTCAGTAGAAGCCCATCAAGATTACCAAAACCAAAAAAACTGTCCCTAAGTATAAAAAAACAAAAGATACATTTTCAATGAGTAGGTTTAAGATTTTATTTTCATTTTTTGCTGACTTAGCATGATTGGTGACAGATACTTGACTAATAAAATCTGAAATCCTAAGTTAGCTTCTTAATTTTTTTTAAGATACAGTATTCCCCTGCACAAATGTGCTGAAGTGTTTAACCAATACTTTAACCCGTTAGCTTTTTAAAAAAATTTAGCTATGCCAAGCATATCTAACATGAACCTTTTTATGCATACATATTTGCTTGCATATATAAAAATTTTTAGGATGATTTGGTAGATGTGCCATTACTATATCTAAAGATACCAGTTAAATGTTTTTTTTTCCCCAGATATAAAAAAGGTTTGCATTTCTACAAATTTACCAAACTTAATAATGAACATTTCAACCTATTTTAACCTTTCAACTTCTACTTTGCTGAGGTGATATTAAGAAAAGCAACTGAGTGGAGATTGGAAGGATTAACAGGAAAAGACAAAAAAATAAGAAAGTAAAGAAGATAGGAGGACAGAAAAAAAAAAAAATTGAGGCAGTTGGGGGGATTAGAGAAAGGAGTGCATACCACATCATGAACTGAGATGCCAAATCCATAAGTAATGCCTCTGTATTTTCTGTGAGTTTCAGACGCACATTTAATGTATGCAATTTATGTGAATTTTTTTTGATGGTGAAAGTGGAATTTATAAAACAAAGTGAAAATCCCTGCCTTTCTCTTTCAGCTGCTTATCTCATCTTAACAAACAGCACCACCATCCTCCTCAAACATCAGGACAGAAATCTGGGTTTTCCTCTTGCCTCTTCCTTCCCCAATCCTTCTCACATGGCAATCCCTCACTCTACCTACCTGTCATTCCTCTACTCCAATATTTGGAACATTTGTTCAGTTTTCCCCATCCTGGCTAGCACTATCTTGGATTACAATAATTATTTTTTCACTTGGGTCTCAGCTATAGGGTTTTTTTTTTTTTTTTTATGCTTGTAGTTTCTTACTCTGTTTTCTCTTTGCTGGTTTGACATCTTTGTACTTAATATTAATCTTGTTTTTACAGTTAAACTTGATATCTTATCATGTATACCTAATCAATATAAAAATTACAGAGGATTAATCTCATCCTCTGAAAAATGCAGGAGACTTAGAAAACCGAGTCTTGTTGAATCCCTTCCTGATGCATGTTGTAATATATCGGTAGAGTATTTTAGATTCATCTTAACCTCATAAATTTGACATTATTATTTTGTATAGATAATGTGTTTTATTTAAACTGCATAATTTATATTTTCATTATATTTATTTATTTACTGTCTCTCCTCATTAGAATGTAAGCTCCAAAAATGCAGTTTGTTCTTTTCTTTTCTTTTTTCTTTTCTTTTCTTTCTTTCTCTTCATTTCTTTCTTTCTTCCTTTCTTCCTTTCTTTCCTTCCTTCCTTCCTCTTTCTTCCTCCATTCCTTCCTTTTCCTCATGTTCAATTAGCCACCATCTAAGTATCCTTGGTAGAAGAATCTTTCTGCTTTTCCTTAAGTATGTCTAGCTGTGGATTATCTCTCTTCTACTCTCCTTCTCCCTCTCCTACGCTGCTTCTTATCTGTTGTTCTTTCTATATGTGAGGATTCTTATAGTTCTCATTTCTATAATATTTTCAGACATTACTTTTAAAGTATAAATATAATCTCTGCTCCATTCTCTTTTATTTTCTCCTTCTCCAGACAACTGGGAGTCTCCAGACTCCCAATTGGATCTTACCTCTTCCCATTCTGTCCTCCTTGTCTCTTCCTAAGATCCCATTTTGTTGTTTCTTTATTGTATTCTGATTATATTATTTAGATTCATCTTCCTTTTTTCCCCATAACTGTGTGTAATGTACTGTTTTACTCATTTTCCATTTTTCAAAATGCATTTTTCTTAATATGAACTTAATCATTTTTAAAATCTCCTATTGCTTCCTCATTTTTATTTCTATCTTTATTCCTTAAATACTTCATCGATAAATATTTTATAAACTGTATTTGATAATTCTAATTATCTTTTGTCCTTGCAAGTCTAAGTTTGTTATATTCTTTGTTGATTGTGATTCATATAGCTTAACTATTTGTATTTGACCTAGAATTATAGTTGATTTCAAACTGTTGAAATCATGAAGGCTCAGCTGGGAATAGTTGATTCCGGAGAGATTGCTCTACCTGGATGCAAATGACTGATATGGCCCAGGGCACATTTTAGTTCCAGGTCCCAGGCTTAAAACTAAAGGCCGAGGTTCAGATTCTTCATCTTGTTAATGGCTCAAAATTAGTCTCTAGAGCTCTGATATTGTCACCTGCTCTCAACACAGCCTTTCCGTTCTTGTTTGCTTACAGCTCTCAGATCTCTGAGTCACTTTCTTTTTTCTTGATTACATTTACTTTTGTATTTATCGTGGGTGACACTCTTCTCTCCTATGAACCTAGAAGCTCATTAAAAGTCCCTAAAAGGAAGGCTGAGCCTCTGATGCATTTTCTTAACAACTTTCTGTCTTCAGTTATGTCTCTTGCTTTTCCATTTTTCATATCACAGCTAAATCTGTTTATTTACTAGAAATCCCACTCTCTTCAGTTTAGTCCATATGCCATTGCTTTATAGATAAAACGAAAAGTAAAAATTCTTAACATGTTTACCAGGTTCTCAGTAATTGGTTCCCAAGAATATTTCCAACCTCATGTTTTGCTACTCCACCTCTCTCTCTACTCCAACATACACAGATTCCTTCAAGTTTTTAAATGTGTCATGTTGATTCCCACTTGTAGGCACATATTGTTCTTCCTTCTGTTGGTTTGCAATGCTCTTGGGAACTTCCTGATGCAAGCTGGCTGAAATTGGCTCCCATGCACAGAGAGTGGGGAGAGACCAAAGGAAGAGGCAGGTCACTCTAGGTTGGTAGGTGGTAGTTTTAATAAAGAGAGGGAACATACACATAAGGATTGTCTTAGGTGACAGCAAGACAAATGGATCCCAACATCCTCCCTCTCACCAAATCTTAGAAGTTTAGAAAGAGGATTTAACTGGGTTCAGTTATGTATACCATGCAGATTTTCTCAACACCACATCATTATTTCAATGTTACGTTTGTGAAGTAGCTTCTGGAAGGGGAAAGGTAAATGGTACCCACATTCCAAGGACAAGGAAGAGATAAGGACCCTCCAGTGAGTGACCCTGGTGCAGCTTATTAATCAACTGGTGGTCACATTTTTTTTTTTAAAGATTTTATTTTATTTATTTGACACAGAGAGATCACAAGTAGGCAGAGAGGCAGGCAGAGAGAGAGGGGGAAGCAGGCTCCTGGCTGAGCAGAGAGCCCGATGTGGGGCTCGATCCCAGGATCCTGAGATCATGACCTGAGCCGAAGGCGGAGGCTTAACCCACTGAGCCACCCAGGCGCCCCTGGTCACATTTTTTGATGATCTTTCTCAACACTCCACCCATCATGACCAACTCTTACAATCTCATATGCCCCCCTCTTCCACAATGGGTTCTCAGCAGTCAGTAAGCCATTTCATTAGCATGGAGGTGGTTCCATTGGTAGTCATCTGGCAACATTGGAGGTGATGGCACAGTCACAACACAAGCACACGTAAGAGAAATACAGATTAAGCTGCTAATCCTCCAAATCAGAAACAACTTTTTCCACTAAGATCCTCAGGACCCAAACCATTGATTTATTAAATCCCCTGGGCTTGGGATCAGATCACTCAGGGCATTCACTTGTGTCCTCATGTGATTTTATAAAGGTGGTATATTAGCAGACTCATCAGGTATGAACACAAAACATTCTGTTATGATAATGACACAGGTGCTTCTTTGTGAAGCAATGATCATGTCTAAGGCCATCTTATTTTGGAGGACAATTTTTCTCATTAAAGTCATTTGATTGTTCGGTAAGGACAGGGTTTGTTGGCTGTCATTTAAGGCTTACTGAATTTATTTAGTAATGAATAAGTAGCATATATAAAAGATATATGCTATAACATCTTTCAGGCTAATGAAAGTTAAAAAAAAAGACGGCAATGGAATGATTGCTCCAATGACAACAGAATGTTCCCACGTGGCCTTGATGAGGGGAGGTTGGCAGCTTCAGAAACTTGATCTGGTCATATATACCATATATGTTGGCCAGGGTAGGCAGCACCATCAGGCTTGAGGAGATGACTGGAGGTTGATTATGCCAGATCATGACCCAAATTTTCCCCTCGTTCAATGGTGCATGTTCCATTCCATGTGTAGTGTATTTTAACAAGTCTGGCTTGTAGCGGAACAATGGGATCCCAGTGGAGATGGTGCATTCCCCTTTACCTGGGGAGTGTGAAGTTATAACCACCTATCTTGGTGGGACATCCCCTTGTAAATTCTAGTAGATAATTTCTTTCTCCTGTGTGATGGGGCTTGGTGTTTTCAGCAGCATAGCCTGTTGATCCACAGTGAGAGTAATGGCAATAGCTGTCTCCCACAGCTTCTATTCCTTCATGGTATTAGGTGCCTCATCAGGGGCCCCCAATCTGGTATTTGGGGCAACAGGCCCTACTAATTGAGCATTCAAATGTATGAAAGCCTACGACAGTACTTTAGTACAACTAGTCAAGGTGATTTTACCTGTGAATAATTTAATCTGCTGTTTTAATATTCCATTTTTTTTTCTACCAACACTGTTGTGGCTCATAGAGGAGAAGAGAACATCAATTTAATTTCTTCTTCTTTTTTTTTTTTCTTTTCCTTTTCCTTTTTTTTCTTTTTCTTTTTTCTTTTTTTCTTTTTTCTTTTTTTTTTTTTGTTGTCAGCCTTGTATTTCATGTGATATACATGTGAAATGTGATACCCGATCACTATGTATTTGATAAGGGAATCCATACCTGGTACTCAGCTTTTGTAATCCCCTAATAGTGGTAGCTTTGTTTGCAAGACAACAAGGAAAGCTTGGGTTAGCCCATTTGCAGTGTCCATACAAACCAAGGCATATTTAGAACCCTTGCTCAGAATTAGGAGGTTAACATAATCAATTTGCCAATCCTTCACTGGTTGGGAACTCCAGTGCATGGCCCTGGATTCTTTTGACACTTGCGTTGAGTGCTGTTTAGAACATACAAGCCATTCTGTTAGAATATTAACCAACTCATTATGCTTTAAGGGCAATCTGGCATCCTCAGCAATATGCCATCTTACATAGGCACTGTGGTGGCACCTCTTTCTCTGTGTCCAATCTCCTGTAACTACTGAAATGTCAGTAACTAGCACTGGTACCCAAGCTAGGGCATCAGGTTCCTGAATGCCAGAGAGTGCCAGTATCTTATGAACTGGGGCATTATAAACATTGAGGGTTGCTTTAGACTCCTGCAGATGGACTCAAATGTCCTTCCAAATGTCTTGCCTCCACAAGGGATTATTTATGATCGTCTGTCCTTTGGCTTCCCATTGTCTAAGCCATAAGGTTAATTTTTTTTAGAATAGTCCAAAGTCAAAGGGTTAATGGCCAGGGCTCATGAGTAATCACCAGCTCACCACTCAGAGGGTTCTGAGTTCAGTCCACTGGCTTCTGCACTGGCTTTTATATGAGAGCCTCTAGAGGAGCACTGTGTACATTGCTAGAAGCTTTTGTTGTATGGTAGCATAGCAGGTTTCAGTTGGGGACCAAAATCCTAGGGTCATTCTCCCCCTCTGTCATCTCTGCCATGGTATGTGACCCATACCTTCTGAAGTCAGAAACACATATAACTCGAATGGTAACCCTGTATAGGAGATGCCCAGATCTTTCAGCTGCTTCACTAGTGTTTTTGCCTTCTCAAAGGTAGCTTATTGCTCTGACCCCCAGTCTCATATTTCCTTTCTTTATCAAGTAATATAAGGAATGGAAGTCATGTGCCAGGTGGGGAATAAAAGTCCTTCAAGACCCCAAAATCTCTAAAAAGACTTGCACCTGTTTCACATTCTTAGGGAATGGATAAACCTATGCCTTATTAGCCACAGCTTTTGAGACAACATGAGTCTTACCCAACCAGACAACTCCCTAAAACCTTATGGTGATACTTGGGCCTTGAATTCTTCACTGCTCTTCCTCTTCCCTGTAGATGTTCCAGCAAAGCTTGCAAGGTACAGTACAACAGAGGAAAGTCTTTACATGTTAACATTATATTATCAATGTAATGGGCCCATTTTACTGATGTGGGGATGGGGTACAAAGACACGTCACAGGCCACCATCCCATGACATACTGTGGAACTATGCAGGTAGTGTTGCAGGAGGATTTGAAAAGTTTATTACTATCTTTCCCACATGAAGGCAAATTGATCTTAATTATCAGAAACCCTGTCAAAATCTTTTCCATAACTCTCTTGAAAAAGAAGTTCTTATGCAGGAACCCTTTTTGCCAAAACATTAGAGTACAACCATAACTGTAATTGGCAAGACTTAAAAATGGTGATGATTAGAGATCTAATGGGAGTTCATTATAGTGCATCTGACAAGGGAACTTTTACCATAGTCTGTACTTTTAAAAGCCTCCCTCTGGCCTCTTTTTTCTTTCAGCTCTGCCGGCAATGTTTTGGTTATCTCCTGAGGTGTTTACATTTCAAAAATATGATAAGATTTACAACTTCAAGAGATAGAGAAAGAATGCAAGTTTTCTCCTAGGAGTTTTAGGGTAGTAGCTATTTGAAATTTTGTATTAGGGTCCACAAGACAGGGGGCATCTTGCCTCTTTTCTTGTCAGTCACCAAAACGTCCTTCTCCTCATTTCCATCACTTTTTCCAAGATTCCACCTCCTCAGCCTCCTAATCATCACAAGTGTCACAAGTATCCAGATCTTAATCCATGGGAAGTCTTCCTCTCCTTTGCAAAAGAGCATGCTAAGGTCTCTAACTTACTATCCTATTCTCCCACCTTGTGTATTAACTCTGAAGCTAGGAGAAGAGGGAGAACCATGTGCCCTGGTCTAACCTCAGCTCTTCTAACCTTCTGATGTGAGCTTCACCTTCTAGCTGGGCATTGGCCACTGGCCAAGCTGCCCACAGAAGCCAGCCTTCTGCAGCAATCATTTGTTTCCCTTCTTTGCCACTGTGTGCTATGTGCAGTTCTTCCATGTATGTTAGATTGGCTGGCATTTTGGGGATACCCCCATTCCCACATGGTGTCCCATGGCATCTGACATGGGTCACTCCTCCTCACATAGAGGTAGATGGCCAACTCAGGATTTCCCCTGTGGATACCTCATTCCTAAAGCCCATATCCTTCATCTTCTGGCTGGTTACCAGTTATTGGTTTACAACCCTCTTGGGAACTTCACTCATATCATCTGAAACTGGCCCCATACAAAGAAGGCAGTAAGAGACTGAAGAAAGAGGTCACTCCAGGTTGGTATGTGGCAGGGTTCTTTTGTTTTGTTTTGTATTTTTTTTCCCTTTGCTTTTTAGTAAGCAAAGTGAACTTACCTACAAGGTTTATATTGGGCAGCAGCAAAATGAGTGGATCCCGGCACCTGCCTGCCAAATATTAGAAATTTGTAGAGCGGTCTTAACTGAGTTCAGCCACATATACTGTGTAGGTGTTCTCAACACAACACTATCTCAAAGCTGGGTCCTTGGAGCAGCCTGTGGAATTGGTAAAGGCATGTGGAACATATATTCCAGAAACAAGAGAAGGGATAGGGAGCCTTGGAGTGCCTGGTCCAGGTCATCTGTCAACTGGCAGTCACATCTTTTCAGCCACCTTCCCCAGAATCTTCTTTAATTTGCCTGGATATATTGGTCTTTATGAAGTTTATTTAAATGTGCAGTCCATCCTTTCATTCAGCATTTAAAATATCCAGTGGACAACATAGAAACTCTTATATAAAAAAGTTTAATCATATGTTTATTTTTAAATCTTGCTTTTCTGGGTGCCTGGGTGGCTCAGCGGGTTAAGCCTCTGCCTTCAGCTCAGGTCATGATGTCAGGGTCCTGGGATGGAGCCCCGCATCTAAAATAAATAAATAAATAAATAAATAAATATCTTGTTTTCTCATTTTTTTGCTTTAAGTATTCAAGTAAAAAAAAAAAAAAGAACTGTGCCATATACTAAATATACATGTAAGTGTCTAGATAGAGAATATGTATCAAAAATCCATATAAATAATCCACCTATCTGCATATGCACACAGACACAGACACACACAACATTTGACTGCGGGGTCTTAATGGCAGTAATGTGAATTGCTGTTTCGGTTGTCCTCATTTATCAATGGTTAAAATGGTTGAAATGATTGATCAGCATGTATGAAAGGAAATTGACATCCTTAATGTGTCTCTGACTCTGAGATCTGTGAGAACTTAACAAAAGGAAATTGAAGCTGCAAAACCTATTTAAAGATGGAAACACACACACTGGGTCTCTGTTTTTATGCACAACAATTGATGTCCCCTTAGGCTAAACCTACTAAAGCTTTCATCATAATGGTAATATACCTACAATGGACCTTAAGAGCTTGTGTGGTGAATCTGAGGGGAAAGAAGAGCTCTTCATTACTTAGGGTATGTGTGACATCTCTTTGTTCTCTGGCAGCTGGTAGATTCGCTCTTCACTTTGCAGAGGACAATAGAGTTCCTATGAAGAACTGGTGCTGTTTTATTTTTTAATCTCATTTCCTCTGTCCTTAGCTGCCTTATTTCCACCTGACATTCAAACAATAAAAAAACACCAAGTCACCACCACCACTGCAGCTGAAAAGGAAAAGAAAGGCTAATGTTACCCTAAAGCACTATTGCAAACACAAAGAAAGCATAATTCCATGTCATGGGTATAACCTAGAATGACACATTGGCATGAATTACCTCTTTGAGTTTTTGACAGGAGAGAACAAAAAGTGGCTAATGAAGTCACGAGAGGCTTTGGGAGTTCAACTTATGAAGCCTTTAGTATTATGAAAGTGTCAGGACGGGTCAGTCTTACTGTGTCACTCACAAGATGGAACATACTTGTGACCTCATGGTAAAATCAGACACTGGAAAAATTGTAGACTCAAGTGAATTCTGACACCCCTATCGTTACTTTGCTATCTGAATATATATTTGGGTTTCCTTTAATTTTAGGAGTGTTATATTTTAATACAGTCAAAAATTAATGCTGCATCATTTTATTTTCTTAGTATGTACAGCTTATGCATCTATCCTCTCAATACAATAAAATATTTCTTGACTGAGAGAGAAAATTAAAACAGAATTTGAAAGATACTGTGTACATTCTGTACCTCTGTGTCATTGTCCCATGAACTCAGAGAACTGACCTTGGTGCACTACCAGTAACAATCCATGTAGATACACAGATGTTCTGGTCTCTTGAACAATAGGACCAAAATCCATTCCTATTGCCTGTGCTAGCTTTGAAAGATGAAAGGTGGCTCGGTCACTTATATTGTGACATTTAGAGGAAAACAGAAAGTTATTTTCCCTAAAACATGTCTTCATCATTTTATCAAAACGTATCTGAATAGAACAAGAAATTAGTACAATATAAAAGTTTAAAATAATATTCTTTGAGATCTAGAGATTTCAGATTGATCTCACAAACTATGTTTAAAACTGAGAGGTAAGCAGGATATGTGTTATTGCAATCATTTTTATCAGACAGGCAAGTAAATTTATAAGGTTATATAGCTAATAAGGAAAAAGATGGAATCAAATACCAGTCCATCTAATTCCTGAAGTTCTTTATATTTTACTAAGAAATCATGGTATTTTTTTTATTTAAGTCCTTTCTCTGTGTTAAAGTGCAAATCTGAAAAGATTAAACTTATTTAAATCTATTAGCATAAATTATCTAAATATACTACTTCAAATTACAAAGGAAGGAGAGAGGGAAGAGAGGAAAGGGGGGAGGGAGTGGGAGAGGGAAGGTAAAGAAGGAAGGATTATATGACAAGTAATGATGATAGAGCATTAGAATGAAGAAGAGCAAGAGGACCAGAACACTGTTAAGTTTATCAGGACTTCTGGTTGCAGGTAATTAAAAGTTAACACAAACTAGCTTAAGGCTATAAGGCAGCCTCTTAGAATATACAGAACAAGAGAAACCGCAAACAGCTGGGAGGAAGGGAACCAGGAATGTTTTAGAAGCACAGCAACTTCCTAAACTAGAGAATCAACACATAAGAGTTTCCATTTCTGCTTGATTCCTGCTTCTCTTTTCAGATTAGCTTCATTCTCTCTTCTACGGATAAAATTCTTTACTCTTGTGGCATATGGTCACCTGTAGCTGTAGTTTGCATCCTCAGGGTATCTTATTAAATAAGAAAGATAACCTATCTACTAGTCCTATTTCAAAAGCTAGACAAAGCCCCTGACTTGATTATGTTTCATGTTCACTCCTTGATGGAATCGTAACATATAATATAAAATATTTGGCTCCACTTGGTTCAGGTGCTTACCTTGAGCATATAATTTGAAAACAAATAACAGTTATGTATTCAGTCTAACTAGTATGGGTAGTAGAGGTAGCAGAGAATTGGCCTCAGAGGAGCTTTCTGTGCATTAAGGCAGCTACTAGTACAATCAGATGAGATGCCCAGGGAGGCTATGTCTTAACATGTGATGTACATTGTCTTGGACATTTAGGAATTAGTAAAGGGGCCCTCTGGGAAATCTATGGTATTACAGAGAAACAGAGGTAGTAGTAGAGTGGGAAGCAATTGGAGATAAATTTGCTACTGATGTGATTATTTCAAGCATCATACTAACTTTAAGGGATTAGCTCAAAAGCAGAACAAAGCAGAGTAGGTTTTGAGGAAAGGGACTTGAGAAAATTGGGGCACTGTGGGAGTTCCTATGTGGAAAAGAGCCTTTTTTCCCCCCCAAATTACAGTAGAAATTAAGAACAAGAACATCAGATGAGAAAAAACAAACAAACAAAAAACATGGCTACTACTCTAAGACTAACTACAGGAAGGAACCAGGATTGAGAAGAAGGTAAGTTCAGTAAAATCTTGCCTAAGATAGAGTCCTTCTCTCCCATCAGAGTTTTATGGTGGTAAGAGCTTTGCTGTTGGGTTTAGAGAGACCTGGTTTTGAATCCTAACCCTGTACTTATGTAATCTACGTTTGTATCTATATTACACATGGTCTATTTTCCCCTCTATATTATCTTGGTCCATCATGGGAGGCTGAACTTTTTTGATCAATAACAATCTCTCTTGCCCTTCAGCTTTCTTTGGTTTTGACTAGTAAGATTCCAGCAGGAAGGAGGGCAGTGTCATAGCACATCCCCTGTCTTTTGATGGCCTCAAGCTCCAACCTCATAAACCTCTCTCTCCTACAACTATGCCCAGTTTCCTCTTACTGTTAATTACTGTTCCCTATGCTTGACTTTGGGAGCTATAATACCAACATCTATTTCTAGCCCTGGAGTATTGCACTGCTCCTTAATAGTTTTCTTTATTCCTGCTCCTACCATTATAAATAGACCTTCCATTCAACTCTACTCAACTACTGTACTGGAGTGTGATGATCAGTTTCTTGGAAGTTTTCTGACTGATACAGTATTCTTTTTTCTTGATCAAATCAGAATTTTAAAAATGTTTCTAATCACTTCAGCTGAAATTCCAAATTCTAATAACATACACAGTTAAAATTTTGTGATTGAACAATCAATTAATCCCCTATTGATAATGTATGTTATTCATAAGATCATACAAATATTGAGACCAAGACCATCTCATGGTTCTGCCTCACATATAATACTTTTTAGAGTTCTAAATAGGACATGGAAGAGTTCAGCATGCCCTTGCAGACCATTTCATCTGTTATGTTTGATCTATAGTTTGATTTGTCAGCTGGGCATACATTTCTCATCAATCAAAATGTCTATCACTTAATAGGTGATTTCTAAGATTTTATTTTGTGATCCTCTCATTGTTATTATTGTTGTTGGGTCCCCCCAAAATTGGGTACCCCAATAATGGGTTCATGGTTAAAGGAGCGGGACTGATACAAAGTGAAGGTCAAGCAAAGCTTTATTTCATGCCAAGCATCAAGAATCAAACTGGCCGGCCAGGGCCGCACCTCTTACAGAGAGGGCAACCACTCCCTGCTTTCCAGACTAACTTTTATAGAACAAAGAAAGGCCATGTGGTTGGGCCTGGCCACATGCAAGTGGCCAATGAGATTGTAACACACATAGGAAACTTCACAGTGATGCTAGATGACCAATTGAATTACAATTTACCCTAGTAGACATTTGATTTAGCCTATCACACCTCGGTTAGGATTGGCGCCAAAAGGCTCCCAAAGGGCAGGGGCCCATACTCTTTGGTAGCTAGGAGACAGTATGCGCCCCCACTGATTGAATACCTCCTCCTGGCCTGACCTACCCTTGTACTTGGACTTTGTTACCTGGGACTGGTTTCCCAGACTTGCTTTTAAGTAAGTTCCCCTGTGGGGGTGGGCAAGGTCAATTTAAGTTTTACAACAAAATGGCAGTTCAAACGGGGTGGGGCCGCTCTGGCTGAATAGACCCTTACAGTTGTCTGTTCGTATTTACATGTTACAGTAGAATAATCCTATTAGGCATCTTTTACATTAATATTAATAATATTATAAAGAGAATATTGGTTTTATTTATGCTGTAGGAATTTAGAGGAATGTAACTATCTTTAACTTAAACATCCATTGTTAAAATGATTTTTCCACTATTTTATCAGGCTATAATAAGTTAATATTTAGTCACATAAGCTTGTGTAATATCTGTACTGCCACCAAGTAGAAATAGGTCTTATTTTTACTATATTGGGTATTGAATAAAATTGGATATTGAGACTTTTACATTAACTTTTAGAGTTACTTTAATAAGACAGAATTGCTGTTAGTCCAATCTCCAAGACCGTATTATTTAGCAGTTCTTTGTGTTTTAGTTGTGTATTTGCAGCAATGCCACACTACTGTTGGGACTTACTAGATGCATTTCTGCTTTGTTCAGTAGAACTTGTTTCCATATGCAGGCAGTCTGACAGGGACAAAGAAAAGCAGTCCTCAAGGCAGTGAGACTACCTGCTGGATATAAATATTACTGTGATTTATACTTATTGATGTGTTTATTTTATTTCTTCCTATCAGTTTATAAATGGATGAATAACAATGTCTAGGTCTTCAGTTTTTCCCAAACTCTCCTTCAAATAGTTGCAGAGCTTGTAATTTGGGAGAGCTTCTGTTGGTTTGTGATTTCTACTATGGCCATCACCTCCTGTCTGTGTCCTCTTGTCTCTTCTATAATATAATACAATTCTGTGTGGCTTCCCTATATAGAACTTTATATTTTTATAACCAATTATAGAGAAAAGAAAGGATTTTGATGTGTTCGTGTGAATTTGAGTCTGAATTAAAAAATGATGAAAGAACAATTTGAGGGGAGAAACCTAAAAACATAGGAATTTGCCATAATCTCTTTTCTATGAGCTCTACTTTTAAAATACTAACAATTTCAATATGATTTCCTCACAATTCTCATGCATTGATTAAGTTTATAAATTCAGATTTCATTTGAAAGCTATTTCCTCTCTACTTATAATACACACACACACACACACACACACACACATATATATAGAGAGAGTAAAGATAGAAATTCTACATTCCTCCAGTCAAAGAACATTAGAATTTCTTGAGCAGTGAATGGCCCAGAGGGAATCATGGAATACCGCAGGGACTGCATGCATTTCTCTATGGGTGGTCAGATGTTGAACTTCTAAGTTGGCCTCAGTGTCCTAGAATCTGAGCCAGAGTAAAAGATAGGAGAACAAAGCAGAACATTGCCAAGTCATGTAGCTTTTAAATGTGTCAAAATCTGGCTTTCTCTTTTACAGTCTTTTCAGTGTGAAGGCACAGGATATCACAATAGGATGCTAATAGTATTCTAAAGTGACTAGAAATGGATAATTCCAAGTGGGTATTTAAGGGAAGAATGGACAAAATCAACTTCCAAAATAAGAAGAAATGCTAACATATTTAACCTAAAATCCAGGAAACTCAGTTTCTTTTGCCAGATCCTTTTTTTTTTAGTTAAGATTTTATTTATTTGAGAAAGAACGAGGGAGAGAAAACTTGCAAGTGGGCGCAAATATGTGCAAGAAAGCATGTGAATGCACGCATGAGTTGGGGGAGGGGTGGAAGGAGTCTCCTTGCCAATCCCAGAACCCTGAGATCATGACTTGAGCTAAAGTCAGACCCTTAATGGACTGAGCCATCAAGACACCCCCAACACTTTTTTTTTTAATTAATCTTATTTAGGTAGCTCACTCTTCAATGCCTTTTTGCTTTAAAAGATTAATAGGCAACATGTTTGTCATGTCTCGTGAACATGTCATATAGACTAATGAAGAATGTGAAGTAATAAATAATTTTCTTTGAAAAATGGAACTAAGATTTTTTTTTCCTTGATTGGTTGGCCATACTTAGTAAGATTGTGAAGGGCAAATTTATTAGGTTGAAAATAAGAATCACCTTCATCAACTTTAAAAAGAATATTAAATCTTTCTATTTATATTCTTGCAAATTAGTATCCTACATTTTTCTAAGTGTTTCAACCAAACAATTTTAAAAACATGCTTTGTGTGAGCTAATATTTATGTTTCAGTACTTATATGTGGTAGTTATCTATTAAACAATCTACAAATTACCTGTTTAGCTAGTGGTTTTGCCAGTCAGCCAACAATTTAGACTAACTAGCCTCATCTGAGAGATGTTTCTGTTCTTATCTGAACTTCCTTGTGCATTTGCTGTCATTTGTGAGGTTAGATTGTTCTGCTTCTAGAGATTAGCTAGCTGGTGACTGAGGCACTTTGGTTCTCTTGTTCACCATCTCTTATCATCTAGCAGACCAAAGTCAACTTCCTTCTGTGGTAGTTTGGCAACTTTCTAAAAGGATAAGCAGAAACATGTTAGGTATCTTGAGAGATAGGCTCAGAATTGGCACATTGCCACTTCTACCACATTCTTTTGGCAAAACAAAACAAAAAAATATATTGATGAGGTTGGGGAATATGCGGTTAACTTTTGAACACCATGAGTTTGAACTGTGCAGATCTACTTACAGGTGGGTTTTTTCAATAAGTTCAGTACAGTACTATAAATGTATTTTCTCTTACGATTTTCTTAGTAAGATTTTCCTTTCTCTAGCTTAATTTATTATAGGAATATAGCATATAATATATACGTCATACAACAAAATGTGTGCTGTTTATGTATTGAGTTACATAAACTCATTAAACATAACTGATTAAACATGTAATGACCAGGCTTCTGGTCAATAATAAGCTATTAGTAGTTATGTTTTGGGGAAGTCAAAAGTTATACATGGATTTTCAACTGCATGGGGGATTGGCACCCCTAATGTCTACATCGTTCAAGATTTTAACAGTATTTGCCTCTTAGTGGTAAAAGCTACTAACTTGTATTTCAAGGGCATAGATTGTGGGAGGAGAATAACAGAGGACAATCTGAACACAGCCCCACTGTATAATGACATAGTTAAGGTCTTTAAAAATAGTTACTTTCTTATTTGTATAGCATGTAAGAGAATACCTGACTCTTCTTGAAAACACAACTAGATTAAATATATCAGTCTTCTTTGAAATTAAGTACAATCATGTGACTGAGTTCTAGCCAGTAAATCCTGAGTGAAGATGATGTGTGCCATGTTTAGATTTGATCCATATAATCTTCCGATTGTGATTGTATATTTTTGTTTTCCATCTCCAGTCAAAAGAAATGTCTCTGAACCCTGGCTTTAAAGAATGTAGAGTCAGGTACCACAAATGACTGTACAGAAGTCTATTTACCAGTAAGGAAGCATGATTGCACTTTACATCAGTGGGAAATAAACTTTGTGTGTTAATCCACTGAGACCTAGGAATTGATCTGTTAACATTGAAATGTTAGCTGTTAAAGCAGCTAACATTACTTACCCTAATGTATGTAATTTTGTTAGACCTAAATATTAGTAACCTAGGTTCATCCTTTTTTTACCTTAGTTTTAAATAGCTTTGTTAATTTGTATTGGATTATTTATTTGAAGAATTAGTATTGGAAGAATAGCTACATTTGCAAACTCTACAAAGATTAGTCTTAAAGACAATTAGCAATAGTTCACCAGTCAAGATATTTGCTTCCATATTCTAGAGTTGAAGGAAGATTTATGTTTAGTTGTACTATTGACTTATTTTGCCTTGAAATTAAATAATTACCTTCTTTTCTGCTGTGTTTTCCAGTTGTTTAATGGTTATAACTCAAATATTAATGTGCCCTAAATTACTGGTCTATTTTTTCTTGCATGCAATAATACTGGAAGAGGAAAAATCCCCAAAGGAATACCTACTTCACATATTCCCATATTCCTGTTTCCCACAGGGAAAAAACCCTCAACAGATTAATGGAAGCCATTGATTAAACACCAGTTAAGCAATATGGTTTTATTAAATGTCAAAATTAAAGTATTAACTGATTTTCCCTCAAAAAAAAAAAAGGAACAAATGTAGCTATTTAAATGTTCATACTATTTAATTCACTGGCCTGAATGAACCTAGGGACAATATAAGATCTATGATATTATGAACTTTCTCTCTCAATCATAAACCAGATATACAAGATAAAGAAAATAATGAGGCATAGATAATACTTTGGGAAGTTTACAAATTATAAAGGAGTCCAGAGAGTTTATTTAATTTTCTGTGTCCCTGTTAACATTTAACCTATGTGCCAGAGGTTGACTTAAGGAAATCTTTCTTTTTATATGGTATTTGTAAATGAGCCTAATGATCAAATATTTTATTTTCTAAAAATTCAAGTGTTAATGGAGTTAACTCTTGAATATGAAATCTCCCATTTAAAAATAAATCCAGTTACTTTTCACATATCTTGCCTGTAATACCATATGTATATAAGACATAAAAAAAGACCAGATATTAGGTATATTGATTTGTTAAAAGGTTAGTCAGTCCACAAGCAGTTTTGCAATTATCGTGTGCATTTCTTTCCATGGAAAGCACAATATCTACAGGCTATTTCTAACATGACCAATGGAGTTCTTTAAAAATGAATTAATTAATACATCCCAATTGTATATGAATTTTTCTACATCCTTTGGCTAGAACTACCATCATTTAGAGACTATCCTTCAGAATTTCATCATGTTTTTTATCTAAATTTTGTGTCATAACTTCTGGACCTTGATTTCACCCCATATTCTGACTAAAAATAATGTGTAAGCTTT